>NC_082641.1:67511689-68142843 GCF_028023285.1 Balaenoptera ricei
GTTTATGCTACAACAAAGTAAAATGTGGTAAAAGTAAAATAACAGGCACTGAAAGAATAGATTTTTTTTTAAAATCTATGGATTTTGGATGGAGAATTTTGTTGAAAAGGGTTTGAAGAAGGGGAAGGTCAATGTAGGCAGGAAACCAGTGTGCAGCCCTTGTAATTATCAGATTAAAATCTTCAAGACTTCACAAATATTCCAGGTCTCCTAATAGGCACATGGTAGTGTTGTACTTCCCCACCCCTTTCCAAGTTAGTAGTGGCCATGTGAATTTCTTTGACCAATAATGTGTGAAGTAATGTGTGTCATTTCTGACAGATATTTTCAGAACTAATTAGTGGTTAATCATGCCTGCTTCACACTGTGTTAGTGATTATAGAAGCAACTGTTGAGATGTAGCCTTTGTGGGCCCAGGGCCCCGAGTACAATGAGCAGAGATCCCTTACTGACCCACACTGGACCTGTGTGACAAGCCACTGAGATCTGGATGTGGCTTATTCTTGAGGCATAATGAAGTTCATCCTGACTGATTCAGCAAAAAACAAAAAACAAAAAAAACAAAAACGGTAATGGGAGTCTAATTCCTTCACTGTTTAACATTTTGTAAACCACAAAGAGCTAAGCAAAATTTGTGCAAACATAGATTTTTCAGTCCTATAGGATATCAGTTGGGAGTATTTAGTAAGGGGATAGACTTAACAGTATTGCAGAGTAAGAACGAGATGATCTTAACAGGTCATGTTCAAGAAGAGAGTGAAATAGAAGGTGACTTGGATGTTTTATGCCTGACAGAGAAATTGGTAATGCCATTGAGAGAGGTAACACATGAAAGCAGGGGGGGAAAAAAGTTTGGAATATTCATTTTTGCACATAGACCATTAGATGTGTCTGGCTGATGTCTGAAAATGGAAATATGAAATTCAGGAGAGAGGTCAGGGCTATAGAGAAGAGGGAGAAGAGAAAGCAGCCTCCCATATTTTATGAGTTGAGTATTCCCCTAGGTATTTTACATATAATATCTCCAATAATAATTACAATTTCACCATTGCACTGAAAAAACTGAGTCACTAAGAGGTTTAGCTACCCAGATTTGGGAATACTCTATCCATATAGGAATTAAGAGAAGCCTGGGGGAGAAAAAGGGGCAAGGAGATAGTAAAAGCTATATTCAAAAGACAGGCAAAAGAAAGAGGACACTAAGTAAAAACAGACAATTTTTAAAGCCAAACAAAAATACAGAGCCACTGAGGTCAAGGGGGGAATGTCAGGAGTTAAAAGACTGTTGTTCACGTTGAATACTGCAGAGAAAACTAACTAGATTCATTATCTTCAAACTACTGAATTTTGACTCAAAATGCTTAACTTATGAGAGGCAAAAGCTGAAAAGTATCCAGCTTTTAATATATTAATATTCTGCAGAACATTAAGCTGAATGAATCTCAGAGATGGGTTGTTTTATGAGCATTACACCTCATGTTTGCCTAAATTAAAATCTAGGGAATTAAGTAAACACTACCACTAGGAATATTTTTTATTTCTTTAGATAAAAAAATCTCTAGCAAAGATGACCCAACAGATGAATGAACCCCTTGACAGGCCTAAATCATATAAGTAAATTAATTCCACAAATTGCTCTCAAAAGGAATTTGAATCTAAGTGCTGATTTTGGTATGCCAACAGCACATGTTCCTGGTGGGTCATAATGCTTCATGAGATGCACGGGAACCTCTGAATCAGATGAATATTCAAAGTGATTTTCAGAGAAATCCTAAATTAGAATGCACTTCAATGATTTAATTGAAAGGTCACATAGGTGAGTGACTATTATAAAATCTATAACATAATGGAAGCATTGTACTCTCACAAGTGGCAGTTAAGAACTTTAGGTCAAGGGCTCATCAAATTTCTAGATTTATAAGAAGACAATATTCTTTACTTATAAAAAGTGCTCACATTTCTCTAAGGAAAAGAAACCTCCTTTTTTAATATAACTTAAGACAAAATACTTGTATTTCTAATATTAACTATCTCAGAAAAGAGGCAAATTTTAAGTAAAGCAAGTGCACGTCTGTAGATACATTCTTTTTTTAACATTTGAATTGTTACAGTCTTTTGCCAATTCCTTAGACATGATCGACAATTCTTGCAGATACTGAATTCTTCCATTAGAAAACAGCTTGGACTTTACATGTTTGTTCCACTTTTGTTGCTTTGTACTTTTATTACTTTTATTTTAAAATAGGTGTGAAAGCAAAACATCAAACACGATTTTACCTTACTGAAGAATGTTTACAGCATTTTTGGGACAAATAAACCCAATAATCATTATTATAAAATTTATTTAAAATACTTCATTAGAAAGTTATTAGTTGTCCAAGGACAAATTACACATTTATATAGTCCTATTAGTCAAATTCATTTTCATATCTATATACTGCAGGGAGTAATGTCTACTGTATATCCCCTGAAAGTAACAATATAGAATATAAGAGATTTTAACATTAAAATATTTTGAACACTATTTATCCTAATTATATTTGGTACAGAATTTATTTCCTTTATTTTCATCAAAATGTAGGTAAAAATGTAACTGAATTTTCACAATCAAGATACTATCTTTTTAGAACCAACTTCTATACTTTTGATGTTCAGCCCCTTCTTTAATTAAAAAATGATTTCTTTTTCTTCAATTCTATCATAAAATTTGCAAGCATCTCCATTAAGAGTCTAGTTTTAGTTATTATCCAATTATTTTCTGTCTCTAGGTCTACATGCAACCTGTTCTTCCCTTATTGGCTTGAGTTCCAATTAACTTGGAAATTCAGTAGGCCCCTTATGACTGTGATATCAGTATCCTCCAAAGAGTCTTCTGCTCTTCTTTGAAATAACATATTAGTGATCTCAAAGTGGCTCTTAAAATTCTCTCTTTTCTATTGTGACCATTTATAAGCATAAGTTAATTGGTCCAAGGCCAACTATCAAAAAATGGCTATATGACCTAAAAGGGAAATGTTACTTTTGTATCATTTTTAAATGCAATGTGTCTTATAAGAAGCCTTAATAATTAAAATAGTAAATTTCTACATAGTCATGTCTATATGTTTGTACCTATCTGTGTCCCACTTTTCTTCCAGGAAGGATTTTAGACAGCCCCAAAATAATGTGAAATAAGCTAGAAACATTCAAATAATGAACAAAAATAAAGATGAGCAGTAATGTAACAAAGGAGCAAGAAAAACAATGAAGGCAGCTGTGTCATTGCAAAAGACTACATCTCTTTCACAGAGGCAATAGGAAATGTGTAAGTCATAATATTTAAAATCTTGCAAAGAAGCTGTGTCCACTTGAAGAACTTGACTCTTTAATGACAGATGGTGAAAAGTAAGGTTATTCTTAACTTCTATCAATCATAGTGTAGAGAAGCTGGCAGTGCCATAAACACTGAGCAACAGAAATAGACACATTTATTGGGTATCCTGTTCACTGATAAATAAAGTGGAAGAAATTCCGTTAAAATGTTTTCCTGACACATTTTTCACAGCAATCTACTGGTATTTTCTGCTCTATCCCTCAAGTTACTCAACATGATGATTTCCCAAGGGTCATTTCCACATCACACTGAGACACTTGGCTTTTGTTACCTGAATCTAGAAAGAGCTTAGACTCATGCCCAAGCACATTCTAATTCACCCTTTACTGCCACCACCTTCAAAGAACATTTTCTAGGTATAAAAAATACCTTGACATAACAACAAGATTTACTATATGTTAAAATTATCATGAAAGTAAAAGCTTAATACTAACAGTTTAAAAGTTCTGTATTCATTATAGTAAGGTTAAGCTTTGGCTCCCAAATTGCTAAAATGAATCTGAACAAAAGACTGTTCATATTTGCCACAGTAAATATTTGTTTTCTACTTAAAATAGATTACCCATATTGAACTTTTTTCTGCCAATAAATAATAAAACTAAAATAAAAATAAAGTAAGGTTTAATTTTATGTTTTCTCATTATGTGTTATTTTAACTAAACTGACTGGATAAAATAAATGCATTTTAGGCTTCTAAAATCTGGGGCTCTGCTTTTCTTTTTTCCTTGCTTTTACAAATGAATGAATTCAGCATTAAAGTTGGAGAAATTATAAAACATCAAGTAATTATAAAATTCTGTCAAAATAATTAAGAAGAAATTTGTGAATAACACTTTTCCTTTTTAAAATGGAAAGGAGCTACTTTACAATGCGGTTAAGATGTTGCATATCTCTGTTTATTTCCCCTGCAGATGTTACTAAACATGCCTGTTTAAATATATATTATTATAGTTACTATCTAATTTTATTTACTTAGAACCCATTTCTTAGAACATACAGAGTTTCCACTGATACCGAGGTTATTTCTACTTCACTGAATTATATTAGGCTTGACAATGCCTATAGGCTTTATGAATGCTCTCTGTGCTGCTTTATTGAGTAAAGTATGATTTCATCATTATATTTTTATGAACAGTTTTTAAACAAGGAAATAAAAAATATTCGAGGTGTAAGAATAGTCTACCATTCTTGCAAATCTTTCATTATACATTAATATGTTCATTTACTTAAAATTTTCAGGTCCCAAAAAAGGACAACCTAATTCATTGTACATTTATTTACCACATTTACTTTAGCTGTTGAAGTATGTTGAATGGTGTCCCCCAGAAAGATATGTCCATGACCAAATCCCCAAACCTCTGAATAATACCTTATTGAAAAAAAGGGCCTTTGCAGATGTAAGGGGGAGGACCTTCAAGATGGCAGAGGAGTAAGGCATGGAGATCACCTTCCTCCCCACAAATACATCAAAAATACATCTACATGTGGAACAACTCATACAGAACACCTACAGAACGCGGGCAGAAGACTTCAGACTTCCCCAAAGGCAAGAAACTCCCCATGTACATGGCCATGTGGCTGACAGGGTCTTGGTGCTCTGGCCGGGTGTCAGGCCTGAGCCTATGAGGTGAGAGAGCTGAGGTCAGGACACCGGACCACAAGAGACTTCCCGGCCCCACGTAATATCAATCGACAAGAGGTCTCCCAGAGATCTCCATCTCAATGCTAAGACCCAGCTCCACTCAACGACCAGCAAGCACCAGTGTTGGACACCCCATGCCAAACAACTAGGAAGACAGGAACACAACCCTATCCATTAGCAGAGAGGCTGCCTAAAATCATAATAAGTTCAGAGACACCCCAAAACAAACCACCAGACCTGGTCTTGACCACCAGAAAGACAAGATCCAGCATCATCCACCAGAACACAAGCAGCAGTCCCCTCCACCAGGAAGCCTACACAACCCAGTGAACCAACCTCACCCACTGGGGGCAGACACCAAAAACAATGGGAACAACGAACCTGCAGCCTGTGAAAAGGAGACCCCAAACACAGTAAGATAAGCAAAATGAAAAGACAGAGAAACACACAACAGATTAAGGAGCAAGGTAAAAACTCATCAGACCAAACAAATGAGGAGGAAATAGGCAGTCTACCTGAAAAAGAATTCAGAGTAATGATAGTAAAGATGACCCAAAACCTTGGAAATAGAATGGAGAAAATACAAGAAACGTTCAGCAAGGACCTAGAAGAACTAAAGAGCAAACAAACAATGATGAACAACACAATAAATGAAATTAAAAATTCTCTAGAAAGAATCAATAGCAGAATAACTGAGGTAGAAGAATGGATAAGTGAACTGGAAAATAAAATAGTGGAATTAACTACTGTAGAGCAGAATAAAGAAAAAAGAATGAAAAGAATTGAGGACAGTCTCAGAGACCTCTGGGACAACATTAAAGGCACCAACATTCGAATTATAGGGGTCCCAGAAGAAGAGAAAAAAAAAAAGGGACTGAGAAAATATGTGAAGATTATAATTGGAAACTTCCACAATAATGGAAAGAAAATAGTCAAGTCCTGGAAGTGCAGAGAGTCCCATACAGGATAAATCCAAGGAGAAAAACGCCAAGACACATATTAATCAAACTATCAAAAATTAAATACAAAGAAAAAATATTAAAAGCAGCAAGGGAAAAGCAACAAATAACATACAAGGGAATCTCCATAAGGTTAACAGCTGATCTTTCAGCAGAAACTCTGCAAGCCAGAAGGGAGTAACAGGACACATTGAAAGTGATGAAAGGGAAAAACCTGAAATCAAGATTACTCTAACCAGCAGGGATCTAATTCAGATTCAATGCAGAAATTAAAACCTTTACAGACAAGCAAAAGCTAAGACAATTCAGCACCACAAAACCAGCTTTACAACAAATGCTAAAGGAACTTCTCCAGGCAGGAAACACAAGAGAAGGAAAAGACCTACAATAACAAACCCAAGACAATTAAGAAAATGATAATAGGAGTATACATATTGATAATTACCTTAAATGTAAATGGATTAAATGCTCCAACCAAAAGACATACACTGCTGAATGGATACAAAAACAAGACCCATATATATGCTATCTACAAGAGACCCACTTCAGACCTAGGAACACATACAGACTGAAAGTAAGGGGATGGAAAAAGATATTCCATGCAAATGGAAATCAAAAGAAAGCTGGAGTAGCAATTCTCATATCAGACAAAATAGACTTTAAAATAAAGACTATTATAAGAGACAAAGAAGGACACTACATAATGAACAAGGGATCAATCCAAAAAGAAGATATAACAATTGTAAATATTTATGCACCCAACATAGGAGCACCTCAATACATAAAGCAAATGTTATCAGCCATAAAAGGGGAGTTCGATACTAACACAATAATAGTAGGGGACTTTAACACCGCACTTTCACCAGTGGACAGATCAACCAAAATGAAAATAAATAAGGAAACACAAGCTTTAAATGACACATTAAACAAGATGGACTTAATTGATATTTATAGGACATTCCATCCAAAAACAACAGAATACACTTTCTTCTCAAGTGTTCATGGAACATTCTCCAGGATAGATCATATCTTGGGTCACAAATCAAGCCTTGGTAAATTTAAGAAAATTGAAATAGTATCAAGCATCTTTTCCGACCACAATGCTATGAGACTAGATATCAATTACAGGAAAAAATCTGTAAAAAATACAAACACATGGAGGCTAAACAATACGCTACTAAATAACCAAGAGACCACTGAAGAAATCAAAGAGGAAATCAAAAAATACCTGGAAACAAATGACAATGAAAACCCGACGACCAAAAACTTATGGGATGAAGCAAAAGCTGTTCTAAGAGGGAAGTTTATAGCAATACAATCCTACCTGAAGAAAAAAGAAAAATCTCAAATAAACAACCTAACCTTATACCTAAAGCAATTAGAGAAAGAAGAATAAAAAAACCCCAAAGTTAGCAGAAGGAAAGAAATCATCAAGATCAGATCAGAAATAAATGAAAAAGAAATGAAGGAAAAAAGAACAAAGATCAGTAAAACTAAAAGCTGGTTCTTTGAGAAGATAAACAAAATTGATGAACCACTAGCCAGACCCATCAAGAAAAAAAGGGAAAAGACTCAAATCAACAGAACTAGAAATGAAAAAGTAGAAGTAACAACTGACCCTCCAGAAATACAAAGGATCATGAGGGATTACTACAAGCAACTCTATGACAATAAAATGGACAACCTAGAAGAAATGGACAAATTCTTAGGAAAGGACAACCTTCTGAGACTGAACCAGGAAGAAATAGAAAATATTAACAGACCAATCACAAGCAATGAAATTGAAACTGTGATTAAAAATCTTCCAACAAACAAAAGCCCAAGACCAGATGGCTTCACAGGCGAATTCTATCAAACATTTAGAGAAGAGCTGGCACCTATCCTTCTAAAACTCTTGCAAAATACAGCAGAGGGAGGAACACTCCCCAACTCATTCTACGAGGCCACCATCACCCTGATACCAAAACCAGACAAAGATGTCACAAAAAAGGAAAACCACAGGCCAATATCACTGATGAACAGATATGCAAAAATCCTCAACAAAATACTAGCAAACAGAATCCAGTAGCACATTAAACGGATCATACACCACGATCAAGTGGTGTTTATCCCAGGAATGCAAGGATTCTTCAGCATACACAAATCAATAAATGTGATACACCATATTAACAAATTGAAGGAGAAAAACCATATGATAATAGGTGCAGAAAAAGCTTTTGACAAGATTCAACAACCATTTATGATAAAAACTCTCCAAAGAGTAGGCATACAGGGAACTTACCTCAACATAATAAAGGCTATATATGACAAACCCACAGCCAACATCATTGTCAATGGTGAAAAATCGAAAGCATTTCCACTAAGATCAGGAACAAGACAAGGTTGCCCACTCTCACCACTATTATTCAACATAGTTCTGGAAGTTTTAGTCACAGAAATCAGAGAAGAAAGAGAAATAAAAGGAATCCAAATTGGAAAAGAAGAAGTAAAACTGTCACTGTTTGCAGATGACATCATACTATATGCCACCAGAAAACTACTAGAGCTAATCAATGAATTTGGTAAAGTTTTAGGATACAAAATTAACTCACAGAAATCTCTTGCATTCCTATACAGGAATGATAAAAAATCTGAAAGAAAGATTAAGGAAACACTCCCATTTACCATTGCAGCAAAAAGAATAAAATACCTAGGGATAAACCTACCTAAGGAGAGAAAAGATCTGTATTCAGAAAACTATGAGACACTGATGAAAGAAATTAGAGATGATACAAACAGATGGAGAGATATACCATGTTCTTGGATTGGAAGAATCAACATTGTGAAAATGACTATACTATCCAAAGCAATGTATAGATTCAGTGTAATCCCTATCAAACTACCACTGGCATTTTTCACAGAACTAGAACAAAGAATTGCACAATTTGTATGGAAACCAAGAGACCCTGAATAGCCAAAGCAATCTTTTTTTTTTTTTTTTTTTTTTTATTTTTATTTTTTTATTTTTTATTTTTTATTTTTTTTAAATATTTATTTATTTATTTATTTATTTATTTTTGGCTGTGTTGGGTCTTCGGTTCGTGCGAGGGCTTTCTCCAGTTGCGGCAAGCGGGGGCCACTCTTCATCGCGGTGCGGGGACCGCTCTTCATCGCGGTGCGCGGGCCTTTCACTATCGCGGCCCCTCCCGTTGCGGGGCACAGGCTCCAGACGCGCAGGCTCAGCAGTTGTGGCTCACGGGCCCAGCCACTCCGTGGCATGTGGGATCTTCCCAGACCAGGGCTCGAACCCGTGTCCCCTGCATTAGCAGGCAGATTCTCAACCACTGCGCCACCAGGGAAGCCCCAAAGCAATCTTGAGAATGAAAAATGAAGCTGGAGGAATCAGGCTCCCTGACTTTAAACTATATTACAAAGCTACAGTAATCAAGACAGTATGATACTGGCACAAAAACAGAAATATAGATCAATGGAACAGGATAGAAAGCCCAGAGATAAACCCATGCACATATGGTCACCTTAACTTTGATAAAGGTGGCAAGAGTATACAATGTAGAAAAGACAGCCTCTTCCATAAGTGGTGCTGGGGAAAGTGGACAGCTATATGTAAAAGAATGAAATTAGATCATTCCCTAACACCATACACAAAAATAAACTCAAAATGGACCTAAATGTAAGTCCAGACACCATCAAACTCTTAGAGGAAAACCTAGGCAGAACACTCTATGACATAAATCACAGCAAGATCCTTTTTGACCCACCTCCTAGAGAAATGGAAATGAAAACAAAAATAAACAAGTGGGACCTAACGAAACTTAAAAGCTTTTGCACTACAAAGGAAACCATAAACAAGACGAAAAGACAACCCTCAGAATGGGAGAAAATATTTGCAAATGAAGCAACAAAGGATTAATCTCCAAAATATACAAGCAGCTCATGAAGCTTAATATCAACAAAAGAAACACCCCAGTCCAAAAATGGGCAGAAGACCTAAACAGACATTTCTCCAAAGAAGATATACAGATGGCCAACAAACACATGAAAGGATGCTCAACATCACTAAGCATTAGAGAAATGCAAATCAAAACTGCAATGAGATATCACCTCACACTGGTCAGAATGGCCATCATCAAAAAATCTATAAACAATAAATGCTGGAGAGGGTGTGGAGAAAAGGGAACCCTCTTGCACTGTTGGCGGGAATGTAAATTGACACAGCCACTATGGAGAACAGTAAGGAGGTTCCTTAAAAAACTAAAAACAGAACTACCATATGACCCAGTAATCCCACTACTGGGCATATACCCTGAGAAAACCATAATTCAAAAAGAGACATGTACCACAATGTTCATTGCAGCACTATTTACAATAGCCAGGACATGGAAGCAACCTAAGTGTCCACCAACAGCTGAATGGATAAAGAAGATGTGGCAATATATATACAATGGAATATTACTCAGCCATAAAAAGAAACGAAGTTGAATTATTTGTAGTGAGGTGGATGGACCTAGAGTCTGTCATACAGAGTGAAGTAGGTCAGAAAGAGAAAAATACCATAGGCTAACAGATATATATGGAATCTAAAAAAAAAAAAAAAAGGTTCTGAAGAACCCAGGGGCCGGACATGGATAAAGACACAGACGTAGAGAATGGACTTGAGGACACGGGGAGGGGGAAGGGTAAGCTGGGACAATGTAAGAGAGTGGTATTGACATATATACACTACCAAATGTAAAATAGAGAGCTAGTGGGAAGCAGCTGCATATAGCACAGGGAAATCAGGTCGGTGCTTTGTGTCCACCTAGAGGGGTGAGGTAGGGAGGGTGGCAGAGGGACACAAGAGGGTGGTGATATGGGGATATATGTATATGTATAGCTGATTCACTTTGTTATACAGCAGAAACTAACACAACAATGTAAAGGAATTATACTGCAATAAAGATGCTAAAAAAAAGAAAAAAAAAGAAAGTTAAGGATCTTCAGATGAGATCATCATGTATTACCTGGGTGGGTCTTAAATCCAATGACAAGTGTCCTTATAAGAGACAGAAGAGGAGAAGCCACAGACAGAAGAGTAAAAGATGATGTCAATATGGAGGAAGTGATTGAAGTGATGTGGCCACAACCATAGAAGCCAAGGAATGCTAACGGCCACCATGAACTAGATTAGGCAAGGAAGGATTATCCGTTAGAGCATGGCCTTTATGACACGTTGGTTTCAGACCTCCCTCTGGGCTCCAGAACCGTAAGAGAATAACTATGTGTCGTTTTAAGCCAATGAATTTATGGTAATTTGTTACGGGAACTTTGGAAAACTAATACAGCTGTAGTCAAAGTGATTAAGGAATGATATAAATCAAGAGATGTGACTGACGTAACTGTAATTTACACAAATCCAAGAGGATATAGTAGCTGCATACGTGTACTATCACACAGCTTACATATTTTGTATATTTGAAAAGCACTGTGCTCATTTAATTTCTTTTTTTTTCTTTTTGTTTTATGATCCTAAGGTGTGATGATAATTTTAATGATATGTATCTATTGGGCACAATACAGATATTGATCCCTGATTCCGTCTTCAGCATTGCTGGGAATACAATAGAAGGATGAATTACAGTCAGCACTGAGTCCCCAGTCCAGGTGGAGAAGGAATTCCAATGCACTTCCAGTACATAATAACGGAACTCAAATCCCTTTAACGATAGAAACTATTGTCTCCCCAACCTCTATTCTATCCCTTCTTTCATACTCACAGAAACATGGTTTATTTAAAAGGTAGTAGTGAAGATCCTGTGATCTCAGAGAATGGACTCCTTCCCCAGTCATGCTAATCTCAGTTACCTGCTACAAAGAACATTCCTAACAGATACACAAGTTGAGATTTGGGAAAAGAGACATCAGTGTGGGTTACAGCAGATGGGAGATGTAGGACATGAGATGACTGTGAAAAGATAGATAGGTTTTGGAGATATAAAAGGGAAAGAAAAGTATGCCCTAGACAGACAAACATGAATTAAAGCTTTGAAGTGAGAATGAGCACAGCACGTATGACTTGGAATAACAGAAACTGTTTGTCTCCTAGGGAGAAGAAACACGGGTGTGATGGGTCATAAAAGCCAGGCACAGGTTTCATGGAGTGAAATGAAAGAATGTCTTTAAGAGGCCAGCTTTCATTGGTTTCCTCATTTTCAGAATAAGAATAAAATTAGTGGGAAGCAATAGTTTTGCCTCTCTATCTCCCACCACCCCCCAAACTGTCAAGGAGCACAGAAATTGAATGATATAAACACAGGAGACTGAAAAAAAAACCCCACAGTCTGAAAACTCAAGTTACTTAAAAATATGCTAATCTCCCTCTTCTGTAGCTATATGAATCTTGAAAGTTAGACAAACTTGCTTGAGCATTCTGCCTAAAAGTATCAGATTAAGTAATGGCATATTATAAGAAACTCAACATGGAACAGAATTCTCAGTGGTTTCTTCATGATATTATAAATAAAACTTACTGCAAAACAATGTGTTTAGATAGGTAAAGATGATGAAGCTTAAAATTCTGGGGGATAAATTCCCTATTTATTCACTTCCTGATCATTCTTATTTTAGCTTTGTTTATATTCATGGCTTAGTACCTGCACAATTCTTCCCACACATTTTTAAACACTAAGTTATGGAATGAAATAGATTTCAGAGGGCCTCAGTCTCAGACAGGTATCACAGTGTCTTTCAAACAACATCTAAAGCCTTGGCACAAACTATTAGCTGATGTGAACAGTGGTTTTTATTTCTTGTTTTTATTTTTGAGAACTGGATTGCTCACTCTTTTTCAAGAGCCTCTAGTAAGTTTTCAAAAACAATCAACAATATTGTAACATATTATTTAAATTAGGTAAGAAATATTGGATATTTTCTCATTAGATTTATGTTTAGAAAAGCAGAAAATTAGATGCAAAATATGGGATGTATCTCTAAATCTTGGTGAATTCTAGCAGTTGAAGATCTGTATTGGATAAATAATTAGAAACAAAAAGGTGTATCCCAAGAATACTATACCCAGGTACATTTTATTTTATTTTATTTTTAAATGTATTATTCAAAGATTAAAAAGTCTACCACCCACACAACGTTGAAAATAAAATTACCTGAAAATGTCTGTGAGCTTATTAATGAGACATGCATTGATAACAATGCAATAAGGAGGAAGTTATTGTACCAAAAAATTGCAGGCCCTTTTTTATTCTACTTGGAGTCCAAACCCAGGAAGCCAGTGGCCTTGCTCACATCCTTTCTGCTGCCTCCTTGACCTAAGCCCACCCCCTCTTCTACCTGTGCTCAGCACTAGATAGTGGTTGTTGCCAGGTTTGAAGCTTTTAAAATCACTGCTGCAGGTTCCATTCAGTAATTCCTAACAATGGCTAAATTACTGACATTGTTAGGACACCACGCTCAAAGAAGTACTAAACAAAATGTATTTTATCCTACTGCAACCAAAACAGAAAAACAAAGATCAATGTAATGGCTTTTCACTGCCAAGGGATTTAAGTAATTTTAAAGCATCTTTAAGATTCTTATCAAATTATTAGTGTTATCCTTTTATTTCTTAAATTGGGAAATATATCTATCACCCCCTCTCTCTTTATATCATCACACAGGGAAGAACTATGTACGTTCTTGGGTTAACAGTGCTTTAAAAGCAGCATTAAATCAGTATGGCTGAATTTATTCATTAATTCAACCATACAACAAATGTTTATTAAACGACTACCATGTACCGAACAATTGTTCTAGCAGCAAGGGATTCAGTATTGAATAAAATAGACCAAAAAAACCCCATCCCTGGGGGAGTTTATATTCACACTGGACAGAAAATAAGCTACATAAACTGGGCAGACTGTGCTAACATTAAAAAAAAAAGCAGAGCAGGGGACCATGACAAGGTGGAGAAGGTGTGACCCTTTTAGAGACAAAAAGAAGGCCTTTCTGAGAAGGCATCTTTAGACATGAAGGATGTGATGGAGGAGTCATGCAGATACTTGCAGGAGAAGCTGTCAGACAATGGACCTATGAGTGCAAAACCCTGCCCAAGACGGGGATGGGCTCAGGGTTTGTGTTTGTTGCATGAAAAGGAAGGACAGGGTGGCTGTAGAGGAAACGCAGCCAGGGAGGTAACGAAGGGTGCAAATTACATCCAGTTTCAATCCTAAATCTACTGCAGGGTTGATAGAGAGGTACTAAATTAGCCTTAAGGCTGAAGAGTGATGGGATCTCATGGTCTTGTAGGAGAATTATCCTGGTCTCTCTGTTGAGAAGGACCTACAGAAGGGTCAAGGGTACCAAGAAGAACACCACTCAGAAGGTTACTGCATGATAAGCCAAGTGTGGGAAGATGGTGAATTCGACAAGGGTGATGGTATATGTAATGGCAAGAAGTGGTTAGATTTTGGGTATATTTTGTAAGAAGAGGCTAAAAGGGTCTGGTGAGAATGGGATGTAGTGGGTGTTATCAAAGTTGACCCTGAAGATTTGGATTGAGCCGCTGAGATGGAGAAGACTGTAAGAGCAACTAGATTGAGGCAGAATGTTTTCTGAAAATGCAAATATTCAATATGGATGAAGGTAGTCAGAGGGATTTCCAATTCCTATTTTATTATTTTAAAATTGTCTACAAGGTCCATAAAATTACTATAGTAATCAGATTATCATGTAAAATAATAGGTAAAATTTTGCATGTTATTAGGTACAGCTTTATAATATATGCATGACAAAAAACTTGAATAACTGTGCATTACTTTTACAAATGAAAGAAATATATGTTATTTAAAACTATTTATAAGTGAATAAAAGGCAGTTTGCTTCATTAGAATAAGTACAAGTTTCTCCAGAGAAACTTGAAATTGAATCCTCCTTTTGTCGCTTGCTTATTATGTAACCTTGGGCATATTTATGCTTTAAAATTCAGTGTTCTCCTCTTTAAGTAGGAATATATATATATATATGTATATATATATATATATATATATAATTAGCTTCATTGCGAAAATTAAATAAAAAACTGCACCTAAAACGCTTAGCACATTGCCTGACAAATACTCATAATCAAAATAACAATATTAATAATATGGGAAACAACACTGATGATAATAAAAGTAAAAAGAACAGCTTAGATTCCTTGTAATTATTATAGGATGGGCATGATGTGATAAACGCTTTAATGTATCATCATGTTTGATCCTTCCATCAAACATTTAAGGTAAAATGAAATTTTACGGATGATGAAAATGAAATCTGTAAAAGGAAAATACTGTACAGCTATTTATCTGAAGATAAAAACACCTAAAGGTATAGGTTCAGGCCTTCGGGTACGTGGGGTTTTATCCTACCCATCATGAACGGGAATGCTTAATGCCTTCCTTGAGCCAACAAATCCCTGGAATATTAAATTAATACTTCTCAGTGCTCTATTTGTAATAAACTTTGAGGTGAAACTTGGGACAGCAAAAAAATTGACCCAGACAATTGGAGATGGCCTTAAAGATGAATCCATCCAATGCAAGGAGTACTAGAAATTAAATAAGGCTTGAAGTCTAAGTGTACACAGATAGTGGGGTAACATGCATTGTTATTAAACATTGCAAATTATGCTTGGTCTATTTTCCTGAAATAGGTTTGTTGAAAATTAAAATATTTTGTGTTTATATAATTTTTACTCACTTTCTGTGATGGTTAAATTTTATGTGTCAACTTGGCTAGACTGTGGCACCCAGTTGCTTGGTCAAATACTAGCCTAGATATTGCTGTGAAGGTATTTTGTCAATGTGATTAATATCTACAATCAGTTGACTTTAAGTAAAGCAGATTACCCTCCATAATATGGGTGGGCTTCATGCAATCAGTTGAAGGCCTTAAAAGCAAAACGTGAGGTTTCCCTGAGAAGAAAAAACTTTGCCTCAAGGCTGTAAACCATAACTCTTGCCTGAGTTCAGCCGGCCTTCCCTATAGAATTCAGACTTGCCAGCCCCACAATCACATGAGCCAATTCCTTAATATAAATCTCTTTATTTTATATATATATATATCCTTTTGATTCTGCTCCTCCAGAGAACACTGACAGATACACTTTTCCTTTCCATGTATATACCTTTATTACTATTTTTAAGTTTACCTTAAATATGAATATTTCTTAAATATGAAATAAGAAAAATACTATCTACATATAACAGAAATTTAAAAACCAACTATTTTTCTCACAATTCAATGTCACTATCAAATATCTATCAATAAGGAAGTTTTGTTTTATTAAAAAAGAAGTAAGCAGTATTTGTTCTTTAACGAATGTCTTAGTGAACTGACCAAAGATAAATCTTTAGAGGCAATGATTTCTTCCCTATTCCACTGAGAATCTACAAATAATGACTTCTTTCTATTTTTTAGAGATTATAGCAATAAACTTTTTAGTTTTATATATTGGGTTTTAATATTTAAGCCTGCTTAGCATATATTTATGAACAGGAATATACTGGACAGTATAATTAGAAACGTTGCTCCAGGCACTAGAGGGAAAATAGCCATGTCTATATAAAAAAGGAGAAAATTTGCTACAAATGTAAGGTGAACAAAAACGAGGATGTGCAGCTTTACTTTAGACCCCCAAGGAAATAAAGTGCTAAGATCAAAATGCAAAAGAGTGTTACGCTCATTAGAGAATAATATGGTTAGATATCATTCCTTTCCAAAAGCATGAGTTGTAGAATAATTGACCATAGTCTGCCATGCAGAATTAAATTCTATAAGAAAACAGGAAAGAGATCTAAAAGAATCTGTAGCATAATTAAGAAAATCACAAAATCCACCATAAACAGAAGTAATGTTTTTGTAGGACTAAGACTGAGTATTTCAAAAACAAGACAAAAATATCTAATCACTGCGTCCTGTGTTTAGCTGCACAGATATATAACATATTTGTTTTAAACTATATATATAGTTTGTTTATAAAACTATGAATATATATATATATATGTAATATAGCCTTAAGTCTTTATTACTGCTAGTCAATGTTCTATTATATGTATAGATTATTAGTTCTTAGGTGTATTTCCTCAGTGGCCAAACTGATCATTTATAAAAGATTAAACATACTAAAAGATTTAGAAGGAGCTAGTAAAAATGATGAAGTTCTGCTGTGCTGAATCAACACTTCTCCACCTCTGGTGGGCATCACAGAGGTCACAAGAGTCTACTATAAACTACTGTATCCAGGCAGTAACCTGTATCATCACTACCAATTGGGATGTGATATTAATAGGCCAGAAATGCACTTTTACATTTAAGTAAATTATGAAATTTTAACTTTATAAACATGTGAAGAACAGTATGGCTTTTGCACTTTAGTGTTTTAACATAGCTGATTGCTAAAAAGATTTTCCTTTTACATTCATCTGAAAATTCCATTTTTTCTAATCATATTTTTTGTTATTATATGAGCTAACAGTATTAATAACTACTTTTATACAAATTCAAACTCAGTCTCTTTCTTTGATATTAAAAAATGACAAATGACAATTAGAGCAATTAAAAATCTCCCTTTAAGCAAGAGAAGAAAAAAAAAAAAAAAAGAAAAAAAATCAAGATTTGCTTCTGAGGTGGTATAAACAAAAATTAGTAAGTTGTGGTTTTATTAATTTTAGCCACTGATTTATCGTACAACTACAATATCTCAACTGTGTCACTTTCTGACTGATTGATCCTATTCAGTAACATTTTCCATTTCTAGTCCTCTTTTAATTCTTACAATGATTTCACTAATTTGATGAATAAATGGTATTTCTAGAGAGGTAAAATAATAGCTAATAAGACAAAAAAAATAAAGAGGAATGAAGAAATTTATATGACAATAAGCCTAATTTGATAGACCTTATAGTTAATAAGTTAAATTTTATATGGATTAGTTCATTTGTAGCAGTCAATTTTCTAATGTAAATGTCTTAATTTCTTAAAGAACACAGACAAAGGCATTGGTGTAATCAGTTTATCAAGTCTCTCCTTATTATGAAATTTAAATGGAAGATAAATAGAAATTGGATTTGTGCAACATGGGAGAAGCAGCCACTGACTTAACTCTATTAAACAGTGTTATTAAAGTTATAAATGGATCTGTATCTTACACCTACAGATACACACACACACACACACACACACAAGCACATTCTCTTAATATTTGCAAATCTTTGTTTTTGAAGGCCTATTTTTTAGACCAGTGTCTGATGAATATAGTAGCACAGTTCTGAGACTATAAAAGGGAATAACCGATGTTGCAATATCTGAAGGAAATTTCAAAAGAGAGTTACCAAAATTACTTGAGCAACAGCAACATAATTGGATTACCATATATCACCTCTAAACAGGACTCATTTGGAGGTACAGTACCTGTTATGGTTTCTTTAAAAAAATGAATCTCATTAGTTTATAATTAGATCTTAGTATATAACCTAGTTTGAAGGAATTTCTTGTACAGTTAGTTCATAGATGTGTTTTTGTACTCAATGATAAGATGTTTAAATACCTGAACATAAGATTCAACTAAGATAAATAAAAAGAAGCTTCTGGTAGTTACAGAAACAGGTGTTAGGTGAAACGGCCCTTGTAACTCAGATACTACAAACATGTTGCTCTGGGCTAATACATCCCATCAGAACATTTGAAGATGAAAATAATTAACAAATGGATGCTCCATATTCAATAAGGGGCTACATCTCCATGAGTAGAAACACAGATGTGACTTGTTATGCATCCCCTCTATAAGTCAACACCAAAAAAGCAGTTACTAAGCACTTGCTTTTTGCATGGCAATTTAGAGGTTCAAATAAGAGAAATTACGCATATTTGAAAAAATGACTAAAGACAGAGTGAAGCATAAAAATATTGTAAACAGAAACATATGGTAACAGAGTAGAGGAATCACTTGTCTGTTTTAATGATGGCAGTTATAAAAATTCTAAATATAAGTCAAATCAAATATACTCTATTGTAAAGAGAAAAGCACATATTTTGCAGCATTATAACACAAGTAAAACACTATCTAATATCTCATTAATTTTCTCAGAGTTATATTGTCTCTTTCTAATTTTTTTAATACTATATGTTAGTCCAGACAGAAACCTATTATTTTCTCTAAAAAGTATTCTGGACAATGAGAATTTTTCATGATTATTGAATTATAATTAATCCAATTCTGTGTACCTGTGGGGTAAAAATAACTTAGATTTGCTATATAATATCCATACATTGCAAATATTTAATAAATAGTATCATTCAGTAGCATCCACTAGGCACCTGCACATTTAGATAAACCATGTATATATTTGTTTTTAAAAATATTAATTTTTAACTTATAACTCATATATTAACAGCTGGTGATCATGAGCCTGTGACCATCTGGCAGCAAGAAACACCCCCATGTACTTTATTCCTTCTACTGTTGAACTTTGAGGAGTAGCAGATCTATTAGAAATAGATTATTTAATTTAAATAATCTGAATTTTTTAGTTTAAAGAAACTGAAGTATTATTAGAAGAAGTTACAGTCCAATTATGCCATGAAGCTGAAGGAAGAATGTGAAACTGATAAAGATATCATGTGGGGACATATGAAAGTTTAATTCAGGTACAATTTCTGTGGCAAACATGATTGCATTTCACTGATAATTTAAACAGAATGGAGAAATAACAGAAAGAAAGATCAATTAAAGAAGGATCAAAAAGATAAATTAAAGGAGTCTGAGCTTAGGAAAGATCATTCTAGATAAACTGTTGATGGAAGGAGATGAAAGTAAAAACAGAGACTATCAACAATATATTAAATATATTTTGGGTAATAGTTTAAAATAAAAGATATCTTTTGATAAATATTACTGAAAAAGACACATAAACAGAATAATAAATATTTAATTGAGAAAAATAGTTGTTGAAAAAATTGGGGGCAAGAAGTACCAAAAAAGCTCTAAAACAACAAAATCACAATCCACTTTCCACAATTATTCATAGTCCTTATGAAATCAAGCCTTTACAAATCTCATAATACCTTGTCAAAAGTTTTAATACAACTACACAATAATACTTTTTATTATACACCTTGATAAAATTAACAGAAGAACATTTGGCTCCCATTGGCAGTTTTATATAAAAGGAATGTCTGCTTTACTAAATGCAAATTTTCTTAATGTTAACGTAATCTGTATGTGAAACTATTTAGTTAAAATATTACTTAATACATTTGCTCTATTCTAATCATCTGTGCTAAAATCACAACAAAAACATCTGGTCATGTATGAAAACAAAAATATTTTAAAAACATAATTTAAACTCTATGATGTTCAGATCACTCTAGAGTCAAATAAATGGGGAAAAATGTTCAGTTGCATTTACAAAAGAGTTTCTTAATAAGAAGAGACATTATTAAAATAATTTTAAAATAAGAAAATTACACCAAGAAATAGTTATCTGTATTACTTACATTAAATTAAAATTAATCTTCATCATGCAAAAATAATAATTCTTTTGCAAAGTCACCAAAACTGCTTGGCAGGCAACATAGCTAGGAATGAGGTGTAAGAATATTAGAGGAATGAAACTGCTCTAGAAAAGCATAGGCTCACAAGGACTGGTACTCACACCAAGAGAAAATTCAGCCAAGGCTGAGAAAGATGAGTCTTTGAGCAACCCTGTTAACACTAAAGCCTCAAGTCAGGGCAAAAAGAAGTCAGAAACTAGGCAGAGGAAACTCATAACAACACATAAGTCTGCTACTGAGTCATGTGATTAGGTTGCTCCTAAAAATAGGCTACATAATACTGACTAGAGTAGGAGAAAATTATAGGGAGTTCTTATCATCCAAATCAGGTTATAAACTATCTAACAATATTATGAAAATGAAACATTAACTGAGAGTTTGTCTTCTGAGATTCCATTTCAAGGCAGTGATAATGAGTATAATGCAATATGGCATCCTTGCAGTTTACCAAAGATATTTGTAAGATGTCTATTTCATTTTCTTCCGTTGAATTTTTGATGTTTTGAACCACTCTTACAGGTAAAAATCCCTGCCCAGTTCTAGAAGAAGGTAGAAATCAAGAAGTCTCCTACCAATTGAAATAAATTAGGTCTATGAATTGAAAAGACCCTATTCTGTACCTGAGTTCCAATAACTGGGCTACATTCCCCATTTCCTATACAATCAAGCCCCATTTTTGTCCATTAGCTTCAGTAACCATTTCCTGCTCCTGTCTCTCAGGCCTAACTCCCTTCCTCAATTGCCTAAGAAAGAACCTGGTGCTAAGTTCTGGTCTTTCTCTTCCAACCAGCATCTAACCCCTCAATCTCAGGGCTTTATCCCTTTTTCCTGATGTTGCTAGTCTGCTAGCCTGGGTCTTTTATTACTTGCTAACCAGATTGGCTGTGGTGCCTGCTTTCTCCTTATAAATGTGCCTGGTCTTTGACCCATCCCACTGTCCTAGAACCAAGTTGAAAACACCATGCCTTCTCTACCATTTGCATTCCTCACAGTATTTAGTTCAGACCTGAGCCTGTTCTTGATCAATGCTGATTAGATGGATGAGAAGCAGAGTCATGATGCCAAGTTTCAGTATCATTAAGTTATAACTGCAAAAATTATTTTCTTAACGAAAGTGAGTATTTGAGGCAACAACATGATTTTTATCCTTAAACTTAAATGAATATCATATTCAATGTCAGTCATATTTGATAATGCAGTATTCTATCACGGTAAGTCATATTTCTGAAAGTCTGTTTCATCATTTTCCTCTTTTTAATTTCAGTCTCCTCATTTTATTATTTTTCTACATTTTATCATTTTAGTTTTTTCTCCCCATTTTATGACTTATTGGCATTTTTCTCAATGTTTTAATTTTCCAATTTTCCTTATTCTGTAATAGTGATGTGATTTTTTGTGTTATGATTTCCTCTGTGACAGTTCATTTTCAATTATTTTCTCTTTTTATTTAAAACTCATAACCAACATCATTTAGACTGGGACAGCGTAATGGGTTCAAGAAAAAAAGTAAATAAATAAAACTGTGCCAGTTTTGTGGTTGAAACCTGAACAAATACATTTCAAACGGTCTATATTACTAAGGGCATTAAATTAAATAGGAATAATCTTTACAGCATAGGAACTTTACCTGCTGAAGTTGGCTCTTCTTCATCTGATGCTATGATAGAGGAAAAGAGATGGGGTGGGAACAAAGAGAGGGAGTGAGTGAGATGAGAGGGAAGGAGTGAGGTGAGAGGGAGAGAGAGACGGGGCAGAGAGCGAGAAAGAGAAATTGAGATTGAACATAAATATATTTCACATTTCTAAATAATGACTAAAAGTCTCTGACTTGAACTTTTGTATATACATCAGAAATTTTTCATTAGATAATTAGATAATGACAGATAAATGGATAGTACTTACATTAAATTAACATTTAAATACTCTCATACTTTAAAATAAGCAAGCATTAGAAAAGACCATTCGGTTGTCTGAATTTGAATTTTCTGTCCTTTTGCAAACAAGGTTGAACTTTTTTAGCTTGAGTGGAAATTATTATAATTATTATAAATAATATTGTTTAAAATATAAATTGTATATAACATAAATACCCCAACCATCCACTTTGTGGGAATTTTCTATTAGCAAAGAGGAATTAAAAGGTATTGTTGACAGTCAAAAATTCTGTTCCATGAGTTAGAAATTATAAAAAGGTAGGAATTATTAAACCTTAGAGTGACTCAGAATCACTCTGAGTGTTGGTTAAACACAAAGATTCTCTCTCTCTCTCCCCGTCACATACACACACAAACACACTCAACTCATGTGTACCACAAACTTCAAGATTCAGTGGTGGTGTTTCTGTGTTGAAGCCACAGGAACCTGCATTTTAAAGGTTGACCCCAAGCACACATGGATAAGTACGGATATTACAAAAGGAGAGGTCACATTACGAAAACATAACTTTATGCTAAAGCAGTGGTTCATGACCCTGCATCTATACAAGAATCGCCAAACTCTGGGCCCACCTCAAAATGATTCAGAGTGAGAATCATTTTGATTCCTTCTTTAAAAGGGGGCATTTTTGAGAGCAGCACAACTCCAAGGGTAATAATCTGCTGTGTGTATGAGGAGGACGGAGCATGGTGTTGCAAAAGTGAAGTAGCTTCACAATTTTGCCTAGAATGCACGTCTTCATCTCTATACTAACAGACATGCTCTGTGAGAAGATATTTCTGCTCTGTGCACAATTGCAGCTTTATCAGAATATTACTGCTGAATTATATTACTCTAGCCAGTACTACTTCATTTGATTCATGAGGTTTTAAAATAAAAATTTACTCAGCTGAATTGCTTATAAAGGAGTTTTGTTTCCAGGTGATTTGTTCATCAAGGTATCACTGTGTAACTAGGGAGCAGTCTCCACTATTTTCCGTTAGGGTTACATCTGCACAGAGTACACATTAGACAAACTTACTGTGTGTCCTGACAGTATTTTCCTCTCACACTGTTTGGCTTGTCTCCTTGGCACCAAAAAAAAAAAAAAAAAAAAAAAAATAGAGCAAACACACTTGGCACGCATGGTGTGGAGAACATAAATATTTAAAAGCTGTTTGCTGCTTTATCATGTCCAAAGTACTTCACAACATGTTCAAAGAAGAAAACTGTTGGTAGCTTCTAGGAACTCCCTTTTAGGAAAATACCACAGGGGCTTGTAGAAGTGCTGACTTGGATGGGTCATTGTTGGTAAAAGTCTGGAGATTCAAAAGGAACAAGAATAAAAATGCTTACACTTATAGCTGGTCACTTTGTGTATGTGAACTGAATTTATAAAGCAACTGATGAGATGAAATATACTCTTATTTGATAGATGAAGATACAGAGATTCAGAGTGACTGAACAATTTGTCTAAGGTCAGTTTGAATTCAAGCTCACGTGACTTTAAAACCAAACTCTTTCCACTGTGCCTTACTGTCTCACAAAGTGCTAATTCAATATCCACTAAAAGAGAAAAGAAAATGGGAGAAAGGGTCATGGAATAAGGACTGGCTAGATTTCAGATAATGTTCCCTGGACTTAGCCTAAGGGAAAAAACAAAAACAAAAACTGGATGTAAGGGCTACAAGAGAAATCCCTTTAAGAAATGAAGTGGTCCCTTGGAAACTTCTTCAAGTCCCTTACAATCCAGGAATAGACATAGGCAGGAGAGGGACTGACTAGGAGGTTAAACAAAAGATCCCAAGCCTGTGATGCCTAAGAAAGAAATATCAGAAGGGCTAAGATTTTATTCCTCCATTATATATGGATAAGCAAGAAATTTTAGGAAAGGACCAGCAAGCACAGAAGTAAAGACAATTCTAAACTTATAGGAGTCACAGCAATTAGATAGTCTTAAAGCCAAAGCTCCTGGGGTGTACTAACCTACACTTCAGCCTGTAATACCTGAAAGCACGTTTGTAACAAATTAACAATATTAGAGGGACTTTCCTGGTGGTCCAGTGGTAAAGAATCCGTCTTCCAAAGCAGGTGATGCAGTTTCGATCCCCGGTCGGAGAACTAAGATCCCACATGCCGGGGGGCAACTAAGCCCGTGCGCCACAACTACTGAGCCTACATGCCTCAACTAGAGAGCCCGCATGCTGCAAACTACAGAGCCCGTGCGCTCTGGAGCCTGTGCACCACAACTAGAGAGAGAAAAACCTGCACGCCACAACTAAGAGCCCTTGCGCTGCAACAGAAAGATCTTGCCTGCCGCAATAAAGACCCAATGCAGCCAAAAATAAATAAATAAAATAAATAAATATTTTAAAAAAACAAACAAAAAAACAATATTAGAATCAGCAGGTACATAAGTCTGCACAGAATTGTATTTCTTTGAAACATCTCCATAGTGGTGCTTCCTCATAACTTGCAGATGTAACTATATTCATACTACTAAACACATTCATACTATTAACCAATATACATACTATTAAAATACACACAGATATTCACAAAGGCACATACAGGGTTAGGATTGGTATTAATTCACCATTTCAGTTATTGCTGGCAAAGATGGCTTTGTAGGCTAACTGCATTACCAATCAAAGCATCGGGAACTATTAACAGGTGGCAGCAAGAGCCCCAGAAGTACAAATAAACCTCAAAGTGGACATCAGTGGTCTATTTAGTGACATTTAAGTGAAATTATGGATCATAGAAGTAATTTCATGATACCTAAATGATTCCTTACTCTTCCTATTTGCTTCTTGGAATTCATGAATCAGCAAATAAAAAT
Organism: Balaenoptera ricei; assembly: GCF_028023285.1. NCBI lineage: Eukaryota > Metazoa > Chordata > Mammalia > Artiodactyla > Balaenopteridae > Balaenoptera > Balaenoptera ricei. Next base: position 67,536,982 of record NC_082641.1, read on the forward strand.
ACACACACACACACACACACACACACAGGTCTGTGTCACATGCAAGTTCCTCTAATCCTGGAAATTAGAAACACATGCACCAAAAGAAATAAAAGCAAACTAACAACTCTGATTTTTCTGCCTGGTGACAATGTAGACGAATGTACTGAAATTATGGTGATGGTAGGAAAAGAGAGAGTAAAAGTATATATCTAATATACAGAATTTAACTCAGTGTGGTCCTCTCATTGCCCATAACAGAATCACCTGGGATTTTGTTAAAATGCCACAGATCTAATGAATTTGAATTCTGGGTGTTAGCCCAGGTTTTTGCATTTTTAAAAAGCTCAGCAGGTGACTGTTATGAACACTAAGTATTGAGAATTATGGCTCTATCCATAAAAAGTTTATTGCAGAGCCATGGGTCCAATTGTTGGAACTGCAGCAGTAAATTAGCAGGCTTGTAGAAAACCCTTTGCAATGTACTCTGTGGTTGTTTCGCCGACTTTCAATGCTCTTTCTCTTGTAACATCTTCAGGTTTATTTGGGTATCTGCATTGATGCCTTGGGGGAAGATGACTCTTCCTTTGGATTTAGAGAGAGAGTCTGTATCTCAGAACTAAGTAAATCTTTTCCCTTTTCCTGGCCACAGTTATTGGTCTAGGTAGGTATATGATCCAACTGGGGACAATAATGTGTAAGGACGGGTTTGTAGGTGTTTGGGTGAGGAGAGCTCTTGGAAAGACACTTTCTTCTGTGGAAGTATCTGCAAATAACCCTCTCTCTCACTTCCTTAGGTAAGGACCAGGAAGTCTGTGGCCCTAGAAACAAATTGGTAGACATCTTGCAACCATGATGGGAGCCAGCTTTAGAAAGAAGCCAATTCTCAAAGACTGAGTAGATAAACAAAACGAAATTAGATTACTGATGATATTATTGAGCCACTGAATCATATCCTGACCTTACTCTAGACTTCTAGCTCTGAAGAAAAATACTTGCACTTTATTATTTATCTAGTTTTAGTTGAGCTTTCTCTTATTTGCAACTAATGGCATTCAACTGCAACGGTAACCAGTTTTGTTGTTCCCATTTAAAATATATTAGAACGCCTGAGAAATTAATCATCTCTGAGGCAGGCGAGACCAGAAATACATACAGTCTAGGGCTGTGCTTTGAGGGCAGCTGGGCTTTCAGCAAATTTTTATTTTAATTTTTCCACAGAGTTTACCACCACATTTTGATACAATAAACCTATTCCCCTGCTTCTGAAGTTGGTCACAATTTTTTCAGGACAGTCTGGCAGTGTACATCTTCATGAACTGGGTTGGTGCTTAACCGAAGGAGAAGAAGGCATCCTACAGATTTTCCTTCCCTTCCCTCTTTCCTCCCTCCCTCACCTTTCTCCTTTGCTCACAGGATCAACTGTCAAGTACAATAACTACACAAACCCAGTGAGTTTTGTATTACCCTGATATACATGTGCTAGCAAAACACACATACTTCTTCATTGAACAGGCTCTAGTCTCTTCATGTGGTCTCAACCATTTTGATATCTCCTGGGTTTTTTTTCTTTTTGTCTTATCCTTGGGTGTTTTAAGGAAACTTTCATACCTTGGAAATTCTATCCATTTAAAACAATTCTATACCCAGCCCAGCATCGCTCACCATCAAATAGGAAAAGCTCATTTTGAAATACATAAAATACATTTCTTAGCACATGATAATCTATTTTACATAGAGATGTTAGTTCACATTGACTTATGGATCATTTTGTTTGCTATACTATAAATCTAGTTAATTATGCACAAATATGCTTTGCAAATATACAATTATCTATGCAATTTATGATTTCCATGAGCAAAGCAACAAGAAGTATGTATTCTTGTACTCTCACAACATTTTAGAATGTTTTTATTCAACTGCAGTGATGCAAAAATAACGATGATATGTATGCATGATTATTCATGCCTGCCTAGAGGTTAAATGCTATAAATGTGTGTGTGTGTGTACGTGTGTGTGTGTACTACAACAAAGAGTAACTGAACATTTAAAATGTGAATTCAGTCATTTAAGTAAGTTGTGGAGTTGTCTCTGGAAGTATACAGAGAGGTATTCAGAAAGAGGTTTTACTGGTTTACGTGATCTTTGTTTTATTGTTTGTTGATTTGTTTGTTCTTGGCCAATGGCCCAATGAGGACAAGCCTCAGGACTTAAAAGTTGCTATTACCAACTCCTTTTTTGCGAAAGTATGAAGAGAAGTGTTAGTCTCTCCTGGCCAAAGACTTCAGACAGCATACTATGTGGTCAATTCTCCACTCTCAGAACTGCAGAATAATTGGGTCACGGTAAGGAGCAGCAGTCAATGGATTTGCAGAGAAAATGTTCAGAGAATTTCAAAGTCTTCTCTGTTCTATCAGTCTTCCACATGCAGTTTGATTCTTGTGCTAGATTTGGAGGACAGCATTTATTTGAATACAGTTAATAATGTGTAGTACATAAAATATAATTATGTATACATGTAGTTAGCCTGTAAGTATGTATTTGTATGCTTACTAGTCTCTTCCGTTAGACTAGGAGTTTCATGAGGGCAGGAATGTCCCTCTTTTGCTCACCCTTATAACTACAGTTTTTAGAATAATACCTATAACACTGCAGGGCTCAATAAATATTTGTCAAAAGAAAGAAAGAAAATATGTGTAAATATTTAATACAGTCCTCTGTGTTACTCAATAAAATTTAGTTGCTTCTTTATGCTACATTACAAGACTTGCCAAAGAGAAAGCCTTAAATGTCATCTATATTTTTGTTATATAAATTTATATATAATCATATATAATAACTTATATAACTATATAATCATATTTTCTTTCTTGGGGCAGGAGAGAAAAGGAATAATATTTGAAAAGACAATGATTGCTCTAATGACCATTTCATCATCTCATGAAAAAATAAATCTGTGATTTTAAATTAACTCAAAAAGCATCAAACTATAGTTTATTAATTAAATACATTCATTAAAATAGAAGCACAAAAATGCACTTTCTAAAGTTTAGTAGTAATATAGCTCACATGAGTTTTACAGGCTACTTATACAGTTAATCATGTTAACAGCAATTAATGCATTTGTGATTTTCTCATTTTAGAAAGCGGTACAAATGGGGAAAATAATAAAGAATGAATGAAAGCTTTGGTTTCATTTTTTTCTACTAAGTAAAAAACATATGTAATTTACAAAGTATTCCCAGAGAATTGGGTAGCTGGGAAGTAATATGCCTCAAGTAACAGGCCTATATTCATACCTCAGCTAGTATTAAAGAGACTTTGGGGACATAATTAGGACACATTTTGCTACTTAGAGGAAGCACTAGGTTTCCTTTAGGCTAGGTGATTTAACATTACAAAAGCCTATAATTCAACATTTCATGTATTTATACAACTGTCCTCAAAAATCCTTTGTTTATTCAATGTGTCCTCCCTCCCTATCCAAATTCACCTCATCATTGTAGAATGAATGCAAGTCTCACCACCCTCATTTCTTTAGTATTTATTTTAGTTTCCTGATTTAGTTGCCTCCAAACATCCCCCACTAGCTTTTAAACTACAACCTAAAGCCAGTTCTAAACAAAATGGCAATAATATTTTCCAATCTTGTTCCCAAGCTGGACATTATCCATGCTCCTTCTTTCAAAGGCAGCAGTTATGTTTCAGTTTTGTATAGTGCACATAATTAGTACTGAGTAAATATTTTTGGAAAGCTATCCGGTTTTAGACATGAGAAAATGAAGTCCAGTAAGTGAATTTAATGGCTGTTTTACATTACTGGGAGCCATCTAAAAAGAGAATTGGGAATTAAACCTAAGGTAGCCAAAGAAAATTCATGGCCAAATAGAAGAAACTTGTGAAGGATAAAGCAGGTCAGAAGTTAATATAAATGGCTGCTCACATTTATCAATTTCCAATAAAATTAATTCATAATTTTTTGAAAACTTAATACAGGAGAGGAGGGAATAGTTCTGGAAGAAGAATGCTGTTTAATGTGACAGGAAAGCCATGCAGCTGAAGTTACTTGCTTATCATATGTGAATTTCAGATGGTTAAACACCTATATTGTTCTGTTTCACAGCAACTGACAGAAGGAAGCTAATACCACCAGGCTCATATTCTATGGATTTCTGCTTTACTTACGTGTGGGCAACTGCTCACTTCACCCTCACTTCATTCCCATAAGTTTGGACAAATGAGCTAATCTAAAAAGTAAATCTGTTAAAACCAAAAGAACCAAAAACGAAAAAATAATGGATAAATCAGCAATACTGGCACAAATCCCAGAGATAGCATCCACTTAAGGAAACCACGGAATCATTGCACATAAAATGTTCATGTCAGAAGAGATTTTGTGATTAAGGGGTTAGCAAAAAACCCATTGTTATAATGGGTTAAGATTTGCATTAGAAAATAGAAATATATTTATTACATTTATTACATCATCTAAATTATCAACTAAAAACTCAAAACAAACTGAATTTTGAAGTAAAAATCCTTAAACATCAGAATACATATATAAAATTATATGTAATTATAATTAAATATTTGTACTATAAATAAAACTAGGATTATATAATATATGATGTTCTCTGACTTGCTTTCATTAATATATTGCACATATTTTCTATCTCAATATTATCAGTGAATATGGACAATAATAATATTTTATTTTATGGATAAACCATGATTTATTTAAGTCTCTACTGAATGATATTTGGATGGATTCAGGGTTTTTCTCTTAGAAATACTATTTCAATGAATAATCAGACTCCATTTGAACAGTGGTAGAACTATGAAACAAAAATAAATGACCAAATAATTTCATTAAATAAGAGCTCATAATCTTAAACACAATATAAAATATTCATTTTTTATAAATAAGGCTTTTAAAGGATCCTCTTTTATGCTTTCAGCCTATCTTTAGTAACATGCTTCTTAAATATATTGGACAGTATTATATTTGTGACTTCTTCCTATGAAAGTTACCTCCCTTGCAATAGAGTTACTATTAATGGAGATCAAGTAAAAGTTCCAGTGACCGATGCCCAAGCACAAGACACAAGAGACGAAGAAATGGCTGAGCTGTGGGCTTGAGGAGATGCAGCCTTAGACTAACAGATTTCCCTGCCCATCACCTTCACCCCACTAGGGGGTATGTAGGGCTGTATACTGAATATAATATTCTTATATTAAATAATATAAAACTTCAACGTTGGGGCTTCCCTGGTGGCGCAGTGGTTGAGAATCTGCCTGCCAATGCAGGGCACACGGGTTCGAGCCCTGGTCCGGGAGGATCCCACATGCCGCGGAGCAACTGGGCCCGTGAGCCACAACTACTGAGCCTGCGCGTCTGGAGCCTGTGCTCCGCAACAAGAGAGGCCGCGATAGTGAGAGGCCCGCGCACCGCGATGAAGAGTGGCCCCCGCTCGCCGCAACCGGAGAAAGCCCTCGCACAGAAACGAAGACCCAACACAGCCATAAATAAATAAATAAATAAATAAATTTATTTAAAAAAACTTCAATGTTTAAAAAAATTAATGGTGACTACTTGAAGACAGAAAATTACCTTATTACAAAATATTGGCATATAATGTGTGTGTGTGTGTGTGTGTGTGTATGTGCACAAGCCAGTATTTAATGATACGGTTATTTCAAACATGACATTTATACCTTTTATGAAATCTGAGAAGCCTTTTAGTAAAATATCATTCTTTTTTCACTACTTATATTCCAAAGAGGAATTCAGAAATTTTATGATGGCTTTGAAATGATGGGTTCCCAAAATACAGATCCACACATCTGGCTTAATTAAAATATCTTTTGAAACTCAAAAGATGAAGGGAAAGAACAGTGGAAGGTGTAACTTGAATAGAGCTGAGATACCTCTGGTGGATCTATCTGTTTCTCTTTGGTCAAGGGGAATTCTTTTTTTCATGTAGCTTGAACTCGTCCCAAGGACACTAACGATAAGTGATAAAGCACAGGCTCTGCTTGCCTATACAGAGCTCAATTAATCTAATGTGCCACTGACTTACTCAGCAGTGAGTTAATGACTGCTATAGAGGATATTTTTCCTGCCTGTTAAAATAGAAGCTAAAATTAAATGCTTTCTTTTCAGAATCATTAGGACCTTCTTGAAAAGAAAATAGTCAGTGTATCTACATTCAGGTGTTAATCAAACGACATTGACAATGTAATTTCCCTATCTTCAGAACTTGTCTCCCTAGGATGAATTTTTCCTTAACTGGAACGTCTTTAAGGATTACAAAAAAGTGATAAAAAAAGTGGACAGGTCTAACTTTAAGGCAATGAAATTGAATAAAGGTACAAGGCTATTCAGGGAGGGCCCAAGCCCCATTCTTCTTATCTTTGAGGTTATTTTCAAGTTGTGAATGCACACTATTAACTTCTACTTTTCCAAACTGTCAAGAAACAGTCTAGGAAACAGCCTGTTCAGAGAGCAGGATGTAAGCGACTTTGCAGAGATAAAAGTTTAAATCCAAACTGAAATTAAAGGTCACTTAGTCCAACCTGCCAATCAAAAATCTAAACATTGCTTCAAAACTTCTAGTGGCAGGGAACTCACAAAGAAACACATCATATCACTCTCCTAAAGACAGCATCTGGAAAACAATGGAATAATGTGGCTTTCTTTGACATACCAGCCGTTCAAATATTTGAAGACAACTAACATATTCCCTATAATTCTCTTCTTAACGGAGACAAACATCTCCACTTAATTTCATAATCGTGACGTACAACCTGGTCGTCATTTTTATTAACCTCCTCTTGATAAATTCAAATTTGTCAGGGTCTTTTAAAACATAGCAATACGAATGAAATCTTACAGCAACAAGATTTAGATGTCCAGATGAGATCTAACTAGCACAGAATACAATGGCGTTATTACCTGCCTTCTTCATGCTGCTGAAAGAATTAATTTCCTTTCTCCCCTTCCTCCAGCCTCATCTTACAGCCCAATTCCTAGGACACTGGGGGCTACTAATCTTATCTCCTTTCTATCTGAGGGCAAGATTGGGCAGGAAAAAAAAGGGGGAGGGAGACATGTGGTGAAGGTCAAGAGAGAACAGACTGGCTTGCAAGCCAGTATCTAAAAGTACCTTAGCAATAGGAAAAATTGCAAAAGTTTGAAATCAAGCAAAGCCCTAAATGTATTTTTCCAATCTTTCATTTTCTCTCTAGCAAAGAATCTAGTTTGCATATATTTCATATGTAGTTGATTACGTCACAGACAGGAAAACCAAACATTTGTCTTCATTGAAACAGTTTCCTTAGTGTCCAGGACTAGGTGTCCATCTAGATGGATATAAATATTTTGTGGTTTCTCATGGGATTTTCCACATGTCAGTTGACATTTCTGTTCATAGGAGGGTCTCCTGAAAACTATTTTTGAAACTTTGCAGTTGCTTCTTTCAGCAATTAATTTCTGGTTAGAAATTCTAGGTTAGAAATTAACACTAATTTCAGTCAATAAGCCACACTGAGCCTTTTCCAAATCAACTACCTATTAGACCGAGTCTTATTGAAAACAATCATGATAATTAATGAGTTGAAAAACAGGTTTATCTTGGAGGCAGAAAAAACATAATGGAAAAAAAAAAAAAAACAGTACAATTTAATCCTCAAAAGAAAAGCCTGAGGTACTACTTAAAAATTATCACAAATTTTGTTAATAAGAGTTTTGTGTTGTTTTGTTTTTATAATGTTGGTATGCTTCAATTATACATTATCAAAAGAGATTACAGAATCATGTTCCTGGGATGATATTGTTAATAACATTGAAAACTATATTATGGAAATAGTTCAAGAGGATGGACTAAAGGCCCTATACGGTGTAGATCCAAACCACCTTCCTGTCTGGCTCCTCAGAATCTCTGCAAACACCAAATAATCTAGGCAACCACTAATGCTAATTCTTCCAGAAGGTTCCCATGCCTCTCATCTTTGTGCCTTTTATTATCCTGTATTTTGCTTAAAATGTTCCCACCAAATAATTTTACTGGTGAAGTACACTTCCAACCCAGCCCATCTCAAAAGCTATCTCACCCATTGAATCTGATTCCTAGGACTGGAAGTAACCTTTCCTCCTCTTGATACCTACAGCACTTTGTTCTCCTCTCAGGATGATTATTTTCTGCATTGTGTAATGACAATTGGTGTGTGTGTTTTATAGTCTTTCCCAAATTTATCTCAAGGTCAAGCTCTTTATCTTGGGGGCATAGACAAAGGGGAGGTTAGGCCCTGGGGGTCAGGAACAGCTCTCCAGAGATGCTCAATAACATTCATTAAATGGAAGATTCTACTGTTCTTTTCTGCTCTGTGATTCTATCTTTATGCAAAGCCACAAAGAGCTTATTGTTGATGTATCACATCTGAGAATCTAATATTAATACGTTGTCATAAATTCCAACTTTGTATTTATTATGCCTTTACAGGATTCCCATTTTGCAATCTTATAAAGAAAAATCAATTCATAAGTTATTTGCTGTAAGCATAAGGAAAGCTCTATTCCTGAAAGGCCAATTCCTAATTATGTAAACATTACTTACATTACTCATAATTTTCAAATAATAAAACATAGGGTTCTCTTTTTTCCCATAACAAATGAGGTGATCTGTCAGATTATACACTGAAGAAAAGAAAATTTTGAAAAATTAAAAGCTGACAGCTAAATTGCCCCCAGTTTGCATAATCAAGCACAAGCAGAAAAAATCCTGACATAAAAATAATAGGTCAGGATTTATTGGACATTTCAATAATGTTATTAATGACTGAAATGATGGAAGAATATTCAGGGACTTGGAAACTTGATTCCTGCATGTAACCTTTGAATTGTCTATAAGGTCTATCTATTTTTATTTACTTATTTTATAACTGCTACATAGCTCTTTTATAAGTCAGGAACTATTCTAAGAACCTTACATATACCAATTCACTTAATTTGAACAAAACCCCTTTGAAGTTGGTACTATTATTACCTGGATTTTACAGGTAAGGAACGAAAGCATCAAGAGGTTAAGCAACTTGGCCAAAGTAACAGAGATAGTAAATAGAACAGTCAGAATTTGAATTCAGTATGGCTGAGTTCTTGATCACAACATCATGATGCAATTCTTTAGAGAATGTGTTCCTACAGAATTCCAAGAGCATGCTCAGCATGACAACACTGGAATAGAGGTTTTAATACTATCATTATTGTTATTGTATCTCCACGTTCTCTCACTGCTTCAAAGTATCCCTCCCCATATGTGTAACAGGTACACTTTAATTTGGACACAAACACTGGACTGTAGAAAAAGCATGGGACACAATTTCAGGTTTAATGCCTGTTCTGCCCACCTTTGAGCAGGAATTCATGACCTTGGTATAGTCATCGTGTTTATCACAGAATCCTTTACCCATTTAACACTGAGATTGGTGTTAGCTCAACTGGTTATTTCAAGATTATTGCAAGAATAATGCATACATTAGCCTTTTAATGGATAGAGTACTCTAAAAACACTATTAAAGGGAAAAGGTGAAAGAAAAAATGTCATTGGCATTATGGTGATTGGTAAATTTCATAAATGCCCCACTTCAATGTTCACTACATGATGACCTGATAACCAGAATGTCTGGCTGTGAGGTGAGACTTACCACAGAAGTTTTGGGTCAGGAAATCGTTGTGGAGATAATATAGCTCAACCTCCAGAGTTGAATAATTAATGGAAGCTGACCTCAGAGCCCAGAGCATGTTGTGTGATGCACCCTGATTTATGCCATTTATGCCATTCAATCAATGACATTGATTGAAATAGAGCTGAGTTGACACAAACAACATGTGTCTTGTTGTTGAAAATATATAGTAGCTACTGTGTAGCAGTAATGAGTTCTATACTCAATTGCTCTCTATGATTTGGATGAAGCACTTGGGGGTCTGATTTCTCAATTAAATTTTTACCACGTAGAGACATTGTGGGGATTTATCAACATACTATGCAAAGAAGGTGCTAATTCTTACTTGAAATTTGATATATTTTCCCAGGATTAGTACTTAAGAAAACACCCTCATCGGTGGTTCTATCTTTTACTGAGGAACTGAAATTGTGTCCTCCTACTTTATTTTCCAAGCTTTGATTAAAATAAAATAAACAGAAAATATTGTCCATTTTAAATCATAGTTCAGTGAATTTTATTCTTTCAGAGGGAAAAATTAAATTCTGAAAAGGATTCTGCCCCAATTCGCTCTCATTGATATGACTTATTTAAAAATTATGTGTTGCCACTGTCCTTTAAGTAATATGGATTACAGAATTTGCCTTCACATAAATACTTTGATATATGTTGAAAAATAAATTGTCCTAGAGTACAAAGTTACCTTAAGGTGTCACCCAGTTTTCCTATGACTTCAGGGACTGTGGCCAAATAAGCCTTCACACACAATGACGTCTACTTGAAACTCCTTGAGAAAAGTTTCATGCCTTCTATTTCATTGTAGTAACCCTTATGCTTTACTCTAGTAATTCCTTGTAACAAACAGTAGGAGCCTAGCACATAGTAGGTGCCAATAAGATTTGTTGATCAATCTAATTTACTAATATTAAAAACTACAGGGGGTTCTAATAGTTTTAAGAAATAAATATCAACCTATCAAAATACAAATTTCAATGAATTCTTAATGCTTCATCTCTTTCTCTTCATTCATGTAACTAATGGTAAGTGGAAAGAAGAGAGCAAACGTACCCTCATTCATCCAAGAGCCTTTCACTTTCCATTAGAGTCATAATAATCTTTCCCCCACTTCCTACCTTTATCTAACCTTCTTAGGCTTTCCTTACCCAGTCATTCTAAGTCTGTTCCATACTCTAGATGCTCTAGAGCCATTTTTAAGGTTTCTTTGATAAAATGCCTGCTCCCTCTCTCATTGGTCTTACTTTTAGAGAATAGCCTTTTCCTCACAGTTTTTACCAAACTGGACTTTCTGTATGCCTATCTATAGTTTGTCCTTTTTAAATGATTTATGCCCTTATATAATAACTGTTTAAGTGAAAATAAAAGGGGATGTAGTCTTCATATGGTATTTAAAAAATATATTTGATAGGACAACAATCTTTTCTTCTGCTCTCCAAGTATATTTTTCTTCTCTTATTATATAAATCAAATAACTCCAAATCTACATTACTGTGATTAAGTAGATCTAAGCCCATTAAGCTTTTTTTTCATTAAAAAAGCCATCATGATAAACTGTTTACCTTTCCTATACAATACTTATGATAGTAAAGGTTCTCAAATAACTCTTATCCCAACCATTTACTTTTAAGAATTTAGTCTAAGGAGACAATGGTGAATGTACACAAAATTTAGTTAGAAGAATATGTACCAAAATCTTTATAATAGAGGAAATTTGCAAGTAACTTATATGTCCAAAAATAGGGGCTGATACAGATTCCCAACAAACACATGAAAGGATGCTCAACATCACTAATCATTAGAAAAATGTAAATCAAAACTACAATGAGATATCATCTCACACCAGTCAGAATGGCTATCATCAGAAAATCTACAAACAATAAATGCTGGAGAAAAGGGAACCCTCTTGCACTGTTGGTGGGAATGTAAATTGATACAGCCACTATGGAGAACAGTATGGAGGTTCCTTAAGAAACTAAAAATAGAACTACCATACGACCCAGCAAACCCACTACTGGGCATATACCCTGAGAAAACCATAATTCAAAAAGAGTCATGTACCAAAATGTTCATTGCAGCTCTATTTACAATAGCCAGGACATGGAAGCAACCTAAGTGTCCATCGACAGATTGAATGGATAAAGAAGATGTGGCACATATATACAATGGAATATTACTCAGCCATAAAAAGAAACAAAATTGAGTTATTTGTTGTGAGGAGGATGGACCTAGAGTCTGTCATACAGAGTGAAGTAAGTCAGAAAGAGAAAAACAAATACATATGGAATCTAAAAAAAAGAAAAAAATGGTTTTGAAGAACCTAGGAGCAGGACAGGAATGAAGACGCAGATGTAGAGAATGGACTTGAGGACATGGGGAGGGGCAAGGATAAGCTGGGATGAAGTGAGAGAGTGGCATGGACATATATACACTACCAAATGTAAAATAGATAGCTAGTGAGAAGCAGCTGCATGGCACAGGGAGATCAGCTCGGTGCTTTGTGTCCACCTAGAGGGGTGGGATAGGGAAGATGGGAGGGAGGTGCAAGAGGGAGGAGATATGGGGATGTATGTATACGTATAGCTGATTCACTTTGTTATACAGCAGAAACTAACACACCATTGTAAAGCAAATAGACTCCAATAAAGATGTTAAAAAAAAATAGGGGCTGGCTGAATAAAATGAAGGTAAGTGATGGAATGTTAGCCTGATATTTTAAATAATGTCAGGAAAGAATTTTTTATGAAATGGAAAGATTTTAATTTCATATCCTAAGTGAAAAAGAATCATCAAAGAATATGCTATGTATAGTATGTTTTATGCACACATATGTATACACATAAACACATGTAGACAATTCTGTATAAAGGTGTCAATTTAAATTGCTATCACTCTTTATATGACTGTATATGACTATAGATTCAGACATAGATAGAACTTTAGATGTAGGTAAATGATAGAAAAGATAATGAAAGTATATATAACCTAGGATTATGATACTTTTTATTTACTTCTTTTATTTTATATTTCCTAAGTTTTCTTCTTTATTACTCTTGTAATAAAATCAATAATTCTATGTAAAATATAAATTCTTAAATATAGCTGGCTATGTCAAGATAAAAACAATGCACACACTGTTCACTTTTCTTCCTGTTAATGGTATTTAGCAACTCAACCTAAATTATGTTTTCATTTTCTTGTTTCTATTGTAATCATAGGAAGAAGATTTTGTTCATTCTCCAGCAACATGTCAATTTCCCTGAAATGATAAGATTTTAACACCTTGTCACAATTGGTTAAAAACAATGTTATTTTTTTAATGACTTGCTCTGTTTAGGATACAGTGGGTTGATGGGTACTTAATTCAATTGAAAGGAAACAAACAATAGCTATAATTGTTAAAATCAAGCAATAGATTAATGGTGAAAAATCAATGAAGAAGATAAAACCAAGTAACAGTATAGAAGGTTTTAAAGATTGTTGGGCATGTTTTCTCTATTTTATAAGTCATTTGCAAGTCTCCTGTAGACCTCTTTTCCATTAAATTGGAAGAGAAAAATTTCCCAGAGTTTAATGCTAAATATGTCATTTAGCCTATCACTTTAAAATAGTAATTTTCATAAATATGCAGAATTGTACATTTTGGTAGTGCCACAAGCGACTTCATGCCACTCCATTTGGAATCTGAATAAAAGGAAAAATTAATGTCACTTTGCATTTTCACTTTTCTAATTTCTTCAATGTATTTCCTTAAAATAAACAGAAAATAATCAAACTTTTCCTTTTAAAAGAGTTTTTACTTTTTCCTTCCTTATAAAAAATAGAGGATTTTTTTTGATAAAAATCAGTGTTACTAAAATTTTTGTATTCATAGCTAGTAACATAAAAATAAATATCCACAAACATATCTATATGTTTACCAACTTTTTGCACTGCCAATAAAAACTTAAAAAATCAAATAAAGAGAAAAGCAACTAACATTCTATGGTAAATTATAAAACTGGCTATAAATTCTTCCCCTTCTTGCATCCTTGCCTTTGCAATATGAAGCGGCAAATCCTCCTATCAAAACTGTCGTTAGCTAATGTGACACAGGCTGAGGTTTGATAAGTGCTTTTAATTGTGACTTGATCTTTCTCACTGCTCTTGGGACCTTCCCACCACCACTATGTAAGGAAGCTTGATCTATCAGAGACAAGCCATACTAGCCAAGCCATCTTCAACTATCCAGTACCAGTGAACCAGAATACCACTTAAGTGACTTTCAGAATTGTGAGATGAATTGTTGTTGTTTAAAGCCACTAAATTTGCGATTTGTTAAGCAGAAAAAACTTAATGATACACATCTACTATCCCTTCATTCACGAAGTATTTATTCCGGTTTAAATGGTACACATCAAAAAAGAATTAATTTGTTACATTGTCTTTTCCTGAAAGTAAAAGCCTTACCACAAATTGGCACTCATCTTTTGACTGGGCAAGAGAGGATTTCTGTACTTGATATTTTCTGAAGTCCTTTGATGTTATATATGTGTTTTCTGAGGTTAGTATATAAATGTTAGGGCTTGGAATTGCAAGCTAACAAACTCTGATTATTATAATTAACAGTAAATTAGAACCACTTTAAAATTAATAAGCTGGTTTATAAGCTATGTTATAGAAATTTAAATATATATAAAACAAAATTATTTTTCTATAATATATGCAAAATAAATGGTAAAACATTTCCCTTAAATTATTAATTCTGTCATCTTAAGTGTATAATTCTATTTGTAAGAACACATATTTAATCATTTTTATTAACAAAAAAGTAAGTAAACTTAACTCTGAAAATAAATGCCTTTGACTCTTATTGACCGAGAAATTTCCAAGCTATCATCCATGGGCTAGCAGCTTTTGAGAAACTATTCTAGTGTATGCAGAATAACTCTCATTATGATAATTTCTAGAAATATGGATTCAATCATGAGCTACCTTTCCTTAGTCCAAGAAGTAATCTTAAGGGGAAAAAAAAACTGACAATTACTCATAATTTCATCTAATATATGAATAATTTAACTGAAATTTACCAAATGTCTCATTTGGTAACCAAAGTTCAGAAATCTAAAAGTAGCCTCACTCTACCCAAGAGATCTACTTAAAGCTTATCAATATTCTGATATTTCATGCTCACTAACAAGAAGTCTTTTAGACAGACTCAGTCTCTACTACAATACTTGAAATTCTGACACTGGTCGTCTTCTAAAAGATAAACATGAATATGGTTATGCATGGTGCAAGACGTACAGTGGAAATTGGTGTGTATTTTTTTTTTTTTAATTTTTACGAGATACTTCGTGTTTCTGGGGCAAATGTAACCAATTTCTCATAACGAAATGGAAGCAGAAGGATAGATTAGCAGTGAGGAGAGCTGAGGGCCACAAATTTAAAAGAACCCGAATTCATGTTAGAAAATGGATACCAATTACCGAAGGGAAATAAGTTTCAATGTAGAACCATAGAAGAGGACAGGAGAAGACAGAACAGGATAAAGCACCTTCATGTTTATTAATTTTTTTCTAAATGAGAAAACCTGATTAGAAGCCAATGAAATGACAGACAGGATAAAGAGGAAGAACTAGAAATGAAATAATATGCTTCATTTCCCTGTACTGAACTACTCTCAGAAACACAGGTACTTTGAATTCTTTCTAAAAGTGATGATGGATTTTAAATTACTACAAAATTCCAATGTTTATGTCCTCTGTTGTCAGACTGATAGTTTTAATAGGTTAAGCGTATGCTAAATATCATTAAAATATCTATATGAGTCATCTGATTTAGTTTATTCTTAGTAAAACACAAGCTTAGGTTTTATATCATATTTCTGAATCATAATGCCATTATAGTTCTATTTTAAAGGAAAAACCCCCTTGGCCCAAATTCCTCTTTAGTTACTGTCGTCACTCTGCCATCTGTATGCAATGAAGGTATCTCAGCTCTTCTCTCTGTTCAAACATCAACCTTTCAGTCTTTCCTAATAGTCCTATCCAAAAATAACCTCCTTTTATTCTACCTCACACTTGTCTTTATTTTTTAAATAGAGCTTACCATGATAAGTGTAGTGGTTTACTGTCTAGTTCCCCTTTTGACTAGAAGATTTGTGAAGGCAAAGCCTCTTTTTTAATGGTCATATCCTCACTGCCAGGAAGAGTGTCTAACACGTAGTATGTGCTCGCTAAATATTTGATGGATGGGCAAACAAATGAATAAACTGATGAATGTTTGTTATAGTCATTTTTAAAAATTAAAGACTACATTTTACAGCAGTTTTAGATTCACAGCAAAATAGAGGAAGGTATAGAGATTTCCCATATGGTCTCTGACCTTGCACAAGCACCTCTCCCATTATCACCACTCCCCACCAAAATGGTACATTTGCTACAACTGATGAATGTACATTTACCCATCATAATCATCCAAAGTCTATAGGTTGCATTAGGGCTTACTCTTGGTGTTGTACATTGCATAGGTTTGGACAAGTGCATAGTAACATGTATCCAATGTTACAGTATCATATAGAGTATTTTCATTGCCCTAAAATCTTTGCTCTATTGCTATTCATCCCTACCACCCTGTCCCAGCATCCACTGATCTTTTTACTGTCCCCAGTTCTGCCTTTCCCAGAAGGTCATAGAGTTGGATTCATACAGTATGTAGTCTTTTCAAACTGGCTGTTTTCACTTAGTCGTATGCATTTAAGCTTCCTCCATGTCTGGTCATGATTTGATAGTTCATTTTTTAAAGAGCTGAATAATACTCCATTGTCTGGATGTACCACAGTTTATGTATTCACATACTGAAGGACATCTTGGTTGCTTCCAAGTTTTGTCAGTTACAGATAAAACTGCTATAAGCATCCGTGTGTACGTTTTTGCATGGACATAAGTTTCCAACTTCTTTTGGTAAATACCAAGGAGCATGATAGCTGGATCACATGGTAAGAGTATGTTTTGCTTTGTAAGAAACTGCCAAACTATTTCCCAAAATGGCTGCACCATTTTTGCATTCTCACCAGCAATGAATGAGAGTTTCTACTGCTCTACATGCTTTCCAGCATTTGGTGTTATCAGTGTTCTAGATTTTGGTCATTCTGATAGGTGTGTAGTGGTATCTCGTTGTTTTAATTTGCATTTCCCTGACGACACATGGTGTGGGACATCTTTTCATATGTTTATCTGCCATCTGTATGTCTTCTTTGGTGAGGTGTTTTTTAAGGCTTTTGACTCATTTTTTAAATCAAGCTGCTTGCTTTCTTATTGTTGAGTTTTAAGAGTTCTTTGTATATTTTCGAGAAGAGCCAAGATTTTTTTTGGAGAACAGCTATGTTTTTTCCAAATATACTCTCCCAGTTTGTGGCTTACCTTCTCATTCTCTTGACACTGTCTTCCACAGAGCAGAAGTTTGATAAAGCCCAGCTTATGAATTCTTTCTTTCATGGATTATGTCTTTGGTGTTGTATTAGAAAAGTTATCTTCATACTCAAAGTCTTCTAGATTCTCTCTCATGTTATTTCCTAGGGGTTTTATAGTTTTGCACTTTACATTTAGGTCTATGATCCATTTTTTTAAATTGAAGTATAGTTGATTTATAGTGCTGAGTTAATTTCTGCTGTACAGCAAAGTGATTAAGTTATACATATTATACACACACACACACACATATATATATACACACACACATATGTGGTCCATTTTGAATTAACTTTCTGTGAAGGGCATCTATGTCTATATTCATTTTTTTTGCATGGGAATGTCCAGTTGTTCCAGCACCATTTGTAGAGAAGACTCCCTTTGCTCCATTGTATTGCCTTTGTTCCTTTGTCAATGACCAGTTGACTATATTACTATATATCTATTTCTGAACTCTCCATTCTGTTCCATTGATCTATTTGTCTATTGTTTCTTGATACCACACTGTCTTGAGTACTATAGCATTACAGTAAGTCTTGAAGTCAGGTATTATCATTCCTCCAACTTTGCTCTTCTCCTCTAATATTCTGCTGGCTATTCTGTATCTCTTGCCTCTCCATACAAGCTCTTGAATCAGTTTGTTGATATGTACAAAATAACTTCTTGAGATGTTGATTGGGATTGCTTGAATCTATAGATCAATTTGGGAAAAACTGACATCTTGACAATACTAAGTCTCCCTATCCATGAACACCAATACCTCTCCACTTATTTAGCTCTTCTTTGATTTCATTCATCAGAGTTTTAAATACCTAATTATTTAATTTTTGTGGGTGCTAATGTAAATATTACTATGTTTTTTAATTTCAAATTCCACTTGTTCATTGCGGTTACATAGGAAGATGATTTACTTTTGTATATTAACCTTGCATCCTGCAACTTTGCTATAAATCCTCATTAGTTCCAGGAGGATTTTTTTTTGTTGACTCTAGGATTTTCTAAATGATTATGTCATCTGTGAAAAAAAAACAGCTTTATTTCTTCCTTTCCAATCTGTATATTTTTATTTCCTTTACTTGTCTTACTGCATTAGATAGCACTTCCAGTACAATATTAAAATGGAGTGGTGGGAGGGGCCATCCTTGCCTTGTTTCTGATCTTAGTGGGAAAGCTTTGAATTTCTCATCATTAAGTATGATGGTAGCTGTAGGTTTTTTATAGATATTCTTTATCAAGTTGAGGGAGTTCCCTTGTATTCCTACTTTTTAAAAAATTTCCTCTAAATCTTCCATGTGCCACAGCCTAGCTCTTTCCTCACAACTCCAGCAAAATTGATCTTGGCAAGATCATCCATAAGTCACATGTAATCAATGTAAGTATTTACCTTGGTCAACTTCTCCACAGTATTTGACATTGCTGACCACCCATTCCTGTCTACCCTTAACTTTTGGGGCACAACCCTTTCCTGGTTTCTCTTCTATCTCCCCAACTACTCCTTCTCAGTCTTCTTTATAGCTTTTACTTTCTCTACCTATTGCTTAATTGTTGATGAACCTCTCATCAGTTTCCATTTCTTGGTCTTCTCTTCTTTTCACAAGTTATTCTGCTTCTGGACAGATTCATACAGTCCCTGAGCTTAAATCACTGTCTGTATAATTATGACTTCCAAATCTATGCCGGACTTCTTTACGAATGTCTAGCAGATTCCTCAAATTCAGTATGTGAAATACTCAACTCATTTTCTGCCTTCCAATCCAGTGTATCCTCAATTTTCACTGTCTCAGTAAATGGACCCAAGTTGCTCAGGCCAGAAATTTGAGATGTTTCTTCTTTACTCCTCCCTTTATGCAAACTCCTTTTATCCAGTAACCCCATAAGTCATGAAAATTTATCTGTTGTATCCTTTAAATACTTACTGACTCTCTCCTCTCCATCCTCTTTGTTACTACACTGACCCAGGCTAAGATCATCAAGTCTGACCTGGTCTCTGCAGTAGCCTACAAATTGTCCCCTGCCATACTCTGCTCTAATTTTTTCCCCATATTGCAGTGCCAGTGATATTCTAAAAGTACAAATCCTCTCTATTACTCTTAGAATGAAGTCCAAATTCCACAAAACATCATGCAACCCTGCAGAATCTGCCACCATCACCATCTCCAGACTCATTAATGGCCATCATGTCTCTCCCCTTTTAAGCCACAGTAAATTTATTTCAGTTCATGGAATTATGACTTTTCTTATATCCTGGTTTTCCTAAAAATTATTTCCTCTGTCTGGAATACTTTTAGCTTTCTGCCTGGTAGATTAAAATTATTTTTTAGAATTATGTCAAAATATTATTTTTTTCAGGTAGGCATGCATTCTCTGATACCTAGCTTAAAAGAGGACACCTGCTTTATATTCTAATGGCTCCATCTACTTCTCCTATCACAATACCCATCATATTTATCTACATATTTATTTATCTGCTTTCCTAGATAAACAGTAATTCTGGTAAATTTGTTTACCAATGCATCTCTACCATTAGGTAACTACTACTTAGTCAGTGCTAAATAAGTATTTGTTTAAGAATAAATGAAAACTAAGATTTTATTTTTTTTTAAAGTCAATCACTTACTCTGTCCTCTTTGGTTGCATTAATATACTATGTAATTGAGTTTTAAAATTTATATTTGTTATTAGTTTACAGAATTACTCTGATAGCATACAGAGGAGAATTATACCATGGCACTTGGACAATTTAATAATTCCCAAGGTTTCCATATATGAATGTTAGAATGTTCACTAGTAATAGAAATTTTTCTGTGAAATAAATGTGTCAATATTTGGCTCCAAACTACACAGTGCCATTCAAGAACGTGAGCAAGTAACTGGGAAGTAATTAGGGTCTTAACCACATGGTGCTTATCTAGCAGTCCCCTGGAGAAGGTGGCATTGTCCACTGCACGTCTATGCAAACACTGGTAAATCTGGCTGATGTCTTCAAATCAGAGGATGCTAACTAGGCTTTTTTCCTTTCCTTTGTTCATAGAGGTGCTTTCCTATAGCCTTTTGTGGATATCAGAAGGGAGTTTTCATAACTCTAAGAGGCTAAGAACATCATGGTCTATAGGTATGTCTGTATAATAGGGATGTGTGTGTGTGCTGGGGGGGCAGACAAAGAGACAGGGAGTGATAGAGAGAGATAAAGTATGGATATTGGAGTACACAGCCAGATCAGGAATTAAGTACAAAGAAGAGCAATGCTGCCTAGTGAATGAAGTTCACAAATCTGAGCAAGTTAATTTCTCCAAACTTCCACAGGTAGCATAGGAATGTAAGTGATGTGAGGATTGGTCACAAAGGGAGTAAAGTGTTTTGTGCTTACCTGACACTAGATGCTTTGAGAGGGAAGAGTAAAAGTCCAAAAATGGATGAGGCTCTCTTTGAAATAAGTAGCGTCAAGAACTTATAATAAGGCTACTGCAAAGTAATGAAGTTTGAGGTAAAATCAAGAATCAACTTTTATCTCTGAGTGGCATATGTTTGAAATTCCCCTCTCCAAATGCACTACAATAGAGTATATTTTTGTTTGTAGAATAAATAGAGTAATAATAATTTTTAAAGTTAGATCAAAATGCAAGTTTTAATAAGGTGATTTAGAACTTCATATGATCACAAAATATATATGGTTCAAAAGGCTAGCAGCATATCTCCATCTTTGCAAGGATTAATGTTAAAGTAAAAATACAGCAATGGTGACAGTTCAACTCTTTTGTCTTTTATGATATCACATCAAAATACCTATAGCTTTTGAGGTTTTTCTGGTATAAAATTCTAGTACTACACTCTGCTCTTCTGCACTGGTGCTACCCAACAGCAGGGAAACAACAACAGCAATGTCCCAGAAATGTTCCAGAAAAGTGGTAGATTTTTTTAAATTAAAAAGGCAGGATTGTCTTTAATGATCTAACGTTCATATATTTGTACCAATAATTAGTTTTAAAGACACGAAAAAAATAAGGTAGTCTAGATATTAAAGGCATTGCTAGTAAGTATTTTTATTCAATAAATACTTAGTATTCCCTGATTATATGCAAGAGTTAACAAAGAGGTAGAAGAAATGTGAGGTGTTTTAATAACAGAGAATAATGAATCTAAGTAAAACTTAATTCTATAAGCACTTGATTTCTCAGTCTCATTGAACTAAGAGGAATATGGCAGTATGTTTAGATTTTAAAGTGTTGCAGCCTATAGTATCATTCTTCTGATAAAATGACAAATGTTGAATTAATGTTTAAAACTATGGCCCGAAGTATTCAAGTATTTAGTTCAAAATTCTATAAAGATACTGGTTTCTTAATTATTTAAACACATTTGCCTCTTCAGTTCCAGATTTGGCCCTTACAAAGTAGCAACAAAAACATTATATACTACAAATCTAAGGCACTGCCGATTTGGGGTCAGTGGGCTTAAAATATAACTCTAAATTTTTATTCTATTCATATATTCCTGTTGGGAATATTTATCATTCTAATTTTCTTCAGAGATATAGACTTTTGTGAGGATAGAATTCTCATATTAAACTCTGAAACTCACTGTACATATTTGGAGACTTGGTCAAAGTGGTTACAACAGTTTTATTTCTATGGCACTGAATCAAATCCCCTAAAATAGCAGCAAGTTAATAAAAGCCTTAAAAGAGAATTGTCTTTGAAATGAATCAAATGAACATAGTACTTTTCAGCAATAATATAATTAACTTTTTTGAATGTAATACATTCATACCAATGTGACATAAAAATAAAAGTAAAACACATTTAAAAAATAAAGCACACTAAAATGCAATTAATAGTGGCCAAAAATGGCTAGTTAGTGGTTTTATTTAATTATTCTTTCATTCATTCAACCAAGTTATTGGGTATTGGGCTCCTACTACACATAAAGGAACTAGTTAGGTGCATTAGATACAATGGTGAGTAACTCACACTGATCCCTTCCTGTAGACAGAACTACTTTTCTTCTTCAAAACTATTTTTGAAAAACTATGGACATCTCTGACTTTTCCAAGGTTTATGCTGGCTGACTGAACTTTAATCCAATACATGTTTGGTTTTCCTATATTGAACAGATATAGTTCACTTTTTTCTTCTTTGTATTGACATGAAAAAAATTTTCTTCCAACTTAACCATGGTATTACTTTTAAACAGAGAAAAAAATCTCTATACAAATTTATGTAGTGTTAAGTTATTTAAAGTACCGATATCTTCTTAATGGAGAACTATTTGGAAATTATGGAAGCTACCCTGAATCCACAACTATACATGCCAATGAAGTACTTCACAGATGAAAAACATTTTGAAATGTGATCACTGACTAATATCTGCCAAGCGTGTTTTTGAGACTTTGAAGAACAATGCAGCTGGAATATTTTTTCTTTCATCATGTATTTATAGTCTTAGAAAAGTTATGATTAGAACAGCTACAAAATACTGATGAATATTTTCAATCACTAAAATAAGTTCTATTTTATTCAGAGTGACTATCTAACTTGAATAAATTGACTTGGGAATTGCTTTCCAGTGAAAATAAAATTTAAATGTATATTAATATTAGAAAAATAAATTTATTATATTCAAGTAGTACATGTAGTGCCTTTAAAGTATAATGTTAATCACTAAAATATATTTTTAAATTTTTTGAGAGCACTATGAATAAAAATATACTTTAAATATAAAATAAAAATGTTAAACTTGAGAGGCCTACAGAGGAGTTAACTAATTAGCAACACGCAAGAATCTTATACAGAGTACCCATAATGCACTGACAGCCAAATTTGTTAGTCACTCATGAAAACAAAGAGGATAACTATTGAAATGCTTAAATCTTACACTTACCAACCTCCACAACACTAGAACAATTGGGATCTGTGAAACCATCTGGGCACTTGCAGGAAAAGGAATCATCAGACAATCCTGACACACAGATACCTCCATTTTCACACGGATTGTGATCACAAATATCACCTGAGGAATAAAGAAACAGATATTGAATTTTCTTGCCTTAGGCAGTGAACTGTACTATTTCACATACCCCACTCATCTTCCTTTGGTAAAGTCACCATACTATTTAGATTTACAGGTAAGGTAGGCAAGACCCATTTGAAACCATGTGCTTCTAAGAGAGATGGTATGTAACATGGTAAAAATTAAATTTTACGATTCAAACACTGCATACTGAATTGCATACTAAAAGTGATTAACTCAGGTTGGGTCCCTTCATTACATGTAAATACTGTCTAATTTGTTAAAGAAGGTTAACTGAAATATCTGTGGTTGAATGGTTTATTAATTATTCCAATAAATAACCTATCTATATCCACACGCTTTGCTCTGTAACTTTGCAATTTCTCTCAATAGAGGGGTGGGGCTTATTTCTTGATCCCTAGAGTCTGGGCTTGTCCATGTGACTTGCTTTGGCCAATAGGATGTTAGGAGACCTGAAGTCAGCTGAGGTTTGAAAAAACACTTGAATATTTCTGCTTCCTCTCTTAGAACCCTGCAACCACCCTGAGAATAAAATCTCTCTCTTGCTTGAGAGAGTTGAGAGAAACATGGGAGGAAAGAGAAATAAGTTGTGCGGTAACAAAAACCTAAAATATGTGGCCTTGACTTTGATACTGGTGGCAGATGGAATCCGGAAAGGCACTGAAAGAATGGCTACAGGAGGCTAGGAAAAGGGCTCTCCCTGCTATACAGAGAGAAGCAGTTGGTAAAACTATCACCTGAGTATACTTGGTTGATAGAGAATGTACCTAATAAACTTTTGTATATGAGTAATAAGATTTGTAGGCAGAATGTTAAAGTGTCACTTGACTCTTAATAGCTGTATCTGATAAGGCACTACAAGAAAGAGACATGCTAAATAAAGAACTGATGATTTTGAAAGTAAAGAAAAGGAATAGAGAGGCACCAGGACTTGCGATAGAAAATAATTTCTCAACTCCAGCCTCTCAAACCAGTGAAAGATCAAATCCAGAGCTTTGTCAGAAAGATGGCCTCAACATAAATATAAAATGAAGGATGTAGCTACAAGATCTTTGTGAAAACATTTCATATAATTCAGGTGTAGCCTGAAAGAATCTCTCAAATAAAAAAGGAATTCTAGAAATCTTAAGGGTGTTATCCCTGAGCAGCCTTAAAATACACAAAGCAGCACTGATTAAGTCTGGAGTGAAAAACAGGCTTCAGAGAGTCACGGGTGTGCCTTTATTTATTTATTTTTTAAACATCTTTACTAGAGTAGAATTGCTTTACAATGTTGTGGTAGTTTCTGCTGTATAACAAAGTGAATCAGCTATATGTATACATATATCCCCATTTCCCCTCCCTTTTGCACCTCCCTACCACCCTCACTCGCCAACCCTCTAGGTGGTCATGAAGCACCAAGCTGATCTCCCTGTGCTATGCAGCTGCTTCCCACTAGCTATCTATTTTTCATTTGGTAGTGTATATATGTCAATGCTACTCTCTCATTTCATCCCAGCTTACTCTTCCCCTTCACGTGTCCTCAAGTCCATTCTCTATGTCTGCGTCTTTATAAATGTCCTGTCTCTAGGTTCATCAGAACCTTTTTCGGTTTTTTTTTGATTCCACATATATGTGTTAGCATACAGTATTTGTTTTTCTCTTTCTGACTTACTTCACTACGTATGACAGACTCTAGGTCCAACCACCTCACTACAAATAACTCAATTTCGTTTCTTTTTATGGCTGAGTAATATTCCATTGTATATATGTGCCACATCTTCTTTATCCATTCGTCTGTCGATGGGCATTTAGGTTGTTTCCATGTCCTGGCTATTGTAAATAGTGCTGCAATGAACATTGTGGTACGTGTCTCTTTTTGAATTATAGTTTTCTCAGGGTATATGCCCAGTAGTGGGACTGCTGGGTCATATGATAGTTTTATTTTTAGTTTTTTAAGGACCCCCATACTGTTCTCCATAGTGGCTGTATCAATTTACATTCCCACCAATAGTGCAAGAGGGTTCCCTTTTCTCCACACCCTCTCCAGCATTTATAGTTTGTAGCTTTTTGATGATGGCCATTCTGACTGGTGTGAGATGATACCTCATTGTGGTTTTGATTTGCAGTTCTCTAAAGAATAGTGATGCTGAGCATCCTTTCATGTGTTTGTTGGCAATCTGTATGTCTTCTTTGGAGAAATGTCTGTTTAGGTCTTCCACCCATTTTTGGATTGGATTGTTTGTTATTTTGATATTGAGTTGCATGAGCTGCTTGTATATTTTGGAGATTAATCCTTTGTCAGTTGCTTCATTTGCAAATATTTTCTCCCATTCTGAGGGTTGTCTTTTTGTCTTGTTTATGGTTTCCTTTGCTGTGTACCTTTTAAGTTTCATTAGGTCCCATTTGTTTATTATTATTTTTTTATTTCCATTTCTCTAGGAGGTGGCTCAAAAAGGATCTTGCTGTGATTTATATCATAGAGTGTTCTGCCTAGGTTTTCCTCTATGAGTTTTATAGTGTCTGGCCTTACATTTAGGTCTTTAATCCATTTTGAGTTTATATTTGTGTATGGTGTTAGGGAGTGTTCTTATTTCATCCTTTTACATGTAGCTGTCTAGTTTTCCCAGCACCACTTATTGAAGAGGCTGTCTTTTCTCCATTGTATATTCTTGCCTCCTTTATCAAAGATAAGGTGACCATATGTGTGTGGGTTTATCTCTGGGCTTTCTCTCCTGTTCCATTGATCTATATTTCTGTTTTTGTGCCAATACCATACTGTCTTGATTACTGTAGCTTTGTAGTATAGTCTGAAGTCAGGGAGCCTTATTCCTCCAGCTCTGTTTTTCTTTCTCAAGATTGCTTTGGCTATTTGGGGTCTTTTGTGTTTCCATACAAATTGTGAAATTTTTTGTTCTAGCACTGTGAAAAATGCCATTGGTAGTTTGATAGAGATTGCACTGAATCTGTAGATTGCTTTCAGTAGTATAGTCATTTTCACAATGTTGATTCTTCCAATCTGAGAACATGGTATATCTCTCCATCTGTTTGCACTGTCTTTAATTTCTTTCATCAGTGTCTTATAGTTTTCTGCATACAGGTGTTTTGTCTCCTTAGGTAGGTTTATTCCTAGGTATTTTATTCTTTTATGTTGCAATGGTAAATGGGAGTGTTTCTTTAATTTCTCTTTCAGATTTTTCATCATTAGTGTATAGGAATGCAACAGATTTCTGTGCATTAATTTTGTATCCTGCTACTTCACCAAATTCATTGATTAGCTCTAGTAGTTTTCTGGTAGCATCTTTAGGATTCTCTATGTATAGTATCATGTCATCTGCAAACAGTGACAGTTTTACTTTTTCTTTCCAATTTGGATTTTTTTTAGTTCTTTTTCTTCTCTGATTGCTGTGGCTAAAACTTCCAAAACTATGTTGAATAACAGTAGTGAGAGTGGGCAACCTTGTCTTGTTCCTGATCTTAGAGGAAACAGTTTCAGTCTTTCACCATTGAGAACAATGTTGGCTGTGGGTTTGTCATATATGGCCTTTATTATGTTGAGGTGGCTTCTCTCTATGCCTACTTTCCGGAGACTTGTTGTCATAAATGGGTATCGAATTTTGTTGAAAGCTTTTTCTGCACCTATTGAGATTATAATATGGTTTTTATCCTTTAGTTTGTTAATATGGTGTATCACATTTATTGATTTGCATATACTGAAGAATCCTTGCATTCCTGGGATAAACCTCACTTGATCATGGTGTATGATCCAGTTAATGTACTGTTGGATTCCGTTTGCTAGTATTTTGTTGAGGATTTTTGCATCTATGTTCATCAGTGATATTGGCCTGTAGTTTTCTTTCTTTGTGACGTTTTTGTCTGGTTTTGGTATCAGGGTGCTGGTGGCCTCGTAGAATGAGTTTGGGAGTGTTCCTCCCTCTGCTCTATTTTGGAAGATTTTGAGAAGGATAGGTGTTAGCTCTTCTCTAAATGTTTGATAGAATTCGCCTGTGAAGCCATCTGGTCCTGGGCTTTTGTTGGAAGATTTTTAATCACAGTTTCAATTTCAGTGCTTGTGATTGGTCTGTTCATATTTTCTATCTCTTCCTGGTTCACTCTCGGAATGTTGTGCTTTTCTAAGAATTTGTCCATTTCTTCCAGGTTGTCCATTTTATATTGGCATATAGTTCCTTGTAGTAATCTCTCATGATCCTTGGTATTTCTGCAGTGTCAGTTGTTACTTCTTTTTCATTTCTAATTCTGTTCATTTGAGCCTTCTCCCTTTTTTCTTGATGAGTCTGGCTAATGGTTTATCAATTTTGTTTATCTTCTCAAAGAACCAGCTTTTAGTTTCATTGATCTTTGCTATTGTTTCCTTCATTTCTTTTTCATTTATTTCTGATCTGATCTTTATGATTTCTTTGCTTCTGCTAACTTTGGGGGTTTTTTGTTCTTCTTGCTCTAATTGCTTTAGGTGTAAGGTTAGGTTGTTTATTTGAGATTTTTCTTGTTTCTTGAGGTAGGACTGTATTGCTATTAACTTCCTCTTAGAACTGCTTTTGCTGCATCCCCTAGGTTTTGGGTCATCATGTTTTCATTGTCATTTGTTTCTAGGTATTTTTTTATTTCTTCAGTGATCTCTTGGTTACTGAGTAGTGTATTGTGTAGCCTCAATGTGTTTGTATTTTTTACAGTTTTTGTCCTGTAATTGATATTTAGTCTCATAGCGCTGTGGTCAGAAAATATTCTTGATACAATTTCAATTTTCTTAATTTACCAAGGCTTCATTTGTGACCGAAGATATGATCTATCCCGGAGAATGTTTCATGAGCACTTGAGAAGAAAATGTATTCTGTTGTTTTTGGATGGAATGTCCTATAAATATCAATTAAGTCCATCTTGTCTAATGTGTCATTTAAAGCTTGTGTTTCCTTATTTATTTTCATTTTGAATGATCTGTCCATTGGTTAAAGTGGGGTGTTAAAGTCCCCTACTATGATTCTTTTACTGTCAATTTCCCCTTTTATGGCTATTAGCATTTGCCTTATGTACTGTGGTGCTCCTATGTTGGGTGCATGTATATTTATAATTGTTGTATCTTCTTCTTGGATTAATCCCTAGATCATTATGTAGTCTCCTTCTTTGTCTCTTGTAATAGTCTTTATTTTAAAGTCTATTTTGTCTGTTATGAGAATTGCTTCTCCAGCTTTCTTCTGATTTCCATTTGCATGGAATATCTTTTTCCATCCCCTCACCTCCAATCTGTATGTGTCCCTAGGTCTGAAGTAGGTCTTTGTAGACAACATGTACATGGGTCTTATTTTTGTATCCATTCAGCCACTCTATGTCTTTTGGTTGGAGCATTTAATCCATTTACATTTAAGGTAGTTATTGATATGTATGTTCCTATTACCATTTTATTAATTGTTTTGGGTTTGTTAATGTAGGTCTCTTCCTTCTGTGTTTCCTGCCTAGAGAAGTTCCTTTAGCATTTGTTGTAAAGCTGGTTTGGTGGTGCTGTATCCTCTTAGTTTTTGCTTGTCTGTAAAGATTTTAATTTCTCCATCAAATCTGAATGAGATCCTTGCTGGGTAGAGTAATCTTGGTTGTAGGTTTTTCCCTTTCATCACTGTAAATACGTCCTGCCACTCCCTTCTGGCTTGCAGGGTTTCTGCTGAAAGATCACCTGTTAACCTTATGGGGATTGCTTTGTGTATTATTTGTTGCTTTTCCCTTGCTGCTTTTACTATTTTTTCTTTGTATTTAGTTTTTGATAGTTTGATTAATATGTGTCTTGGCATGTTTCTTCTTGGATTTATCCTGTATGGGACTCTCTGCGTTTCCTGGACTTGATTGACTATTTCCTCTCCCATGTTACGGAAGTTTTCAACTATAATCTCTTCAAATATTTTCTCAGTCCCTTTCTTTTTCTCTTCTTCTTCTGGCACCCCTATAATTCAAATGTTGGTGCGTTTAATGTTGTCCCAGAGGTCTCTGAGACTGTCCTCAATTCTTTTCATTCTTTTTTCTTTATTCTGCTCTGTGGCAGTTATTTCCACTATTTTATCTTCCTGGTGATTTATCCATTCTTCTGCCTCAGTTATTCTGCTATTGATTCCTTCTAGAGAATTTTTAATTTCATTTATTGTGTTGTTCATCACTGTTTGTTTGCTCTTTAGTTCTTCTAGGTCCTTGTTAAAATTTTCTTGTATTTTCTCCATTCTATTTCCAAGGTTTTGGATCATCTTTACTATCATTACTCTGAATTCTTTTTCAGGTAGACTGCCTATTTCCTCTTCATTTGTTTGGTCTGGTGGGTTTTTACCTTGCTCCTTCATTGGCTGTGTGTTTCTGTGTCTTCTCATTTTGTTCAACTTACTGTGTTTGGGGTCTCGTTTTCACAGGGTGCAGGTTCGTAGTTTCTGTTGTTTTTGTTCTCTGCCCCTAGTGGGTGAGGTTGGTTCAGTGGCTTGTGCAGGCCTTCTGGTGGAGGGGACTAGTGCCTGTGTTCTGGTGGGTGGGGATGGATCTTGTCTTTCTGGTGGCAGTGCCATGTCCGGTGGTGTGTTTTGGGGTGTCTGTGAACTTAGTACGATTTTAGGCAGCCTGTCTGCTAATGGGTAGGGTTGTGTTCCTGTCTTGCTAGTTGTTTGGCATATGGCATCCAGCACTGGAGCTTGCTGGCCATTGGGTGGAGCTGGGTCTTATGTTGAGACAGAGATCTCTGGGAGAGCTCTCGCTGACATATTATGTGGGGCTGGGAGATCTCAAGTGGTCCAATGTCCTGAACTCAGCTCTCCCACCTCAGAGGCTCAGGCCTGACACCTGGCTGAAGCACCAAGACCCAGTCAGCTACATGGCTCAGAAGAAAAGGAAGAAAAAAAAAGGACGAAAAATAAAATTAAATAAAATTAAATTAAAAAAAATTTTAAAATATAATAAAATTTAAAAAAATAATAATAAATTAAAAAAAAGAAAAAAGAAGAGAGCAACCAAACCAATAAACAAATCCACCAATGATAACAAGCACTAAAAGCTAAACTAAGATAAACATAAAAATCAGAAACAAATCAGTCACAGAAAGCAAACCCCAAGTCTACAGTTGCTCCCAAAGTCTACCGCCTCAATTTTGGGAACATTCATTGACTATTCAGGTATTCCACAGATGCAGGGTACATCAAGTTGATTGTGGGGATTTAATCCACTGCTCCTGAGCCTGCACAGAGAAATTTCCCTTTCTCTTCTTTGTTCGCAGAACTCCTGGGGTTCAGCTTTGGTTTTTGCCCCACCTCTGCATGTAGGTCGCCCTCAGGCATGTTTCCTGCCCAGACAGGAGGGTGTTAAAGCAGCGGCTGATTAGGGCTCTCTTGCTCACTCATGCCAGGGAGAGGGAGAGGTATGGTAGTCATAATTGGAATGCGGGGTGAACTTGTGGCAGCAGAGGCTAGCATGACATTGCAGCAGCCTGAGGCATGCCATGTGTTTTCCCAGGGAAGTGGTCCCTGGATCTTGGGATCCTGGCTGTGGCATGCTGCACAGACTCCCGGGAGGGTCAGGGTGTGTGGATAGTGACCTGTGCTTGCACACAGTATTTTTGGTGGCAGTGGCAGCAGCATTAACGTTTCATGCCCATCTCTGGGGTCCAAGCTGATAGCCTCGGTTTGCGCTCGTCTCTGGAGCTTGTTTAGGTGGTGCTCTGCCATCTGTGGGCACACAGGGAAGGAATCCCCTGTCCTCGCACACCCCAAAACAATGGTTTCTTGCCTCTTCGGCAGGTCCAGACTTTCCCTGACTCCCTCCCGGCTAGCTGTGGTGCACTAGCCCCCTTCAGGCTTTCTTCACGCAGCCAACCCCAGTCCTCTCCCTGGGATCCGACCTCCGAAGCCCGAGCCTCAGCTCCCAGCCCCCACCTGCCCCGGTGGGTGAGCAGACAAGCCTCTCAGGCTGGTGAGTGCTGGTCGGCACCAATCCTCTGTGCGGGAATCTCTCTGCTTTGCCCTCTGCCCCCCTGTTGCTGCGCTCTCCTCCGTGGCTCCGAAGCTCACCCCCCCCCCCGGCCATCCCCCATCTCCACCAGTGAAGGGGCTTCCTAGTGTGTGGAAACTTTTCCTCCTTCTCAGCTCCCTCCCAGAGGTGCAGGTCCCGTCCCTATTTTTTGTCTCTGTTTTTTCTTTTTTCTTTTGCCCTAGCCAGGTACATGGGGATTTTCTTGCTCTTTGGGAAGTCTGAGGTCTTCTGCCAGTGTTCAGTAGGTGTTCTGTAGGAGTTGTTCCCATGTGTATATGTATTTTTGATGTATTTGTGGGGAGAAGTTGATCTCCAGGTCTTACTCCTCCACCATCTTGAAGGTCTCCCCACGGATGTTGCTTTATTGCACAAAGAGGATGTGAATCAGATTTAGAAAAGCCCATATAGTTTCTAAGGGAGCTTTATAGGTGAAGGTGCCACCTCCTGGATTAAAAGAGAATGAGGCTTTTCAAAATTTTAAAAAGCAGTGAGGTCCCAACTTCCTTACTGCTTGGTATTTCTTAGGAACTTTATTCCCTTATAGGAGCTTTCCCATGAATTATTTCACCTCTTTTCCAGACTAATTGCTTTAAAATTTTAGAAAAATAAAAATGGAGGTTAAGATATTTGTTAAATTTACAAAGCAAGTCATTAGCTATATTAACATGATAGATAAAAATACTACATTAGCACTGGAGCATATATTAGAAAAGGGAGTCATGAAATAAGTGAATAAATGAATGAATGAATATTTTTTTTTTGAATACTATAGAATTTAGCATGGCTGGACCCTGGAGTATTTGATTGTCAATGGCTGAGAAAGTATAATTATGTCAGATCAGGGAAGATTAAAAAGTGGCATCATAATTTGTAAGATGAGGAGCCAATGAATATTTTTAACATATATTTTAAAGTTTTGACATGGTCAGATCTATTTTAAGAAGACTATCCTGGCAGAATTCTACAGAGTGCCTTTGAAAGTGGAGGTTGATGACTGGTAAAGATATTTCAATAGACCATCTGTCTATCTCTTTATATATTTAGCTAGTGAGCCATTCAACCATCCCTCCGTTTGTCCATCCATTTGTCCATCCATCCATCTATTCCTTGAGCACCCATTTTATGATAGGCACTGACGTAAGTGCTAGCCAGACAGAATTAAGACAGTCCTTACAATCAATAAGTACAGAGCCCACTGTGGGAGATTAAAAAAATGGGAATGATTACAGCACATAGTATTAAGAGTTGTGATTAGTATACATGATCCAAATCTTAGGACCACAGGAGACCTCTAAACAGATGCAGTGCTGTTAGGTGATGCAGAAGAGGAAAGGGGTATATGCTCAATATTCCAGGCAAAGAAAATAACATATACAAAGGAAAAAGATCATGGCTTACTCCAGGAACTTCAAGTAGGCCACTATAATTAAAGCATAGACGTCTATGATGAGTAGAGAAAAATGAGCTCAGAAGGGTAAAGGCCCTGTATGCTGCACAAAAAATTCTGAAGTTTATCTGTAAGCACTGGAAAATCATAAAAGGACTTTACATATGGGAAAGTATATTATCACATTTGTGTTCTGGAATGATGACTCAGGCAGCATTGTGTTGAATCAAATGGAGTAGTCTAGGCTGATGGCAGAAGGACTAAGCATTAATCTTTTGAAGTAGTCCCAGCAAAAAATAATGAGGATTTTCTTAACCCTCGTTAGAGATAGCTGTGGACAGGGAAAGCAATGCAGGCACCATTTAAATCCAATCCAGTTAATAAATACTAGGTAATAAAATAGGAAATGGAAGTCCTCCCAGATCACTACCTCCCATTAGAAACAAGGCATTATTGTTGAGATTTTCTAGAAAGAGCCAATTACCAGTTTAAAAGTGTGATTCTGCCTCTCTGCCTTTGGTGTGAGCAAAGCAGCACAGCTTTGTACAGTCAGACTAACAACACTGCCATCTTCTAACTCTGTACATTGCATGAAGATGAGTACTAACACTCAACCTTTATTTAATAAGATGTCAGTCATATTTCTGTGTATTGTGCATACTACAAAAAGAGGAGTTCTACATTCCCCAGACCAGGATCTGTTGTTGCAGCCATTTCAACAGATCAAGTAACATTGTAGATGTTTATACTGATTTATTGACACTGACAGAAGCAGCCTCTACAGGAGAAAGGCAAGGGATGAACAGTATCTTAGAGGTTCTGGAGAATACAGACTATATATATTTATCCAAAATCAAGACCTCTCATTCTGATCCCTCTCACTCCTACTGCCAGGTTCCTGCAAAGTTTATTAACTGACGTGAGCTTACCCAAGGTCACATGAGGCCACAATGTCTGGTCCCTTTGGTTATCCCATCATCATGGGGAGTTTTGGTGTCCTAAGAAAACTTTCTTGGTACTTGTGCTGCCCTTTCTGGTATTAATACTTAATCGGTTTTCTACCAGGTATGTGTGGCAGTCATATGATGCTTCTGTGGTCAAAATGAGACAGGACAATCTGTTCACCTCTCATTATATCTCGTAGATACCAGCTGCTGTTTAGCTGACCTGTTTTCTTTCTTGTCCTTGTACTTTTTTTTCTTTCTTTTTGCTTACTACCTATTTCTAAGAAATTAATACTTGTGAAAACTCATATTTTATCCCCAGTATTGATATTTACTCAGTGTCTTTTTGAAACATAGGAAAGAGGTAATAGGTATGACCAAAATGTACCAGGTAGAATCAAGATGACATTGTGACCAAATTGATGTGGGGTTGAGGGAGAGCAAATAATCTGGGTTGATTTCTAGAGCTCCTGTCTGTATGACTATGAGGCCATCTTTCATAAGCAAATATAATGGGCTTAGTGTCAAAGGAATTATTGTGTTTGAGAAGTCTGTGGAATATTCAAAATGAAAATGTCTCATAAAGCTATTGAATAAGCAGATATGTAATCGGAGAGCTTTTGCTAAAACAGGGATTGTTAAGTACAGACGTGAATACTGTATTCCAGTGACAGTCATTAAACGGAGGACAGAGGAGGGGAGTGGAGCAGAAAGGAAAGGAGAGGGGAGGAGAGATCCTTGGGCACACTAACAAATAAGTGAGAAAAAAGAAGGGAGATTCTTCAAGAGAGAAAAAGGAGGAAAATAGTGATAGGTCCTTTCCACTACCGTATGAATATCCAGTTTATTCACTTAGGCTCTATTATGTCAAGGTCTGCCTGAGATTAAAGGCTCCCACATGTACCTGTGATAGATGGACAATGTCAGCAAAAAACAAAGTTTTGATGGGCACAACAGAGCCCATCAAATATAATTAGGGTTATTAGAGGCTGTGCTATATATCTGTTTCCCCACACCTAATTATCAATAGCACCCCTTTGTCAGTTGGGTTCTCCACAAAGAGTACATCAAGTTTACTGAGAAGTAATGCCTAGGAAAGATAAAATGGGGAGGAAGCAGAAAAGGGAAGGAAAAACCTTCATCTTGTGATGCAGATCTGACATCTGTGAAAAGAAAAGGGTGGAGGGCGGTTATTGAATGAGGATTGAGCAGGGGAGCCTCAGTCCATAGTGCAGACTTGACAAAGTCTTAGCCAATCTACCAGGGAGCTCCAGAGCAAAGATTACACTTTAGAGGAATCCCCCAAGGGCAGAAATGACCAGACACTAGTGCCCTTCCTGGGTTCAATCATTGGCTGGAGGAGGCTCAAGGCTCAATCATAAGGCTCAAGTGGGATCATGAAAGTGCTAGAGAAGAAGGTCACTGGAAGCTAATTACATTCTTTTCAGCCAAACAGCTTGCTCTTTCTTGAAAGGATATTGGAGTCATGCACCTCCACGGGTACCATAGTCCCCTTTCACTCTCAAAACTGTCCTGGTTTGGATAAGTTACATAGTTACTTTTGTCAAAACCATCATATCTTAGCCTGCTTTTTTTCTTTCTACACCCACTATCTCAGTGGGTGGTACAGATGTAGGCTGATACCTTAAGTAGAAACAAACCCTCTCTGGCTAAAATTTCAAGTCTAATTAAAATGCACTGTAGGGGCTTCTGATTCCCTGTTATTTCAATTAATCTGAGAAAGCATCAGTTTAGGTAAGAATCCTGATTAAAATGCAATAGACTTCTGGATTTCAAGTTTTGTTGTCTCTTTGTTTGTTTCCCAGTGGATGTATTGGTTGAGTCTTAAAACTAAGATGGCAACCAGTACAAGAAGGCAGGCTCAGGAAAGGAAAATAGGACAATACACGCTTTCATGGTTCTTTATTTCACTGTCAGCAGGCTCCTAAAATATACCTCCGCATATTGTAATCTGTGCGCAGTGTTATACCTTGATGCATCTTGGCTGGCTGGCCTCACCTGCTTTAGATTAGGACAGATGTGTTTAGTTTGAATCTAACTATGTTTTATGATTCCATCTGCAGTTTATGGCAGACTCAGGCAAATTAAGCTGATGCCGATTTGCCTTTTGGCAATAGAACGAAGCAACTGTTTTTCCCAGGGGCTAGAAATCATTGCAGGCTAAATTTAACTTCCCATTTGCCTCCTCTTCCCCACCCCCTTCCCCCGCTCTCCAGGGTTCTGCTTGGACTGGGACCATCCTGTGTTCAGTGTCAGCTTCATTCTTCTCATTGACCCACCACCTGCTGCCAGTCACCTCCTGTTCAAGGTGATTCAGGGACTGTCTTATTTCACTTTATTATCAATTTGCCTGAGCTTTTAGCCTGGATTGCAAAGTGTGTATGAATCTATAAAATATCATATAGCACTGCACAAGACAACGCAGATAAAAAACCCCAAAACACTAAAAGTTGTACCATTATGATCGTGGTTGTGTTTTTTCTGTGAGCTCAGTATACAATCGTGCAACTTGTAATGCCAAGTAAAGGAGAAAATTCTATGTTGGCAGTACTCTGGGAATCAGGTGGATAGAACAGCTAATTTCTCTCATTGATATATAAACTATTGGATGGTGTGTGCATTCAGTTTTCTTTATATGTTACTGCCTATCTCCAGTTCACAGATCAGAGGGTCACTGATCCAGTTATCATTATTGATATTCCAGCAACCACATTAGACATTGGGAATGCAGCTTAGATGAAGACATACGGCTCCGGCATTCCTGGAATTTATAGTCTAGTGGAGTGGATGCATAACGAAAAACTTAACAAATAAATAAGCAAGGTATTAACCACTGTAATAAAAGCCATGTTAGGGGTGGGGTGGGTCAGTGAGTAGAGAGGAGAACAAACTGGACGAAAAAGGCTGTAAATAGAACTGGTTACTTAAGATAGCCAGTCAAGAAAGGATTCTCTGAAGAGGTGCCACTTGAGCTGAAGGATGAACATTCGCTAGTCATGTTAAAACCTAAGGAAGAGTCTTGTAGGCAGAAGGAACAGCAAGTGTGTAGCCCGAGTGATAGGCAAGACAGTGATGAATTTAAGAAATGTGAAGGAGGCCGAGTATCTGCAAAACAGTAACTAAGTGTCACTAAACTTATTTTGTCAGCAACACAGTTTTAGTAAGAACCAAATTATAATTTAGAGCCCTACATTTAATTCTCTGTCCTCATGATAATCAAGGACATTTCTGCTAAGCTTATTCTTCCTATGTTATCAAACATCTACTGAAAATATATTATTGTATTTACATATTAATGTACTTATGTATTTATATACTGATATCTTTTTTAGATATTAATATATTTACACAGTATTGCTAATGTACTCCTGTATTTACATAGTATTGTAAATATATTAATAATTTATTTGGATATAGGCATGCATCTCCATTTGCTCTGTTCCTTTAGCAATGCTAGAAGCCACCTAGAATATGTCTGTACCTCCATCCCTGCCCTCTGTTCATTTCTGAAAAAAAAATTGGTATACAGATGTAAAATTAAAAACAAAAAGGTAGGGCTTCCCTCGTGGCACGGTGGTTGGGAGTCTGCCTGCCAATGCAGGAGACACGGGTTCGAGCCCTGGTCTGGGAGGATCCCACATGCCGCGGAGCAACTGGGCCCGTGGGCCACAATTACTGAGCCTGCGCATCTGGAGCCTGTGCTCTGCAACAAGAGAGGCCCCGATAGTGAGAGGCCCGCGCAGCGCGATGAAGAGTGGCCCCCACTTGCCACAACTAGAGAAAGCCCTCGCACAGAAACGAAGACCCAACACAGCCAGAAATATAAAAATTAAAAAAAAATTTAAAAAAACAAAACAAAACAAAAAAAACCAACAAAAATGTAGTAACATATCTCTCAAGTATGTAACTACACTAACACAAGATATTATTTAATTTCTTCAACATCTCTGCAAATTAAATGTGAAGAATATTACAATACATATTTATATGTGGTAAAGTAAAAGAGACTATATTTTTGTTTGTTTTACTTTTGATCTTTTTTAATGGAATTATAATTGACATCCAATATTGTATTAGTTTCAGGTGAACAACAAACACAGTGATTCAATATTTTTATACATTACAAAATGATCACCACAATAAGTAACCACAGTTACTACAATATTATTGACTATATTCCCTAAACTGTACAGTTATACCCCTGTGACTAATTTATTTTATAACTGGAAGTCTGTACCTCTTAATCCCCTTCACCTATTTCACCCACCCTGCCACCCTGTTCTCTGGCAACCACCAGTTGCTTCTCTGTATCTATGAGTCTGTTTCTGTTTTGTTTCATTTGTTAATTTGTTTTGCTTTTTAGATCCACAGTTAAGTGAAATCATATGGTATATGTCTTTCTCTACTTGACTTATTTCACTTAGCATAACACCTGCTAGGTCCAAGCTTACATGGTCAATTAATCTATGACAAAGGAGGCAAGAATATTCAATGGGGGAAAGACAGCCTCTTCAATAAAGGGTTTTGGGAAAACCGGACAGCTACATACAAAAGAATGAAACTGGACTACTTTATTACACCATATACAAAAAGAAACTCAAAGTGGATTAAAGATTTAAATGCAAGACCTGAAACCATAAAACTCCTAGAAGAAAACATAGGCTGTAAGCTCTTTGACATCATTCTTAGCAATATTTGGGGGCGGGGGTGAGATGTCTGCTCAGGCAAGGGCAACAAAAGCAAAAATAAACAAATGGGACAACATCTAACTAAAAAGCTTCTGCACAGCCAAGGAAACTATCAACAAAATGAAAAGACAACCTGCTGAATGTGAGAAGATATTTACAAATGATATATCTGATAAGGGGTTGATATCCAGAATACATAAAGAACTCATGCAACTTAATATCAAAAAAAAAAACAAAAAGAAAAACGGAGACCTGAGTAGACATTTTTCCAAAAAAAAAAAAAAAAAGACATACAGATGGCCAACAGGCACATGAAAAGATGCTCAACATCACTAATCACCAGAGAAATGCAAATCAAAAATACAGTCAAAACCACAATGAGATACAAGAGACCATTTAAATTTATGTTCCACAACCAGGACAATGCAGGTCTGTGTACTACAACCTCATCTTCAGTTTATTGCTCTCCCACTGAACTTGGCAGCTATACTATCATTTCATCTAAAAACTGAAAGAAAATAAAAGCTTTGCCTTCAAACGCACAAGTTAGAATTTGAACCAACGTGTAAACAGAGTACTTGGCAAAATGACCCAATTCTAGTACACAAGTGAGCAATAACTCTAGTTAAAATGAGAATTTGCATACTCAACCTGGTAAAACTCACAGAAAATGTTAGCACCCTTATGACTTACTGCCAGTGAAACTGTACAGAACAAAATAAATGTCACTTTGAATCAACAATAGGCCTCTCAATTTACTTTGGTGCCTCTTGAGAAACATTTTATGCTGAATATTGACATTTTATTTGTTGTATGCTCTAATGAGTCTGATGCATAGATTTTGATTTTAAAGCCTTCTTTCACAAGCTAAAGCTTGATAATGTGTCCAGTTATTTCAAAAAAAAAAAATACAATTCAAAAGGTATGATGTGATTGTTAGCTTCATTTGTGCTTTAAAACTAAATTTTAGTTGATATTTCAGACCATCCTGCAATTTGGAAGAGTAGAGAAGGAAATAAGATAAAAAAGCCAGTAAGAATAAGTTTATTCACGTTGAGAGGATCTGTCATTTTACCAGAAAATCACGAGACATACTTGTAATAAAAGACCATCCAATTCTACACCTTAATGTTCACAGCGCCCCCAAATGACCACGTGCAGTCATGGAAGACACAAATCTAATGAATGAACAAAGAAACTCTGTAGACTCACTCAGAGCCATACTAAAGCTAATTTAAAGCAGGATGTTTCTTAGCTGTTAGCCTGTGGTTTATCCCACTATTTTTAAAGACATTTTTTCTCTTTAGATAACTTTTTAATGCTAAGGAAATAAAGTACTGAATAGAATTAGAAGAAAATCAGCAATAATTTTGAGTGTTGACTATTTGAATTTTACATCCTTTAACACACAGCTTTAATCAAGGCTAACTGCTTGAAAAGACAAAGATATTTTGGCTCTACATTTTGAAAAAAAGTCTTTTGGCATATTTTGTATTTTAAAACACTCTGGAGAGTCCCTTAAAATAACAAAATCTAGAGTTTTTAGAATTGAAAGGGACATTAGAGATGATCTAACCCGGTGGTTCTCAAACTTTGCTGAATATTAGAATCACAGGGGAGCTTTTAAAATTCCTGATGCCCAGTCCAATTAAGTCAGAATCACTGGGGTTGGAACCCAGCCCTCCACATTTGTTAAAGCTCATCCAAAGATTTCAATTTATTAAAGAAGAAGGAAAACGAATAAGAGAAAGTGAGGAAAGAAAGAAAGAAAGAAAGAAAGAAAAGGAGGAGGAAGGAGAGATGGATGGAAGGAAGGAAGGAAGTTTGTATCTTCCTATCTTCAATTGAGAGGATGGCAAAAGAGGAAAGAAATTTATTAGACTAGCTTTCTTTGTTGGTTCACTATGAGATGTGAAAAAAATATTTGCAGGAAACTAGAATCAGCAAATTGAAAATAAAGGCACACAGCATGTTAGGCAGAACAGAACAGACAATACTTACTACTAACATATATTGAATTTCCATAGAATACTTAGCTGGATTTCATAAATCACCAGAAAATTCAACCATATAATGGAATTTCCAAGTGTTTTTTGACTATATTATTTCTACCTATGAAGAATATCTGTCTAGTTAATATAAACTGAAGTCCATTTACGTGACATTAAGTGGTAATTGCTGCACATATTATGGGGCCCCTGACAGACAATTACCTGTTCTTTAGAGTCTAACAAAAGGCATAAATAAGTTGACAGGTAGTTACCACCACATGTTAGGTCTATGAAAAAGGAAATGCCTGATGCCAAAGGAGCACAAGAGGGGACACCAAACTCAGCACTGTGAGTTAGGAAGCCTTCCCAAGGCAAGTGATCTCCAATTTAATACAAGAGGATTAGCGGAAACCAGCCAGACAAAGGGGTGGGACCAGAAAGACCATGCAGAGGGGAAAGCACGTGCAGACTTAGGGAGAAGAGCCAGAGCATGTGCTTAAGAAACAGGATGAAACTCACTTTAGCTAGAGAGAAGAGAGAAAACAGAAATGGCAAGAGATAAGCCTGAAGAATAGGCATTGCCCAGGGTATGCAGTGTCTTTAAGACACTCCCAAGGAGTCTGGGCATTCCTGAGCATAAAGGACAGACATTTAGGGGTCTAATCAGGAGGGTGACATGATTTGGACTTCAAATAATTCACCCTGGATGCAATGCAGAGAATGGATTACAAGGAGGCAAAGTCTAAGGGTGACAGACCAGTGAGGAAGAGGCAAAGTTTATTCTGGCTCAAGGGATTGCCGGCTTGCATCAGAGTACTAAAAACTAAGTGGAGAGAAGTGAATTCCAAAAGACATTGAGAGACAAAATTTATAGATCCAATGTGATGGCTGAAAAGAAAGAGAAGAACGAAGGAGGTAACTCATACATCAAAATTTAACAAAAAACTCTGCCTTTCATTTTGATAGAAAATATGGTCTAAGGAGCAAGTTTGGGGATGGTGGTGAAGGGGGATGATGAATTCTCTTTTGGAAATGCTTGGACTGAAATGTCTGTAGACATCCACGTGGAGATATTTAGTGAGAAGTTGATATTATGAATTTGAACCTGTGGAGAAAGATTCAGGTTAGAGATAGAGAAATTAGCATAAATTTGATCTTTTAAATCATGGGAGTCTAAACAAAAATTCTGAGACGTGTTTTTGGAAACATGGTCTAGAAGCAGACACATGTTTCTACCTTGTAAACTCTCTTAAGTTTGGAATCAACTTATTCACCAAATTCTCCCCGTGCCAGAGATCAGTGCCGGGCATATAGTCAGTGTTATTCAAATAAAATGTTATCCAAACGAAAATGGGGTGGGAGACAGAGGCTAGAAGTATATTTAAAATGGCAGAAACCTGACAGTGTTTGGTGCTGATGGGAAGCAGCTACCAGAAGAGAAGAGGTTAAAGATGCAGTAAAGAAGGAATACTCAGAAGAGTAGGGAGTGAGAAAACACTATGAAGGGTGGGCTTCAGAGTACATGTGGAAGGAATTGCCTCTGGCGCGAGGAGGGAGATGACAGAATAGGAAGTTTCACCTGGATGTCTCTATGTTTGTAGATGCTGTTAGACAAACTGAGGGAGCTCCTACCTGGTGTTTTCTCTGTGTAGCAGGGCTGCTGAAAATGTCATGGGATCGGAGGGTTGAGAAGAGTAGAAAGTAAATAATATGTACCTGCAGTAAATAGAAGGTTGCTGCCTAGAAAAGCATAGACAAAAGACGAAGGGAAAGCACTGAGGGCCCAGCTGGGCTTGGAGTCAAAAACTGATAGTTGCAACATGTACCCAGCCATGTATCTGGTTAGAGGACAACAGCTAGTACTCATACAGGAAGGAGACACCCTGATCCAGCTTTGTTGTTTTACCAGCTAGGTGTGATGAAGGTCAACAAAACAAAGGCGTGACACCTGACTGCTTTGGATATTTTTTTAAA
The DNA here is from genome assembly GCF_028023285.1 of Balaenoptera ricei. Classification (NCBI taxonomy): domain Eukaryota; kingdom Metazoa; phylum Chordata; class Mammalia; order Artiodactyla; family Balaenopteridae; genus Balaenoptera; species Balaenoptera ricei. The sequence continues at coordinate 67,579,162 of NC_082641.1, forward strand.
AGATGCATAAATAAGATAGCTTATTGAATTTTATGCTCTAAGATTATATATTTTTATAATTATGCAAAAATTATAAACCCAGTTAATTGTTCTTTCAGACTATCGCAGTTCTTCAGTTGACAGCAAAGGACAAACTAAAAGATAGAATTTGATTGCTTTATATAAATAATGCAGTACATCCTGATGATAACACTTAGTCCATCAATCTTTGTCAAGAGCACAAACTCACACTGACTTTACAAAAACCATCAGGTGATACAAAGAAGATGAAATCCAGTGCCATGTCCTACGGTGGAAGTTTCACATTGCCTTCTTATTTAGATCTTAGATTGTGAATTCTTCCTTTTCTAAATGTAAATAAAGCCTCTTGGCCACAATAGAAACATAACCTCCAAGGAAAATGAGTAGGAAAACAAATTGGCTACAGTGATCACCTGTTAAGCACAGTGACCCAGAGAAATAACGGGACATTTTATTAATCACTAAATAACCCATTTAATCTTTTTTTTTTCCAGGTAGAAAGGATATGCCATGTTAAAATTACAGAAAAAATTTGCAAAGTCTACTTTTGTGTTTTATTTAGAATCTTCTTTTAAAAAGTCATAATTTAAGACAGCTGTAAAATGACAGTTTCAAACTACAGCATGTAAAAGCTGAAGCAATATATTTCACTGTTTTAAGGGCAGCCCCAACTAGTCACTGCTAGAATGTTTAAAGTAGTCAATCATCTCATTACATAACATATTTATAAACTGTGCCACTGACCCTGACTATATATGTTCATCCATTTGGTGGGTGGAGAAAAGAAATCACAGAAATTAAAGCTAGTCCTCCTTCAACTAAAAATAAGTGACAGACACCTATCTAATTTATAGAATGTAAGTCATATTTTAAAAGTCTGATTTAGATCTTGATTAAATTTTGTAAAAAGTGAATGATTTCATATTCCTCTTTTACAGCAATATTTTCACATGAAAGCAACACTTTATAGAATAGTTGCTGAATGCTCTAATTCCAGATAATCTCTAACATTTCAGAATTTATACCTTTTATCCACAGACAAAACAGTCTTAGGGAGCAGAAACATAAATCACTTTGATAGGCCACTCTCTGTAGATAGCTTCCTGATAAACATGAAAACAAATGAGCTCTTTAATTCTTTTGACAAACATGGAATCTGCTAGTCAGATTTAATGGCTATATGGCCAATGTGTTTTCTTAATGCAGGGGAGTTCCTGATAATTAACTCAGTGGAAGTCAGAAATTATGGGCATTCTTGCCGTCTTCCCAGTTTTCATCAGGTATCAGGTTATTACTGTTAGCACACCAATTTACATCTTTCTAGGGAACAACTTGATTGTAAGGAGGAAAGCAAAGTGCCCTTTCTTCAGGAGTTCTAGATGCCTTAATGGAACTCCATTTAGAATATTAGTACTCTTATACTAAAAAAGACCAGGGAAATAGTTCGGAAGTGAGACTGTGTTATCCCTCTGGCCTACCAAATAGAGATATGACTTGTTAAAAGAAGCCACTAAGCACAGAAATGGACAACTTTTTGAGAAATTGAATGCATTAAAAAACACACTGTCTCTATTTTATCAATAGTCTGGATTCTGCTTTGGATCACACCGTGTGAGGTCTTACCTGGTATTCAATCTCTGTACCCCTCCTGTCCTCATTGTTGTGATCATTTGATACCTACCAGCACCTTCCCAGTCCCTGAACCAGCCCTGATCTGAAATGGGAGGGTTTTATGCAGCTCTGGCCAAAGGCTCAGAATCCAGCATCAGTTTATCTCTCTGCTATTAGTGAGGCTTTGACTTTGTCTCCCTTTTCTCATTGGCTGAATTACTGTCTCTGCAATTTTGTCAGTGACTCTCATATAAGAATGGTATGAATGCAATTTAGAATAATCTGGGGTATGGGGCTTCAAACTACATAAACCTTTGGGAAACTCCTTGTCCCAAGCCTCATAGAGCTCCCTTTTGACATAACTGTCTTGGTGACATAACTATCCTTAGTCCTAAAATCACGCAACCTGTTCCTGAAAATTTTTTTTTCTGATACAAATTACCTGCTTGCTTAAATTTCCATATTTCATATATCCTTTGATATTTTTCATTCCATTACTCAGCTGATCTGTTAGAACATTTCATTATTTTATAGTAATATTAGTTAATATTTTTGTGCCTTATGTGCCAAACATTATACTAAGTACTTTATGAGTATTATATCACTTAATCCTCATAATATCCCTATGATAAACTTTGCTGATATTGCTAATAAGCCTCATTTTATATATGAAAAATTAAAATTTACTAAAGTTCCAGAATTTACCTAAAGGCATAGAATAACAATGGCAAAATAAAATTCACATGTAGTCAGCATGGCTTCAGAAATAAGAAACTATGCATGTTGGGATGGTTTTCCTTGCCCTTGTTTTCCTTCACCTTTCTGTTCACCACTTCAAGTTCTTTATATTTTTCAAGTTCTTTTCATTCTCTGACTAGAGGCCAATTATTTAGTATTATTGTGTGTTGCCTACCTTCTCATCTTTGGATAATTTCAGCTTCTTGGAAAATTATGTGGATGAACAACATATAAATCATTGTTTGAGTCAATGATAGCAAGTACTAGAATAATATCTGGTTTATAGTAGGTAATATATATATATATATGGGGAAAGAATCTCATATATTTACATTTGAATGAACTTATGTATAAGCTCTCTTATCACAAGAAATACAATGATGACAAACAATTACCTGAAAATAACAAAACACTTGCAATAGAAATAAAGCTTTTAGAAGCTTGAGGTAGCATATATCAGCAGTAATTTGCCTAGAAAGAGGTCATTGTCCCTCCTATTTAATGACAGATGTAGATTAGTAATCACTAAAATAGAGCTAATAGCAGGAGTAATGAATGACTTCTGGTCTGTGTGGCTTATGATTGTTTTTCTTCAAGTGTTGAAGGATATTTTAAGGAATAGAATCTCTTGTGCTTTTTCTCCATGTAAACATCAGTCCCCTCTGAATCCCTGTTATGTTTACAAAGATAAGATTATAGCCCACCTACATATGAAAGTAAAATGGTTCATCATTGAAAACTTAAGTATAAGAGCATACAGATTTTTAAAAATGCAGTTAACGTTTCAGACACTGATATCACTCTCATTCTATTGATGCAGTCTGTATTGTATACAAACATGCTCTGAACATAAAGTTTTTCCCTTAGGTTTTAAGATAACAATAATGATAACACCTCCATTTTATTGATCACCTACTGTGATCCAAGCACTTTCATTTTTAGAAAAAAATTAAAACAATTGCCTATATTCAGAGCATTTGAACCCTGGCATTATAATTCAGGATCCTGAACTATTAATCACCATTTTTTAACATTCTATGGTAAAATTCAACATTTTTTTTCCTAATTCTAAGAACAGTATATGTTCTAGGAAAAATTGGATAGCCACAGGAAAAACAGTGAAACTGGACCCCTTCCCTGCGTTTCATTCTTCAACCCTAGAAGTAGCCACTGTTAGCTCGTTCTTTTGTGTCCTTTCTGAAATTTACAAATCAGTACTCTCTTTTATGTTTGTTGTACACAAATTGACAGAAATGGCACTTATACTGTGACTATAACCATAGAAGTAGGTGTTTGCTTCAAAAATTTAATTGATATTGCCTAGTAGCCTTTCAAAAATATTATCCCAATCTAGAATATCACAAATAGTATATTGCTCTTCTTTATGGTTCATGTCATTGGGCTGGGACAGTTTGCAAATTAACCTACATGATTGTAAGCAATATATACACATATGGTTTCCATTCCTCCTTAATAGGAGCAGTTTACAACTTAGTTCCAACAAGATAAACTCTGAGTTTTTGTCACCTGGAAAGAAAAAATAAAGGAAGATCTGCTTAATTGCTTAACTAATCCAAAAGATATACAAATATGGAGGCTCTTAAAGCTTTAATTCTATTCTGAATGTGGGCCATGTAGTTAGTGAGATTATTGTTGGCCATTTTCCCAGACCCAGGGTTAGGAAACTCAAGAGGCATATCAGTACACACTAAAGGGTCTCCAGAGGACCTACCTGCCATCCTTCCCCCTTTCTCCCCAACCTTGAGGTTAGAATAACTTTAGAGGAGATCATTAGAATTTGTAAGCAAAGTGTCAATACACAAATGCTGTTGGATCTTGTCAAAAGCCTGCATTAAATGAAAATGCAGGAAATGTTCTATGAGCTCTTTCTAAAGTTGGAGAGAGGAAAAGAAAGATCTGGAAAGGTATACGCAAAAAGATCAAGAGCGGCCATCTCTAGATAGGCAGGTCATCAGAGTATTTAAATATTCTTCATTGTGTTTATTTTAATTTTGTAATGTTTGGACAATTATGTGTACTGCTTTTTTGTAATAAGAAAAAAACTTAATTAAAAAACTCATAACATTTAAAAATGCAATTAGCATCTAGTTAGAAACAGAAAGGATAACTACCAAGGTTGAATTGAAAGAAATAGAGGTTAGTGAGCATTATGATGGGCCATGAATGTTTAATGTTTACTTAATGCAGGGAATACTAAAAATGTGCTCTTTAGGAGCTCAGCCTATTCTCATCATAGACACATTACAGGTGTGAACTCTCAAGGTTTATTACAGCTGTTAAACTCATAAGCATGACGATATATAGATATTTGTCAGTAAATATGCTGATATTGTTTGCTTACTTTATGTAGTGTTCTTTGTCAACTTACAACATCTCTCTGATAAAACTAATGCATAATTTAATTCTAATTCATTTTTTACTTTGACTGATATGTATTCTGGGAAGTTAAAGTTTTTATTTGTTTAATTTTATTTAATTTTGAAAATACCAACACCAACAACTATAAAAGCTAACTGTTAAGTACTAATTATATACCAAGCATTGTTCTGTGCTCTTTATAGATATTATCTCAGTACTTCACAATAACCATATGACATGGATACTACTATTATCACTATTTTGGTGATTAAAAACAAATAGTGAATAAAAAGTAAGGTTAACTAACTCACTCAAGATTCCACATCTAGTAAGTAATATCACCTATATTCAACCCCATTCAATCTGATTTCTTATTCTCTGATCTAGAACCTGACAAGGAATGAAGTAATATCCATGGAGTAGGCAGACATGAAAATATTATAAGAAATATAACTAGTGGTCTAGATCACTTATACAGCCCAGTCCTGAAAAGAAGTCTTAGTCCTTCATCCATCCCTTGAGTCATTCAAAAATAATTCATCATGTCCCTACTAGATTCAAGGCAGAGGGTTAATTAGTGTGAATTAAATTACAAACTTATGATACAGTCTGGGTCTTACCAAATTTATTCTTCAAATATTATCTAGACAACTTAAAATTCACCTTTTCTGAGTCTTCCTAAAAGAAGAGAAATAGACAAAATTGACTCTATTTGAAAGCATTACATTATTAGTATGACACTTAATGTGAAACTAGAATGCCCCTTTAAGTGTCACTTAAAATAAAAAAAGGGACATAGTTTATTACAGAAGGAAAATTAATGCTGATGTTCAGAGGATCCCTCATGAATGATTTATATGCCTTTCATTTTCCCCATGAAGCCACTAGATACTGATGTATGTATTGTAAGCTTGTAAGCCACTGAGATTTAGTTTACCTCTGGAAAGAGACTCTATTTTATGTTCATTTCAAATCCCTTAACAGGTTTCTCACTTTGATTAATATAATTATGTCTCATGCTTTTTAAAGTAATTACATAATTACTATATAAGCTACATTCTAATACTATTGGGAGTAGAGGTCAATTTTAGTAACTTTATTGACATGATAAAATCTAGAAGCATTTTCAGGGTCAATATAGAAACTCTTCAGGCAGAATGACATAATTCATAGCAGTCAAAGGAATTACACACTGCATCCTCAATTGGGGAATTACTCAGATTTGGATACTCCACTACCACTATTTTCTTGGAGCTTTTCTTCTTGATTTAAAAATTTTTTTAATTTAGTTTTGTTCTTTAACAATAAAAGGAAGGGAGGCAGGAAAGGAGGGAGGGAGCGGGGGAGAGAGAGGGAAAAGAGAAAAAGGGAGGGAGGAAGAGAGAAAACCTGTAACTACTTACAATTTCTACAGTTCCTAGTTTAAGGGCATGGAGTTAAAAGCTCAAGAAGCATCCAAGCCTGTGGCAAGCATCCAAGACACTTCACGCGTTGGCTTCTGAGTAGACAGTGACTCTACTTATGTTCTCTGCAGTTCTCTTGGCTTTGTTTGTCTCTAGTCCCTGGTAAGGTATCAGAAGGGCTTCTCATACAGTGCCCAAAAGACCAAAGCAGTAATAGGACTTGAAACCTCGCACTATGCTATCCAGAAGAAGAGAATCTCTTATAAACACTCTTTACTAAGAGCAAGGGGATTTCTTTCCCAGAAGACATGGGAATTTTCCCCACTACTTATCGGTCCTAAATGTGTATATACAGTACATATTTCTGATTTGATTCCTATCTTTACGGGAAGTCTTTGTGCTAATGTCCTTAATCAGAATTCCTGAATCAATCACTCAGCCAAAGAGAAGGGGTCTTTTTTAGAACAATCAGGCCCATTTGTGGGACAGGCAGAACATGAATCTGCTAATGATGAACCCAGCCAGACTCCTGGGGTCAAATTTAGCTTTCCTGCGTACTTGAGCCAGTCCCTTAACCTCTGTATGCCTCTGTTTCCGCATGTAAAAAGTGGGGTTAATAATAGTGAGTACTTGACACTGTTGTTGTGAGAACTAAATTAGTTGATATTTATAAAATGCTAAACAAAAAAGCTCACACTTAACAGGTAGTACTTTATTTAATCGACCCATAAAATCTATTTGAATAGTGAGAGACACAACATTGTCGCAGTGCCCTGACAGTTCTCAACCACACATTGTTTCAGTTAACTGTTAATGCAAACTCCAAGCCTGGCATTTCTTTAATTTCTAGTTTTATTTCACCAAGGTTTCTACTATAATCCTCACATATAGTGCGTTTTCATGGTAGCAGTCCTATGGCACTGCCTTCTTTCATGCCTCAAAATAGTTCTACACACCCATCGTCTTGTATTTCCAGGTCTTTATAATATGGAAAGAGGTTAGGCCACCTTGCTTCATTCCTGTACAATTATTCCTTGATTATAATCTTAATACTAGTTCACATTCTTCCCAGTGTGAGCAAGTATGTTTTATAATCAAAATAAGGCCAAGAGCTTGACAACAGGTGGAGATGAACTGACCTATTTTTCTATTGTCTTTGTGCCATGCCTTTTGTTTTTGGTGCATATCTGCTTTTCCTCAGAATGCTGTATTTTTGATTTAAACTGTGTTGTTTGAATTTGAACATCCTAAAATATTCTAGTATCATTTTTACTCCTCAATATTTAACCTCTCTACATTCACCATTTTCTAATTATATTCCAGCCCAATTTTTACAAATATTAAGAGAAGGCTTTTAAGTAGTGCAGGGAAGAGTACTTTATTTATTTATTTTAATATGCATTAGAAAAAATAAAATTGGCATATGAAACTCACTTTATGCATATCATTGCTAACTTTAAATGTGAGACGATTTTTTAAGATATTAAATAATTTTTGTATAAAAATGTTGGTAAAGAGACATAGTAAAAACTCTGGCTATCATAACGATGACTGATATTTGGAAATACTATACACCACTGAAAATCAACAACAGCAAGAACAACAACTACTACTACTACTACTACACACACACACACAAACACACACACACACAGAAAGACCTTCAGAGCACAACAGTCATCAGAATGGTAATAAAAAGAGTAATAATAAGGTAATAATTCATTGCATTTTGCACCAATTTAATTCTTTGGGCATATGATCACAAACATATATTTTATTTCAATCTCACAAAATAACACTTTGACTTCATACATAATACATCAATAAAATTTCAGAGATAAAGAGGACCCCAAAGTCTGTATGATCCATCTCCCTTGTCTTTTAAGTGAGTAAAGGGAAGTCTAGAAATGTAGTGATGCACCACCCAGCCAAACAGTTTCACATTTGGGATTGGAATCTTGTCAACCTCCTGATCCCCGAAACAGTATTTGGTTTTTATTTAATTTTACTGTACCACATCCTCTACCCCATAGTTATTCTTATTTTAGGGAAGGAAAAACTTAGGCTCTGGTGCTAATAAGTGACTAGAACCCAGTTTTGATAAGTCAAGCCCCATGATGTTTCTACTACCTGCTACACCACAAGGTTGAGAACCTAATAAAAGCCACTCTCCAGTTTACATTCAGTAAAGATTTCTTTTTGTCAAATGTGCAAAATAATTGACTATCACAAAAGTCTTACACCAGTTTTTGATTTCCTACTTTAACCACGCACTTAAAATATAGTCGGTTCATTTAGTGGCACAAGAAGGAAATCAGAAGCATCTGTATAAAATGTGTTAACATACTCTTAGCAAACACTCTCAATTATGTATAACTTATAATTTGTTGGTTTCATTTACAAGTTGAATTCCTGTTGAATGTCCTTCCACTTCTTCCCAACTGAACTGGTTTTGGCGTGTGATATCTGTTAGATATTAAAAGAATACTCTGGAAGTTCTTTATTTTTATTCTGAAGGCAATCTAACGAATGGTGGGAGGTGATAAACTATAGTGTTAATGAGTGATTAAAGAAGCATCATTATTCACAGACAGCGGATATGAGAGAATCGCAACAACTAGGCAAATATATTAACTGAGTCCCTTGAGGGAGGTGGTGAATGATTTTGACAAATACGTGCTCAAAAACAAAGATCTGATAGGTAAAATGCAAAAGTAAATCTTAAGCATCAACGTTTTTCTTGTCAGATAGAAATATTAATACTAGCTCAGTTTGCAGGGTAGAAATAGAGACACAGATGTACAGAACAAACGTATGGACACCAAGGGGGGAAAGTGGGGGTGGGGAGGGCGGGGGGATGAATTGGGAGATTGGGACTGACATATATACACTAATATGTATAAAATAGATAACTAATAAGAACCTGCTGTATAAAAAATAAATAAAATAAAATTGAAAAAAAAATACTAGCTCAGGGCCTCATTACGGCAAGACTGAACTACTTTTTATTCATTGGATTTCTTTATTTGCTGCAGGGAGGTTTCCTAGTTTGCACTGTTCACGCATGAATATTCAGTAAGTTTCTCCTTGTTGGTGGGATCTCAGTTTCTTACTACCCTGAGTCTTTTAAAACCAGCCCCAAGTTATCTACAGTTTTCCTTTATAAACCTGTTTGAGCCTTTACAGGCCGGTCCTTTGCCATCTCATCCTATTGCACGTTATCTCTTTTGTTGGATGATTATTCATATTCATCTGTTTGTAAAACTTTTGGTTTGCTTAGTTACACAGAAAATCCCAAAATAAGAAATATGGCTCTCTAGTTCCAAATCAGTTTTAGAACACTACAGTGTGAAGGTGTGCCAAAATTTACACTCAGATGAATTTAGAAAGTATCTACATTTTCTTGCTTACAAATTTTCAGTGCAAATTCAAGATGTGTTTCCAGAATTCTCAGCTCTGGTTGTTAATTCTCCCCCATTAATCTTTAACTGTGCTTTAATTGCTTTTCTGTAACTTTTTAATCCTTTTCTTCACAATCTGTCAATATGAATTTGCTTTTCGATCTGTTTATTTTATTTACCAATATCTTTATTTCCTCCTTTGCATTAGTTTGCTGCTATACCTTTTGACTTTATGTTCAAGTCAAATAATGTTGGTTTTACATAGCACATTCTAAGAATAAATAAACTGAATCAAAAACATTTTTCACCATTTAAACTTTTAAAATATATAACCTATAATAATCACAACTTTGTTATTCTCTTACCTTGGTCCATTAGCACCAGCAGTCTATAAAACACTTCCTCTCATATAAAGTAAGCCATTTTTAAAATTAAAAAGCTGATGTCATTTTTTGCTTAATTAAAATTTCAATTATTAATTACTGGCTATTTTATGTTATATAAAGAATTATATTTATTTGAAAAAAAAATTACCATTCATTTACCTTCACTTTCAAATACATAACTACTACAGTTATTAAGACCAGTATTTCAAATATCTTATATGTTTACTTCTTAACAGTTCATAAAACATAGTTCAGTATTACTGTCATAATTTTAAAATTCATTCATTCATTCCACATGTATATTTCAAGCACCTACCTGCGCCTAACATAGTGAAATAGCAATTTATAATGTCACAGGTATAGTTTCTACCATTTACATGGAGATTTTGTAATATATTTTCTTTTTTTTTTGAAAATAGTGAACTAATAACAATCAAATTAAAATCACTTATTTTAATTTAGAAATCAGTTTCAATGCAAAAAATTGAAGCCCTTACTTTGAAAGTTAATTCACATCATAATGAAGTTATTTTTAAAAATGTATGCCCTTCTATTAGTACTATACCCATGAAGTACTATCCCTGAAGACTCAACCTTTTAATGTCTCCATCAATGTGATTAGAATTCTAATAATACCTGATTGTGTGTAACATATCTTCCCCCAAGTAACTCAAAGCACTTATACAAATCTTTTTTCCCTAATAGCCCATATCAATCACATCGTCTAGGTTGTTCCTTTGATTTTAGATAGAAAAGCTGTATGGGAATAGACAGAAAAGGGAATGTCTGAGAATGATCTTAAGGATGAATGAGAGTTTATGGAACAAGAGTAGATGGAAGACTAAAGAAAATTTAGTGCAAAAAGTGTAAAAGAATGGATGCATAATATAACAGGGTGTGAGTCCCTCTCATGTGTCTCACAAAGTACTTCATTCATTCATTCATTTAAACCACTGCCTCTGTTACTACATTGAGTGTATGCACTTGAGCATATGGATTGAGTCTACTAAATATTTGTGTTTCTAGCATCAACCTTTGCACGAAATAGAGACTCAAAAATTATCTGGACTTTTATAGAATCAGGTGGGTAAAATTACTTCCTCAAAGACACAAACTTACACATAAAGCTTGAAAATTCTGATCTTCTCAATTTCATCCTTTCAACACAAATCAGCATATCGAGGACCTACCATGTGTCCAATCTTATGACAGGGATAAGGGACGAGAAAGACTGTCTGATGTCCCCAGCACTGAGGAAAGGAGCCATTAACATACCTGTAAGTCCACTGTTACTCCCTAAGTTCTAACCTTGCCTCAAAGAGCCAAAATTCTTCATGGAAAGAAAAAGAACAGTGCAGAATGTCAGTACATAACATTTTTGCCTTGATCAAGTGCTTTTCATAAGTAAATGCAGATCTGCTAACTCCTCTCCTGGGGGAGTAGAGATTCCCCATCCTCCTAGAGTTCTTCTTGACATCTCTGACGGGGCGTCACCAGTAATTGTCCCTACCCAGGTTCCCTGCTCCTCTTGAGAGCACACAAAGGACAGTATTTCATAATACAAGGGCTGTAGGCTCTAAGAGCTATATCCACCTCTTTCATATCCCAGCTCTACTACTTTTAGCCTTGTCACCTTGGAAAAACCTTCTCTGCCTCAGTTTCTTTTTCATTCTTAAATTGGGAGGCTTAACTGGGAAAACAGAATAATGCATGTAAAGCAAAGAGCACCACGCTTAGTGCATAATAGGCATTCAATGGCTATAAATTCCCTTCTTCCCTTCTTTTGATGAGAGAAAACTTATTCAAATGCTGCACTAGAATAAAGGTTAAGTCCAACTCCCTCCAGTGAGAAGGGAAGGAATAATTTAAATAAATGTGGAGGAATCACATCAAAACACTCTCTTAACTATTAGTAAACACAATCAATAAAAGAAAACCAATACGTTCCTTTGAGAAGTTCCCTCAGCATCCCACTGACATGCTAAAAATTGTTTTCTTATATTTTCCTTAGGAATCCAGCCACATAGATTAGCGTAAACACTGCAATCTGCATTCTACATATGCATTCTTTATCTGTATGCAGTGGTATTTACAGAGATTACTAACACTGTGTGCTCCTAAACCTACAATGGCAGCTGCTTTATGAACAGATTATACTGCACTATACCTATCTTAAAACTGTTCCTTTTTGTATCTGTAGTCAAAGCTAGTATTTGCTGAGCCCTTTGCTGTTTGTAACACTGTCTCTCCTGTTCTACTTTTGGATGGATACTTTGGTCTGCAAGGATCTCTGCCCTTCACCACTGCTCTATCTTGTTCTCCTTGTTACTCGTGACTCGCTGCCCACAGCGAAATCACAGGGCTGAATCTTCTTTCAGATATTTCTCCTGCCGTTTCTGCTGACACTTTCTCTTTTCCAGCACCCATTCCAAAATTGTTTGAATACTCCACTGCTGTACGTTCTCCCCAGACACCCAGGAACTTTGTACTAAAATAAGCATTCCTTTATTGCCAGTGGACTGATACACACCAGTACTTAATCCCCAGGGTCTCTTTCCTGCTATTTAATGTACCACTGCTCAAGATTTGATGCTGTCCAGTTTTCAGAGACGACTGAAAGCTGCACATTCTCGTTGCTTTATGGGCTTGACTCTTTGGCCACATTGCTTTTCATTCTTCCAACATGACTGGTATCACTGAAGGACAATGGCTAAGTGAGGGGAAGGCAAAATGTAATGTTCTTGTCTCTTCACTCTCAACATGCCTACAAAGAATTGTTTCCCTGTGGCATCCAGGATTCATGTCCCTTTTTTACTCTTCCCTTTCTTTCACCTTTACTGGGTAGTAAAGGGTGTGTCATTTACAAATGTCATGAGGGATAACAATAGCATCTCCCAAGAATCCTAGCAGACACAGTGAGAACATGAAGCCCAAATAGAATGTGCTATGGTACAGAGACCTGGATCTCTGGTCCAGAGACCTATGTTCAAATGCCAGCTCCACCAACTATGAGATGTACAACCTTGTACCAATTCATTAATTTCTCTAGGGTTCAGTTTCATCTCCTTGAAATTAATATCATTAAATAAGATAATTATCATCCAGCAGGCCTCTATTCGACAGTGGCCGCTGTTTTACCAGTACATTGTAAAAGCCCCTCTCTACAGTGTTTTCTCTTCATTGTCATGCTATTTGCCTGTATAAATTTTTCTTGGTAGACTGTATTCTTACAACTATTAAATAATGTTGTTGTCTTTTCTTCACTTGTGAACTATTGTCTGCAAATATATTTTTTCTGTCACTTTTTCACATCATTACTGTTGGCATTACACTGTGGTTAAGAATGTGAGCCCTGGAATTCTGTCCTCAAAACAAACTCTTTTTGTAAATTTGGGAAAATTGTTTACAATTTGTGCTTCAGTGATCTTTTCTGTAAAGGAAAAAAATCTAAGGACTTAACTCACAAGGGTCATTGTGAGAGATAAATGAGTTCATGTTTGCAAAGCCCTTAGAACTGTGGCTGGCACATAGTAAGTGTTCAATAAATGACCACCCTCATCAACTGCTAACTTTCCATGATCTAGTTAATAGATTTGGTACACTTCCTGAAGTGTAATATGTTACTTTTTTCTTATCACTTTATTCTCATTCAATTCTAATTCTTACCTTTACTGTGATCATTAGAATTCAAATCTGACTTTTATGAGTTCTGGTGTTTTATGCATAGGCTACCATCTAAATCAGTTTAAAGTGGAAAGCAAAGTTGACTCCAAATAGAGGAGGATGGGGTCTATCTTATATGATATCACTTCATCCCTAAACACATTATTCATTTGACTTTTAATGCCTTTTGTAACCCACACTCCCTGTCAGTAATGGGTGGTCCACTATAAAGCACTTTAGGTCTCAAATGACTTTTGTTTTCATCTCACTCTAGTGCCATAATCCACATAAAACATTCAGCAAAGTATCTAATCAGTGGTTTAAAATGGTAGCTGTTAGTATGACTTGTGGGCGACATGTGTGATCACAGTGTGGAAATGGCTTGGTCTTCTTCTGCATGGGCGGTTGTGTGTACAGACCTGACCCCCGCTTGTTCTCTTCTGATTATGACAACCAGATGCTCTCCAGTCCTGGCTCTGCTTATAATAACTTGTAACCTCAGGCAGTTCAAGTTCTTTTTTCAAATTATGAAATATTTCAAGAAAACAGAAAAGTGTGACTAATATAATCAATACCCATGTATTTATCTGCCACCTAATTTTGCCAAATTTTAACATTTTTGACTGTTTCACTTTTTTTTTAAGAGGCAAAGCATTAAAGACATGGTGCTAAGTTCATATTCACCCCTCCTTGATTCCATTTCTTTCCCTTGCTCATTCTAAAGAGGAAACCACTAATATAATTTTTATATTTATAATTTTAATACATGATTTATACTTCTATATAAGTATGGATCCACACAAACCTAGAGTTTTATATTACTCTCTAAACTTTACATATAATATTATACTAAATGTACCCTTCTGCATTCTTCGCTTTTTCTTAAAACTGTATTTTTGAAATATACTCATGTTTACCCACAAAACTCCAATTAGTACATTTTAATTGCTTTATTGTGTTCTACTGTATACATATACTGGAATGCATTTACCTTTTCTCCTGTTGATGGATATTTAGGATTTAGGTTTTTTCAGTTTTGTTTTGTTTTTGCTAATACATTTTAGTATGTTTCTCCTTAAACACTGTGCAAAAATGTCTTTTGGATATATATCTAGAGGCAGAGTTGCTGGGTCAAATGATATGCATGTACTAAACTATTTTCAAGTTGCTCTGCAAAGCAGTGGAACCTACTAATATTCCCAATATCAGTGTGTGAGTCTCCGTTATTCCACATTCTTGCCAACACTTGGTGCTGTTGGGCTGTTTATCCTCTGCAAACTGATACGTATAGTACCACCTCTCTTTATTGCTTTAGTGTGCATTTTCCTGATTACTGTTCAGTTTTCTTCTATTTAAGTTAAGGAAACTGACATCTGTAGTTAAGTATCCAATACTGACATTCACTAACTGACTCTCCATTATGTATTTTTCAGTGTGTTTCTTACACTTTTTTGAAAAACTACTACATATTGATTATATTTTATCAATGAATTTGTTCTTGGGATTACCTAATCAAATATCATGTAAGAGAGATAAAACGGTACAAATTAACTTCAAATAAACTGTGTCTGTTTCTTTCTGTTCTTTTTTTTAAACCTACATGTCACTGTGAAAGAAGATAAGCTGGTGAAATTCCATATTGGGTTGCTATGTTCAGTATTCACTTATAAGGGCAAACATGGAATATAAGAAACATATTAAAGAATTGACTATAAATACCCACTAAGCAGGGCTACAGTTTCTTCCCAATTATGCCATCTTGTGATTATTTAATAAATAGCTGCTGATGCTACAATAATCATAACATTATGATTGTAATCATTATAATAATTGTAAGATCGGTTAACTATTCAGGTTTATGTTCTAAGAGTTAGAAACTGCTGTGATTATAGTTGACTGCTCTTTTCAAATAAACAATTTTCTTCACCCTAACTCTATTTATCTTTCATGAGAACAAATTGAGATAACTCCGCTTTGCCAAGGTATCTTTAAGGACTCCTATTTTTACAGCTAAATATAACCCCAGGTTTTCCTTTAAAGGCCATTTTAAAGTAAACCAGGCTACAGCTTAATAGCCTTCAGAGGTGCACTATTCACTTTAAAAGGAAAATCTCAATTATTTAGAATTAGACACAAATTCTTGTCCATTTCTGGCCATATTGAACTACTACTACTTGCAATTCACAAATCTTTCTCAATCTCTCATCCTTTAGCAACACAAGCATTATTTCTTCAGGAAACACCTTTTACATATATTCCTAGTTTCCTAGCATATATTCCTAGATTTCTTCCTACTTCTCTGGCCACTGTTTGTCTTTTTTTGTCAGTTGATTATCCCAATTCATATATCTCTGTGGCACCAAGTTTATTATATACAAAATTGAACATATGTTCCCTCTAACTACCCCAGAGCCTTCAGGGAAGAGCACAACCATTCATCCAGCTACACAAGACAGGACTGTGTACAGGAGCTCTCTCCTCCCTCATCCCCAGCATTCAGTCTATGACCGCCAAGTCCTCTTCATCTTCTACCTTGTAAATCACCTTGGAATCCGCTCCCTTCCCTTCACCTCCGCTCCCAACACCAGCAACACACCTCCGCACTTTCCACACACACTTGCCAAGAATCCTCCCCCCCACGCTTCTGAGTCTTCACCTCTTAACTGCGGACTGAACTTCCCAAGCTGGAGCCCCTTTCCCTGACCACCCTCCACACCCATTTCTGGTGAAAGAACTCCTCCCAGAAACCCCATGGCAAGTCTCCTACGGCACTGCTACCATACACATGCACCTGTTCTGTGTACTGGTCCTTCCCCACTAGGCCACAGCATCTCTGTGGACAAAGGCCTATCCTTCATCACTTTATCACCAGCACCTAGAATGGTACACAGTGCCATCATCATGTTCAAAAACCGTTTGCTTGAAGAATTGATTATGATAAATCTAACGAGATGGACATTATCAAAGAAAACAGTCTTAGGGTTACTTAGTTGCTTTTCCTCTTTTGTTGCTTTTGACGAAAAAATGTTTCTGCCTCATATAACAATAATTCTAACTTCTAAAAGTCTTTAAATAGTTTTGTCCTAACATCGTAAGTAAGAGGACTGCAATAAAAACAAAAGTCTTGAGGAATTCAGATCAAAGAGCATAAGAGGAGACGGATGCCACAGCTCATTGCTGTAATGCTACCTTTGTTTCCAGTACAACAAAGAAAACGCTGTCCCATTCCTTCCTGAAAGATATATGTTTTGATTAGCTGCTAAGCATCAGTTACCATCCAGAAGACAATGGGAAAAATCTATAAAAACTATTATTTTCAGTGACATTCTGTGTACCAGTGAAAGCTCTGTGATGGGTTGAAATTTAGTTTAACAAACAAACCAAACAACTGTCACAAGAAGTCGATATCTACAAGAATGTTTCTAAAGTCACCTGTAAGTGAATCTACGTTTAACAGCACTATGATGAGAGTATAGTTAAACTATGTACATAATCTGTGTAACAGTGAAATTGAATATTTCTGAATAAGTAGGCTCCTTTTAAATGTCAAAAAATTGTGAACTCTCACATAATCTGAATTGCATTTTCAAGGTTCATTGATTAAGAAAAAGCTAAATGACAAAATGCTATTAAGTAAACTAAATTTAAATGTTCTAATCCCAACAGTGTCCACATATCTTTCAACAATAATAGTGAGTGTGTGTGAACTTAGCCTTCAAATGCTACTTTGCCTACATAGAGACTTGCTAATCTGAAACCAGTTGAGAGCTACTGATACCTCATATACAAGCATTACCAGTTAGAAAGCAGGGACCATGTCTAGGAGGCTTAGCATCTTTTGTGCCTAGCACAGTGTCTGCCATATAGTAGGTATGCAATAAATGGCTATTTGAATGAAACAAAACACTTTGCCTTTACAATATTAAAAAATTAATATGGTTCTTATTACCTAAGACAAAATACATTCATAAAAGGAAACCATAATGAAAAGATAATCTTATGTTAGACTGAGGCTTCCAGGTTGTTGAAACTAAATTCCACATGTAGCTACTAAGATGTTTGCATCCATTTGGTATGCATTACTGCACTTTCAGTGATAGCTGCTGCTTCCACCATGGATTTAATGAAGGGAAGTGATGGACTGTGGAAGGCCTCAGGTAGAAAGGCTTAACAGGAAAAGTGTCAGGGTGATTGTTCTGTCAGTGGTATGAGGGATCCAGTGGCACTGATTAATTTCAGTACTTTATATGGGAATGGGGAGACACGCAGAGCACTAAATTGGAACTATATTATATATGGAGTTCTTTTTACCTGTTGACCATAAGTGCTGGCAGCCAGAATTTCAACCTTTATGATTCCATGGGAATTTTTTCCCATGGATTTTCCTAAGATGAAACTCTTGTCCTGTATCTTTAAATTCTTGTTTTAGCTTTAGGCTCTATAGTCAGACTGCATAAATATTCTTGAGCCGTGCTTTGAGAAGCCAAGCTCTCCAGACAATAGCATAGGCAGTAGACTGCAGTTTAGGATATTAAAAATGTTTTTAATTCTGTGATATCACATATTTTCACAAAAACTGATGTGTGTTTTAGCTTGCTACACTCTTTCCATTCTATACTTTTAAAGGGAAAGGATCATAAGGAGTAACAGTCTGTCCCTGATTTAAAAGAGAAAGACATAGCTATCCATCCACATGAAGGAACAGAAGATTTATTAATGGAAAACAGAATAAATAAAATACTCTTTAAAGTATAAAAAAAGACAATTCAGCAATAAATCTTGCGGTACAGGCTGATAGGCTGTGCTTAAGGTCTTATCAAGCCTGTATTGAAGGAATTCAGCAGACACCCCCACTCTGGATCAAGACAATATATTTAGCATCTATTCTTCGAGTGCTTGCTTGTTTTATTTTGATAAATGTAAGCTAGAGATCCACAACGCTATATATTTAGTTGGATTCTTTATACAAAGAACCCTTTATTGACCTTTTTGTATATTTTATAACTTATTAGGTTAAATAGGGCAGCAGAATACCGAGAATAGTGTAGACTCTATGTATTCTCTCTAAAGATTTCAGATGCAATGCTTTCTCTATTCATGGTGTTTCTCTTGCCCTCATAAAACAAGGCCCCGCACTTCAGGTTAGAATCAATTAGGCCGATCCTCAGCTATTCATAGGTCAGAGTTCCCAGTGGGGCAGCCCATACACGGTACCTGCTCTCCCCATTGGGGCTTTAGGCTGAACTCTCGGAACTCCGCCCACTTTTACACCCTGCACAACGTCCCAGACAGGCTAGTGCGTAAGGCTAGAGAACACTGTAAGAATCCTGCTTCCTGGTGAAGGTAACAATTTATTGGTATGCTGGGGAGGGGGAAATTTCCCCCTCTACCCCTCTCGAGTTCTTGTGCCTGGACTAATAATAAAAATGACACAAGGCAGATTAATAGTAGAAAAAAAAAGTTTTAGTTCATGCACAGAAATGGGGTCTAAGAAGTGGCCAAAGCAGGCAGCTTTTATACATTTTAGACAAAGAAACAATAAATTTATGAGGAATTGACAGGACAAAGAAACAGGTTTTAGGTGCCCAATTAGCGAGGAATCTAAACAGAGTTTGGGCTTGGGGTAGTATAATAAATTAAAGAAGTAGCAAGGTTTTTTATATAGGCTTCTTGGCTCAAATTCCCTATCTTTGGCGATAAGGGTGTCCTTCTAAATCCACAGGCAGGGAGCACACCTCTGACACGAGAGACTTATTTCCTGCTTTCAGGGAGACAGAAGAGGGTCAGAGTATCCCTCTTGTGTTGACCATTTCTTAAATAACTTTAATTCAAAATAATCAATATGTCACTGAGGCACATTTTGGGGTAGGCTACTCTGGGCCCCAACAAGTACTCTTCTGAAAACAACCCCCTACCTAAGATGTCTATGACTGAAGACTATCCCCGGAAATGAGAGAGGAAGGCAGCCACATAACAGCAGACACAGAGAATTTTGGTTGGTGATGATTCACATAATATTGTTGAAAGATGTAATATATGCATATGTTTTATAAACTTAGAGTTCTACTGATTTTAAACCTGTGTTTGTCAACTAGCCTTATTTCTATAAGGTGTACATAGTAATTTATTTTCCAAAGAAAAATGTGCTATTTTGATCCTTTATACAAGCTTAGTTCTGGATGTAATATGATACGTGACATTATTTTAAATGGAAGACTTATTAAGAATATAAGAGATTGATGTCTGACTTCCAAAGGTATTGGTCTTATCCATGGCATATCTTTACATCATCATTAAAAGAACTGAGTTGAACAAAAATGAAGAAAATAATAATACTGCTTTTCAGATTCTGACTATTGAGGATATTACATTTTGAGGTGAGATCACCATAAAAATATTTGTCAAAATGATTTCCAATGTTGTTTGGAATTCTGGTTGAATTTTTAAATTAATCAACAAAATTACACAGGCTTAATAACTGGGGATTGGAATGCAAGAATGTCTGCATCTTAGAAGGCCTGATTTCTACATGGTCATATGGGAAAATGAAATGAACCCTTTAAAGGTGAAAACACTACTTCATGCAACTGTCAGTTCTTAGTCTTCATCTTACTTGACCAGTCAGGAGTCTTTGACATAGTTAAGCACTGCCTCCTCTATAAACTATTTTCTTCACTTAGTTTTCAATACACTTCTTTGCCCTGGTTTTCCTCCTACTTCTCTGGCCATTTCTTCTTTGCAGGCTCTTTCTCTTCCTCCCTAACTCTTAATTTCAGAGTGCTGCGGGGCTCAGTCAGTCCTTGGACTTCTTGTCTCTTCTATCTATACTCACTCCCTTTATGATTTCATCCAGTCTCCTGGCTTTAAACACCACCTATAGACTGATGACTTAACATTTTTACCTCCAGCCTGGTACATCCCATTAAATTCCAGACATGTAATTACAAACTCCCTTGGATGACTAATGGGCATCTTAAATTTAATACGTCCAAGCTCCTGATCATCTCCGTCAAACCTACTTTTCCTGCTGTCTTTCTCATCTCAGTTAACGTCAATTCATTCTTCTAGTTGCTCAGGCCAAAAGCCTTAGAGGCATTCATGACTCATTACTTTCTCTCATACCCACAAGCCTGTCAGCAGTTTCTGTTGCCTCAATCTTCAAATTACATCCAGAATTTGACCACAACTCACCCCTCCACTGGTTACACTCAAGTTCAATCCATAATCATCTTTTGTCTGGATTATTGCAATAACCTCCTAACTGGTTTCTTTACTTTCATCCTTGCCCCTTTCAGTATTTTCTCATATGTCAGCAAGAGTGATTCTGTTAAAACATGTCAGATCATGTTACCCCTCTGCTCAAACTTCTCAGTGAAAGGATATATTCGAAAACTTTAACAGGGTATATAACATGGCTCTGACAGACTGAAATAGATGCCAACGTCAGTCTAAGACTGGATCAGTACCTACTCAAATAAGCCTCACATCCAATCCCAATGTGGGTGTGTGAGGGGGGTCCCCATACCAACAAGCAATTCTCAGACACCAGCTGGGTGTCCTAAAACTCAACTTAATTCTGACAATATCTACTCAGAGATAACATCAGATCCCACAGGTTAAGGGTTCAGTCCTACCAGACTGCCCCCTCCCAACACACTTCAGATGCCAGTCACAAGTACAGGTTGTCCCTGTGCTTCAAACTGACTGGCTATTATAGATCGAAGCTTCCAATGACCCCCTCCTTGGGTTCCATTAATTTGCTAGAGCAGCTCACACAGCTCAGAGAAACACTTTACTTACTACATTACCATTTTATTACAAAAGGATATAACTCAGAAACAGCCAGATGAAAGAAATGCATAAGACAAGGTATGCGGAAAGGGGTAGAGCTTCCATGATCTCATGGCGTATACCACTGTCCCTCAAACATCCACATGTTCACCACTCCAGAACCTCTCCTAACTTTTGGTTTTTTATAATGGCATCATTGCACAGGCATGGTTGATTAAATCATTGGTCACTGGCAACTGATTCAACTTCCAGCGCCTCTCTCTCCACTTGGAAGTGGATGACCTGAAAGATCTAACCCTCTAATCATGTGGTTGGTTCCCATGGCAACCAGCTTCCATCTTTAGGTTACCTAAGGGTTTTCCAAAAGTCACCTCATTAACATAACAAAAGACACCTTAATTGCTCTTATCACAGGAAATTCCAAGGTCTGTGTCAGAAACATAACAAATATATATTTCTTATTATAAACCACAAGATTACACTTACCAACTAAATATCAACCATACTCCAATGGCTTCCCAGATTCTCATTATCTCTCTGACCTCATCTCCCAATCTTCTTTCTCTCCATCTCTCAGTTTGCTGCAGCCCACAGACCCCTTGCTATTTCTCAAATATTTCAGCCATGCATTTACCTCAGGATCTTTGCATCTAAAAAACTTCCCTCTGTTAAGAATGCTCATGATCCATGCATGAGAAGACATTGTATCCTTGCCTTATTTAATCCTTTACTCAGATATTACCTTCCCAAAGGCCTCCGCTGACTATTCAACTTAAATTGTTAAATTCCTTGCCCCCAAATCCAGGCATTTCCTTTATAATACTTATCACCAACTACCATACTACTAATTTTACTAAAACATTTTGTTTATTGTTTCTCTTTTCCACTAGAATGATCACTCACAAAGGTAGGATTTTGTTTTTTATTGCTATACCCATTACTTAGAACCAGCCTACATATAGTAGGTGCTTTAGAACATTACTTAATTTTAAAATTAAAGTTGAATGATTTAATGAATCAATAAATTTGAAATGTGCAGTATAGAGCTAAGAAATGCAGATCAAGGCTTGGAGATTGTGACTAAAACATCCCTGCCCTACCCTGGAATGCTGCATTTTAACAATATTTCTGTTTTTTCCAGGCAAACTGCTAAATTCAGTAGTTCACATCCTTTAGATTTCTAAGCTGGGCATATAAAAACAATCAAACAAATAAAGAGAATAAGTTCTACAATGTAAGCTTGGCTTTTGGTTTTAAAGTTACATACTTAACATTCTGTTCCTTTATCTAAATAAATTTACTTAAACTTAGCCATTAACAACAATAGAGTGTTTTGTTAAATATTTCTTCCTTTAATAAAAGAGCTTAATTAGGTAGACAGATTGCTGTTTGAGTTATCTATACTATGTCTTCTTTTCAGAACATACCCTTTTCCACCTCCTCATTGGTGAGAGATGCTAGCCCCTAGGTCTCTGTTCTTTGAATTTTCTCTTCATAAGCTCTTTGTGGTCAGCACTGACACATGCTCAAATTGTCAAATACACTTTCTCTCCTATGAATCATTCAATCACTTCTTCACTCCTTGCAAGCTGTTAATCGGTCTCCAGTTCCTCACCTTAAAAGGAACCAAGGACCACTTGGTTGTGAATCTAGTGGGTATTTCTCAGTCCATATCTTTCTGACTTCCTGTCAGCAACTAACACAGTTGACCACTCTCTGATTCTTAGAACACCTTTCTCTTGATAGCATTCACTCCCTTTTATCCTTCCATCCCTCTAATCTCTCTAGGTTATTCTTTCTGATGTTACTTCCTTGTCAGAAACAAATAGGTTTACTGAAGTTATTAATAATCATTTCAGACACCTCCACCTTTCAAGTTAAGGAACTACTTAAGCACAAAAATATACTGAGGAAGTGAAAACCTTAATATATGTATTGTATACTCTTCCAGAGAAACATCCTGACTGTCCAACATAAGTAATGTCATTGTAATACCCCAGTGCCTAATGAAAAGAATTAAACACAAACTTTTCCTGTCTTCTAAGTAGTACATTGTAAAAGATATCTTGGTGGGCTTCTTGGATCCCCTGTCAGGAACAAAGCATTCATTTTTCCCCAGTTGGGAGTATTAGCTCCTACAAGCTCGAAAGTTAGTTCCTTCTCAGTAACTGCCTGGACAAAGGAGCTGCCTCACTGGAGACTGCACCCCCTCCCTGGGGACAGCAAACATCCAGGGACCGGTTGAGTACAGAAGCACAGACCCTGGCTTCAATGCCAGACAACTTGCAAGGGCCATCTCAGCTTCAGAGCTGCCCAGGATACCATCTGAGACTTCTTTTACAACCTCATCATGGTCAACCTCTCCTTCTGCCCATTCCTGCTTCCCTTACTCCCTGCAAGTATTCTTCCTGCATGCAAACCTCCATTTTAGAGTCTTGTGTCTGGGGAGTCCCATCTGGATATACAGCATCTCTAATACTAAGATACTGACTATCTATGCTATTTCAAGTAGCTCAGTTTCGATCCTAGAACAGACTGCTCACTGAACACTTGCTATTTTGGCTTTCCTCTGACTGCAACATTTAAGCTAAAATATTCTCCACAAGGGAACATTATAACCAGGATAGCTTGCTCATATGATAATCTGCCTGATAACCCAATTTAAAATTCAATATATGGTACCAAAAAAATGCAAGGTAATGCCTGTCCAACAGCGAGGCTATGTGACATTTAGAATCATACAAGCTACTTGGTAGCTGTTTGTAGAACTGAACAGAACTAAAGAGAGAAAAGAGCTCATAACTTTATATTCAGCTAAATCAATTAAGAGCTACTGTTTCTCCTTACTAAATTGATTTTCATTATCTGTACCAGAATGTTAGACAAATGATAAGAGACATTTAATTATATCTTAACTCTATTTACACACACACACACACACACACACACAAACACATAAGCACACACAACTGGTTTGCTCAAATATAGTTAAAGAATACTAGAACAAAGGAATCATTTCACTTTTTAAGACAGAGGTAATCAGACTGAATTTTTGGAAATCCATTTCTAAATATACCTTTTGAAAAGGGCAGAAAGCAAAGCAACTCTGAAAGATAGAAAATAATAGGATACTCTGTGTGTGTATATGTACATATACACAGATATATCTATACATAACTTATAGAAAAACTATATAAATATTAAAAAAATGAAACTTTAGACAAAATTCTACACAAGGATTATAAGAGAAGTGACAATCCATCAAGAAGTAAGAACATTCATTATCACGTACACACATAAACACATAGCCCATGTATATAGAAGATAATAACTAAAAAAATGTATAGCACGAAATATAGAAAAAATTGAATTATACTTTATAGTCCTCCCTCCACACATAAAAAAAATATACCATTGGTCTTTTCAGATACAGTTTAAAAAAAAACTCTGAAGATGAACTAGAACTTTACTTCCAATATGGTAGCACTAGCTGCAGTGGCTATGCGAATTTAATTAAAGTTAAAAATAAAATTACAAATGCAAACTCAGTTCTTCAGTCACACTAACCTCATTTTAAATGCTCAATTAGCCATGGGGTTATTGAGTAGCTACCTCACTATATTCATCAGACACAGAACATTTCTGTCATTACAGGAAGTTCTATTGGGCAGTGCTCTTCTAGAGTACAGATCAAACTTTTAACAGAGAAGAAAGAGGGATTGGGGGGAGTCACTGAAGATGAAGTTAAAATTACTTTTAAAAATGAATGACCACTCCTCACAGAACTGATGACTTCAGTGAATGATTCTATGCATGATAATGTCTTGCATATTTACATTTATGTAAATTTTGACCTACATCATGATATGTCACAGCTGGAAGAAAACTTATACAGACCAGACCAGTTAAGTGTCTAACTAGACTCTTATTGTTATAGCAAAACAGAATAAGAAACTTTGCATCCTGATACACAAGTACTTGGGGCCCAATTGTGTCTCCCCAAATCCATAAGTCCTACCCCTCAGAACCTCAGCATGTGACTGTATTTGGAGATATGGTCTCTAAAGAGGAAAATAAGCTAAAATGAAGTCATTAGATGAGCCCTAGTCGAGTATAACTGGTGTTCTTATAGGAAGAGAAAATGTAGACACAGAAATAAATGTACAGAGGGAAGACCATCTGAAGATACGGGGAGAAGACAGCCATCCACCAGTGAAGGAACAAGGCCTCAGAAGAAGCCACATTTGATGACACCTTGATCTCAGATTTCTAGCCTCCAGAACTGTGAGAAAATAAATTTCTGCTGTTTAAGTCATGTAATCTGTGGTACTTTGTTATGGCAACCCTAACAAACTCATACATCAAGCTTGACATCTTTCTGCTACACCATGTTCATACCTGTTCACCAACAGTGACTGTGAATATCAATGTGGTGATCATATTATTCAGGAAAAAACCTTCAAAATTATAATTTTCAAAATTTAGACCTTGTTTTCAGAATAAAACATTAAAAGGCCCTCAGAGTTTCAGAGTCTGTCTCATGCTGAATAGGATATAGTGTTCTGGAGCCAGGAAAGCATTCGCTCTCTATTAAAGCTTTTTTGTTCAGTTCTCTCAGCTGTGTGCAGAAGAGGACAAGAGCATGGCACAGATTTACACGGCAGATTGTCAAGCCAACAACAATGATACAAACTCTTCATGGCAGAAGAGCAGCTATCTGTGTTTATCATTAATGGCTGAAGGTAGAAAGAAGTATGCTACAATTGCATCCTCACTATTTTAAAATATTTTTGAGAATACCCTACCATTAAAATATTTGGCTCTCAGACTATATACTCTTAGTGATTTCACAGACTGATGAATATATCAGATACTAGAAATTCATGAGTATGTTGAGTAAACCAAGGGTTACTGCTAACAACACAATTATAACAGTTGTTATATTTACTTAGTAAACACAAAGCACTTTACCAAGTCAATTAACTTTATTTTTCTAACAATCCTATGAGCTAACACTATCATTGTAACCAAGCAGGATGCTATAGGGCCTTCCTGGGACAGACCCCTCCCATCATGTCCTCTGCTTGCCTCTTGTTTCTAGAAAAACTGTAGTCTCCCAGGCTTCCCCTGGCTCAAGAATCAATGATTAAAAGGATGTGAACATGTAGTGACAAAAGTAGCAGGTGGGCCAGGAGAACTGGTAAGAATGTAAACAGTAAATCAGCCATATGGCAGTCACAGAATCTTTAGTTCCTCTCTGAAGTACCTAGATAACAGTATCTGATGCACATTTCCTGAGTTGTTTTACAGATACTAAAACCCCCACCAAATGGAAGAAGTAACTACTTAATGAACATGAGCCCATAGCCCTCAGACCTACTGGTGCCTGAGGATTGATAATGTTAACCCCTATGACACCGCCCTGTTATCTCACCATCAACCAATCACAGAACTGTGCATGAGCTGTCACACACCCTGTGACTCCCTTCCCACACCTTGCCTTTAAAAATGCTTCCCTGAAACCCATCAGGAAGTTCGGGTTTTTTGAGCAATAGCTGCTCCAGACTCCTTGTCTGGTGCCTTACAATAAATGCTGCACTGTCTTTCACCACAACCTGACATCAGTAGATTGGCTTTACTGTGTGTGGGCAAGCAGACCCAAGTTTGGTTCAGTATCGTCATTACTGAGTTATACAGTTCGAGGAACCTGAGGTACAGAGGTGTTGAAAAACCTTCTCAAGGTTACTGAAGCAGAGCCAGCATTTGAACCCAGGTTCCTCAGCTCTAGAGTCTGTGCTCTTAACCACTGAGGCTCTGCTAATACTCGTTTTCAAGTAAAGACTTACCCATGTGTGGGGAAAATGAACCATGTCCAGTTCAATCCATATGTGTCCCAGTAAAATCTTTACATAAAGACAAAATTTTAAGCTAGCAAATCTATAGCCTTTAGGGATACATTTTCAGGTTGTAATGTGGTAAAGAAATCAAGAAAAGTGATAACCATACAAATGAAGATACAGTTTCCTTTGCCAGTTGGGAAGAACAAGGGAGGGGAGGGCTGTGGTTAGTAAGGGGC
The DNA here is from genome assembly GCF_028023285.1 of Balaenoptera ricei. NCBI lineage: Eukaryota > Metazoa > Chordata > Mammalia > Artiodactyla > Balaenopteridae > Balaenoptera > Balaenoptera ricei. The sequence goes on from NC_082641.1 coordinate 67,606,631, forward strand.
ACCAGAGATAGCATATCAGGGCTAGGGATTTTTAGACTAGGTGATGGTTACATGAATTTTCTCTTTTAAGTAATTCAGTCATCCCAATGTATACTTGTTTTATTCACTTTTCTGTTTCTATATAATTTTTCACAACAAAATTTTAATATATAGACATACAAATACATCTTTTGCATGTATTGGAAACAGAAGAATGTATATCACATCTGCAAGTATTTATATGAAATACACAAAGTATGGCAGCATGTAAAATATAGGTCAAAATTACATACTGCAAAGTAATAGATTCCTTTTAAAAACAGCACAGGGAGCTCTATTTAATGCACTCTTGTGACCTAAATGGGAAGGAAATCCAAAAACGAGGGGATATATGTATATGTATAGCTGATTAATTTTGCTGTACAGTAGAAACAAACACAACATTGTAAAGAAAGTATACTCCAAGAAAAATTAATTTAAAAAGAAAAAAAAATCAAGCAGGACACCTTAAATATAAACAACTTTATTGTCAATTTTACCTCAACAAACCTGAAAAAAAAACCTAAAAAAACCCCCCAAAACTGCATGTACCATAATGACCATAAAGTGACCCAACATCAGATAGAAATTCCAACTAGCCATATATACTATACAAATACTCCTAAGAAATAAAATGTTTTGAAACTAATTTATCATCAGAGCGTAGTCTTTTAGCGGATGTATAATACATACATACATATATACATGTGTATATCTCACTTGAGTACTATACCAAGTCAACGGATTCCTATTTAGAAAAACCCTGCAAAACAGTCATACTATCTGAAAGCATTTTAAACAGCCAAGTGGATCTTCCAGTTAGGAAATATATTAGCTAACATTTACTGGTTAATCTTTATTGAGTACTTACTATGTGTCAGATGGCATGGTAACACATTATGTGTACTACCTCCCTAAACTTCAGCAATGAATTAGGCACCATTACCATCCTCATCCTACAGAACTTAGAGGTTAATAACCTGAAAAGGTTACACCGCCAGTACATGCTGATTATAGGATCTAGAGCAAGGAAGACTTTCGAGGCATCACGTTACTTCACAGAAGCAATGGCAAAATTGAAGTGTGCAAGTAAGTTGAAGACAATGTACATTACAATGTAATGTATCTTAATATTTATACATTTCAATAAAGTGTAAGTTTATCTGGAGCTCTTATCTAGTTCCCATAGATGTTGAGCAGGGAATTCAATACAACAATGGTAGCCAGAAAAGAAAAAGGCAGAAGACACGACAGTCATGAGAAAATAGAAAATTTTAGTATTTTTCTCTCTTCCTATGCCACACATCATAACAAAGAGGAAATTAAAGGAAAATGTCATTGTCTATATAAATTTTAAAAATAACAACTCTGTAAATGTGAATATGTAGGCGTGTTTATTTTAATCCATACATTTAACTAGTATGTCACTTGAAGAAAAGATGTTACCCCACCCTAAAATAATATTAAATTGCATTTATGTTCTAAGAATATGAAACACCAGAGGAAATCACCTAAAGTAATTCAGACAATGGTACTCATGCGTAATGACAAATTTAGCAATTATTACCGAAGCAACAGGAAAGTCTGTCATTATAACGGTGGGATATTAAAGCGTACCTAACATAAAGATTAACTAAATTAAATTGTTAAGAGTTTAGGTATTCTTGTGAATATTCAACAAAGATTTCATGTGTAAAGTGGGAAGAAGGCAGACCTACTAACTTTTCCTAAATTTAACGACTAATTTTTGAAAGCTACAGAGTTCATTGCTTCATTTTAAAAATAGCAGTAAGAGTAATAATTAAGGATATGGCTCTTTAATTTAAATATATCACTCTTAAAAGACAACTACGAATTTTCCTAAGCTGTTTATAATACAATACGGCAAACTGATATCCACTGCCACTGTCTATTATACAAAAACCTGGGTTGAATCATTCCTCTATGTTTCCTAACTGCTACACAAACACCATTTACTATATTGTAATAGAAACATTTTGAATGCCCAAAGACTTTGTCTCCCTGTGAACCCTGACTTAGGATGTCAGCAATCATATAGGGAAGGAAGGCTTACCATAGGCATTAACAGAAGTTAGTGTATCTTTACTTCAAAGTTGGGTTTTACCAATTTTCTACCTGGGCCACATTTACAGACAGTAAGAAAGAGGTAAAGTAAACCTCTTCTAGTCTTAGTCTCCTCATTTGTAAAATGAGGATAATCAGAGTTACTACCTCAATTTGTTAAAAGGATAAATTTGTACTACACGTAAAGCAACAAACTCTGTATGTGACACATAGTAGGCAATTTATACCCGTCAGTTACTTTCCTTCCTCCAACTCTAGCAAGAATTAGGTAGTCACAGAAAAGATATTAAACTCCTTCCCTCCTTCCTTGCCCCAGGGCATTCATCTTCCTTTCTACATCATTGGAGCTCCAGGCAGTAAAGTTCAGACTAGCTAAGTACGTACCTTATTACTGTGTATCAATGTTTAGTTAGGTATTTTAGTGATGTTTATGGATAACATTTATATTCTAGAATAAGTTTGTTCTATTCTGTATTTCCCACAGGATCTAGCAGAGTGACTCATACTCAATGAACATTAAACATGTATTTTGAAATGAAAATGAAACTATATTTGTACCTGAAGAGCACAAGATATTTATTTCTTATTTTGAGAAACTTAATGTGCCTTTAAACTGATAAAACTAATCATATAAGTTAATTTTTATGTCATCTAAATTTGAAACAAAATGATGTTTTACAGCAAGGGACCTAAGGTAAACTTGTCACCAGCATGTGATGCATGCCCTCTCTAATTCACTCCAGTGGAGCGATTGGCTCCAGGACTCTGAAGAAACTGCTCTTGCCAAGGTCACATATAACCTCCGAGTTGTGAAAGCAATGGTCACATCCTCACTGACCTATCCATCCTTCTTGAAACCACTCTCCTCTCATGCCTGCCACCATCCACTTGTTCCTCTCTTGTCTCATTGAATACTGATTCTTAGTCATTCTGGTTGGGGCCCCACTGGGTTCAGCCCTATGGTTGCTATTTCAAGGACTACCTCATTCTCTCTAGAAACCTCATAGAGCCTCATTTGCAAGCTGCCTACTGGTCACTATAACATCTAAATCTGCCATGAAGAGGGGACCCATAACCAGAAGATGAAGTATTTAACAAATGTCTAGAAAACCTACGAGCTTGTGCTGAGAAATTAAATACTGAGAGGGACAACTTAGTTCAGAATACTCTGTTAACAAGTTGCAGTGGAGATAAGGAGGATCTGCCTCTGCAATCCACTAACAGGTAATGGATAGAAAGACAGGTACAATCCTCATCACATGTGGTAGGACTCTAGTGTCCAAAATTGTTGAACTAACAGGTGGTGGTAGACATATATTTTTAAAAGCATGTAGGCTAACACGAGAAGAAGGAGCTAAAGCAGGTGAAAGTGGTGATGCCTAGAGCAGCAGGATAGGGCTGGATGGCAGGGGATTGCTATTTCCTCTATGAGGACTTCTGACATTACTTGATATATTTTTAAAACTATATAAATTATTAATTAAATATATTTTCCATTATATGTATATATAGTTGCCTTAAGATCCCCATTCCCTATATATCCCTATACAAATGTATATTATCATTGAAACAGACCCAGTAATTCTACCTCCTTGAGTTGATTTTTTTTTCTACAGCAGAAAATATTTTATCTATCTTTTGAATCTATCCTCCATTCTCTCAATATAAATTTAACTATATTTATATGGAATTGTTTCATTTTTATGACTATAATTATTGTTCTCTGCTGTTCTAAGTAGTCTCAATTTAGTATATTTATTTTCATTTACAAAGTTCAGGGGGTTTTTTAGAGTTAGCAACAGCCTTTTTTTATTTTCATGTGTTTAGCGATCTTTGTATGTACTGCCTCTATTTCAATTACATCTCAGAATGTATAGGGGGTAAACACAAATGATAAGTTAATCACCAGAACCCCACAGCACCTATATTTTTGTCTATAGAGCAATCATTATTAACCAATACATTTGGAACATTCTGTATATCATAACATGTTGGAAATTTATATTACCACATGCTATGTCTCTATTTTTCTATCTATCTATCTATCTATCCATCCATCTATCTTTTAAAAATCTACCCTTTTGGTCTGAATTTACCATTTCCCAGTGCAATAATTTTCTACTATTGTCATAAAAACTTACCACAGATTTAGTGGCTCAAAACAACACAGATTTATTATCTTAGAGTTCTGCAGAAGCGTGACATAGTTCTCACTGGATTAAAATCAAGGGGTCAGCAGGGTTGCATTGCCTTCTGGAGGCTCAAGGGGAGAATCTGTTTGATGCCTTTTCCAGTTTCTATAAGCTGCCTGCATATTTTGGCTCTTGGCCCCCTTCCTCTATCTGTAAAGTCAGCAATATTGCACCTCTCTGACTACTCTGTAGTCACATCTTCCTCTCTTCTGAGCTCAGCTAGGAAACTTCTGTGATTTTAAGGCCCATGTGATTAGGTTGGGTCCACCTGGATATTCCAGGATAGTCTCCTCATCACAAGGTCCTTAACCTTAATCATACCTGTGAAGTGCCAAGGAAAGCAGCATATTCATAGGTACCTCGGATTAGGAAGGATGTAGACATCTTTGGGAGGCCATTATCCTGTCTCGCACACCAGTACATATTACCAATGCAATCTTATCAATAAAAGCTCTTAAACATGGGTATGCTGTATGGTCTAAGGGAATCATTTTATGTCCTGAGTTAAATGTCTATAATTTCAAATTATTTCATTTTATTTTTTCAAATTTCTATTGGAGTATAGTTGATTTACAATGTTGTGTTAGTTTCTGCTGTACAGCAAAGTGAGTCAGTTATACATATACATACATCCACTCTTTTTTAGACTCTATTCCCATATAGGCCATCACAGAGTACTGAGTAGAGTTCCCTGTGCTAATCAGGAGGTCCTTATTAGTTATCTATTTTATATATAGTAGTATATATATGTCAATCCCACTTTCGCAATTTATCCCTCTCCCCGTTCCCCCTCCTTTTTAAAAAAATATTTATTGGAGTATAGTTTCATTACAGTATTGTGTTAGTTTATACTGTACAGCAAAGTGAATCAGCTATACGTATACCTATACCCCTCTTTTTTGGATTTCCTTCTCATTTAGGTCACCACAGAGCATTGAGTAGAGTTCCCTGTGCTATACAGTAGGTTCTCATTAGTTATCTATTTTATACATAGTATCAATAGTGTATATATGTCAATCCCAATCTCCCAATTCATCCCACCACTGCCTTTCCCCCTTGGTATCCACACATTTGTTCTCTACGTCTGTGTCTCTATTTCTGCTTTGTAAATAAGATCGTCTATACCAATTTTTTCAGATTCCACATATATGCGTTGATTATATAGAAAATAAACTGTATATCCTTACAAAAAACATAAACAGAAATCCATCCTTAAGAAATATTTGTTAATTAAGAATGAATGTACAGCAGGGGGAATACAGTCAATATAGTCAATAATAATGTAGTATTTTTGTAGGTTGACAGACGGTAACCAGACTAATCGTGGTGATCATTTTGTAATGTATAGAAATATTGAATCTCTTATGTCATGTACCAGGAACTAACACAGTGCTGTAGGTCAATTATACTTCAAAAACAAACAAACAAACTCATAGAAGAAGAGATCAGATTTGTGGTTACCAGAGGTGGTGGATGGGTGGAGGGGGAATTGAATGAAGGTGGTCAGAAGGTACAAACTTTCAATCATAAGATAAATAAATAAGTACTAGGGATGTAATGTACAACACAATTAGTATAATTGATGCTGCCATATGTTATATATGAAAGTTGTTAAGAGAGTAAACCCAAAGAGTTCTCATCACAAGAAAAAAAAACTGGGGTAGAACCTAGACTAGAACTAGAATCCAGGTATGATGAGTCCAAGCCAATCACACATGCTCATAGGCACACATACACACACACATATATGGCTCATAAAATATTTTAGAAATTTTACAGAATCATAGAGAATCAGAATGTCAAATGCAAACTCATGAAGTAAAATGAATCCAACAGCATGAAGTATAAAAGATAGTTATGACAGAACAAATTTTAGACTTGTCAATTTCAAAATAATCCTTTAAATCAAGTCATATGTAATACAGCATACTCTTATTCTTGCAAGCCTTAGTATCTGCTTGCTGTAGTGGGCCAAGTACAGAAATAGAAAGGTCAGATCCATCCCTGCTAAAATGTCAGCCTCCATCTTGTCATATAAATCACAGTTATCATCACTTTAACAAAAGCCTGTCATACTCGTAGTAAAGAATGAAAGTACAACTGTAAATCATCAAGTTGCAGGCCACTGTGACTTACAACTTTGTAAATAAATCATTAATCCAATAAATTCTACATTTTAAAAAATTATCAAGGCCAAGCTCTCCTTTGTGATGATCTTTGCTGATCCTTTCATGGAGTATCTCTAATTCTTTGGCACTGATTGGTCCAAAGCAGATAAAGAGAATTTGAGGAAGAAGATGAAAAAGTAACAGGAATTCTGTTTCTTCACCTGGTATCCAGATGTGTGTGTTTTGTGTGGGATTATTTTTTTCCTGACTAGAGAGGCCATAGTTTTCATCATATTATCAAAGTAGTGTGAGACACAAGAAGTTAAGATCCATCCTAAGATGAATTTAAATAGCTGCAGAAGCCAACAATAAACTAGTTTTTTTTGGTAACATTTTCTCTATCAAGAGTATTAACTATGTAGAGTGTATATTTGTATAATATCTGTCTTAAAAATCAGTCTTTTAATGCAATTAAAAATCTGATTGGTAACTTCCTGAGAGATTTAGTATTAATCATAGAGCCTTCATTTTATTTTTTTTATCAGTTTGATTTTAGTGTTTTACTCCTTTTTTTCTGCAGCTTACATTACCACATTAACAGTTGTACATGATTTTTTTTAACTTGAAATATCAAGTACTTTAATTTTAAAAGAAACCTTTGTAGTCCGTAGATGGTTCAGCATGGATTTATCCTCTTCATTTCTCAAAAATGTCCATGACATGTCACTTCCCAAAGTCTTTCCTATGTTATCTATCTCTATTATACGTCTTCTATGCTAGGCGATCTCATTGTCTTATCTACTGGTGACTTTGAGCCCACAGGGACAATAGTAAAAACTAGTTCAATCAACGTTAGAAGGTGGCCAATCCTCAATATTTGTGGAGAAGATAGATTATCTAGAAGAAACCCAATGAACATCATTTATTTTTTACTCAGGATAAAAATATTTCATTTAATGCTTCCTATGAACTTTGAACTGTGCTATCATGATGCTTACAATATATGAAGCTCCTAATTGAGCCCTCTCAGAGACAGAGATGATTTCTTTTCTATAGAGAATTTCTCTACCTGCACTCTGGGTTTCATCTCTTGCCACACCTGCCAGACTTTTATTTCTGCAGTCATTGCCCCCAGCACCTTTTTTTTTTTTTCTCCCCCCAGCACTTTTAATTATTCTCTTATCATGAAACTTTTCTTTTGAGCTCCTATTTGTGCCCAGGTCTTTCTTAACCTTAAAAATGAAGGACTGTACTTAAGCCTCAAAATTCATCTAGCTTCTCTGTTAATATCTTCAAAACAGTGATCTCTGTAGTCTCCACTTCACTGCCCCATCTCAGGCCCTTTGAGTGGAAGAAAATCATTTAATCATACGTTAATTTACTGTATTCAGTGAATAGGCTAGACATCGTGTTTACTAGAGCTATCTCCATCATAGTTTGTGGTATGAGCCACAGTCTCTAAAAGCAAATGAAAAATACTGATACTTTTCCTTGAAGCAATTTTCTGATCAAATCATGAAGATCTCTTTCAGGACAGTGTGGACCACTGAACAGGTAGTGCGCTGCACAGCTCCGGAGGTGCCTTATATAAGGATGTGAATGGTGGCAGCTGCAGTTGTATAATGTAGGGGCCTTGGTCTCTTTAATCTTGTGCCTCTATTATGTAAATTCTCCTTCTGTCTTTCATGGGTCCTGCTTGGACTAGTCTGTCATTAACCACACAATCCTGTTCCCTTATAAATAGCTGAATAACAAAACACGTCACCTAGCCCTCATCTTTGAGTCATTGCCTGTATAACCTTTGTGCAACATCAAGGTGAACCTGTGCACTTATGCTCTAAAGTGCCATTTTCCATTTTCTTTCTGGTATCCACTCTCTGCTCTCTTTCTTAGCTGTTTGGCCAGAATCCTCCCCACCCCTATTTCTTTTCATTATGTATAATATCTTAAGACTGGCTTCAGCGTGTTTGGAAATGCTTTCTGCTACTTCTGTCCTGATTTCACTGTCCTCACATCCCATTAAGAGAACTAGAGAACCAAGAACCACCTTCAAGCTAAACACACTACGCATCCTAGCCTTGCTCTCCTAACCTGCCTTACAGACGTCCACAATTAATTTAGTGATTAACATCCATGTGGGCACATAATAAATAGTTTAGATTTTCATTATTTCTATATTTTATTATTATTAATATTAAAATATATTGTTAATATATTTTATTATTTATTTTATTATTATTCCTAAAGTTAATAATTAAACAGTTAAATTTTTATTAGGTATAAACTATTTTTAATAGTTACAACTTAATTTTTACAGTACAGAAAAGCATAAGATGACAATTTAAAATTCTTTCTATTCTTCCCCCACTCAAATATGACTTTCCTAATGCAACTACTTGAACGGGTGTGTGTTTGTGTGTATATGTGTGAGTGTATTTGTGTCTGTGTGTGTCTGTTTGAGATAAAGTGGATCATGCCATATAAACTGTTTTGCAATTAGCTTTTCCACTCAACAATATATCTTAGGCCGCTTTTCATGGCACCCTATATAATCTATCACTATTTTTAATGGTTGCAGAGTAATGTATTCATTGGTGTGTACAAGCCATAACTTATGTAAAAATGTGACTCTAAAGCTTTTGGAAAAATCTGCTATAGCAGTAAATATATGAAGATATGCAGAAGTAGATGGTCCAGTAAACAATATAGCTCATGTTTAATATTTTCACCATTGAGTAACAGGGATGTTTTCTAGGTAAAAACTGAATTGGTAACAGAATGTCTGGTTTTAACATTAGGCAACAAGCCTGACTACATTTTTTGTTATATGTCAATGGACTGACAAGAATGTTGAATTTAGGATTTTCAACTCAAAGTCACCTAGGGTACACCAAAATTGTGTTAGAATATGGAGCTTTCTCAATGTGTTACAGAACATCTGGGGCATTTCTGTCACTTAATTGACATGCATGACAGACCACAAAATACTGAATGCCAGCTCGCATTTTGTAGTTTTGAACAGGCAGCCTCTATTCCACTCTTCTTGCTTTAGTGAAGCTGACACAAAAATACCAGGGAAAAGGTTCTTATTTTATGTATCCTAAATGAAAATTTGAAACCAAACCTCAGAACAAATTGTTATAAAGATCAATTAAGTGTGCAAGGTGAAATTATGTTTTGAATATCATATTGAGGATCTGATGAATGATACATATTGTCTTGGGATAAGTCTCATTGAAATCCATTAATTAGTTTTATATCTTTATGACTAAATCTTCAAAAAGTTACTTCAATATAAACAAATCTAAGCAGCCAAAAAATACTACCAATATGGATACAAGGCAAGGAATCCCAGGGATAATGAAAACTATCATGTTTTAAAATAAAAAAAGAAAGAAAGAAAGCAAGCCCTCACTTCTTATGTGGTAACATGGTTTAGAAATGTGTCAGAAACAAGGATCTCAGTCATTGAAAATAATGAAGAAAAACAGTCCTCATGAATATAATCCCAGATATGGGAAAATATTTTTTAATATAACTTTAATGTAGCTAAAAATAAATCTAAAGCTTTTAGGAGGGCAAAACACTGCATTAGTTAGTGGCTTGGAATATTTTGGATAAACTAACAAAACAACTCATAGTATTTAAGACGGTGAATAAAATTAAGCAGTCAGAAAATAAATCTAGAACTAACAAATTCAGGGCTTAAGCAGTAATTAAATAATCCTGACTTCATCGTTCTTTAAAAAGAAAAGATACATTTAAATGCTGTTAACATTTTTTTTAATTCCAGTGATTTCTCCATGGGTACATATGTGAACAATTATATTAAACATCTCCTCCCTCTCAAATGGTAAAACTGTTTCTTTGGACCACCTTGCAACTATTTTCTGTGCCTATGTTGTACACAATTTGTTCTACGAAATTTAGCTCTTAACAGTTTTTGTGGAATCACTCCCAAAGGCACAGATTAGCTTAGTTGCCCTAGGTCCCAGGAGCCTTTTTAGATATAGGCTGTAATCTACTAGCTAAATGAAGCAAGGTCTCTCAAAAGCTCTCAACAGAGTTTCATTTGGTGCTACACTGTACAATTCCAAGCTGTGAGTTCCGTTACCAGTTACTTAAAAATAACTTCAAGATACACTGTCTATATGTTTTCTTTACTTTTGTCACATGTCCTTCAAATTCTCTGATCTGTGAATTTGAGCACATTCCTCTTCAGATTTATGAAAGCAATAGAGTTTCCTTTGTTGTGATGAGAATTGTTGTTTTCTAACTTTCTGCTTTTTTAGACGAAAGCAAAAAAGCAAGCTCAGGACATTACCCTAGGAATAGAGCCCTTTTCTTTCTTTTTTTTTTTTTTTTAATAAATATATTTATTTTATTTATTTATTTTTGTCTGTGTTGGGTCTTCGTTGCTGCGTGTGGGCTTTCTCTAGTTGCCGCGAGCGGGGGCTACTCTTTGTTGCGGTGCGTGGGCTTCTCATTGCGGTGGCTTCTCTTGTTGCGGAGCATGGGCTCTAGGCACGCGGGCTCAGTAGTTGTGGCTCATGGGCTCTAGAGTGCAGGCTCAGTAGTTGTGACGCCCAGGCTTAGTTGCTCTGCGGCACATGGGATCTTCCTGGACCAGGGCTCGAACCCGTGTCCCCTGCATTAGCAGGTGGATTCTTAACCACTGTGTCACCAGGGAAGTCCCAACCCTTTTCTTTTTACATTTCTTTCATTGTTGGCAGAAAAGTATTAGAATCAGCTACTATGTAAAAAGGTCACTGGCTTAGGTTGAGCATTGGCTAGAAACACAGGATGAAGAGCAATCACAAGAGCAACCAAACTGATGATGCATTTGGGATTGGATTCCTTAAAGTCAAAGTTTGATTAATACTGGAAACAGTAACATATGAACTAACTGAAGTCTAATGCTCATGATATACTTCTAAAATTAGGGCACACTTGATTGAAAACACCACACTGGTAAATATTACTATTATAAATAACAATAATTTTACTCTCATTTCCCACCTTCTATAAACTAAATAGAATCTTCCTTGAGATCTGGGATTATGGCAAATGGGTAAAGTATATTCTACAGTCAAATTGTCCACAACTCTCTCTTGACCAATACAGCTTAGATGGTATCGGAAGAAATTTAGAGCTTAGTGAATAAGTTAGTCCTAAATCATGAGTCAAGTGCTACACACAAATCCATTTCTAGTGAAAGCAATTCTTCCCAGTGCTTCTGCTTTATTATTTTGTGGTGGCAAAACTGGTGGCAAAACTTTCAGGGTTGTAAGGCATGCTCCCTGAACAAGTAATTTCCTGAGAAGATTTAACCAGCAGCACCATCTTCTGTAGCCCTTTTAAGTCATATTTCCAAACTGAGTTAGTGATTATGTACGAGGCTCCAAACCCCAGCTACACTACTCACCTGCCATATGACCTTACACAAACCGTTTTACCTCCTTGTGCCTTAGTTTCCCTATCTGCAACAGAAGAGTAATAATAGTACTACTTCAGAGGAGGTTTATGAAAAATATATGAGATGATTCATGTAAAATACTTTATATAATACTTGACACCTAGTGAATACTCAGTAAGACTTAATTATTATTCATATACTCTTCCAGTAAGCATCAACTAGGTATCCATCTCTTGTGTATTAAGTACTAGAAATTTAAAAAAAGACAATGACCTATCATAACATGAGAATACGAAAAAATGACATGATCATAACAGATAAATAATCTAGTTAGGGAGGTCCAATTAAAGAACAAAAAGAAATACAAGAACACACTTTAAAAGCAGAAGATAAATCCAAAGTGAGTGACAGGAGAGAAGCAGGGTTAGTCAGAGGTTTCACAGAATAAGTGGATCCCACCTGTGTCTTGTGTTAAATAATACCTGCAGATTAATGGAAAATTGGGAAGGATGTTCGAGGCACAGAGACCAAAAAGAAGTCACAGAAAAGAAAATAAACAACATGATATGGGTAAGATCAGTGCTGAGGTAATGTGGATAAGGAAAAATAGAGAGCCTCCACAAAAATAGAGGGGATGCTTGATAAGAGGCCCCACAAAACAGAGAAGTAAGTCATATGCAGAAATGGCATATAAGCTACGGTTATAAAAGAGGTATTTATACTAGCTTTATGCATATATACACATGAGCAATACAAAAAATCACTATAGGTTCTTGAAGAGGAAAATAACTGGTCCAAAGTTATGTTTTAGAAAGGTTATGTAGCAGCTGTAGGCTTCATGCTCTGGGCTGAGGAAACACGGGAAGCACAGAGGTGGCAGTTGAAGCTTTGAGAGCAAATGAACTCTCTCCGAGGGAGTTATTAGAGGGAAAGAAAAAGCAGAGGGCAAGGCCAAACTTGACGGAAGTCCACAATTAGCTAGAGCCTGTACAGGAAAGAGAGATATAAAAAATACAGGAGAGATGAGAAGGTGCCGTATATAAAAACGTTTGGTCTCTAGTGCACAAAGCAGTGAAGAGGTAGAGGATAATATGAATTAGGAGGGGAAAAAAAGACAAATTTGGGTTTGAAAAGAGTGGCTTAGTGTAGAAAATGAAAACAGAAAGGTAGTTTGACGCCAGAACTTTGTAGGATTCTTGCATTATCCTTTCACCCACTAAAAGATTTCAAATAATAATGATTAGATCTATATTTCACAACAATAACTCTGGACAACAGTGTAAAGGAAATATGGAGGGCAGAGGAGGTTGAAGGCAGGGAGGCAATTTCGGGGTCACATGGGATACTCAGTGTGAGAGAAGTGGATACAGGAATAAAGTGGAGAGGAATTTAAGAGACAACTGTGATGTTGCATCAGTCTGACCTCGTGGCCTCCTAGCTTTCTGGCCTTTATTACTAATAAATGATTCAGCCTGGGCAGACAGAGGAGAGATTACAAAGTATGTTTTGGAAATGCTGAGTGTTAAGGGCCTGTAGGTTATCCGGTAGGCAGGTACGAACATGTATCTGGAATGTAGAAGAGAGAAGCAGAAGCTGTTTGTGTACAGGACTGTAAAGCTCAGGGTGATTTGTGCACATGAATAGTCCTAATGCCTCTGGCGCTCACTCCCCAAATGAAATCTCCGAACCAGCTGCAGAACAGTCTAAACTAGTGACACCTTGATTGCAATTGGTTTTTATATGAGAGATACATGCCCTCTACTGTATTTTAAGTTAATTCCATTGAGAATTATTTCTTTGGCCAGGTATAAAGATAAATTTAAGACTCGTTTTTGGCTACTGATTTTTTAAAAATATTGAAAATGATAAAAAGTAAATTATTAGTTTAGTATTCAGATTTTATAAAATAGAAATACTTGGTATTCTATCAAGACAAGATTCATAATATTGGATGCAAGACTAAAAAATTATCTTTTAAAAATAATATCATTTGTATAAAGAGATCTCTATATTTGATATATATTTGATAGTGATTTTAAAAAATTAAGTTGATACTTCTTTTTCTAGCAACATATTTTTCAAATAAAGATTCCTCAGGAGATGCAATATAAACTTTAGATCATGCAAGTGGGCAAAATTCTATCATCAGTCACTCAGTTAATTCATTTTAAACCCAGGAAAACAGTTAATAATTGTTTATGTAGACTAAGTGATTTTTATCGGACATACAAAAGGAGATACTATGTTCACATTTTGTCAAATAAATTTCTTTTCAGAGTTTATATAAAGATATAGGACTTAATATGACGTGTTTATATTTCCTTCTATGAGCTATGTACTGGTGATACATATGGAGACCACAATTTTTACCTGAGCTCAAACTTACATGATATGATTATGTTGAAGATTTTCCCATTTACCTTCTCCTGTCCCTTTATATGGAATCTTTACTTTTAAAGAACTGTTGCTGGGAATTCCCTGGCAGTCCAGTGGTTAGGACTCAGCACTTTCACTGCTGTGGCCCGGGTTCAATCCCTGGTCGGAGGACTAAGATCCAGTAAGCCTCATGGCAGGGCCCAAAATAACTTTTTTTAATAAAAATAAAATAAAATTAATAAATAAAATTTGTTGCTGGTCTGTTTGTTTCTTTCTCAAGCCAACGCGTCTGTGCTTACTTGGTAGTAATCCATGTTCTCCCTTAGACCCTTATGTCCACACTGGCACCCCATGCTATCATTGCTTTCCCTCAGTTCCAGAAATGTCTTACAAATGCGATATAGAAAATACCCATTAAGAGAGATTTTCATAGAAAACAAATAACTGAATTCTGACACTGAGACCACACACTTTAAAATAGTTCTCTAAAATCATTCTCTTGACAAAGAAATAACTGAACCTTGATATCTAAACATTTTTCATAAAACACTTTTTAGCTCAGAGTAGGACTAAAACAATAGTTATTGTTGTGCCAGATGCTAATGATGATCAGGTCATATTAGAAATCTCCGTAATGGTGGGGAGTCATTTACCCAAAGTAACTGAGAGAAAACAAATATATTTTTTAATATGGGGGAGAACACATTAAGGGCAATGTGAAGTTTTAGGTTCTGCTGTCATTATGCAAAAACCATGTATTGTAAGAATGGTATGCTCAATTTCCTTTATGTCTAGACTGCAATTTAAAATTATTTGAAGAATTTACAGAAAAAAATTAATTCTATTGCACCCCAAAAGACAGGCAAATGTTGGAAAGCAGATCAGTTATCCAAGCATTAAGGTGAGTGACACAGCCATCTAGGGTGCTAATTCTAAATCTTCTGAGGTCACAATTTTCTTTATGCTTATACAAGTATTTGCTGTGTCCTAAGGTCTTGCTCACTCAGGTGTCTGTCCTTTTAGACCAAAACTTAAAAGAATAGATGCACACATGCAAGCGCACACGTGCATACATATACCCAATGTACTCTGATGGAGTTACAACTTGCATGAAGTGCAGAAATCATGTGTGCAGCTCCATGTTTACACAGGCGTGCTCCCTTATCACCTTCCAGATAAAAATATAAGGCACTTTCCACACTCCAGCCTGCTCCTTTGTACTCTTACCCAGTCAACAATCATCTCCCAAAGGTAACCACTCCTGTGACCACCGTCATCATAGATTAGTTCTGCCTGCCCCTGGATTTCATATAAACAGAATGCATTCTTTTGAGTCTGGTTTCTTTCACGCAACATTATGCCTATGAGATTCAGCCATATTGTTGCATGAAGTAGTTTTTCTTCATTGCTGTAGAGTATTCCTGGGATGAATATACCAATTTATTATCCTTTCCACTGTTGGTGGACTTTTGGGGTTTTCTCTAACTTTTTAAATTCATAAGTGATGCCACCTTAAACATTCTTTTACAAGCCACGTATTATGAATTGCTTGGACTTAAGTTATGTTTAGTTAGTTAATTAACATGCATTAGCATCAGTAGATATTGACAAAAAGCTTCCAAGAGGTTACCTACTGTCCTCTCACCATTCAATGCACTTTCTATTGAATGTTTTTACACTTTTGGTAGGATGTTTCTTTTTGTTATTAGGTTACACTTCTTGTCAGCTGTACAAAATAAACAAGCAAAGTGCTCTTCTTTTAAGTTAAGGTGTCTCTTTCCTCAACAAATGAATGATTTAAATATAAACAGTAATTTTAGCAGATAGAATGAGGAAGAGGAAATCCATAATTTAAAGTAGTTATCAAATAGAATATTGGATTATCTTGAATAAATATATTTCGAAAGAAAAATGTAATTTTAACAAGCCTCAGCAATGTTTTGAGTGGCATTCCACTCCTGCCATAAAATTATATGAATTAAATGATAGTAAAGGTCTGGTTTTTATGACAGGGCCCACAATACTGAAAACACACACATATATTTAAATGCATATATAAAATTGAATAGGAGAAGATTAGAATTCCTTGTCACTAAATGAAATATAACAAATATCAAGTAGCTACCTTGGCACTGTCAGTCAGGTTAAAAGACATAATGTACCAGTTTAAATTCAAATGGACCACTGCAGCTCCATAATGAAAGGGAAAAAATAAATCATTCTACCATTATAGATGAAGAGAGTTAGTTTTATATATAAGTAAATATTGTTTCTTTAACTTTTTTATGAAGACTACTAATACTGCAATACAATAAGAAAAGAGACCTTGGCTTTGCTAAGAATCTGGGCCACACAACATAGAATTAGGTCTACTTCCTCCATAAGGGGAAGGAGCTAGGCTGCCATTGTGGAAAACTTGGATAGAATCCTGTGGCTACCACGTACTAGTGACATTAACCTTAGGCAAGTGAAGAGTAGCAGAATATGTTATTGCAAATTACAACTGTAGAAGTTCAGGACAGGCTACTCCAAAATATGCCACTTTAGTATATTGATTATTTTGAGCTATAGGCACTTGAAAAACAGCAGATGCAGGGAGAGGCTTTCTCTGAACTCCCTTTATCTGTCTAAAGACATATCCTCCAAAGGGGACTCAACTGTCATAAATCCCCTCCCGGGGAGTTTCATCAACCAGGGAGGACTGACTTTTATCACAGGAGAGGAGACTAAAGGTTGACACCACACTCAAACTGTCATAAATGATCACACCTTCCATTTATTCTTTTAACGGTCCATTTATCTCTCCTAAAAGTCATTTACTTTCCCCTAAGAGGCCTACATTCCCCTCCCCCACAAACTTTCCCTATTAAGATGATATTTAAGCCTGAATTCTAAAGCCACCTCTTTGAGTTACCCTTTTCCCCCAAGTATCTCGCATGTATGCATGAGGTACACAAGTTAGTAAATTTCTGTTTTTCTCTTGTTAATCTATCTTTCATTAGAGGGGTCTCAGCTAAGAAGTCTGAAGGGTAAAGTGAAAATTATTTTCTGCCCCTACACCAGTTATTTAACCTTTCTGATATTCCATTTCCTTTTTTCTACAATGTATGTAATATCTACCTAGAAGGGTATTTTGACATTAAGTAGAAGGTGATCCCAAAGAGACAGGTAGACTTCCCAGTACACTTCAGTGGTTCTCAAATTACACATTAGACACATGGAAAGCTTTTTAAAACCCCAAAGCCCAGACTACATCTCAGATCAATTAAATCAGAATCTCTGGGGGTAGGACCTAGACACCAGTATTTTTTAAAGCTCCCAATTGGTCCAATTTTGCAACCAAATTGTAGATATTTACACAAGATCCATATACTGAAGGTACAGAGAATACAGGGTAGATACCATTTAATGGGGTCTGGGAGTTGAGAAAGGAAAGAAAAGGAAGACCACAGTGGGAACCAGAAGGGAGTCCACATTAGGACAAAGTAATCTGAGATGCACAGATCATGGGGAAGGGTGTAAGGCAGTGACTCCAACGACAAATCTCTGCCATCATAACTGTGACTTACTCTGCTAGGCCTTTACAGTATCAGAAACATCTGCTTTATCTTCATGCCCAATTTGCTTTATCTTTTTCCTTCTTAATTTAGCGTCTGACTTTCATATAATAAATGCATGCAAAGGAAAAGTCTATTTTAGGTTATGGAGATTCTTTTATTAGTACAGATGTACAGAAATATAAGTTAAAAGGTTTCTTAGATTTCATAAATTTCACCATGCTAAAATTATGAGGCCAATTTACCTTTGCAGGAAAGAACACCAATCTTTCTCCAAAAACACTTTGAAGATAAAAGGGCATCATTTAATCTTTTCCACTATCTCTCTCCTGATCTATAATGTGAAATAGTTAAAATATATAAAATATAACTTTTCTATGATGTCCCAAAGAAGACATTATAGAGTGCAAACTTTTGAAAAGTCTTCAAGACAACAAGCTTTAAAATCTACTCGTAATTTAACGAATACGTATGCTTATTCAATTTTCTAAATGAATAAGTCTCAAGAATCAGAGAAGGATTAAAGCAGAAAAACATAACTGGCGAAACAAAATGTTTTTGTTGTTGTCGAAGTATAATTACTCAAGGTATGGAAAGTGGAAAAGTTGTCAAAAGGACAATTTTTGAGAACACCTACTGAATGCTGGCAGAAGAACTCAGACTTCCCAAAAGGTACAGAAGCCTGAGGGCAGCCTACACACTGAGGTGGGGCCAAAACCAAAGCTGACCCCCAGGAGCTGTGCGAACAAAGAAGAGAAAGGGAAATTTCTCCCAGCAGCCTCAGGAGCAGCAGATTAAATCTCCACACTCAACATGATGTACCCTGCATCTGTGGAATACCTGAAGAGACAACAAATCAACCCAAAATTGAGGCAGTGGACTTTGGAAGCAACTGTAGACTTGGGGTAGGTTGTCTGCAACTGACTTGTTTCTGATGTTTATGTTTATCTTAGCATAGTTTTTAGCACTTGTTATCATTGGAGGATTTGCTTATTGGTTTGGTTGCTCTCTTCCTTTTTTTTTCCCTTAACTTTTTAATTTTAATATTTAAAAAATTTTTTTTAATTTAATTAATTAATTAATTTATTTATTTATTATTATTATTATTTTTGTCCTCCCTCTTCTTCTGAGCTGTGTAGCTGACAGGGTCTTGGTATTCTGGCCTGGTGTCAGGCCCTAGCTTCTGAGGTGGGAGAGCCGAGTTCAGGCTATTGGACAACCAGAGACCTGGCCCCACATAATAACAATCAGGGAGAGCTTTCCCAGAGATCTCCAGCTCAATGCTAAACCCAGCTCCACCTAATGGCTGGCAAGCTCCAGTGATGGACGCCCCATGCCAAACAACTACCAAAACAGTAACACCACCCCACCCACTACAGAGAGACTGCCTAAAATCATAATAAGTTCACAGACACCCCAAAACACACTACTGCATGCAAGAAGGCCCACAAGAAAGACAACATCCACCCCACGCACCAGAACGCAGACACCAGTCCCCTCCACCAGGAAGTCTACACAAACCACTGAAGCAAATTTACCCACTGGGGTCAGACAACAAAAACAATGGGAACTACGAACCTGCAGCCTGCAAAAAGAGACCCTCAAACACAGTAAGTTAAGTAAAATGGGAAGACAGAGAAATATGCAGTAGATGAAGGAGCAAGGTAAAAACCCACCAGACCAAACAAATGAAGAGGAAATAGGCAGTCTACCTGAAAAAGAATGCAGAGTAATGATAGTAAAGATGATCCAAAATCTTGGAAATAGAATGAAGAAAATACAAGAAACGTTTAACAAGAACCTAGAAGAACTAAAGGGCAAACAACAATGATAAACAACACAATAAATGAAATTAAAAATTCTCTAGAAGGAATCAATAGCAGAATAACTGAGGCAGAAGAACAGATAAGTGAGCTGGAATATAAAATGGTGGAAATAACTGCCAGAAAAAGAGCAGAAAAAAGAAAAAAGAATGAAAAGAATTGAGGACAGTCTCAGAGCCCTCTGAGACAACATTAAATGCACCAACATTCGAATTATAGGGGTCCCAGAAGAAGAAGAGAAAAAGAAAGAGTCTGAGAAAATTTTTGAAGAGATTATACTTGAGTTGAAAACTTCCCTAACATGGGAAAGCAAATAGTCAAGTCCAGGAAGCACAGAGAGTCCCATACAGGATAAATCCGAGGGGAAACACGACAAGACACATACCAATCAAACTATCAAAAATTAAATACAAAGAATAAATATTAAAAGCAGCAAGGGAAAAGCAACAAATAACATACAAGGGAATCCCCAAAAGGTTAACAGCTGATCTATCAGCAGAAACTCTGCAAGCCAGAAGGGAGTGGCAGGACATATTTAAAGTGATGAAAGGGAAAAACCTACAACCAAGATTACTATACCCAGCAAGGATCTCATTCAGATTCGACAGAGAAATTAAAACCTTTAAAGACAAGCAAAAGCTAACAGAATTCAGCACCACCAAACCAGCTTTACAACAAATGCTAAAGGAACTTCTCTAGGCAGGAAACACAAGAGAAGGAAATGACCTACAAAAACAAACCCAAAACAGTTAAGAAAATGATAATAGGAGCATACGTATCGATAATTACCTCAAATATAAGTGGATTAAATGCTCCAACCAAAAGACATAGACTGGCTGAATGGATACAAAAACAAAATCCGTATATATGCTGTCTACAAGAGACCCACTTCAGACCTTGGGACACATATAGAAGGAAAGTGAGGGGATGGAAAAAGATATTCCATGCAAATGGAAATCAAAAGAAAGCTGGAGTAGTAATTCTCATATCAGACAAAATAGACTTTAAAATAAAGATTATTACAGGAGACAAAGAAGGACACTACATAATGATCAAGGGAGCAATCCAAGAAGAAGATATTACAATTTTAAATATTTATGCACCAACATAGGAGCACCTCAATACATAAGGCAAATACTAACAGCCATAAAAGGGAAAATCGACATTAACACAATAATAGTAGGGGACTTTAACACCCCACTTTCACCAATGGAGAGATCATCCAAAATGAAAATAAATAAGGAAACACAAGCTTTAAATGACACATTAAACAAGATAGACTTAACTGATATTTATAGGACACTCTATCCAAAAACAACAGAATACATTTTCTTCTCAAGTGCTCATGGAACATTCTCCAGGATAGACCATATCTGGGGTCACAAATCAAGCCTTGGTAAATTTAAGAAAATTGAAATCACATCAAGTGTCTTTTCCGACCACAACGCTATGAAACTAGATATCAATTACAGGACAAAAACTGTAAAAAATACAAACACACAGAGGCTAAACAATACGCTACTAAATAACCAAGAGATCAGAGAAGAAATCAAAGAGGAAATCCCCAAAAAACCCAGAAACAAATGACAATGAAAACACGACAACCCAAAACCTATGGGATGCAACAAAAGCAGTTCTAAGAGGGAAATTTATAACAATACAGTCCTACCTCATGAAAGAAGAAACACCTCAAATAAACAATCTAAACTTACACCTAAAGCAATTAGAGAAAGAAGAACAAAAAATCCCCAAAGTTAGCAGAAGGAAAGAAATTATAAAGTTCAGATCAGAAATAAATGAAAAAGAAATGAAGCAAACAATAGCAAAGATCAATAAAACTAAAAGCTGGTTCTTTGATAAGATAAACAAAACTGATAAACCACTAGCCAGAGTCATCAAGAAAACTAGGACAAGACTCAAATCAACAGAATTAGAAATGAAAAAGGAGAAGTAACAACTGACTCTGCAGAAATACAAAGGATCATGAGGGATTACTACAAGCAACTATATGCCAATAAAATGGACAACCTGGAAGAAATGCACAAATTCTTAGAAAAGCACAACCTTCCGAGACTGAACCAGGAAGAAATAGAAAATATAAACAGACCAATCACAAGCAATGAAATTGAAACTGTGATAAAAAATCTTCCAACAAACAGAAACCCAGGACCAGATGGCTTCACAGGCGAATTCTATCAAATATTTAGCAAAGAGCTAATACCTATCCTTCTCAAACTCTTCCAAAATATAGCAGAGGGAGGAACACTCCCAAACTCATTCTGTGAGGCTACCATCACCCTGATACCAAAACCAGACAAAGATATCACAAAAAAAGAACACTACAGGCCAAATCACTGATGAACATAGATGCAAAAATCCTCAACAAAATACTAGCAAACAGAATCCAACAGCACATTAAAAGGATGATACACCATGATCAAGTGGTGTTTATCCCAGGATTGCAAGGATTCTTCAATATATGCAAAACAATCAATGTGATACGCCATATTAACAAACTGAAGGATAAAAACCATATGATCATCTCAATAGATGTGGAAAAAGCTTTTGACAAAATTCAACACCTATTTATGATAAAAACCCTCCAGAAAGTAGGCATAGAGGGAAATTACCTCAACATAATAATGGCCATATATGACAAACCTACAGCCAACATCATTCTCAATGGTGAAAAACTGAAACCACTTCTTCTAAAATCAAGAACAAGACAAGGATGCCCACTCTCACCACTATTATTCAACATAGTTTTGGAAGTTTTAGCCACAACAATCAGAGAAGAAAAAGAAATAAAAGGAATCCAAGTCAGAAAAGAAGAGTTAAAGATGTCACTGTTTGCAGATGACATGATACTATACATAGAGAATCCTAAAGATGCTACCAGAAAACTACTAGAGCTAATCAATGAATTTGGTAAAGTAGCAGGACACAAAATTAATGCACAGAAATCTCTTGCATTCCTTTACACGAATAATGAAAAATCTGAAAGATAAATTACGGAAAAATTCCCATTTACCACTGCAACAAAAAGAATAAAATACCTAGGAATTAACCTACCTAAGGAGACAAAAGACCTGTATGCAGAAAACTATAAGACACTGATGAAAGAAATTAAAGATGATAGAAACAGAGGGAGAGATATACCATGTTCTTGGATTGGAAGAATCAACATTGTGAAAATGACTATACTACCCAAAGCAATCTACAAATTCAATGCAATCCCTATCAAATTACCACTGGCATTTTTCACAGAACTAGAACAAAAAATTGCACAATTTGTATGGAAACGCAAAAGACCCTGAATAGCCAAAGCACTCTTGAGAAAGAAAAATGGAGCTGGAGGAATCAGGCTCCCTGACTTCAGACTATACTACAAAACTATAGTAATCAAGACAGTATGATAGGTACAAAAACAGAAATATAGATCAATGGAACAGGATAGAAAGCCCAGAGATAAACCCACACACATATGGTTATCTTATCTTTGATAAAGGAGGCAAAAATATACAATGGAGAAAAGACAGCCTATTCAATAAGTGGTGCTGGGAAAACTGGACAGCTACATGTAAAAGAATGAAATTAGAGCACTTCCTAACACCATATACAAAAATAAATTCAAAATGGATTAAAGACCTAAATGAGGCCAGACACTATCAAACTCTTAGAGGAAAACATAGGGAGAACATTCTATGACATAAATCACAGCAAGATCCTTTTTGACCCACCTTCTAGAGAAATGGAAATAAAAACAAAAATAAACAAATGGGACCTAATGAAACTTAAAAACTTTTGCACAGCAAAGGAAACCATAAACAAAATGAAAAGACTACCCTCAGAATAGGATAAAATATTTGCCAAGGAAGCAACTGACAAAGGATTAATCTCCAAAATATACAAGGAGCTCATGCAGCTCAATATCAAAAAAACAAACAATGCAATCCAAAATGGGCAGAAGACCTAAATAGACATTTCTCCATAGAAGATGTACAGATTGCCAACAAACACATGAAAGGACGCTCAACATCACTAATCATTAGAGAAATGCAAATCAAAACTACAATGAAGTATCACCTCACACCAGTGAGAATAACCATGATCAAAAAATCTACAAACAATAAATGCTGGAGAGGGTGTGGAGAAAAGGGAACCCTCTTGTGCTGTTGGTGGGAATGTAAATGGATACAGCCACTATGGAGAACAGTACAGAGGTTCCTTAAAGAGCTAAAAATAGAACTACCATACGACCCAGCAATCCCACTACTGGGCATATACCCTGAGAAAACCATAATTCAAAAAGAGTCATGGGGCTTCCCTGGTGGCGCAGTGGTTGAGAGTCTGCCTGCCAATGCAGGGGACACGGGTTCGAGCCCTGGTCTGGGAAGATCCCACATGCCACGGAGCAGCTGGGCCCGTGAGCCACAATTACTGAGCCTGCGCGTCTGGAGCCTGTGCTCCGCAACAAGAGAGGCCGCGATAGTGAGAGGCCCGCGCACCGCGATGAAGAGTGGTCCCCACTTGCCGCAACTAGAGAAAGCCCTCGCACAGAAACGAAGACTCAACACAGTCATAAATAAATAAATAAATAAATAAAAGAACGTGAATTTCTTAAAAAAAAAAAAAAAAGAGTCATGTACCACAATGTTCATTGCAGCTCTATTTACAATAGCCAGGACATGGAAGCAACCTAGGTGTCCATCACCAGATGAATGGATAAAGAAGATGTCGTACATATATACAATGGAATATTACTCAGCCACAAAAAGAAATGAAATTGAGTTATTTGTAATGAGGTGGATGGACCTAGAGTCTGTCATACAGAGTGAAGTAAGTCAGAAAGAGAAAAACAAATACCGTATTGTAACACATATATGTGGAATCTAAAAAAAAAAAATGGTTCTGAAGAACCTAGGGGCAGGACAGGAATAAAGATGCAGACGTAGAGAGTGGACTTGAGGACATGGGGAGGGGGCAGGGTAAGCTGGGATGAAGTGAGAGAGTGGAACTGGCATATATACACTACCAAATATAAAATAGATTGCTAGTTGGAAGCAGCTACATAGCACAGGGAGATCACCTCGGTGCTTTGTGACCACCTAGAGAGGTGGGATAGGGAGGGTGGGAGGGAGACGCAAGAGGGAGGGGATATGGGGATATATGTATACATATAGCTGATTCACTTTGTTATACAGCAGAAACTAATATAACAGTGTAAAGCAATTATACTCTAATAAAGCTGTTAAAAAAAAATAAAAGTATATGTGGAAAATAAAGAATCAGAGAAGTCTCAAGAAAAATATATTCTAACCTCATTATTTCAAATAGTTCAAATAACTTAATTTAAAACATAAATATCTTATGATTTTGTGCTTTTTATGGTATTTGTAGAAACTGGATAATGAGAAATGTGAGGTGAGTTTACTAAATGTTCACAATACATGAAGGTTTTTCTATTGCAATTTTTCCTTTTATTTATCTCTGATTTAACAGAATATATGGCAATGACTAGAAAGATAAAAGGTGAACTGATCTATTTCCAGTGAATTTGATCATCTTATACCAATAACCCAACTGAAAATACTCATTATGTTTCTCAATGATTGAGATAATAGCCTGGATTTGACTCCGCACTTTGCTGCTTACCTTATGTATAAATGATCTGAAATCTCATATGTGAGCTACGTCAAAACTACTGTAATTATGAAAGTTCTATAATCATGGCAGTTTAGAGTTGCAGCAATCCAGAGAAATCATGCAGTTCATTCAACTCCTAGTTCTTCAGATTAAGAAACCAAGATTTCGATAATTTAAATCATAACCAAGTAGTTACAGACCTGAGACTAGCACCTTGGTCTGATGATTACCAAATCCAGAGTTTCTCACTTGTTTATTTTCTGTTACACCATGATATCTCCTCCCGTGCTAGAATTTTTTTTGAAGATAAACTACTTCACTGATATTAGTGTATCTGTGATATGAGCTATATCAAGTAGCTAATTAAAGAAATTTAGTGTAACTAATACTTTTGAAAAAGTTGCCTGTAATTGAATTTCTTTTTAAGTTCAGTAAATAAAGTATACTGATTGAAAGAATTACTCTAAGAACCCTGTAAAAAATGACTTTGCTATCTGAAATGCTTTACTTAAAAACATGGAGCAACAGTTCTGGCATCACTTGTTAGAAAGGCAGAAACTCGGGCCCCGTGCCAAATCCAATTAATCAGTATCTGCATTCTAACCAGAGGCCTAGGAACTTAGATACCCACTGAAGTTTGAAAAGTATGGCAGCCAGCTCGGGCTGCACCCAAGGAAAATGACTGTAAACACAATCTAGTCAGCAGCAGGAATTTTGAAGAACCAGAAATAGCAGTTGAGACTTGCAGACTTTATGAAAATCTCTCAACTGAGGCTGAATTAGAATCAAGCCATTCTAAGTCTCTTACTACCACACCATACAATAAATCCTGTGCACTACTGACTGCCTCTAGGTAGATCCAGCCCTCCTTATGGACTGTAGAAGCAGGGAAAGCAACCTGAACCTCAGAATGCTACAATGATTCCAAGCCATCTCACACCAGATACAGAAGGAAAAAAAAAAAAAGAACTTCCACCGAGATTTCCTCCACACAGGGATACCAACAGGAAGAAAAGCTAACACAATAGTATATACAGTCTTCCCTCAGTATCCACAGATTAGTTCCAGGACGCTTGATGATACCAAAAATCCACAGATGCTCAAATCCCTTACATACAACGGCGTAGGGCAGTTGACAGGCCCACTGTACATACAATTACACCATTTCTTGTGGGTCTGAGGTTTGCTGAAGTTATTGATGTAGAATGCATATCAAGAAAGGAATTCTATTCTACTTTGCTGAGAATGTTTGTCACAAATGATTACTGAATGTTACTAAATTGTTTTCTGCAACTATAGATATGTTAATATGGTGAACAAATTTTAAAAGTTTGAGCCAGACTATATGCATGGGATAAATTCACTTTGATTATGATGTACAGTATTATCTTTTTCCCCACATTGCTTTAATTTTTGCTAAAATTTTGTTTAGGATTTTTGCATTTATTTTTATGACAGACCAATCTGTAACAGTTTCTTCTCCAGCTGTTCTTGTCAGGTTTGGGGATCAAAGTTATAAAAGCCTCACAAAATAAGATGAAGCATTTTATATTTCTCTTTTAGGATGACTGCTCCTAAAAGCTATGCATTTCCTTTTTAACAGTTTGAGGAGTATTCAGATTTTCTATTTCTCGTTCACTGAATTTTGGCAAATGTATTTTTCTAGGAATTTGTTCATTTTATTTCTCTAATTATCTTCTTATTCTCTGCAGTATCTGTAATTATGACAATATCTTCCCTCCAAATGTTGTTTATTAGGGCCTTGCCTTATAGAATCTTTAACACCTTATCTTAGGAATTTCAAAGAACCAACTATTGATCTTATGATCCTATTAGGTATATTTTATTAATTTGTGCTCTTAATATTATCTCCTTAATTCTAATTTGTTTGGATTATTTTTTAAAACTAACTTCTCAATTATAATGCTTACACAGTGCTCACCTTTTTCTTATTTCCTAATATCTCTATTTTATTCTTCATAATAATTCTAATGGCTATATATTTCCCTCTAATTATTTACTTAATGCATCCCAAGTGGACATATAATATTTTTATCATTCATTTCAAAGTATTTTATAATTCCCACTATTACTTCTTTGACTCATGAGTTTTTTAAATGTGTTTTTAAAAATTTCCAAACATATGGAGTTTTGTAGCTATTTCATGCTACTGATTTTTAGCTAAAGTTATGCTCTGAGAATACAACCTCATAATATTTATTCTCTGAAATATGTTGACATTTGCTTTATAACATATAAGGCTAAAAATTTTGGATAATGTTTTATGTATTCTTAAAAATTATATGTATTCTCTATTTGTTGGTGGCAGTACTCTATATGTATCCTTAGATCAAGTATATGTTGTACATATTTGAGATATACTTACTTTTTAAAAATCTGCTTGTTCTATCAATTATTAGGATATGAGGTCTAAAATCTGTCTTGACAGCTGATTTGTCAATTTATCCTTTTCAATTTTGGCTTTCATATTTTAAACTATTATTGGTTGATATACTATCAGAACTGATATATGACACTGGAGATTTAACATTTTATCAATATGTAATAACACTCAATCTCTAATAATGCTTTTCCTTTAAGTCTATTTCGTCTAATTAAAAAATTGCTTCATTTTGGTATTTGCCTACTGTATATTTTTTCATTATTTTACTTTCAACATTTTGTATCTTTATACTTTGAATGTATGCCCTGTAAATATTTTGCTTTATTATTTCTTGGCAATCTTTTCTTTGAATTGGAGAGTCCATTCATTTTGACTGAGATCACCGATATGTTTGGACTAATTCTACCATCTTACCTTATGCTTTTAATTTGTCCTACATTTTTTTCCTCTCATTTGTACTCATCAAGATTCTCCCTACCCTCACCCTGATTCCATTCACCGCCCTGTTTGGGATATACATTTCTATTTCTTTCCTTTTAGTTATTATTCTTCAGTTGTTGCTTTAGTTTAGTTGACTAGAAATTTGAAAATCCGTCTTTTATTCAATATGTTAGGTTAATCAATATTTTTGTCCTCTTTCAGACTAATACAATGATCTTTAAATCTTTACCTGTGATCATCCACCTCTAGACTTAAGTACAATTGCTTTCCAGGGCTTTGCTTGTAACTTGATTTTTCTAACCTGAAAGAGATTTTATATTTTTGCTATGATTTTATACAGTCAACATTTGATTACATTTTCCTCCATGTTTTCCTTTTTTATTTGCTCACTATTCCTCTGCACAGACTTTCCTAACATGGTTATGTTCCTTCTTCTGGAAGTGTGAAATTTAGCAGTTCCTCTAGATTCTGTTGGTACTGAATTCTCCCAATTTCTGTTTTTCTGAAAGTACCTTTCTTTTTTTTTTTAAATAATGAAGCTGCTTTTTTTTCTTTCTTTTTTTTTTTAATTTAGGGAAGGCTCTTTTATTTATTTATTTATTTTTATATTTATTTTTGGCTGTGTTGGGTCTTCGTTTCTGTGCGAGGGCTTCCTCTAGCTGCGGCAAGCGGGGGCCACTCTTCATCGCGGTGCGCGGGCCTCTTCACTATCGCGGCCTCTCTTGTTGCGGAGCACAGGCTCCAGACGCGCAGGCTCAGTAGTTGTGGCTCACGGGCCCAGTTGCTCCGCGGCATGTGGGATCTTCCCAGACCAGGGCTCGAACCCGTGTCCCCTGCATTAGCAGGCAGATTCTCAACCACTGCGCCACCAGGGAAGCCCGAAAGTACCTTTATTTTGCCCTCATTTTCGAATGTTAAGTTTATAGGATATAATTTCAGACTGCAAGTACTCTTAGCTTTTATAAAACATGATTCACTATCTTCAGTCTTCAACTATTGCCATTATAAAGTTAAAAGTGAATCAAATCTTTTGGTCATCTGTATTTTCTCTGGCTACTCATAAGAATTCTTCGTCTCTAGTATTTTATAGTTTCAGTATGCTGTATTTAAATGTGGATTCTTAATTTTTTTGCTTTCATGTCCTGTGCATCTAAAATCCTTCATAATTTCTAGAAAGTAGCTCAGCTACTTTTATCTTCAATGTTGTTTCTTCATCATTTTCTAAATTTTCTCCCTCAGAAAGTTCAATTAGACATATGTTGGAATTTATTTGTCCTTCATTCTTAACTTCTAATTTTTGCCTCTCGATTTCTCTTTGTTCTGCAATCAAGATAATTTCTTTAGCTATATTGTCCTATACCCTAAATGTTTTTTCATTGTGTCTACTCTTCAGTTTTTCAGTTTAATGAATCCATTTATTAAAAAGAATTTCAATTATTGTTTTTCCTTTCCATAAGTTAAATTTAGTTCTGTTTCAAATATAACTGACCAATTTTTATAGTCATTTCTGCCTTTGTCACACTTTCAACTCCATCTTTTTTGGTTTGTTTGTTTAAAGAGATTAAAGATATTTATTTTATATTCTGTATATAATAATAATAAAATTACATGCATAATTACATACATAATAAAATGTACAGTCTGTGCAAACTTGATTCCGCATTTTTAAAACTTTTTTCACATTAGATTATTTCCCTATATATTTAGTGTTATTTTGTTTATTTATTTATTTTTTTTTTAAATTTTGCTTTTTTTTTTTTTCTTTAATTAATTTATTTATTTTTGGCTGTGTTGGGTCTTCGCCTCTGCGCCAGGGTTCTCTCTAGTTGCGGCGAGCGGGGGCCACTCTTCATTGCGGTGCGCGGACCTCTCACTATCACGGCCTCTCTTGTTGCGGAGCACAGGCTCCAGACGCGCAGGCTCAGTAATTGTGGCTCACGGGCCCAGCCGCTCCACGGCATGTGGGATCTTCCCAGACCAGGGCTTGAACCCGTGTCCCCTGCACTGGCAGGCAGATTCTCAACCACTGCGCCACCAGGGAAGCCCCTTGTTTATTTTTTAATTCATGTTCTTTGGAGCTTTTTCTGTGAGAACACTTAGAGTTAGGTAGTACATATTTTTTCCCTGTAGAGTGGTTTTGCATTTACTTCAGTTACACATTATGGACACCAACTTCCCAAGACCACTTTGTTATTAAATTTTAGCCATGCAGTTTTCAGAGCCATGCAGTGAGTGTGAATGGCAGTCCCAATGCCCAATGAAGGAATTAGGAATTTTCAGGGAGACACTTTATTTTTATTATTTTACCTTTTTCCACTGACCGGAAAGATTAAGAAAGCTGGGTTTCTTTCCACTTCGCCCATTGAGGGTGTAACCCTAATTCATCTTAGTTTTATATGAGGATAGTGCGTGGAGGTCTTGCCAGCGCACGGGGGCACTCCAAGAATGCTGGGAGGTAGTGTGTATTTCTTCATTAGATGAATAAATGGATGTTGCTCAAAGAGAATTTATTTCTAATATTAAATTTACCACTTTGATAACATTTATTAATGCTCTTTAGAAATACTATTTCCTTTTGCTTCATTAGAGTAAAAAAGGAGCCAACAATGAATAATATTTTTTTAAAAGGACAAGTAACATAGAAAATTTTCTGAAACGTAAGTGTAGAAGTGTGTCCTGTGCAATTAAACATTTCAGCCTTTCTCAGTAATCCTCTTCTACAGAACTAGATGTTCTATATATAGAACGTGTTTCTTAAAGCTGTGTCTTAAGATGAAATCAATCCAAGCATATTAGATTTTGTGAACATTTATACCATGGTGAAATTAGCTATACAGAAAATCCTTCCCACCACTACCGTCCACCTCCCCTCCATCTCTATGCTCTGACTCTTTAGATGTGGCTACTGCCCTAAGACAAGGAGCTTTAATAACCTCAAGGGAATAAATCTTTGTATATTCCCTTTGAGTGGTGCAATTCACCTAACAACAAATGCTTCAGGTGACTTTTGATTTCTGAAACCTGAAAAAATATTTCTGAAATGGATACATGATTCCTATATGCCTAGGGTCTCTTCATGTATATTATTGGCTCTACAGAAATACAAAGTTCACCCCACTATCTCCTTACCAGGCCTCTGCTTCAGTGCAGAAAATGGCAAATTTCTTCAGCTCAAAGAACACCAGGAGGACATTCAGCTGAGATAAAATGCCTCATATCATTCCATCAGTAAAAGAAGTGCAGTACCCTGAATGAAGTAAAATTCAAGTAACTGTCAGTGGTTCACATTATCTCTCACTGCATCTGTAAGGTTATTTCAGTTGGGAAAAGGAGAAGAGGCAGATACTTGTAAAGTTTCCTATAAGCACTTGAAATTTTCCTCGGGGAACTTTCAACTTCGCTGTGTTTGACTCTTCAGAGCATGAGTATCCTCTAAAAGAACTACAGTTCTTTGCCACAGTCATACCAGTGCTGGGAAGCAGGCAGCACTGAACCTCTGTCACTACTTATGAAATTCACTATCTGCATACTAAGTGATTTTATGCTAAGTACCCCTATTCTGCACATTTCCTCCTTATAATATATGCAAGAGTATATCTTCTTTGAGAACAGGAAAACTGCTATTTGGTTTCTTCTTCTTCTTTTTTTTTTTTCCCCCAATAACAAGAGAGAGAAAGGCATGAAAAGGAAAATGACCATTGTTTTTTCTCTTCCATGGCAACCTCTTTGTTGAACAACCTAAATGTCCTATCTACCAGCTGAATGTTACCAACATCCCATACTACAAAGAAGACAGGAAAAGTGAAGTAAAAGTTGGGCAATTTCCATTAAATGTGTACTGATGTTCTTCTATAATACTAAGATTTATCTTGAATATTCAAGATAAATACTTCAGCTCTGTTTCTGAATTTTGTAAATGCACAAAATACGCTCTTTAGATGCCTTACTATGAATACATCTGTGCCTATTACACAGTGCTTATCATGAAAGGCTCCCAGAATTGTATAGCTCCTCTGACTGCATTCCACAACACTGTACCAGGTATTAATTTAGGTAATTTTCTTGGAAGTTAGCATATTGATTATACTTCCTATTGTCTATACTGCTTGTCTCTATTTCTGCATTTGATAGTCTCTTGCTACCTTAAAATTAATAAGTTATTACTGGTATTATTCTGCCTCTTCATTCTACTGTATAAACTTATCACCATTTTTATAATAATGCTAAAGACAGTTTTAAAAATAATAATAAATACAATAATAGCACTTTTCAAAGCATTTTCACATATACTATTCACAACAATATTTATAGATAAGAGCGATTATCTCCTTTGCACAAAAGGAAAGAGACTTAGAATTATCAGGTGACCTGTCCAAAATTATACAATTTGTATTTTTCTACACATTACTTATAGATTTTTTAGAAGAAATTCCATTGCAGAGACTGCAAAATTATCATCAGTTTGATTTCCAAATATCAGATTAAAATATCTAAATACCTAAATACCTACCTTTCTAATTACTTACAGCTGTCAATAGAAAGTGAGAACATAATTTTCCAGAGACATATATTATAGATGATTATTCAGTTCTAATATTAACTTTCAAATAACTAATTCATTCCAAATAAACGTAAAATACAAGTATGATAAGCTGAGAGACTAAAATTCCCAGAAAAACTACCATTTTCTCCTGGAGTAACTAGTTGCTTTTTCTTTTCAGTGCAAAGAGAAAAGGTTTAGTTCTAAAACTGGCCTTGTAATTCTGGGAACTCAGAATGTAGCAGAGTACCTCTTGCTTTCACTCAGATGACAATAAACAAGCATGAGACAGATAGACCAATATAGGCAGGCTGCAGTGCACACTACACTGAGTTGCCAAAAATGCGTCCTGAGAGGTACGGCTTGTCACATGAATGTTTAAGTGCTCAAGTAATTTATACAGCAAAGTCTCAGGATGGTTAATTTCAATGCTTAAACTAGTACAATCCATACTTTCTATGTATGTACATTTCCTTTTCCTTAATTGTCAGAAAACTAATTTTGTGAAAATAAAGATGGAATTAACTTAGTATATGTAGTTGTTAGGATAGAATTAGTGTAAGTACAGCTAGCTCTCAGATTCATACTTGACATCTTATTTTTTAAAATACACGAAGGAGGGACTTCCCTGGTGGCACAGTGGTTAAGGATCTGCCTGCTAATGCAGGAGACACGGGTTCGATCCCTGACCCGGCAAGATCCCACATGCCGCGGAGCAACAAAGCCCGTACACCACAACTACTGAGCCTGCGCTTTAGAGCCCGTGTGCCTACAACCCGTGCTCCTCAACAAGAGAAGTCACTGCAATGAGAAGGCCGTGCACCGCAACGAAGAGTAGCCCCCGCTCGCCACAACTAGGGAAAGCCCGTGCCCAGCAACGAAGACCCAACGTGGCCAAAAATAAATAAATAAATAAATAAATAAATAAAATCAATATATAAAATTAAAAAAATACATTAAGGATATGCATTTTATATGTAGTCGTGTCTATTCCCATCAGAACAAACTGAAAAGAACACAATTTTTAAAATATTTTTCTTATTAATAGGATGATTCTTCACATTCAGCTATCTTCCTTTATCTGTCTTTATAATGAACAGAGTCAGTAAAATATCTAGATGAAGACACAGACATAAAAAATGTGGTCAACATTTACAACAGAGATCAATTATCAATAAAATTCTCTAGTTCTTCTGTTTTATTTATAATCCAACTTCTCAGTTCTGCTTACCTTTTAAGTAGACAGGGCCACTAAGGAGGCTCCTGCAGGGCTGCATGCAAGCCTGTGGTCAAGCTCATCCTTCCTGAGTAGCAGAGCTGCCTTCAGTTATCAGCAATAATGAGCATGGTTGATTCCATGAAAAATGGATCAGGAAGGCATTGGCATACCAGCTCTTACAGCAAATTCTCTGTTATTTTATTTTATTTTGTTTCCTCACTGATATTTATCTTCAAAAGGTTTTTTATAGAACAGTTATATAAATGTCCCTCTGTATACTATTTTTTTCTTTAACAGTAGGACCCACCTGGGTACAGGGACTGTTCATTTTTTTAATGCATACACGTACTCAGAACTGAGTATGGATCCTCAGTCAATACTTGAAGAAAAGAGAAG
Organism: Balaenoptera ricei; assembly: GCF_028023285.1. NCBI lineage: Eukaryota > Metazoa > Chordata > Mammalia > Artiodactyla > Balaenopteridae > Balaenoptera > Balaenoptera ricei. The sequence goes on from NC_082641.1 coordinate 67,640,852, forward strand.
TAAAATTGTTAAATGAGCTCCCCCAAATTACTGAATTATTCACCGATAGAGTTAGGGGCAAACTGGCAAATATGTTATAAGGCTGAATACATCTGCTCACTAGGAAACTCACTGAAAGCCTCTCCAGACAGTCCAGTGGAGGAGTATTCTCTGACTGATAGAAGAGAGAATCTAATATCAGATTCTTCTAGGAAAATAAAGTGTACAGAGTACTAAAAAGGTCGATTGCCTAAATCAGGTTAAAGCTGAAAGCCATTACAAAGCTCTCAAGATAAACTTCTGGTTACAGAATTTTAACTTTCAGTGCAAGATTTCATGAGCTGAAGTGGCTGCTTTCCTGACTACACTTAACAGGACACCTCTCCCTGCAGGCACACAGGATACGTGCCAGACTCTCAACTGGCAGAGACATAAGGTCCTGAGAAAGGAGGACCCAGGGCAGTATTGCTGTATTACTATTACTGGTGTTTGGCACTGATTCAATCAAAAATGTAATGGCAGGAGTACAGCTTCAATAAGTAACTCCACAGTTCCTCAAAAGGCTATGATGAAAACAAAGAGCTTCTTATGGTAAAGATCACCTTGAAAATCCCATCAGCCTATTGCAGAATCAGGGTAAAACCTGACAGTCTACATCCTTCTTATTGCACTGAGGAAAAGGATAGTCAGGCTGTGTTAAATGTGTGTCTACACATTCATAGACAGATGATGTAGGTAAGTAGGTGGTAGGTAAGTAGGTAGGTAGGAGTGAGGGAGGAGACAGAAAGAGAAAGAGAGAGAGGTGTGAATGAAAATGAGAAGAGTTGAGAAGCATAAAGGGATAGAGGGAAAGGAGGGTGGCCAGTAAGAAAAGGGGAAACATGATAATATTAAATAATAATAATATTTGTGAAAGGAGGGCACAGAATTATACTAAAGCTCAAGGATAACCTCCTGTTGACTTATGATTATGTAATTTGGTACTTCTCCTTACCTTAGGTTGTGAATTAGTACGTTTTAAATAATTTCTTATATTTAAGTTGCAAACAATACGGCTGATCACCAAGAACTGAAGCTATAATAAGAATTTAGCAACTAAAGCTATGCACTTATACCAACTCTCACTTCTTCTATTCAACGTAGTATTGGAAGTCCTAGCAACAGCAATCAGACAAGAAAAAGAAAGAAAAGGTATCCAAATTGGAAGGGAAGAGGTAAAACTGTCATTATATCTGCATATAATTGTCATTATATGCAGATGATATGATACTATATATAGAAAACCCTAAAGACTCAACACAAAAACTACTAGAACTGATAAACAAATTCAGCAAGGTAGCAGGATATTAGGTTAACATACAGAAATCAGTTCTATTTCTTTATACCAAGAATGAAATATCAGAAAGGCAATGTTAAAAAAAAAAACAATACCTTTTAAAATTGGAACCCCTAAAATAAAATACTTAGGGATAAATCTCACCAAGGAAGTGAAAGACTTATACACTGAGAACTATAAAACATTAATAAAGGAAACTGAAGATGATTCAAATAAATGGTAAGATATCAAATTACCCATGACATTTTTCACAGAACTAGAACAAATAATCCTAAAACTCATATGGAACCATAAAAGACCCAGAATTTGCCAAAGCAATCCTAAAGAAAAAGAACAAAGCAGGAGGCATAACCCTCCCAGACTTCAGACAATACCTCAGAGCTACAGTAATTAAAACAGCTTGGTATTGGCACAAAACAGACATATGGATCAACAGAACAGAATAGAGAGCCCAGAAATAAAACCACACACCTACAGTCAATCAACCTTCAACAAAGGAGGCAACAATATACAATGAAACAAAGACAATCTCTTCAGCAAGTGGTGTTGGGAAAGTTGGACAGCCACATGTAAATCAATGAAGCTAGAACACACTCTTTCACCATACACAAAAGTAAACTCAAAATGGATTAAAGACTTAAACATAAGACATGACACCATAAAACTCCTAGAAGAGAACATAGGTAAAACATTCTCTGACATAAATCGTACCAATGTTTTCTTAGGTCAGTCTCTCAAGGCAATAGAAATAAAACCAAAAATAAACAAATGAGACCTAATCAAACTTACAAGCTTTTGCACAGCAAAGGAAACCATAAACAAAATGAAAAGACAATCTACAGAATGAGAGAAAATATCTGCAAACAATGCAACCAACAAGGGCTTAATCTCTAAAATATACAAACAGCTCATACAACTCAACAACAACAACAATGAAAAACCCAACTGAAAATTGGGCAGAAGACCTAAATAGACATTTTTCCATAGAAATACAGATGGCCAGTAGGCATACGAAAAGATGCTCAGCATCACTATTAGAGAAATGCAAATCAAAACCACAATGAGGTACCACTTCACATCAGTCAGAAGGGCCATAATTAAAAAGTCTGCAAATAACAAATGCTGGAGATGGTGTGGAGAAAAGGGAACCCTCCTACACTATTGGTGGGAATGTAAATTGTGCAGCCACTGTGGAAAACAGTATGGAGGTTCCTCAGAAAACTGAAAACAGAATTACCATATGATCCAGCAATCCCACTCCTGGGCATATATGAAGACAAAACTATAATTCAGAAAGATACATGCACCCCTATGTTCATAGCACTATGCACAAAAGCCAAGGCATGGAAACAACCTAAATGTCCATCAACAGATGAGTGGATAAAGAAGATGTGGTACATATATACAATGGAATACTACTCAGCCATAAAAAAGAACAAAATAATGCCATTTGCAACAACATGGATGCAACTAGAGATTATCATACTAAGTAAGTCAGAAAGAGAAAGACAAATACTATATGATATCACTTATATGTAGAATCTAAAATATGACACAAATAAACCTATCTATGAAACAGAAACAGACTCATGGACATAGAGGACAGACTGGTGGTTGCCAAAGGGGAGGGGGGAGGGTGAAGGATGGAGTGGGAGGTTGGGGTTAGCAGATGTAAGTTTTTATATAGAGAATGGATAGACAACAAGGTCCTACTGTAGAGCACAGAGAACTATATTCAATATCCTATGATAAATGATAATGGAAAAGAATATTTACAGAAAAGACTGTATATATATATATATGTATAATTGAATCACTTTGCTGTACAGCAGAAATTAACACAACATTGTAAATCAACTATACTTCAATTAAAAAAAAGCTATGCATTTCACTTGCTTAAACACTGTGATTTATCCCCATCTGAAAATTAACATAATTTGCCTTTTGAAATTGGGGTTGAAAGGAATTCAGTTTTTGACAGAGGAGAAAATTAAGAATAAAAACTGATTTGAGTGAAAAATTAATCAAGATTTCAAATAATAAATACATGCATTAACACATACTCTATTTAATTTCAAAGGAACAAGCTATTAATGAACTAGGTAGACAGAATAAAAGAAAATCTGCATAATACTCTTTAGTGCACATCCTTTTAGAAAGGAATGAGATAAATATATTTTTATAAATAGAAATAAATACTATTTCTATAGGGACTTCTGAAGATAAGTTATATACATTCAGAAACCATTAAAATCCCATAGTGAAATAATTATAAACATTAGAATATCATTAAATAATACATTACTTATATATGCAAATTGAAATGTATGTATAATAAATAAGATAATAAAAAGAAAATACACAGCTTTCTAGGGAGGAACAAAAGGAAATATTTTCTCCCATTTTATACCATGGGTATAAAATTAACATTTCACTGAGAAATATTTTAGAAAAATAGTCCTGAGAAATGGAGATATGCATGATACGGCGATTAGTTATGATTTCCTTAACAACAAACTAACACAAAGATCAAAAGTACAAACTTAATGAAAGAGTTAGTTCACACTGAAAGATAATTTCTGTGTCAGAAAATAAATAAATAGAAACTAAGTGTTTTTAGGACATTCTCTCATGATAAAATTTTGCTTTTCATTGTTTTTTAATCTTTGAAGCTTATACTCTTCATTAATCAATAGGGCCACAAATACTAAAATCCATAAATATTATATCAATATATTCTATTTCCTATAATAACATACTCAATAGGAAAAAGATATTGACACAAAATTCCCCCCCAAACATTAAGAAAAATCAGTAACTTATTAGATTCGAAGTTCTTATTTGGAAGAATTTCTGAATGCTGCCTGATGGAAGGTAAAGAAACCAAAGATACGTAGGATGTAACCTTTAGGTGCTCAGGGAAATGGAGCAACCACCATGACTTAAAAAGTGCAATAATTATACAATATGTTTCTTCCTGACCAGAAGAACAGAAGTAGGTATCAGTAGACACTGAGTTTCTTTCATCCTGAATCTTTTCATGTAAGAATGATGCCCTTGTACAGGGGTCATGTGGGATGAATGAAATATTTTATTCTTCAAATAGTGCAACTAAAAAGAGGGAAGATTTTTTCCTACAGAACAAGTAACCAAGTTCTACTACCTTCTTCATTTTAAATTTAATCTGAACATCCCATTCAGAATTTGTTGCCAATTTGCCCTGATTTAGTCTGCCTTTTCAGTCTTTGGCGTTCAATTTCCTCCCTGCCTTTCAGAGGGACATACTTATTCATTAATTTGGCAGATATTTATTGAATGCATTAAATGTGCTGGGCAAAAATGGTGAAAAACCTGGTTCCTGCATCCATTGAGCTGAAAGTCTCATTATAATGAAACGTCAATCTTTTTTAATGAGACCTTTACAGGTTTTTAAAATTTATTTAGATTTATCTATCTTTTGCCTCAAGAATCATCTTCTATAAGTCCTCCTAAAATGATCTCCTTTACTTATTTTATTGAGGTAACACTGGTTTATAACACTATGTAAGTTTTGCATATACAACATTATAATTTGACTTCTGTATTATACACTACAGTGTGCTCATCACCAAAAGTCTAGTTTCCACCCATCACCATACAATCGATCCCCTTTACCCATTTCCTCTCCCCATTTCACCTTGCCCATTCCCCTCCAGTAATCACCAATCTATTCTTATATCTGTGTTTGTTTTGTTCATTCATTTTTTTTATCCCCCATATGAGTGAAAACATACAATATTTGTCTTTCTCTGACATTTCACTAAGCATAATATCCTCAAAGTCCATCCACATTGTCACAAGTGGCAAGAGTTAATCATTTTTATGGCTGGATAGTATTGCATTGTGTGTGTGTGTGCGTGTGTGTGTATGCATATATACATACACCACATCTTTATTCATCTGTCGTTGGGGACTTAGGTTGTTTTCATACTTGACTATTATAAATAGTGCTGCTATGAATAGTGGTGGGGGTAATATATCTTTTTGAATTAGTGTTTTCATATTCTTTGGATAAATACACATAAGTGGAAAAGCTGGATCATATCGTAGTTCTATTCTTAATTTTTTGAGGAATCTCCGTACTTTTTTTCCACAGTGGCTGCACCAATTTACATTCCCACCAACATTCTCTCTAACACTTGATAACAGCCATTCTGACAGGTGTGAGATGATAGCTCATTGTGGTTTTGATTTGCATTTCCCTGATGATTAATGATGTTGAACATCTTTTCATGTCCTGTTAGCCATCTGTCTGCCTTCTTTGGAAAAAATTCTATTCAGAACCTCTGCCCATTTTTTTTAATAGGGTTGTTTTTTGTTATTGTTGAGTTGTATGAGTTCTTTACAATTTCAGATATTAACTTATCAGATATAACATTTGAAAATATCCCATTCTTTTGTTGTCTTCTGTTTTGTTGATGGTTTCCTTTGCTGTGCAAGAGCTTTTTTGTTTGACCTAATCCCATTTGTCTATTTTTATTTTTGTTTCCCTTGCCTGAGGAGACATACCCAAAAACATACTGCTAAAACTAATGTCGAAGTGGGCACTTTCTTTTCTTCTAGGAGTTTTATGGTTTTAGGTCTTATATTCACACCTTTAATCCATTTTGAGTTAATTTTTGTGTATGGTATAAAATAGTGGTCTAGTTTCATTCTTTTGCATGTATGTGGCTGTCTAGCATTCCCAATACCATTTATTGAAGAGACATTCCTTTCTCCACTTTATTTTTTTGGCTCCTTTGTTGTAAATCAGTTGCCTATATATGCATAGATTTATTTCTGGGCTCTCAACTCTGTTCCATAATCTGTGTGTCTGTTTTTCTGCCAATCCAATCGTCTCTTCTTTTAAATTCTCCCTCAGTAGATACTGGTTGTCTGTTTCTTAACATTTTAACTAACCACTGATTAATATCTGATCCACATGCCTTTTTGTGCAACAAAATTTTAAACTAAGTTTGAGTGAGAGGACTCTTAAATCCTCTCCCGCTCTATTCTGCAGGTCAGAGAACATTAAATAACTGGGAGATAAAGTAAATATAAATTTTATATAAAGTAATTCTTGTTACTTTTCATTGTAATACTTATTCTTGATCCTTTCAGTTACACCAAAATTAAAGAGAGGTCTTCTAATTTCCCAGTACTTCACAAGTGGAACTTTGTAACTGCAAATACCAGCAGTATATCAGCCCTATGAATTCATTCACTGAGGTACTGTTGTCCAGTAGAGCATGTTGGTGAACAGCTGGGCTCACTATGAAGATGTGAATCTTGTTCCTCCTCTCACTAAATGGTTGGGAACAAAATGGTTTTGTCTCCTCTAAACTTCAGCTTCTTCTTCAGACAAATGAGAATAATAATGCTACCTACCTTGGAGAGAGAGTTTGAGGATCAATGAGAAGACGAATGTAAAATGCAGCTTCTAACTCATAAGTAAGCCTCTGGTAACCGTCAGCCCTTACCATTGTAACATGACACATTTCCAGTGATTTTAGCAGGAGCTGACTGTGTGGGGACATTTTTCCTCCAGAATCTGTTAAACTGGACATTTTCAGATATATTTACACTACAAATAGTAACTATTTTACAGTATAAAGCTATCTAGCATGTACAAAATGACTTCACTGTAAAAAACAATAACAGTGACTAGCACTTAGATGTTGAACATCCAGCCAGTCATAACTGGCTGGTCCCCAATAAGGCTTAATACTTAAACCACAGTAGTAAATGATGCGACATTTAATGACCAACATAGATCAACTTAAAAAATAAATTACCTTGGTTATTAAAAAATTGAACCCAGGAGTGGGAGAAAATAGAAGAGGGGTGAGGGTGGGAAATCAAGTTACATTACGCCAAAAATCTTAACAGAGAAATGTGGAGAAATAACCCTGATCTTAGCTGCCTCGCAAGACCTGAAGCTACTTCTAAGTGAACCATCCAGTCAGCCCAGCCATCAGGGCAATGGGGCTCCTTCTACTTTAATCCAGCTGAGTCCTGTGATGAAGCTTATCCCTGGGCTCAGGGATGCTGTTACTCTCACAGAGGCTGACTGGCTCATGTCTTCCCTCTTCTCAAGTACCAGCTAAAGCCTGGCATCTTTAAAGTGATGCTATAGTGAAGGACAACCTAATGGTGGCAGTTCCTTGCACCAGTTTACCTTATACATATTCTCTTTCTTATTATCTTCTTTCATGTTATCATTCATACCTAAGAGGCTTGAGCTTGATATTTTGTCCTCCTTTCTGACAGGAATAGTGTATTTTAGAGCAAACCAAGAGTACAATTTACAGTTTCTTATTCCATTTTGTTAGTAATCATGTAATTCTAACAGAAACTAGATAATATTTTTAAAAAGGAATCCCATTTTCTTTATAATTCCAAATTTAATAACAGTATTTCACTAGACCCTTCACAGCGATTTTTTTATTCTTGCTCTTAGTTTACACAGTGACCATTTCTATTACTCCCCATCACTCCTTAAGTCACTTTTAATTTTATGCCCTTGGTTTGTGATCTTGTCTATACCTTCTTTTGGCATAGCCACCATATATTCAAAATGTTTAGTCTGAATTTACTTGCCCATTCTACACAGTGCATTCTAGACAATCTCTTCATCTACATTAAAAATTTTTTCAAATATTACAAGTGTTCACCTTTCCTTTCTCTGGTAAGGGCTTTGCAGTTTGATTTGTCCCTGCTTTCCAAATCTGCTCCTTATTCCTCTTTCTGACCTCCTGTCACTAGAATCTCCTTTCTTCTTTTCATTCTCTTTTTACTAGCATTATTATATCCTCCAATTTACCCCAGGTTATTTCCCCTTTTATCGTATGATATCTGTACTGGAAGGGAAGCCCTAACCCAGACACTGAATGTGTTAAGTAGGGCCATTCGTTGGAAAACATGTGCGGAACAGCTATTTTGAGTCATCCCTTAAATAAGAATCCAAAGATATTTAAAAAAATAGAAAACAAATAAACAAATAAAAAACTAAGGCCTTGGCTTCTAACTCAAAGCATACACAATCAAATGGAGACCACAACTTGTAAATAAATAATTACCATACAAGTGGCATTAATTTTTACAAACAAGGAAGGGGTGCATGCCTTGGGAAGGAAGTGGAGGAAAGGGGGAGGGGTTAGGGAGTATTTGAACTGACTTTGATATTCAAATAGAAACTTAATGAATGGGTATGAAATCACAGGAACTGGGAGTGCAGCATTTGAGATAATGGGGCTAGCATGTTCAAAAGCAAAGAAGTGTAAAAAAGGCTTCATGTGTTTAGGTCTATATGTAGTTGAAGAACATGAAGATAGAAGATGAGACTGGAAAAGTCAATGGGGATCAAATCATGAAAAGCTTCATACGTGATTCTTACGACTGAGATTTATTCCTGTGCACTACGGTCTGTCATTAAAGGATTTCAGGCAGAGGGGATAACTGCACTGTGAAGGGACACTATGAAGAATGGATTCATGGGATTGAAACATGATTCAGAATTGATGGGGAGTAATTATAATAATGCAAGAAAGACATAATGAGAGTCTGAACCAAGGCAGTGAGAGTGGTGATAGAAAAAAGGCGAAATACAAATTATTTTTAAAGAGAGGGTATTAATGAAGCTCAGTTACTATGACTGGGAGAGGAGAGAGGGTGAGGAAGGTGATTCATAAAGAATCCTTGGACCCAGGCTTGGTTCACAAAGTGGATGATGGTGTCTTTAATTTAGATATATTTAATCCATAATTAAGTTGGCATTATGTTAAATATCACAATAAAAATAACAACATTCTGTAGCTTTATTACTCTTATATAGAGACACAGATGTAGAGAACAAATGTATGGACACCAAGGAGGGAAAGTGGCAGGGGATAGGTGGTGGGATGAACTGGGAGATTGGGATTGACATGTATACACTAATATGTATAAAATAGATAACTAATAAGGACCTGCTGTATAACAAATAAGTAAAATTAAAAATAAAATAAAAAAAATTAAAAAAAAAACCATATAGTTCCAAAACAAGACGTAAGGACACGTCTCCCCTGTCTCCCTTGAAGTGAGACCATATCTCAAAACTCTAAGATAAATTTCTAAAAAATATCTTCAAAGTTTAAGGGACTTGTTCAATGTCACAACCAAATTCTTGTCTAGGCTGGGGTAGGTCTTTTAATCATAGGGACTCCATACAGTTGCACAGGTTGTTCATGGCACAAGTGTGCCAGGACAAACTACCAAAGAAGGGTTGAATTCCAGCCTGTGTTCCATTGGCTTAGTCCTGTGCATGGACCGAAGCCTGCATATAAAACTTTAAAGAGGTGCTTTTTCCTAATTCGTAGAAAAGATACCAAGCTGTGTACCCTAAGAACTCTGTCTTCTTGGAGGGGTGAATTCTTCCAACTTGCACAAAGGTACCAAAGCCACCTATGGTCTTGTGGTGGCTCTTTATCCACTGTATTTTAAGAACTATCTAGGTACACATTGATCTGCTTTGGCAAACAGTATAGGGAAACTATCCCAAAGCTGGAAACAAGAAGGGAGGGCACAGGCCTCACTCTGAATTTATACGTAAGAGACTATTGGGTTGGAAATTCCCTGCATTTGGTTCCAAATGGCAGCTACATCTTCAAATTAGAGAACAAAGGCAACTAATAATAAAACTGTTGCTTTTCTAGTGTGAATAAAATTAATTTTATATATATATATATATATATATATATACGCATACATATATATATTGCCCCTTTCTGTTCTGAAACTAGTGAGAAAAATATTCCACACTGAGGGCCTGGCTCTAGAGCACATACACACAGAATATGATTCAGATATAACAAAGGATAAAACCCCCTTTTCTGGCACTATGTAGGTTTTATTTTACATTACCTACAAATTTATGACTCAGTGACTATATTCAGACTGACCTTCAATATTTTACATAACTGTTTTTGGTCATGGTAAATGATGAACCATAATCAGGAGAGGGATGTCTTCTATAACGATGCAAATATTTCATTTTTACTATAGAACTGGAATATTCAATTCCATACTGAATTAGAAATCATAATGATATGCAACACTATGCAAAAGCTATGAGGTTGCTCTTTTTTGTACCATAATAAAATATGAGGTTATTAGTCATCAACTTTAAAAGAACATGCATTTTTCTTTCTGTTTGCATCAAGCATCTATGCTTCTCTGAAGTTTCATGGCTATTAAAATACTAATCTACACACTTAGACACATAAATGGTCAAATAATTGAATACAGAAACATATTTAGAAAGCTAACTCTAGATTTATGCAAATCAAATTCTTTTTTTTTTTCCCCCAATAATACTATCCAGGCTAGAATCTCCATAACAAACTACCACTTGAAGTTATACACTAACTCTTGGGAGGATGAGGACTAAGGAGACCATCCCTTAAGAAGCCCATTTCTGACTAAATATAGCTGGCCCTGTAACTTGCTTTGGCTAGCAGAATGCAAGCAGGTGTGAGAAAAACAGAAACATTAAAATGTGCTTCTGCAGTTTGGTTAGCTTCTTGTGCACTCCTGTCATTTGTCATGAGAAGACCATTCCATGAAAGATATGAACATAAGAAGTAAACATGAATTCAAGTTGTAGCCTGTGGTCAAGCCCAGACAACCTAAGGCAGGAAGAGGAACTACGATTCTGGGCCTAGTCTAGATCTGAGCACCAGTTGATCTGCAGACACGTAAGCAAAAGACTAATGTTTTCTGTACATGTGAGCAAAAAATTAATGTTTCGTGTTTTAAAATGTTGAGTTTGTCAGTGTTTGTTATGCAGCAGGAATTTGTCAGTAGCCAACTAATATAGCAGCCATATAACCTTGAACAAGGTATGTAGTTTCTCTGGATCTCACTTTCTTCATTTATAAAAAGAAAAATGGTTGGCACATAATGATAATACCTAAGGTCAATGGTGGTTGTAAAATAAAATGCGATAAAATATGTAAAATCCCCAGTATAGTCCCTTAACTATCTTATTTCACATAAGCAGTTGGCAAATTGGCCCTGGCTCTGCTCTATGTTGATACTATTGAAGCATTAATTTTATCCCTTTGCCTTGATAAATCTTGTGACAAACCCAATATCACTGGGTTGGGGAAGTAAAAACTCCTCTCACTTTCATGCATTGTAAGTTCACACGATGAAGAATTGAGAATAATAATCCAATCCACCAAAACCTTTCCCTAGAAAAAGAGATTACTGCATCTCTTTTCCAAGGTTAAGGCAGCTCCCCAGGTCTGGCTATATGGGCATGAGACCTATGAAGTCATACAGGACCCTACACTCTGAAGTGTTCCCTCACTTGGTTTAATGATCTTCTATTGCTGCTTTGTCTTGATCATTTTTGAACAAGGAGTCCCATATTTTCATTTTGTACTAGGCTCTGAAAATTATGTAGCTGGACCGGAAACTCAATATTTCTGCCTTCCTATCCCTTTTCTTCCTTGCTTTTCTTTGTGCTGGGGCTGCGGTAGGTGCCAGGGAGACAGTAAAAATGAATGACTAGGACCTACTTTACCTTCCTGGACTGTACAAGAAGCCATTTATCAATTCATCACCATGGTTAAAAGCAAAGACTCTTAAGTCATGCTGTGTGGGATCAAATTTCATTCTGCCACTCTTCACCTGTGTGACACTGGGAAATTTACTTAACTTCTCTGTGTTCCAGATCACTGTTTGGATAATAGGGATAATGCAATAACAGCCTCTACTTCATAAGGTTGTTGTAAGAGTTAAGTAGCAATAGTTGCTGGGACAGACCTTGACATGCAGTAAGCATTATGTAAATTATACTGGTATTATCTGCATCATTATAATTATTTTATGTTTTAAGAAAATACACTAACTTTTATCTCCTTTAACTTCTTCTCAGGAACTCTATCAGTCACCCTGTAGTTTTTATATTTAATCTTCCTCTTAACTGGGTGCCTTCCCTCTGCCTATAGATTGGCTCAAATCCCAAGAAGTTTGTATATGGATATTTTCCTGTCTACTTGTATGGTTGACTTATTCCCTTAAATATACTGTGCTTTAAAATACTGGAATAGCTTTTTGAATTTTTGTAACATTTTATTTATGGCTTTTAACAATTACCTTTATAAAAATCCTGCATGTTAATGTGTGATACGCATGTTATTTAATCATAACTCCATTATGGACCAAGAATGCACAATAAAGTACACTTGATATATACCTGTAATTGGAGTAACTTCTAACTCTGATGCTAAAAGAAAAAAAATAAGAATTTAGGAAAGATGAGGAATGAGGAGCAGGATACCCTGGAGGGTTTTTTCTTTTAAGTCTTAATCTGTGAAAATATACTTAATGATTGAATTTCACTTTTGTTCTAATCTCTAAAAAATAATTATTTTAATTTCTGTAAGTGTAGAAGAAAATTTTAAAATACATTAAAAAGAATGATATTTTAGTATGGAAGAATAAACATATCTTTAATAATAGTTGATTTTCTGAAGTATATAAATATTACATTTCATAACATTCTAGGCTACTGAAGGATTTTTTGTTGTCGTTGCTTTGCTTTTATTGATACTTCCTTTTATTCACTGTTCACATATCACATTACAGGTACCATTACTGCTATGAAGAAAACTTACTCCTGATTCCCAAGCAGATTATGAACAATACATTTTACTAAACTTATAATTTCATGGTCTTCATAAATGTAAATAAAACTTTTACATTAACAACAGTACAAAAATAAAAAACAATTTTAAAAAGTCAGTGGTTTAGAGCACGGACTCTAGAATTAGGCAGCTCTGCTACTTGTAAGTTCTATACCCTTGGAAAGTACCTCTGTTTCCTTATCTCTAAAATCGGGATAATAATAGTCCCCTTCTTATTTGAATAATGTAAGGCAAATGAGTTGATGTTTGTAGTTAATTAGAGCATAGCCAAACAATGTGAATTAGTGTTATTACTCATGGGATTTCACAAAGGGAACATTATTATTTATATTTTTCTATAACAGAACTATTATTCCAAGTAAAATGCATGTCTCTGGCTTTCAGATTCATCTGGAATTAGAATCCTTACAGTATTTCAATTGTAATGGCATGCCCATTGTAAATCTAACACTGGGTGGACTTATGCTTAGTCCCTCACACCTGCACATGCCTTCCAATTGTTACATAAATACAAAAATGCACTCTCACTGTTATTTTATTCAACATAGTTTTGGAAAGCCTAGCCATAGCAATCAGACAAGAAAAAGATATAAAAGGAATCCAAACTGGAAAAGAAGAAGCAAAACTGTCACTGTTTGCAGATGACATGATACTAAATATAGGTAATCCTAAAGATGACACCAAAAAACCTTAGAACTCATCAATGAATTTCGTAAAGTTTCAGGATACAAAATTAATATGCAGAAATCTGTTGCATTTCTATACACTAACAACCAACTACTAGAAAGAGAAATTGAGAAAACAATCTCATTCACAATCACATCAAAAAGGATAAAACACCTAGGAATAAATCTAACTATGGAGGTAAAATATCTGTACTCAGAAAACTATAAGACGCAGATGACAAAAAATGATGAGAACACAAACAAATGGAAACATAGACCATGTTTATGGATTGGAATTAATATTGTTAAAATGCTCATACTACCCAAGGCAATCTACAGATTCAGTGCAATTCCTGTAAAAATACCAGTGACATTTTTCACAGAACTAGAATAATTCTAAAATTTGTATGGAAACACAGAAGACCCCAAATAGCCAAAACAATCTTGAGAAACAAGAATGGAGCTAGAGGAATCAAGCTCCCTGACTTCAGGCTACACTACAAAGCTACAGTAATCAAAATAGTATGGTATTGGCACAAAAATGGATACATCGATCAATGGAACAGAATAAAGAGCCCAGAAAGGAACCCACACTTATATGAACAATTACTCTATGACAAAGGAGGAAGAATATACAATGGGAAAAAGACAGCCTCTTCAACAAATGGTGTTGGGAAAACTAGACAGCTACATGAAAAAGAATCAAACTGGACCACTTTCTCATATCATCTATAAAAATAAACTCAAAATGGATTAAAGACTTGTAAGACCTGAAACCATAAAATTTCTAGAAGAAAACATAGGCAGTACACTCTTCAACACTGGTCTTAGTAATTTTTTTGGATATGTCTCCTCAGGCAAGGGAAATAAAAGCCAAAATAAAATAAAAATAAAATAAAATAAAATAAAATAAAAGCTAAAATAAACAAAAGGGACTATATCAAACTAAAAAGTTGTCAACAAAACAAAAAGGCCACCTACTGAATGGGAGAAGATATTTGCAAATGATATATCCAATAAGGGGTTAATATCCAAAATATACAAAGAACTCATACAACTCAACAACAAGAAGCAAACAATGTGATTAAAAAATTGGCAGAGGACTTGAAAAAACATTTTTCCAAAAGACATACAGATGACCAAGAGGACATGAAAAGATGTTCAACATCACCTGCCATCAGGGAAATGAAAATCAAAACCACAGTGACATATCACCTCACACCTGTCAGAATGGTTATTACTAAAAAGACAATAAATAACAAGTTTTGGTGAGGATGTGGGAAAAAAGGAACCCCCATGCACTGTCAATGGGAATGAAAATTGGTGCAGTCACTATGGAAAACAGTGTGGAGTTTCCTCAAAAAATTAAAAATAGAACTACCATATGATCCAGCAATCCCACTCCTAGGTGTTCATCTGAAGAAAAGTAAAACACTGCTTTGAAAAGATAACATGCACTCTTATGTTCACTGCAGCATATTTACAATAGCCAAGATATGGAAGCAAATTAAGTGCCCATCAACAGATGAATGGATAAAGAAGATGTGGTGTACTTATATACAATGGAATATTATTCAGTCATAAAAAAAGAATAAAATCTTGCCATTTGTGACATGGATGGACCTAGAGGGTATCATGCTAAATTAATTTGTCTTTCTCAGAGGAGGACAAATACTGCACAATTTCACATATATGTGGAATCTAAGAAAACAAATGAACAAAAATAATAAAAGAGAAACAGATTCATAGATACAGAGAACGAACAGGTGGTTCCCAGAGGAGTGGAGGGTTGGAGGATGAGTGAAATAGGTGAGAGAGATTAAGAGGTACAAATTTCCAGTTATAAAATAAATGAGTCACCAGTATTAAATGTACAGTGTGGGGAATATAGTCAATAATTATGTACTATCTTTGTACAGTGACAGTTTTATTTTTTAATAAAAAAAAAAAAAAATTCTAGCCTTTCATCGCCAGTACGATAGAGCTCAAACAGCCTAGAGGGGATGATGTGGCCCGTGAGTTATACTCCATCAACTTTCAAAGCTCTACTTACTATTTAAGTCTGCTCCCAATCTCACAAATTTTCTTTTAGTTTCTCAAAGGCACCATATTTCCTTCTGCCATAGGGCTTTACCTAATGTGCTCCTCGATGCCCCATCCAAAACCCTCCCCGCCACCACTGCACCACTTCAGTTATGTCAATTCCTCCACTCTTCATGGCTCAGCTCAAAAGTCAACTCAGGGAAGACGTATGTGAAAGTGGTCCTCAGCCCTGCCCCCATCGAGGATTGTGCTCTCAAAGCACTGAAGGGAAATATAATTCGCAACCCCAAAATAAACCTTTTTGACATGAAAATTATAATCGCCTGATTATTTTTGAAAAGCTGCAGACACAGGGGAAGCTCTGAAAAGCAAGTATAAGTTACCCTTTTATGAGAGACGTTTACAATTATAAGGGAAATCTCCATTTTTAATAGTGTGTGCCTTTCTCTTCTCCTGGGAAGAGAAGGAGGACAAAACCTCTAGAAATTCTTTATCCATGGTGAAGGCAGTGACTTAAATCTGCATCACAACCATACCCTTGTTTACTGAGCTCTTTTTGCTAACCTCCCAGCACTGGCCTTCCCCTCCCCACATCTTCTATCTTTAGCTGAAGACGGAATATAAGGTGGTGACTCGGGCCATTTTGCAGAGTTTCTCAGTTTTCCTGGGTTTCTCCCATGTATACAGGAGGTAAACCTGTTAATCTGTCTTTTATTATAGGGGAAGTCTCCACCAAGAACCTGGAAGAATAGAGGGAAAATTATTTTTCCTCCCCTACGGCACCCATTGCATTTCTTTTTCAGTTAACATTCATTGCCTGATTAATGTTTATCTTCCCTGACAGATCCATCAGGCTTGGTACCAGAACACATCTTCCTGCTAATATAGGTTCTCAAAAATATTTAGGAACTTATACACATTTATCTTTCCTTTTTCACATAGCTCAATATCTTACACATAGCATGCACTCAACATGTTTCAGTAAACCTTGAATGAGCTCCTGCTATGTGCAATATTCTAGACTGGAGATAGAGCAGTCAACAAAACACACAAAAATCTTTGCATCGATAGGCTTTATATTCTAGTTGAATGAACAGCTGTTTGACAACTGTGCCTGACTATAAAAAAATAATTCACAATAATCCAAACAGAGCTGAGCCTCATAGAAACCAAGGGAAAGTCAAAAAATGTTTCAGGTTAACAGAAAAGACAAGTGTTTCAAACATTTCTATAAGGTTTGTTAAATATTTCCGTATGTTTTTTTCAAGGTAAGTTTGAACAGCTTCTATTGTCATTTATTGTGTGGGTCAGAAGTCTCACACAATCACCTCAAATCCTTCTAAGAATAGACCCTAAAAAAAAAAAAATGATGATCAGAGGAAACTAATATAATCTGAAATGGGGTCAGCCAGAAAATCCCATTTCAACTAATTATTTTTTAAAACATTTTTAACTTTCTGGTGGATGAAGAAGTTTTGAAAAAGGTCCTTCTTTTTGCCACTGGCACACAGGCATATTTCATATGAAAAACCCAACGGACCACTTAAATATAATATCCCTTCTATGTATCCAAATGCCCCTGTCATAACAAGCAATTTAATGCAAATATTATAGCTTATTTTAAGACAGCTTCTTTCTCCCTAGAAGCTCAGTATGCAGTAACCGCATTATCAATGCATGCTTTTTCCTTATACCATTCTTACGTATTTAATAAAAATAGCAGCCTTTCTCCCTTTTTTAAATGAGGAAGGTTTACAGTCACTTTGTGCTCTCTTTTGGCCCTGAGGGGTGAATTGATTTCTTTCCTTTGAAAGCAATTTGATCAATAAAATTTATGAACCACCATTACTCAGTTTCCTAGAACTAAATAAGCCTTTCTTTCATCTATTCTTTGAACACAGAACAGCAAGTCAATCTTTGTATCATGAATTATCTATCCTTCATGACTGTTCAGTATTACATTTCAGTTTTAAGTTTAAATACTGACTTAGAATCAAGCTGTCTGGCAGAATATTATTCCTTATTTTTCATTGTTTCCTCCTCATTTCAGAAACTTTCAAACTTCTAGAGCTGAAAGCAAACTTAGAAATCATCTATCCATACATTTGTAATCAAGTTCCCTTTCAAATTTAGATAGTACTTTTTATAACGAAAGAGTATTTTCACTGAACTTCTCAGCTGCTAAGTAGCCATGAATTCTATTTATACACCCTCCCTATTCAAAGAACCTTAATGTCCTTAACCAAGGTGTTGAAAGTAAAGTCAGGACTGTAATCCTTCACTTATTTGCTGTCCAAATTCCTTTCCACTTTCTCATGAGTTACTTAAAATCTTCATGATCCCAAACTATAATTTTCTACATTTGCAAAACTCAGACTCATGGTAAATATGTATGTTGATTTTTTTAATGGCTAAAATGCAAGGAACAACCAATTTTTAATGGCTAAAATGCAAGGAACAAATACAAGTATTTGCCTGTTCTTTTTCTTCTTTAGAGATAAATTTAAAGAGGTGTTTAGAAGTCATTTAAATTTGGCTCATTTAAAATTTGAGATGTGCACTGTCTTTGCCTACTAATATATATTTTTTTAAGTTGGAAACTTTCATCTGATAAAATTCAGCACTTGAAATAACTTGTTTTTCTTTTAACTCTAGCTGAGTTCTTATTACATTTAAAATTAAAAAAAAAAAAAAATGTGCTTGGCATAACTTCTCTTCTTGGCCGCGTTCCTGAACTGCTGTAACAATGGGTCAGGTCTTTGAGTCCTTTTAACCTGAAGTAAAAATGGTTTTTTGACATTCATGTTATGTTGTTAATGAATTGCTTTTTTTCTTTTTGGAGGAGAAATAAAATTGTCTAGTTTTATCTATTTTAAGATGGGCCAGCTCATCTGTACTGGGGCAGGAAATACACTTGGATTTACTTTCATTTTTTGGAAAATTGTGAGAATTAACAAGTGATATAATATTTCCATAGAAACTTCTTCCTACCTTAGGACTTCAGAAAGGCAACCAAAACCAAACAACTATTAAGGTATATTCCATACATATCACATGAGTAGCTGTAAATTTATTTAAACTTTTTTGTCCACAGGAGGTGAACAATTGAGATTGATCTCTATGGATTCTGGTTTGCCTCTAACTCATAATCTCTAGCAGGACCCTTTGGCTTGGAACAGAACCTGGGAAAGAAATAGGGGTGTCTTCTCTCCTATGGGAAAGCTCTAAAGTTGATCCTAAAGGCCCGGGGCCTCTGGCCTCCATCACCTAAGATTCACTCTGCAGCCAAGGCTCAGGAAAAGTTTCAGACTGGGGTCCCACCAGGAATCCGACATGAAACGCTTCAGTATTTGGGAAAATAGAACAATATACTTTAGATGGATGTTCCTCAATAAAATAATTCTATTAAAAAAAATGTAGTCCATCTATCTTTGAAAGCTGCTACTTGTGGTAGCAGAGGCTCTTTAGCTGTGGAAGAGAAGCCACTATTTGGGGGGGGGGGGGAAGGAAACATCCAAAATGCCTACAGAACATATGCCAGTCAATTTTTGGTGTGAAAATTCATTTTAATATATTTTGTTACAACTGGCATATTGTAGATACTCCTATTCATATGTTTTGTTACTATAAGGAAATAAATCACAAGTATTTGAAAATTTTGACTTGTATGACTGAGTAACATCCTACACCTGCACTGCCCAATGGTATCTACTAGCTACATGTGGCTATTGAGCACATGAAATGTGGCTAGTATGACTAAAGAAATAAATTTTTACCTTTTTGCTAAATTTATGAATTTTAATTTAAATATAAATCTAATAATGTAGCTATTAGAAAAATTTTTAACGTTAGCAACAACTTGGATATGTGATTCTCCTCTTTCAAATATAATTTTATGAACTCTAAATACAGATAAAGTATTTTTGATGAAAACTTAGCATCTAGATTGAGATGTACTGTTATTGTAAAATACACTCCAGATTACAAATACTTAGAATAAAGCATAGAACATAATATATATCATTAATAATTTTATACTGTTAAGTTTTTAAATGAGAATATTTTTGACATACTGGGTTAAAAACATAAAACTATTTTCTAAGTTTTATTGAGGTATAATTCACAAAACTGTAAAATATTTAAAGTGCACAACGTGGTGATTTGATATATATACATTTAAAGGATTCCCGATGCCCCCCACGCCCCTCAATTGAGTTAATCAACACGTCTATCACCACACATATTCACTTTTTATTTTGTTCTGATCAGAACATTTCCGTTCTACTGTCTTAGGAAATTTCAATTATACGATACAGTGTCATCAACTATAGTTGCCATTAAACTATATTATTAAAATTCATTTAACCTATATCTTTCTGTGTTTTTTAATATAGCCACTAGAAAAATTTAAATTACACACATGCGGTTTGCATGATATTTCTATTAGATAGAGCTTCCTTAGACTACCACAAATCATTTGCTGTGTCAAATGCTAGGGCTCTTGATTTAAACGTTTTATGTTGCTTCAAAATTATAATATCATTTTCAACCAATCAGTCATATCACTTACACTTAAAGTAAACTGGTGGCGCCATTCTAAAAACTCTTGGATTGCTTATGAAGCATTTTAAGAGGATTATGTATTTTCACAGAAGTATTTGAATGACCAAGTTGTTATTCTCTCATCTTTTCCTGTGGCTCATTTTCTTGGCCCACACAGATAATATTCTACAGGCTCTACAGTAGAAATCTATTCTGTAACATTTCCCATTTCACCTCAGAGGAAATACCTAACCACTGAAATCTTTCTGTAATTACATTATTGGGTAACACACCACTAATTCTCTTGCCATAGAAAGATAGAACCCTACTAAATAGAGACATCTGAAACACATATTCTGCCAAGGAAATGTCATTTGAGTTCACCAACTTGCAAAAAGAAAGAAGAATTACTCAAATATCCTTTTCAAAGTATCTATTACTCTTGGGGTAGTTTTTAATGAGAAAAATAAAGAGTGATAATAAAAAATAGGATACCAAAAAAGCCAGATACTCTCCAAATCTAAAAGCTATCGCTTCTATGTGGAATCTAAAAAAATGGTACAAATGAACTTATTTACAAAGCAGAAATAGAGTCACAGATGTAGAAAACAAACTTATGGTTACCAAGGGGGAAAGGGGGGCAGGGATAAACTGGGAGATTGGAATTGACATATACACACTACTATATATAAAATAGATAACTAATAAGAACCTACTGTATAACACAGGAGACTCTACTCAATACTCTATAATGACCTATATGGGAATAGAATCTAAAAAAGAGTGGATATAGGTATGGCTGATTCAGTTTGCTGTGCAGCAGAAACTAACACAACATTGTAAATCAACTATATTCCAATAAAAATTAATTTTAAAAAATTAAAATTAGAAAAAAAAAAAAAAGGAGACACACAAAAGACATGATCTCTCTCTCTCTGCCATGCAATGATACAGCAATAAGGTGGCAGTCTCCAAACCAGGAAGACCTTCACCAGGAGCCATATTGGTCAGCACCTTGATCTTGGCCTTCCCAGCCTCCAGAACTGTGAGAAATACATTTTTGTTGTTTAAGCCAAAAAAAAAAAAAAAAAAAAAAAAAAAATTAAAGTGGAGCTATGGCTCTCCAATTACAGTGTTGCCAAAAGCTGACTGAGTTATCATGTAACAAAATATCTACAATCTGAGAATCTCCCACAGATGGTCTATTTTAAAAAAAATATACCACAACGTTATTAATTGCTCCCTAATTAGTTGGGACTCAGGATGGTACAGAAAGAGATAATGTGTTTAAATTTCATTTTTAATTTATATGGATAAAAAAAAATCATTAGGTATTGTGAATACACATACAAACACACACATAATTAAAGAAGCATTTTGCAAAGTTTTCCAAAAATGAAATGTAGTCAGATGCAAGTACACAAAGAAAAAAAAAAAAATTCCAAGCTAGTAAGGCTGGTTCAAAACCTCTAAAAATAGGTACAGATTGAAGAATCTCACTCAGCAGATCCCTATGCAACCAAAGCAATGTTTCATAAACTACTGAAGCAGATGATTTCAGAAAATTCTCTACTGGAAAAGGTTCAAAAAGCAAAATGTCTGTTTTAAAAACTGATGCTTGTACAAATTTTATTTACTCTATTAAGTGCACCAAATTAATTCCATTATTTTTCTCTTAAATCTTTATTTCAAGGTCATCAAACTTTTTCCAAAGAAAAGGCAGGTAATGAATATTTTAGGCTTAAGTGTCATACTGCTTCTGTTGATATTACTCAGCTCTGCTGCTGTAGTGCAAAAAAACAGCCAGAGATAATACATAAACCATTGGGCATGGCTGTGTTCCTATAAAACTTTATTTACAGAAACAGGCTGCGGGGGCTGATTTAGTCTAAGGGCTATAGTTGACTGATCCCTGCTCTATATCTCTGAACTACTGGTCTTGCCAATTTAATTTTGCTTATCTTGGTATTTTCATGAGTACTCTCCTTAAGAAGGTGAGTACAGTGGACATGTTTGGTTTTGCCTGCTGGACTTCTATTCCTTGTCTTCTGTTAATAGGCCCTGAGGTTCCTTGGAAACTCCCCTCTCCACTAGTCTCCATGTTTTAAGTGGCTGTGAGGGTAACTCAGGAATGATGAGGTGAAGCAACAAGGATATCAGAGCCAGTGATACTTACTGCAGGACTTTTGTGAAACTCTCCTGAGACAGAAGAGCTTATCCCTTTTCTACTAGCGTTGAAACTAATAACCTGTATGCTTAGAGCCACTGATAACCATCTTGCTTCTGTATGGGGAGAGCCTGTCTGAGAATGAAACCAACACAGAACCAAGGGATGAAGTGAGACTGAGTCTTGACAGCATTATTTAAACCCCTGGATCCAGCTGTGTGTGAAGCTGGAACATTTCAATTCCATGAGACAATGAACTCTTTTTTTTGCTTGAGCTGGTTTAAGTTCGTTTTCTGTCTTTTGCATGCAACAAGTACTAACAAAAATACATTGATAAATTATAATATCTTAAGGCTTCTAAACCTAGCTCTGGGACTTAAGCTGCACAGGTGAGCCTTGGCTTCTTTTATGACCTGTAGGAGCTCCCAGATTGTAACATGGTGTCCCTTTGTTCACAGTTCTGTTCTAGGCAGCATTAAATATATATGAATGGAAGGAAAATAGTAAATATGTGAATGTATTCAGATCCCATAAAACACAAAACTCTATTTTTATCTGTCCTCTTTATCAGAAAACTCATCTCATATTGTTCTAAATTTACAGATCTTGTATCATGAAGCAGAGGACAAAAACTGAATATGTATAAGAGGAAAGAAATGTTATGCTCCATTTGGGAATAGCTAATTGACATCTCCAGTAATATTTGCCTTTAATTTTATTATAATGCATTGTGCTAACATCATTAATTATAGTAACTAAAACTAAGTGCAGGTGACTTTTCTATTGATCTTCTTTACCTAATTATACATAACCATATTTTGGCTTTTTTTCCTATCATCTTAGATATAATCTCTTAGCTTCTAAAAATACAATCTCTTAGCTTCTAAAGACAGGGTTGGATTAAGATTAATTTAGGAGAAAAATTTTAGTAAGCATTAAGATCTAATATGCATTCAATAATAGGAATAATTATTTAATTTGAATTCACATATTGCACTTGTCTATCTTATAATCATCTTTATATTCACTGTCTCTCCCAATAACTGCAATTTCCTGGAAGGTAGATATGTGTCTCACTAGTTTTAGCCCCTGCAGGGCTACTGGAGTTTCCTCCGTGTTGAAAGGACTCAATATCTACTTAATTGAATTACTTTTCTCTATAAGATACATTTAAAATGTTTGCTCACATGTATATTTTAAAGACCCGGAATGTTAACGTTACTATTTTGCATGAATAAGATAAAGATCTTTCTGACTCCTGCCCCTATGCTGTTACCTCATTCAGGTTCCCCAGAGATAAACCCTGACACTAGGTTCAAGCCCAGGAAGCAATGGTGAGGGACTGGAGAAATGATTCATGGAAGGAAAGGCAGCCAGGAAAGAGTGCTTACAAAGGAAGCTGCTGCAGAGGGTGACTTGGGCTAAATTCTATGGGGGAAAACATGGGAAAAGGCGGAAAATGCACTTCAGAGACTTATACCATTTGGAGAAGAGAGCCAGGCTATTTACACACCAACTCCCTGAAATTATTGCTTGAAGACTAATCCGTAGGGGGTGTTCATTCCCTGTCATCTCCGTTCTACCTGTTCCAGAAAAAGCCTTTAGGCATGGAAATAGTATGGCGGCTGGACATCATCCTGAGCACCGCAAAATGCAGGGCCTGAAGGATTTAGGTGGGTCACTGACAGCATCTGCTACATCCATCTTTTCTTTCTCCTTTCCACTTTGCCTGTGCAATATTCTAAAAAAAATACCTATTTTATCAAACTTCCTTATTCAGAAACTTTCAGTGATTCCCTCTCTTTGGTTTTACCCAAATCTAAAATCTCTCACCTGATTTACCTGTTCTGTTTTTTTTTGTTCTTCTATGGCAAAACCAAACCAAAGCAAACCTAACAAAAACTATCCACAAAAAATTGTCAATTGGGGATGCTGCATGGTTAGGTGGTGGATTAAAGATGCATAAGTTGAAACATATTAATGATTTCCAAATGTGCTAAGTTTATCTCTCTGACCCTGTTACCCAGAAAAGTCACCAACACATAGAAGGTCATCAATGTCTACTGAAGATATAAATATCCCAATATTTTCAGAATATTTAAAGTACCACTTCAACTCCTACAAAATTCAATTTCTAGTTAGCATTTGTTAGCAATGTTACATTTGATACATCTTTCATGTTTCATTAAATAAATATCACATTTCATTATCTCAAACTATGGAAACTCAATCATCATTTTAACAAATAATACAATTCCTACTTATGATATGTCACAGCCCCAGTCCATAATCTTAATAACTCTTGCATATTATAGCTCAAAATTTCATCTAAAATATGATATCTCTTCTCTTTACTAAGTAATATAGCAGCCTTTTTAAGAGATAAATAATATTCTTGTTAACTTCTATTGCCAAATTTAGAAACATGTTCTACTACTGTTATTTATAAAAAAATAACAGCTTCTTTCCCAAGCATGGGTCTCGAGGCGACAGTGCACCAGACATCTCTGAAGCCTGTGTTGTGGAAAAATCATGGTCCAGAAGAGTCTAATTAGTGACAGCCCTTCCACCTGGGTTCCCTGACCCTGCTCGGCCTTAAGCAGCTTGTTTCTTCTTCCTATAACTATACGTTAAGGTGAATTGTAATGAAGTGATCTAGTTAGTAGATAAAAAAACTAACCCTCTTATCCTAAAAGGTAACTAAGAGTAGTAATGTACTTACCCACTTGCTGACTCAAAAAGTACATAATTCATTATTGACGAAAAGAACTAAGGATTTGTGACTTACATTTTTAAATAAACTTAAATTTAAATATTTTAAGTATTTAAATATTTTAAATATAATTTGAATTTAAATTAAAAAATTCAGGATCGTTTTAAAAAATAAAAACAAGTCCATTTTATAAAGCAAAATTCCATTTTCAAAAGAATCATGTTCACATGTTTCCAGTCATTTTTCTATGAATAGACACAAAATAGAATACTACTACATATTATGTTGTTAAATGAACAGCACCGACACTCTTCCATGTCAATAAATACAGCTCATAACATTTTAATGACTGCATATTATTTTATAGCATGGATATACCATTCATTTAAATTCTCACTTTCAATTTTTGTACTATATGTAATATTACAGATTTTTATATGTACATATATCTTAGCAAATACTTTTTAATGAACTTAAAAATATATACGTAATTTACTGTGTACCAGGCACTGTTCCAAAAACCTTAGCAATATTAACTTATTTAATCTTCACAACAGCTCTATGAGGTAGCTATTAATCTTGCTTCAATTTTACAGATGAAGAAACTGAGGCACAGTGGAAGTGGAAGATCCTGGTGTCTAACTCAGGCAAACTAGCTCTAGGATTTGTGCTCTTACCCACTGTAGTAAGTTATCTTAGTGTATTTATCTCTCAATATTATGTGACTAGTGATTAGCGGTTATTTCTTTCTCAATATTATGCCTCAACTTTAGTTACTATATTAAATTCCTTAAACTCTTATGTCTATTGTCAATTTTCCCACCAGAAAATTTAAACCAATTTGCACTCTCTCCAGGAATCCATTACCAGAATAACATTAGATATTAACAAACTTTTAATTTTTGTTTTACTGACAGGAGCAAAGGCTATATTATACCATTTTAATTTGTACTTGTTCATTTACTGGTAAAGCTGAGTATTCTTTGACACATCTATTAGTCATTTTAGATGGACGGCGTATTGAGGTAAATAAGTACTTAAATGAGTTTGGTTTTGCAACCACTTAAAAGATTTAGGACAATCTTATATATATTTAAACTTCTCAAAGTTGTATGTACTGAAACCATAGGCCAACCATTTATCTGACAATTCACAAGAGATTAATAAGACTTAGCCTTGAAATAACAAAAAATAATAGTACTAAAGTAATAGTATGCTATTATCGAGCTTTTTAAATAATAGTGAGCCAGAATTATCTCTAAAGGGCTGCCATACTATGTATCATCTAAATTTACAAACAAAAGTACTCCAAGAGCAGAGGTCCTGCTTCTGATTTGAATATTCACCATTATCTCTTATTCTAGTCCAGCAGTGTTCAAGAGACATATAAAGCAAGTTACATATGCAATTTAAAATTTTCTAGTAGCCACTTTAAAAAGAGGAAAGACACAATAAAAATTAATTTTAATAAAATTATTTATCATTTGAACATGTAATCAACATAAAAATTAAATGAGATATTTTACTTTTTTGTGTGTGTCAAGCCTTTGAAATCCAGTGTGTGTTTTACACTCACTGCACATATCAATTCAGACTAGCCACATTTCCTGTAATCAACAGCCATGTGTGATCAAACTACTGTATTAGATAGCACAGCAATAGCCTTTTTCAGCTAGAGCATCCCCCACCCCTTTTAAACCTTTAAACTAGCTCTTTGGGGGTATTAAAAAGATGTTCATAGGTCAGCAAGGACAGGTGGTTCTGGGAAACTGTACGATCTTATTAGTGCTATTTGTATATTTTTTATCTATTTTGACTCCACTCAGGATTGTTGAGACAATAAATTTGCAGCATCATTCTTATTTTGCAGTATTATCTTATTCAAAATCTATCTACAATCTTTGGCATTACTTTAAGAGCTCCTGTTGACAAACACTGTGTTCTGGTCCTAGGTATGTTCCTAGTCAGGTGTGCGGACTTGAGCAACCCAAGTTGCCTGTTCTTCATCTCTATAGGAAACAGATAGTGCAGGCAACCAATGAACTAGGCTTTCAGCCCCACAATTCTGTCAGGGCTCATGTCCTATCTCGCTGATGATGAGCTGGGTGATGATGGGAAAGTCAATGAAGCTTTCATTTCCCCTGTTTGTCAAATGGAGGTAATACTCACCTACTAGAGCTGTTGTTAGGGGTAAATTACATACTGTTTACCCCGTATTGAACTTCAGTTACATTTAACAATTATTAAATGTAAATTCCCTTATCTATAAAATGAGGATTGGATTTGAACCAGAATGCTCGCCAAGATTCCTTCCGATTAAAATACTCAATAATTCAGTGAAATGTATTAAACCTTGGCCTGTGGATAACAGAAGTAAATCTAAAGAGAACTCACCCCCCTCAACTGCCACCACAGGGGAGGGTAGGTTAGTTTTGTTTCCCTAATGGCTGTACAAAGACAGCCTGGGTAGGGCAGGACCAGGAGTCCCTGCAGCAGGCCTAACTGGGAAGAGTACTTCTTAGAGGCAGCAGAGTCAGGGGTGACAGGCAACATAGGTAACAACGGGCAAACCATGAACACCAACCAATCACAACAGTTGTTGCAACTAATCAAAAGGAAGGGCAGTTTGCATGGAACTGCCACACTGGTATCTCCCAGTGAGTATGGACGCTGGCAACGAGGCAGGTTGTAGGGAAGAGTTTGAGCTCTGACGACTTACTTAATGTGCAATCTTGGGTAAATAACTTAAAATCACAACTCTGGGCATGTGCATAATAAATACTTGTGTAATAAGGACCTTGTACGTGAATCGGTTGTGACTCTAGTGAAAGCCAAATGAAGTAATGTCAACTAAAACACAGGAGGTACATAATAAAAGCCAAAGCCTAGTCTAGTCTTCCATTTGACCTCAGTGGGCATGAAGGGCAGATGCCAATCTTGGAACAGGATTCTGGGAAGCAAGCCATGTTGGGGCCTCTTCCCTTGCGCTTTTTATGTTGATAATGCTTGGAAACCAAGAAAGGAAGGAAATACGCTTCTAACTGTCAGCGACTCCACCAAAAATAATTTTTAAATGTTCAGCTAATCAATGCTAATTAAATAACTATCATATAAAAAGGCATTTAAAAGTAATCAATTTTATATTTTCTGAGGCTTACATGCATCACAATTCCCCAAATATGTATAATTAAAATACATTCAAGACATAATTTGGTGTAGAATCCCATCTTATATCTTATATAATTTTTGTATCCTAACAATTTTCTTCATTTTCTTATGAGAATTTTTATATCATTGTACTACCTCTAGGTTCATGTTTGCCTCATGTTTTTTAAGTACCTAATTAAAAATCACCTATCAAATTCTGTTAAAATGATACTCTGGATATATAGATCTGTGTGTGAAATGAAAAATGCTTCCAAATCTCAGCAGATGGTCCATTTATCTCAGGCAATCTTAAATATAACAATATTTTAGTACTGAAATTATATAGACAACTTTTAGGATAATTTTTAACAAAGTTACAGGAGTATTAGTATAATTTCACATCAATATTAAGAAAAAGGAACACAATCTTGGGAGAAAATTGTAATCCAGTTCATCACCACTATTAAGTGTTTTAAATGAATTGACAGACATATTTTTAAACATACTGTCCTCTAAATTAGTTTCTAATTCAGATAATTCACTCTATGAATGTTTTAAAAATCTTAACCAATCACATATAAATCATGTGAAAATATATTATTCCCAGGATTCAGGATGCCAAAGCAAGAATGGTGATAAGGAGGGAATGGCCAGGATTATGTAAGTGGGAGAGATGCTCTTGCATCAGTATATTAGTTTCCTGTTGCTGCTGTGACAAATTACCACAAAGTTAATAACTTAAGACAAAATAAATTTATTATCTTACCTACCATCTGAAAGAAAGAAATATAAATGGGCTTCACTGGACTAAAATCAAGGTGTTAGCATGACTGCATTCCTTTCTGGAGGTCCTAGAAGAATCTGTTAGCTTGCCTTTTCCAGCTGCTAGAAGCTACCCACATTCCTTAACTTGTGAGGCCCCCTTGCATCTTCAAAGCCAGCAATAGCCAGTTGAGTCTTTTTCACAATCCTCACTTCGACTCTGCCTCAAACATCACATCTCCTTCTCTGAATCTCCTGGCTCCCTCTTTCGCTTTAAGGAGCCCCTTGTAATTACCTTGGGCCCAACAGATAATCCAGGATAATCTCCCCATCTCAAGATCCTTAATTTACTCATATTTGCAAAGTTTCTTTCTCACAGGTTCAAGGGATTAGGACCTGGAAATCTTTGGAGGACCATTATTCTGCTACCACATCAGATACAGGGTTATTACTTCCTCATCTATATTATCTTAGACCTAACTGGTCATACTTATTTTCTTCCAAGTAGTCATTATATCAATGATTCAGGAATTGAGTCTTCAAATATCATTTATTTGGCTTTTCTGACCTTGAGAGAACAATCTTTCTGATGTCAGTTCCCACTTTTAGTGGCAGCCCCACTCCCACCCCCAACCCCTGCCCCAGGACTCCCATCAGGTTCTTATTTTTCTGTGAGTAAAATGGGAAGGACAGGATCACTAGGAACACGGGCAGAGTGTTCACCCATTTCTTTCTCTCCAGGGCTGCTGAATCAGTCATGGCAGCCACAAGGAAGCAGAATTCACATAGAAAACCCAGACTAACCACAAGAATACTCCATGCAGCCAAGGAACATTCTGCACAGGCAATAATTAGCTCTGGTATACCCTGGAACCTCATAATTTTGGGGTTTAGAGGCCAGTTCCAGTGAATGCATTACAAATGGAGATTGTGTTCTGGAAATACACCTGGCCTTCTCTATTTATTTAATGCATCTTCTCTTCTCCTTAGACCCTAAGTGGGGCACTCTTCTCTAATCCTGTGTAAGCCATAAGGCCACAGAAAAGTGTTGCTCATAATCACGAATATCTACAATAATGTCACGTGAGCAGGTGACACAGAAGTTGCTCTGAAACAGCACAAGGTTCCCTTTTGAAATTGCTTTCACATATTGTGCTATAATATACTGAAGAACCTAAACAGTGGTAGTTTTTGGTCATTTGAGGTTATACACAATTTTTAGAAGAAGTAAAACATCCCTCAGTATCAAGCCCAGTAAACTAGTTAAAAATAAAGCTGAGTTTTGGGACGGAATCTAACTGTGGCATGAAAAAGATGGTACTCATTTTATCCTGTGGCTTTAAAGACAGTTCCAAAAGGAGTTTAAGATACCATTTGAACAACTGTGGTATCATTTGGAAAAAAAGGAATAAACATCCCTGGGTGATTACCCCAGGGATGACAGCATTCACGTAGGTATGGGAATTTGGGTTTATTAAGAACTGCCATTTTAATGTTCCTGCTGCTGTGCTCCATATGAATTAATTTTTTATATTTTTTAGCTTGTGGTTTCAGTCTAAGATGACTTAAATATGATGAATAAAATTTTTATCAACCATTTGATTGACTAAGACATTACCAGGCATGTCTGCCTTTATAGCATTTCATAAAATGTGCAAGGCAGCTATACTCAACACAGCAAGAATTTGGATAAATGTCCTCTCTAGTTCCCAACTTTTGCCCAAAATTTGATCACATAAGAATTTAATTAGATAAGTGATATAACACGTTGCTAATCATTTAATGTAAAAGCACAAAGGGCATTTCTAGAATATGCAATTTTCTTTCTGAAATAAATAACAAACCCGAGATTTTAAATTCCAGCATTATGGCCCTCTAGTTATATGGCTCATGTATACTGAGGCTGCAATTTTAAACAGGTTGGGAGTTCCCTGAGAACTTGGAAAACTACAAAATACAATTGCCAGTTGCTGGTTAAATTATAAAATCCCAACAGAAAAGATTGGCTTTTCAGGATAGCAACAGTTGACATGGAACTAACAGAATGTATAATTGTATCCAAAGAAAGAATGCCAGAATGCTTTGGTGGATCAACAGGATTGGGGAAAAAAGGTTATTCATCAGTTAAAACACCCAAACCTGAGAGGCAGAGGCCAACCTTGGCATTGCCCATCCAAGCACTGACCAGGAGAATGGGGGCTGCAGCACAGACTGTGGGACAGGTTTATCTCTGCTGTGGTCAGATCATCTCAGCCTCAGACCATTAAACATTCAAGTTGTTCAACTAACTCCTTTTATCTAAATCCATGATAAATAAGGCGTGAATGACCAGAAGTCTCCTGTGTCTTTTTGTAACCTCAGTGATTATAATTAGCATTATGGAATTAAAAATTCATTCTGATATAACAGTTTTAAAAATTATACGTACACCTGCGAGATGAATCTCTTCTCAATGCACCTACTGGACGTGTTTCTAGGACTGAAACACTAAACTATTACTACCAACTAAGGCTGAACAAATACCAAGTGAAAGCAGCTCAAGGCCTGGGGGAGTTGAAGATTCACAGGGGAGCAGCTCACATAGGGGCAAAATGATATAAGCTGAATTGAAAAGTAAGGGAAGGCAAGCGGAGGGTTAATAGAGGGAAAAGGAGAGATTTTATGAGGTCAAAGAAGAGGTGTTACAGGTGTAACTGAGTAATTCAGACTCTAATTCCTTTCCAACAGTTTGGACCCTACAGAAATGCGTGAGAAAACATAGGAACAACTATTTGTACAGTCTTCTCCGAATTCAATTAATTCAGTAGGAACCCAGCTAATTTACTTCAAGACTGAAGTTTGACAAATTAAAGGCCAAGGTGTTTGAAGCCTGGGAATAGAGTCACTGCCCTCAAAAACATTCTTAATGTGAAGTGAGTAGATAAATCGAATGCCCTTTATCAGTCATTTCCTATTAAATTAGTAAAGAAGGAATAAGTAATGCCATCACTTGTGTAGGTTATAACCTCCAGAATGGTAATTATCTAAATAAGAACCTCAGTAAACACTGAAAGGAAAAAAGACCTCAGCAAATTTCAAAGTAGTGCTTGGTATAGATCTGAGAAATCTTATCACAGATCCACATGACAAAAAGTAGTCTTTTAGAAGATTTTTATTTCATTTCACTGTGATCATATGTGGTATATCTAAATCATGGGAGGAGACTGGATATAAATACACTGCTAATAATGGCCTCTCAAGCAGGAAGAATGCAATCCCTTTTCCAATAACTCAATCTACCATTTAATTATCATATAAAGCAACAAAAATAGTTTACTTGGGGAGTGGCTTACAGTTATATAGCAAGATTCTTCTAGGAATATTTTTTTCCTAAAATGTTCTAGGTGCCATATTAACATATTAAATATTTTCGAATGTGCTGGAAAGGTACCAGCAATGAGTGGCTCAAAAGCATATGTCTTGCCTTTCAGTATAGCTTTGGTCCACTTTCCTAAGTCAATTCTGCAAACAAGTGGTAATAGAAAAAAATAGACAATTGATGGGTTTTGCTCAACCTGTTTCAAAGAAAATCACATTCTTTTGGACTTGGTTCAAGAGATTCAGTCAAAGCAAAAGCTTTCTGGTGATAACACTCTTCTGGAATAAGATCATCAACACATACACACACGATCTTAAAGCTTCTAAAGCAGGATGAAGCCTCTGTACTATGTCTTCCTGCCTTAGGAGCCTGACTACTCTGTAAAAAGCTAGAAATAACTAAAACTACCATTATCTTTATAAATAGAAGACACACTTACCTATTCAAGCTGGCTAAAGTACAATCTTTATTTCTAGGAGAATAAAATGCTCACAGGTACTCTAAATTTCTCTGATTCCATTAACTACTTCCCAGTGTTTTAAAGGTTTTGTCATTTCAGCTTTTAATAGGTCTAATGCTATGAATCTCAGTTTATTTTTCTGGAAACTTGCATATTTATATACTTCAGTTTAAAAAACTTCATTATTAGAAATGCTATTTTTTTTCCAACAGCATTGTCATGTTATAAAAGTATTAATAAAATGGTTTTCTGGGAATTCAATTTGTCTATCAAGTATATCCTATGTGCAAAGTGCTTCTGTAAGCACTGTGAAACACACTATGGTGCTGAATGATCTCCGCATTTTACACTTAATTCCTGTTTTAAAACAAGATAAAGTATGAATAATCAATGTAAAAATGCTTTATATTTTATAAAACTCTACAAAAATAAAAGGAATTAGTCCTTTTGTTAAATATGGATCCATACAGATATATAAATGAACAAATATAATATCTTAATTGATTGGAAGATATAAGATTGTTAATATGGCCATTCCTCTCAAGGTGATCTATGAATTTAGTGCAATTTAAATCAAAATTCCAGCAGGCTTTTTTGAAGAAACTGACAAGTTAATTCTAAAATTTATATAAAAGTACAAAAGATATAGAATAAAATATATTTAGAAGAAATTACATAAATTCAACCCTTACAATATAGCTAAAGTAATCAAGGCACCCTGGTATTGGTGTAAAGATAAAGAGATTAAAGACACAGAATAGACACAACCAAGGCACCAAGTCAATTCAATGGAAAAATCAGTCTTTCCAACAAATGGTGCTGAAATAACTGAATCTCCCTATGGAAAAAATAAATCTCAACCCGCACCTCGTGATACATACAAAAATTAATTTAAGAAGGATCATAAACCTAAATGTAAAAACCAGAAATATGAGATTTTTAGAGGAAAAAATAAGACAATATATTTGTGACACTAGACCAGGCAAAGGCCTTTTAGGACATTAGAAGCATTGACTCTAAAAGAAAAATATCTATAAAATGCACTTCATCAAAATCAGTAAGTTCTACATCAAAAGACACCATTAAGAAATGAGTATCAAGCCACAGACTAGGAAAAATATTTGCAATATGTATCTGGCAAAGTACTCATATTCAGGATATATACAGAACCAGTACAAATCAGCTTTAAAATACCCAAACAACAGTAACAAAAAGTAATATTTGCAAAAGATTGGACACTTCACAAATGATACATGAATGTCAAGAAACTCATCTGTCCTCAAATCCTTAGTCATTAAGAAACACAAATTTAAAATACAGTGAGATACCATTTCATATCAACTAGAACAGCTACAATCAAAAGACTAATACAGTTGACCATTGAACAACAGGGGTTTAAACTGTGGGTCAGTTTTACGTGGAGGGTTAGTGACCCTAACCCCTTCATTGTTCATCAATTGTAGAACAAATTTTGCTGATGATATGGGAACAATTGGACCCCTCATACATAGCTGCTGGGAGAGGAAAATGACACAATCACTTTGGAGATCTGTTGAATAGGTTTTTATCAAGTTAACTTATATGTATCTATGACTCAGCAATTACATTCCTAGGTATTCATCCAAGAGAAATGAAATCATATGTCTATGGAAAAAAAAACCTTCCATAAGATTTTTCAGATTACCCTTATGCATAATAGCTAAAAACAGGAAACAACCCAATTGTCCATCAACTAGAGAACAAATAAACAAATTGTGCTATATTTATATGAAATACTATTCAAGAATAAAAAGGAATGCACTCATGATATGTGCAATAACAAGGATAAATAAACTCATCATGTTGAGTGAATGATGCCAGACTAAAATTCTCTCTCTCTCTCTCCCCCTATACTAACAATGATATGAAGTCCAAAAACAGACAAAGTTAATCTATGGTGACAGAAATTAAAAAAACAGATGTTGGAGAGAGGAGGGGTAAGGATGGAATTTGGCTGGATATAGCATGGGAGAATTTTCTAGGACTATGGAAATATTCTATATCATGTTTTAGTCAGTGATTAAACGGGCACATACAATTTTGAAAATTCATTGAACTAGACACAAGATTGTTATGGTGTTCTGCATATCAAAAAATTTATAGTACCATTTTGTTACTAAAAATGTTACTTTTGTAGTAATATTTTGTACTTTTGTTACTACAAATGTTACTACAGCAATTTTCATAAACCTAAAAAACCAACAGTGACCATTCCAACATAAGACTAATAACCTAAATTGGAAGTCACAAATACTCTGGTTACACAAGAGTTTTCTGTATGTTGTTCCATAGCAGCAGTTTGAGTAACACCCTACAATAACAAGCTTATATAGATACATAACAAAATGAACTTAACATAGGATATATATAAGCCAACTTCCCAAATGAGCAGCAATGTCAAAAGAACCAATTTTTAACCATAAACATGTATTAGTAGGTTTCCTGGAATGGTTTCAACTTAATTTCTGGACTATCAGTTTTAAAAGCACATATCAGTAATATCTTTTTGCCTTACTACACACCTTGATTATTACTCCAACAAAAGAAACAACAGTGTTTAAGTTCCTGGAGTGCAACCAAAGTATTCATCAATTCATTTTACTTTAATTTCCTTTTGTAGGAGTCAGGGAACCAGCGAACCATCTGAATAAGCTCTAAATTGTTAAACTGCATCTTCCTCATAGTCAGTGTTTTCCTACAATTTCTAGAATCAAAAAAAAAAAAAAAAAAAGGAAAGGTTGATCCAAGCTACACTGTTCTGGAGTGATGGTTTACATTCCTCATATTGCCAAATGACCTAAATATTAAGTTTTCTATAATGCAGTTACTTTTTAAAATGCATACTTTCAGACTGATATACTGACATAAAAGAGCCCAAGAAGTCACTGTTAAACTTTGCATGCTCCAGCGGGCTGTGATTCTAGGCTTTGCTCCTAATAATTGCTTTCACAAACAATTGATCCTGGAAGAGTTCTTTATGCCTCTTATTATCCCAAAGTCAATTGACTTATTAATTTATAACATATTCCCAATTAAAGTTAAACTAGCAACCCGAAACCACCAACCCTAGATTGGTTTACTATGCAGCTGCTATCAGTAATAACATTTTAAATATTTCAAGGTACTCGAATTATGGGGAACTCAAAACTAAAAAAAAAGTCTTTAAGATAATCCAGAAATGTTAATTCAAATTGATCTATACCGCTTCCCAAAGAATATATAGAAATTATTTTTAGCAGTAATTTTGCTTATATTTTTGTTTTCCTATTTGTAAAGTTGACTTCTGAATACATTTTATTTTTAAAGCAATCACCAGGTGAACTCTATTACTAACTAAAGAGGTCATTTATTAAGGTATTAAGGTATTTATTCCTCCAATTTAATACTTTCCTTTACAATAAAGTATTAAAATTTTACATATACATACAGTATATATAGTATACATTTATATTTACCGGGGGGAAATCTCAATAATGTGGTTGCACTTTAGTAATAGAATCTAAGCTAATTCTTGTATTGAAAGGTATCAAGAAATTGCTAATTCAAAAATAAGTTATGGTTTATGATCCATGTATAATTTTGAAATTGAGCTTTTTAGAAACAAAATAAAGCATGTTTTTCTAGAAACAAATCTATAACACTAGCTAAAATATTTTAAATAGTGTCACTGCTACTATTTTAAAGGAAATTTGTATTAAGCTATTTTTGTGGACTGGCATTGGGACAGTAAGAAGTTGAAGGTTTGGGTAGCAGGAACACAGCAAGAATGCAGCAGGAACACAGCAAGAATGCAGCAGGAACACAGCAAGAATGTAGCAGGAACACAGCAAGAATGTAGCAGGAACACAGCAAGAATGTAGCAGGAACACAGCAAGAATGCAGCAGGAACATAGCAGGAGAGAAGATGACCCTGATTCCTTTGGAGGTGGCAATTTTGTCAGGAGGGTGAGAGGATGATTTAACTTTTTAATTCTCTGCATTTGCATGAACAAAACAATTTTCTAAGCCAGCCACTCTAGATCTCAACCTAGGGTTGAAAAAGGCAGGTGAAATCAGGGACATTTGGGGATACCAGATATAAATATGCCCATTTTAACATGTAGGAGCTGTCTGATCACCACCAATTAAGTTCTCATAATGCAGTGGCTACCTACATATCAGATTTGTCATCATTTCTCGTGTGTTTATGTTCCTTTTCCAAACAACTGTAATCAAAAGTTTTCATGGCATCTGGATATGTTCAGTTAAACATACAAAAACAAATGAAGGGAGTATCATATAAAATATCAGGAATCATCAAGACTTCTAATACTAGCTTACTCTATAAAGGAATAGAAAACAAAGCAAGAATTTGAAGCTACCACCAAACCAAACAATTTATAGGACAGTTTTCAGGTTCCAAAATCATTCCCAGTATATTGTTTCATTTTCATTTTGATCACTATAATAAGCCCAAAAGACAAATAGTGTAGAGGCTATTATCTCTATTTTTGCCAAATAAAGAAACCAAGAGATTAGAGTTTGCTAAAAGTCACAAGGCAAGTACTTGGTAGAGCCACGAGTAAGTTTTCTGAGACCTAAACTAGTCCACACTGTTACAGCAGATGAAGTTATACAAACCTGTATCTACATGAGATTATGTATAAAAACAATAGTAGGATTCTGGTCCCATGATCTTCACTCCTTGATGTTATACACATTAAATATGTTATGTTACATGGCAAAAAGGACTTTGTAAATGCAATTAAGATCACTAATTAGCTGACCTCAAAACAGGTAAATATAATCCTGAATCTGTGTATTACCACTGCTCCTTCATGGAGACTCTCTTATAATACTCAAAATCATGTTTTTAACTGTGACTTGACTTGGAAATAGTCCATGTATAATATATTTTCTTGATAAATCTCAACGATTTTAACCATGTAAATCTCATGTGGAATCCTGCTTGCTTTGGCCACGAGCTGATTTTTGTCATAAATGTTACTTTGGAAATACGTACAAATTGACCTAGTAGTCTTATACCCTAAAATCATTAATGTCTATTTCTTAATTCATCTGAACAAACTGAGTCATTCTGTAGGAAACCATATAGTTCTACATTAATTCTTAAAACATGTTTGTATATCTATTTCTTGTATTTAATTTAAAAGTATTCCCTGAATGGAAAGTTTTTTTTTTGTTGTTGTTGTTTTTCTGGCATTTCTTTTCCCCCAAAGAGGGGACAGTATAAAAGTCAATTATTTAAAATGCAAAAAGAATTATTTTATTTTAAAATCTTTAGCCCAACATGAACTTAATTTTTACCCATTTAGATACATAAGAGATAACAGTTTTCTGAATACTAAGTACTGACCACAGAGACCACCAGTCATGAATAAGCAGATTAAAAAACCTTCATGCTCTAAACTTCCCTATATACCATATTCACAGTTGAGGCCTCTAAAGCAAAATGTGAAATAAAAATAACCTAAAGTATTTTAGAAGTTTCTATTATAGCTTATAAATCAGGACACAACTCACAGTCAATATTCAGAGTAGAGAGTAAGTGCACCTAAGTGGAAAGAATATAAAGGAAGCAAAGACCTCCTGGTGAGTTAGGAGACGTTGAAGGCTATTCTACTGCAGACGATACTACAGATTGATTATGTCCCCTCAGAATCCACATGTTGAAACCTCATCCCCAGTATGATGGTATTTGGAAGTAGGGTCTTTCGGGGGTGATTAGGTCATGAGGGTGGAGGCCTCGTGAGTACTGTTAGTGCCCTTACGAAAAAAGCCTCAGAGAGCTCCCTTGCCATGTTGACCACATAAGGTCACAGTGAAAAATGGCCACCTAGGACCCAGGAAGTAGGCTCTTACCAGACACTGAATCTGCTGGCACATTGATCTTGGACTTTCTAGCCTCCAGTACTGTAGAAACAAATTTCTGTCTTTTATAATCCACCCAGTCTATGGTATTTTTATTATAGCAGCCCTAATGGATAAGACAGTTAAATACCCCCCGAAATACAAATAAAGCCAGAAACATAACCAAGATTCATTTAGCATAAATTCAAGAATTGCTAGACTTTGTTGATCAGCCAATTTGTCAGATCCATCCAGGTTCCCATCCCCTCCTTATACCATTCTCCTCGGGAATGTGTCCCAAGGTAACTGCCCCCTTTACAGTAATACCCACAACCACAATTAAGAAAATAATAAAACATAATGTTTATTGAGGTTTATATTGTGCCAGGATCTATAAGCACATTATGTGGATTATATCTTTTAATCATTACAACAACGCTATTAGATTCCTACTGCTTTATCCATAGTCTACAAGCTAGACAAACTGCAGAAGGCTTCAGAGCTACTGACTGTTTGATCCAGGATCCAACTCCCAGTCTATCTGATTCCATTCTCTTAACAACACATTATATTAATATACCTGTAAGTTATATCTCAGTTAAAAGACTGAAGTCTTCTTGATAAACATTGCACCAAAAAGTAAAATAATAATTAAATAAGAAAAAAAACTTGATTGGTACTCCATTCATTTACCAGTTAATTTTTTATCATAATGTGTGCCAAGTATTGTGCTATGGCACTGGAAATACTGCAGTGTCATCACCATCATTATCGTCATATCCATCACAGGACACAAATATTGTTCTAAGCATTTAACCTGTATTAAATCCTCACAATAATCCTAGGAGTCAGGCTGTATTATTACTATCCCCATTTAATTTATTTATTTATTTTTGAAAACTAAGGTTAGTCATCTACTGAAACTGAAAACTCTTGACTCCTGAGCCTGGGAGCTTTATCTTGTTTTATGTTTTCACTTTGTGGTTATCACACTGTATATAGATTACTGTAATATGTTTCATTTTGCATAAATATGTAACTCTTCACAAACATTTTAATGCTATATATAATGTGAGTAAATTAGAAAATATTCTTATTTATTATATGATATATGCTTTATTTTCTAACAGGTTTTTTAAGTAGTGTTGGAACATACCCAACCATTTGGTTGGAGAAACAAAGGGCGATTCTTGTGAACTTAAATATGATGCCAAAAGCAGAATTCATAAAGGAAAATATGGATTATTTTGCAAAATAAATTTGTTTTACCTTTTGCATATTAAACATAATAAATATAATATAAAGATAAATGAAACTTGAGACAACATACTTGCAACATGTAAGTCACTTCCTTAATGTGTTTGAACAGTTAGGCTCGACATAAGCACCCTACATAAAAATGAAATCCACTCCTGAAATCCATACCCTCTCCTTTTAACCTACAAGACAATTTCCTTAGTTTATTCTCTGTTCCACTTCATTAGAATGTAAGCTCTACGTGAGCAAGAATTTCTGTCTGTTTTGTTCACCGTCTGTAATTGCAACACCCAGAACAGTTCTTGGCATCCATCTCTACATAATAAAATGTATATGAATAAATTATAAAACTAGGTGGTATGATCTACTTCATGGTTAAAAACATTACTTTGAGATATTTATTTATTGAAACAAGTCTCTAAATATAGACACCAAAGTGTTACCATTACAACTTTTCTTCAATGAGTATATACTTCAGGTTAAAAAATACTTAAAACTAAAACAAAGATGAGGAAGTAACTGTCCCTCAAAAAAAAAAAAAAAAAAAAAAAAAGCCAAGGTTTCTTTCTTATCACATAAGAAAGAGCAAAGCATTAGATTTTAACATTTTTATTCTACATAATCCTTTGCCGTTGTATACCTTTTTTAGAAAGACACGTCATCTTCAGAGCTTTTAGACTAGGAGTTGAAATCACACAATTATTGGGGTCACAAGCATACAAATTGTTTTAGAACCACCGAGGCATTTAAGAAAGGTAGAAGTATAGTTGCCCAAAGGGAAATAAAAAGCAGTTTGCAGTGACATAAAGATGGTCATTACACAAACAACTCTAAACAGAGCTGTTTCAGAGGCTCTTGACTCCTGGGCAGACACAGTGCCCAGGTGCTGTCTTTTCCCCTCTGCCAAGTATATCTGGGTTCAGCAGGTGTGACTGCGTGGTGGGAGGAGGTAAAGAAGTTATGGCTGGAGGAGCTCATGGGAGTGATCACCAAGGCACTGGGGCAATTAGCATATCAGAGGGCTACCTGCAGCTCCTCCACCTGACAGTGAAAAACCACCAAGTGCTTTGATTTTGTTGCATATACATTTCTTTTCAACTCCTGATAATAAAATGATAGTCTGAAGCTTACTGTCTATCTTGCATATACAATTACAACTATTTTATTGTAATTTGATAATTTAAGGTAAAACCCGAATCTTGATTTTAAAGTGTTTATAAATTAGACAGAGATGAAAACAAGTTGGTAATTTATTTAGTCAGCTCTTAGAGTTTGCCTCTACTTAAGTATTTATTGCTTTCTAAAAGTGTATCACTTGTGCCATAAATCACACGTCAATGCATCAGTGCAAGTAGATAAGAATTTATTAAATTAGTTAATGGGTCTATTAAAGGAACACATTTTTTGTTTTAACCAGAGAAAGATTTATACACCAGCAGAGTTGTTTTCCATTCATGTTTTTCACTCCTTCATGCATGCATAAACTCAGCCAACAAATATTGAGTGCCTACTGTGTACAAGGCATCACGTTTGGAGCTGGATATACCCATTAGGGAATAAAACAGATGTTCTTCCAGCCCCCATGGAGCTTGCAAGAATACATTACGAACAAGAGAGAAAATAAGATAATAAACAAGTGATTATATGTGATTTTTGAAAAATGCGTAATTTCAAAAAAGAACAGTAATAGAAGCTAGTGACAGGGGTATATTGTTTGTATCTATGTGTATGTTGACACCTCAGTACTTGGAGAAGGTGATCACAAAGATTCTCTGAGGTTGTGCAGTTTAAGCTGAGGAATGATCTGGGAGCAGAAAATGGCAACATATAGAAGGAGATAGCTAGAAATAAATAAAGAAATAGGAAAAATACAGAAATAGAGACAGATGATGGTTTCAAGAAGATAGTGAATACTTCAAAGGCCCCAAAAGAAATAAATATGCAAAAAAAGGTAAGGATAAGAATTTATACATTGTATTATTATTTAGCTGATATGTACATGAAATTAAAATAGCAATAAGTAGCAGAATAACAATTTACAGTGAAGAAATCAGGTTATTCTGAGATTCTGTGGGCAGAGAATACATCATACAGTAGTAATGGTCATCATTCTGAATGCAGAAGGAAGAAAACTATAAAGTAAAACTCCAGTGAAGGCTAGTGCAAAACAAAATTATGAAATAAAATGACATAGATAAGTATTACTTGGAAAAAGGTGGTCTGATAGAAAAAATTAACCAGCAAAGCAATAGATTAAAAATTAAGATTGTATTTGCAAAATTAAAAAGTACAGACTAATGTGTGTGGTGTTATTTTAGGGAAGCACATCCCTGGAATTCTCTGTTGAGTTTTTGGCAAGCCTGTTGCATAAATATGTAGGCTACTTGGACAGATTCCAAATGACACAACTAAAAGGATGAAAGGAATGGCTTACAAGGACAGATTAAAGGAAAAATATGTACTACTTTAGCATCTCAGAAACTAAAGAAGAAACATTATGGCTTACAAATATTTGAAACATGTAAATTGAGGGAAAAGAATTCTTTGTGTACAAGGTTGCACAATTACGAGCATATTAAAAAGGAAAAAACTTCCCCTAGTAATAATGTTGTTTTCCAGTAAGAACCATTTGGACAAATAATCCAAGATGGGCAAGGATTAAGGCCACCAAGCAGATATAGACATTCCTAGTAACTTAAACTCTGTAGACCTCAAAATACATAGAGGCCTATCTGAATAGGACAAAGTAGGACATCTTCCCATTACCCAGCTATGCTTTAAATTTAGAAGGGATCCTTCCTCGGATTTAAGGCTTTTCTCTGCCATTGTGCTAAAGTGAAAAGAGTCCTGGACTTGGGTCTACAAAACCTAGTTTTGAGTGTTTATCACTGGGAATAGAATTATTCTGTCTATAGCTTCATCTGTCAATGGGGATAATAATAATCCACTAGGTTTTTGTGAGGTTTAAAAGAGCTGTTGCATATGAAAACATATTTTATGTGCTTGAAAGCATAGTTCTTAGTGAATATATCAATTATCATAATGAGCTCAATGTGTCAAAAGGTGTAGGATGAAGACTGTCACAGTGCATGATGCCTGGGACTAGGCTATTACATCTGTCTTCCTGCTCTAGAGAAAATCAGCTCTCCTCTGAGTTACCATCTAACCTGCAGCTCTCTTAATTGGTTACCGTTTTCTCTCCCATAGCTTATAGAGAT
This sequence comes from Balaenoptera ricei, assembly GCF_028023285.1. NCBI lineage: Eukaryota > Metazoa > Chordata > Mammalia > Artiodactyla > Balaenopteridae > Balaenoptera > Balaenoptera ricei. The sequence continues at coordinate 67,684,099 of NC_082641.1, forward strand.
GTGGCAGGAGTCCCTCTTTTTCCTCAGTGCAACTTCCTGAACATTCTCTCCTCCCCCTCAAAAAAAAAACAACAGCAAAAAAACCCTACCCAGTTTTAATTTCATGCCATAGATCTCTATTCCCCAATACTACCCCCCTATTATAGTTATTTCTTCATCTCTGTACCTCTCTCACTCCTTAAAGATTTCTGTTCCTGGTTCACTATCATTCTCTCCAACATTTCTCCTGGCATAATTTTTTGGGGAATTTCAACACCCACATAGATAATTTTTCCAAGTGTTTTGATTCTCCTCTTCCAATGATCTTGTCTTCTACCCTCCTTCAACCATAACTCCTATGGTCATACTCCCAAATTTATAATTATCAATAACTGTAATTATAGTATACTTACTGCAATGCCCCCATCACCTTACTCCTCATACCATCACTTTCTTTCTTGCTCATTCCCTTTTGGACCCACAACTCAACCTTTCAAATTCACCAGGATTTCCAGTGGATCCTATTACCTCTTGACAGAACTCCAGTTTTCTCATGGCCAATGAGGGGAAAGGGACGTTGGAAATTACCTTAGTTTGAGACTTAAAGAAGCAAAAATGATGAAAGCACGTGGGCTGAAAAATTCATAAATGGTTGAATACATCTTGAAATGGATAACCACAAAGACCAGGTTGGTAAAGAAGAGAAATAAGAAGAACTGAAAATTAGAGCAATGACAAGAGTGGGTTTACTGGGAATGAAGGGCAGGGAGAGGTAGAAAGACAGAAAATTCTGGCAAGAAATGGAAAGTCTGAGAAATTTAAAGTACTAGTAAATGAGCAAATCATGCGATGAGAAAGTCTAATGAACAGCATTGCCAGTAGGTACCTAAGAATGGAGCTGGGAATCATTAGTGTTGGGAACTTCCAGGAAGTTTAACACCAGAATATTAAAAGGGTCACAAGTTTTTAAGGGAACAAATAATAGAGAAGAAACAAGGTTCTGAAGCCTTTGAGGAAGTTCAGGATGTTGTGATGGTTAGTAATTGGATCCAAAGAGGAAAGGAGATGTTATAGGCTGATGGCAGGAAAGTGTGAATGTCGTACTAAGAGGCAGTTAGAATAGTTTCTGAAAAAGCAAGTAGTACACCAACTCTTCCTTCTCATCTTGTGGGTCCAAGAACTGAGAAAAAAGCACCAATTATAACTACCTAAAGCAAAGTGGTATAGCAGAAAAGAGTAAAAGATAAGCTGGAATCACAGTCAAGTTCAAACTCTGTCAATGGTTGCTTAAATTATAGGACATGTTGAATTATAAATGATGTGACTTTTTCAAACCTCAGGTTCCTTATCTGTTAAATGAGATTAAGAATGCCTTTTCCGCTTATGTTTCCTAGAACAGACATGGGAAATGCTTAAGAAATTTTAACTACTGTTTTTATTATTATTATTATTATTATTTTAGGGGAATAAATATAATAAAGCATGTAGAGGTCCATTTCAACTATAAAATACCATACAGATGTACAGAAGAAGATATTAACAAGGTGATCTCATATGATGTAATTTTCATTATTTTGTAAAATACTTAAAGTTAATCCAATTCTAGTTTTAAAAAATAAATATCTTGGTTAAATAATGCTTAAAAGAAACCAGAAGATATAATTTTCTAGCTGATATGGTTTGAGACCATTTGGTGCTTTTGTTTGGCTCAAATTTCTTAATGGGGTTACACAGAAATAAAATTAAATGAGGATGGGATGTAAAGCAAATAAAATACCTTCATTAAACTAGCAGAAATAAAAACCTAGTTAACCTTTAAAATCACCATGTCCTACATTATGTATCTGTTAACCTTTAAAATCACTTTTTCCTACATAACGTATCTGAAAATTATAGAGAAAGCATGCTCTTACATATCATACTGAATAACAGTGGAGCAATGGAATCCTAGAAAACCAAAATAAATTCTAAAAATCATGTTGAAATAAAATTGAATGGCAAGGTTTTGAGTCACTTCCTGAGTACTCCTCTTCTTTTTCCTGTCTTCACTATTCATACTAGTGATGCATTTTTCTGAAAGACACATTAACTCTTTCTGACCAAACAGAGCATATGCCACCCTTTATTTCTGAATGTGAAAAGATGTATTGACACTTTACCAAACTAAATTTGAAAATTTTAAAAATTTTGTCCCAAGAAAATAAATATAACTTACCCCTTCCAAAATATCTACCTGTTAAATAGAAATTGGATATGATGTGTGTGTTTTACAAATAAGAAAATCATTTAACAAAATATTTCCATGACATACAGGATGTGTCGCTCACTGAAATACAGCATAGTTCAGTAGTTAAGAGAGCAGGCTCTAGATTTAAACTGGATCCTATTTCTAACAAGCTACTTAGTAGGTTATTTATTTGGGAGATTACTTAACCTCTCTGTATCTCTCTTCTCATTCATATGTAAATAATAATAGTACTTGCCTCATAGAATCATAGTGAGAATCAAAGATGGTACTTAGAACAGGGGAACACCTAACATGCACCAAATAAATACTACACTTACTAACTATACTTAAGAAAGACATCCGAATGAATGCTCCTTGTTAAGTTATCTAGCAAGATGCTTAAATAGACATGGTGGCAGTCCCCAAATAAAGAGAAGAAAGCAAAAAACAAACTGATGTCTGAAAAATTATTGTTTCTAGATCAAAATTAAAGTTAGCTGGAAATGTTAGAACCTTGTATCTAACAAAGAAATCAATCACTCAGAGGTAGGTTTTCTTTTAACTGAAGATGCACAACAAACACAGCACTTCTTGTCATGCCTGCATGTTAATATTATGTGTTTAGCAATGCTCTTGCAGGAGTATTGAGAAATATTTTCAAAGTAGTTCACTCTATAACATATATTGTAAAAAAAAGAAAAAAAAAGTTAATATAACAAAGTGAGAAACAAAGCTTTTAAAGTTCCTGGGACTACTTTGGACTTATCTTTTATAACATACTGCTGTTTAAAATATGTGGGTATCTCTCACAGAACACTGACGGGGGCGAGGGCGGGGAGTGGATAGCTCCATTCATTTGGATATATATTGAGTGTTTCGGTTTTGTTGTTGCTGTTGTATAGTTGTGTTGTTTGTTTTGCCTTGCACTGCTCTAAGCCCTGGCTCTGTAGGAAGTACAACATATGACACAAGAATTTATAAATAAATATGAAAGCATTTTGAATGGTAATTTGCATTTTGTTTGCCTATAGACAATTTCAAAATAGTGTTGACAATACAAAAGTTAAACTATAGAACGAAAAAAGATGAATAAACAAACAGGAAAAAGTGTGTGGATAAAATTAGAGTTCAATTAGCATTTGGAGCCAAATATGTGAGGGGAGAAGGGTATCGGAGATGTGAGCAAAGATAAGACTGATGCCTATAATTGGGAGACTGCTCTATGCTACTGGGAGGGATTCGCCAATTTATTTCAAACAAGAATATTCTCCAATGTTCCCACTTGACTGTCCCAGTCTTTTCTGCCCAAGGGTCATGAGCCCGTTTGACCTGGGCTGTCTTCATATGATCTCCAGTAGCAGTAAAATGTAAATGGTCATCCTGACCTCAGAACAAGAAGAGACTTAAGAGGATTACTGTGCATTCCCAAAATAAATGTCTTCATCAAATACCAAGCATAAACCTTAAAGAATGCATGGTGTCCTAACCCATTCAGAGACCACTTTCAATCATGCACAAAGTCATTTAACAAAAAGAGATTAAAACCTTGGCCTTTCCGTCTGTGGGCTGTTATACTATATTAAATTAGTTTTAAAGAGACCGATCAGTTTGATACAGACCTGTTTTAGAAAATAGAAAAAAGTAAAGCTTAGATCTAGAGTCAATTTTCTTTCTCCATAGTAACAATCACATTCAAAAGTGCTTTAGTACTCAAAAAGCCTTCACTTAAATTCTTGAACTTAAATCCTCCATTCTACTTCATGCACTATTAAATCTTCTGTTGAACAAATCCTACACAGCTTCTATCGCCATAATAATGCATATTTTAAAACAAAATAGTAGTACCTTTCCTTCTAAAATATAACCAAATAATTGCAGGGCATCTTATCTGCATTCTGAGATCTACTTCTTTTCTACAAAATTGAGTCCTCTGTTTTGTAATTTGTACATTCATTCATTACTTTAGGAGGAAAATCAATAAAAAAATGTATAACAACATATTATCTGAAATGATGGGAAAAAAAAATTTCAAACAAGCACATTCTTCAGATATGTCTCTTTCACCTTTAAACAGGTTTTTCAAGCTTAAACATTTTGGACAAAATCTCTTCAATAATGCACATATTTCACTGCCTTTGTATCCCCCAAATGTTGAACATATTACAGTGAGTCTTTGTCTAGGATGCAAGATCAATATTGGCATCAAATACAAGCATATTCTCTCACAGGGTAATGCCTTTTGGCCTTTAAACATAGCCCCTCTCCCACCCCAAATAAATGTCTCTAGTTTTTTACACTGTAAGGTAGCTCTGCTTTTACATATACTTTTTCAATCTCCTCTTTGTCTAACAGCTGCCATGTTTTATTGCTCTGATTAAGTTTGACCTATTACCTCATATGTCTTTAATTTTTTGAATTCAGTTTATAGAGAGCCCAGGAACTTAAAAACCAAGAGAAACAGACTTTTCTATATGATTTAAGGCTGAAATGCATTATCTGTTTTAGGTGGTCAGGAGTTTTTGATGTTGTCTCCTAGGTTCTCAGCTCTGTGCTACAGGCAAAGCAAGATACTTCTCTACAAGTGGGGTGGATATAAGTTATTGCCCAGTTGATGGTTTTAGGCAGGACACTGTGATCGTATCAAGGTATAAAATCCTGAGTTGCTCCATAATTCAGATCCTAATTTATTTCTGTTTATGTTTTAAACCTCAGGATTTAGTAGTAGAGGCTTTACATTGTCATTTTTTTTTTCCTCACAAGAAAGCAAATTGCAAATGCCACAGTGTTTTAGAGATTTGCAACCTTTTAATAATGATGACAGAATTTTATAGTGGATGCTGTGCCCTAGTTGCTATCCAGCAAGGAAATGTTGGGAGGGGGGTTATTTAAGGAGGACTCTGACACAGAAAGGATACCACTGGAGACAGACTGCTTGACATGATATCAGCGACTTTATAAGAAACAGAGAGAACGTGTAGAAATGGTGTGACGGTGAATCTGTAACACTGTTTTAAGGGCTATATCAGCAGATGCTAGAACTAACTTTTGAGGAATGGTTATCAGTTAAGGATCAATTAGAAACAAATAATATCAGGTCACTGACAACTATTGAAACACAATAGGCACATACATAAGGAATAATAAGTGGCTTAAATGGGTAATGACAAAACTTTATCATGTCATTTAGTCTCTTTTGGCCACGTGACTTAAGTTAGAAACTTACAAGTTTCAGGAAACATACACTTTACCATTGTGACAGAAAAGGATAAGCTGTAATCTCCTCCATTACTTTAGATCTGTACATATAAATAGTTGAATATACATCCACGTAAATCAATATAACAAGTACTTACTTCTATGCATAAAATTTACAGTTGGTATGGAGAGTAAGCTTAAAAGTATGCCAAACATTTCAGTAATAATTGTTTTACTACAAGCTCCTCATAGCTCTACGTGCATTTCCTTGGAAGTTACTCAGGAACCCCCTGAGAAATAATGGCTCAACCTAGACATATAGTTATTTGTGTGTGGCAGTTAGAACAACTCTGCTTCCAAGTAAAAATCCTGTGGTACAAGCAGCAGGTCCTTACAACTCACCCTCCCTATCTTTCTCAGGGGAGCACTGAAAACTTTAATAATATCAGTTTCACAGAGAGTAGAAAGTCACTTTATGTGGATTTGCAGATTAACATTTACTACTTTACTTCCCCCGCCCGCCACCCAACATCTTTCCTTTAAAAGATCTCCATTGATTATCCTGACACCTGCTGGCAAGGGCATAGTCAATGATCCCAGTCTACTTTTCCCTTCAACAATTTTCCCAAAGCAAAGACTGTTTAGAGGTATTTTCAGTAACAATTAATGGGTAATTCATTCAGTGTAAGTATTTATAGTACTTAATTTTTAGCATTATCACACAACCATGAGAAAATTTTCAATAATCCATTTCACATAGCCAACAACTTAAGTCTTTATATATAAATACATGTTTGCTTTGATTAACCAAAAGATATTATAATCATTATAAGGGCTGTGATTTAAAAAACAAAAACAAAAACATGCTAGACATCTTCCTTAAAAGACAGGTAAGAAGTAATAGGAATGGCTTGGCTTTGGTTTTCTACTATTTTTTTTTTTCATCATAATAACATCAGTTTGCAAACTACTTAGGAAATAAACTCAAACTCATATAAACTCATAGGAGTAAACTGATTACAAAATTTGCTGTTTGTTTCTCAGTACCCAAGCGTTCTGATTTACTCTGATTTGAACTGAGTTCTGAAACCCGCACTGTTTTTCGTGGGTTTATTTGGCAAGGAATATAATGAACCTACTACATCATAAATGATACTCAAAGCTATTGGCGCCTGCAAGTATGTTCAGTAAACAACAAATATCAGAATTACTTTCTTAGGCTTTAGGAAACTCTCAGATCAGGCGGGTTTTCAAAACTGTACACAAATGATAACATATACAGTCCATCCCATTATTCAAAACCCTTCAAAAGATGAAAAGTTTTAAAAATAAATTACCTAATTAAAATTTTTATCTTAATTAATATCAGTGAAATTAAGAGTGTGGACTACTAATTTAGAGTCTAAAAACTGTCAAATTTATACTTTGTAATGGTTTTGAGCAACCAAGCTTTTTTAGTCTAGTCATGTATATGGTATTCTCATTTTGTGAGAAGGAAAAATCATATGTATCTGACAAAAAAGGAAAATTTTATGAAAATATTTATTAAGAATACCCTACATCCTGAAATCATGTTTTATATAAACATTGATCTTAAGATATTTGAGAAAAATACAAGAGAGTTTTAATTTAGAGAAGAGCTCAGAAGTAAAATACATTTGCCTGGTTTTGAAGATCTTTGTAAATTCAAGACTACAGAGGGGAGAACAGACCATTTCAATTTTTGTAACCCTTAATTTGTATTATTATAAATGTTTTCCCCAAACAATATAAATTTAAAACAAAAATACATTTCAATTCTAAGAAAATATTTCAAAAATAATTAGAAAAAAATTTCTTTAGGACCAAAAGGGAAAAAATGTGTTTTGCATCGTAACAGTGGTCAGGGCTTTGCATTAGTGTCAAACTGTACCAGCAGGATACTTTATCTTCAATTACTTATTATTTTTAATTCAGTGTTTCAAAATTATTTTTTTTAATGTTTCACCTGGAATCTGCAGCTAGCATTTATTTTTAAAGTATAAAATTAATGATCATGTAAGTCAAGTAATGAAGACACTAATGTGTAATAATTTTTTTAAAGTACAGTAGCCTGTTATTTCAGCATCAGTATTGCTATACTAATCATAGAAGCATGGGTGCTTTTACCTCGAGTGAGACTGTTCAGGTACTAATTGATCCCCATGTAGAATTAACTAAAAATCGCCATTGATTAAAAAAGGAAATGCGAACGCCAATGATTTCATAGTATTTAGGACATGTCTAGACATTTTTAAACAGTGCCATTTGCTTAAAGACTTCATACACAAACTGCAAGCACAGGGACAGATTGCATAAGATGTCACGTGCTTGCTGCAACTGTATGCATGTAATTGGATTTTTTAGAGCAGCCCATAACAATGAATAATTTAAGAGTTAATGAAATATTCAATCTGACTGATCCATTGGTTTAATTTTAAAATAAAAACGACTAAGAAAAGGAATTACATGTCCCTATCAAATCCCAGTCATTAATACGCGTAAATTGCAACCCATACAGGGAAACACCAATTTATAAAACGTACATTAGACAAATGATATCTGGGGAGGTGGGGTGGGAGAGGTGCAAGGTAAATTCTCATCGTCAACACTGGTCTCAATAAGTTTGCTCAAAGTTTAATTGTTTGGAGATGTCACGCAAGCTGTACTCTGCCTTTCTGCAGAGCTGAGGGAGAATAAATTAGAAAGGTGCAAGTTTAACAAAAAGAGCTCGTGGAAAATGGTCCATTTCTTTCCTATCCCTCTCCTCACAGGCTGTCTGGATAAAAAGAGAAATCTACGGAAGAATGTGGAGTACACACTGCCCAGCATTGTCTAGGGGACGGAAAGAGAGCCCAGGCAACACACCAAGGTTGGATTGCCTGGCGGAGTAAGCTGTGCCCTAGGCATGTGTATCTTTAGACAGCAGAGCTTCGGGCTGCAGCGAGACGGGACTCACCGCGCGCCCGAGGGCTCCAGCAACCAGACCTAGGGAGGCTAGCGCGGTACACAGGTTAGATACACTTTCTCCTCCTCCACCTGCGCCGCCCTCCGCCTAGGTGCCAGGACCGATGATGGAGGCGATGGTGTCAAGGAGTAGGTGCCTGTGAGTGGGTGAGTGTGTGTTTTCGGTTTGGGGTGGGAACGGAGGCGGGGAAAGGAGGAGGGGAGGGGAATGCCTGCCGTTCTCCCCCTCCTTTCGTGCTGAGGGATCAAAGTGCAGAAGGAATCCAGACGGGAAATGAAAGAAAGGAGAAATATCGGCGGTGGAAGCACTGTCCTTTTCGTATAGCTGGGGCAGTCCGCGGTGCAACTACAGAGCCATTACCATTCCTTAACCTTCAGTGGAGCGGCTGGCGGCCTCTGCCTGATAACTGGAAGGGCACATAGTAAACGCGGGCCAGGCACACACCTACTCGCAGGGGGAAATAGCCACGTTCTGGGGGAGGGAGGGAGGCCGAGGAAAGGTGCGGCCTGGATAGCTACTGGTAGGGCACCGAAGGCATCTGGCCAGGAACACCCGGCTTCTTAGGCAAATAGTAGCCCAAGAGTTCACAATTTTCCTGTGAAACAAACAGACGGATGGGTGCATGGATGAATGGTGTAGAATATTCATTCAGCGTCTAATCTCAAATGGATGTGAGTCAATGCATTTGTAAATCCAGCCACCGTTTTCGAGAGGCACAGCATTTTAAACCCTGTAGTGCACTCAGCTCTCCACTTGAAGCAGCCTGCGGAGGGTTTCATTACCCACTGAACACACAGAAGGAGCCGCCTGTATATGTGGGCGCAGAAGGGACTCGGGTCCGCCTCGAGCAACCTACCCAGAGTCCCTGCAGCTCCCCCTGCCCTTTCCAGGCGCCAACTTCAACCCCAGCGCGAGCGTAGACGGAACCAAGACCAAGGCTTGTCCTGACAGGCCATCCTTCCCAGGGACCTGGAAGCCGACTACGCGACTCAGCGGGAGACTCCTCAAAGTCCTGTGGGGTTTTTTTTGTTTTTTTTTTAACAGACTGGTTTATTTCATGCAATTCATGAAAACCACCACCAGACCACCTCTTACAACTTTTCCGCTCTTGGGCGGGGGCGCCAGGGTAGTCTTGCAACGCAAGATTCCTTATTACCAAGAGTTAGGCTCCTACCAGGAGGGAATGCTTAAGCAAACCTTGAGGCCCTTTGGGCTAGAGGAAGGGCGGGTTCCTGGGGTTTTTCTGCTATTGGTGCTGCGCCTCCAGGATGGGGAGATGGGAGAAAGCCGAACTGACTTATCAGACCCGTCTCCACCGCACCCACCGCCCAAACTCCCAGCACCGGGTTCGGATTTGCAAACTGCTTGGCGTGGGCCGGGCACCAGAGCACAGCACCCTGGAGGCGGACAGCCCAGTGGCACTCCAGCCTCTTCCCCTTTCCACTACTCCACTCCCGGGGCACGCTCGCTTCCCTCGCTCCCCAGCGAAAGCCCCGTCTGGAGCCGCGAGCCGGCATCACCCACACTGCCCAGGGAGGGTTCGCGTGGCTACCCGGGGCCAAGTAAGCCGTGCAAGATCTGGTTCCCCTCCCGCCTCCCCTGCGACCCCGTCCTTCCTCGATCTCATCCGGGTACCCCACACCCTCTTCCCGGCTCAGCCCCGCACACTCCGCTCTGACTTTGCGAGCACTTTTCCTGGGCACGCAGGGCAGGGCGCAGCCTCCTCGGTGCCGCCCACGGCGCTCGCCACCCCTGGAGCGCCCGGGGGACCTCCTCCAGCCCCCTGCGCAGCGTTTCCCAGGGGACTCTCTGCCTGTCCCGCAACCGGCGCCCGGGGCCGTCGCCTCACCTTTGCAGAACTGAGGGACACCAAGGCTGAGCCCAACCAGGAGCCAAGCAGCCACCGAGCGCTTCATGATCCCGTCTCTCGGACGTGACCCCGCTGGCCAGGGGTCCTAGTGGAGGGTAGTGTCGCTGAGGTGGCACCGCAGGGCAGCGGCAGACCCCGCCCCGACAGAGGATTCAAGAAGATGTCTTTTTTCCTGCAGCGTCTCCTTAAACAAATTCTTGGAGAGAGCAAGAAAGAGTGGTGAGCAAAGAGAGGAATCTTTCTTCCCCTTTTGCCTGCGCTCCGGGGCGCTGGGAGGTGGGCGAGCTCCGGGGAGTCGCCAGCGGGCTCAGCCTCCTCTGCGGGTGGGTCCCAGGCGAGGCGCGGCGGGCGGGGCCGGGCGCCGGCTCCGGCGGCGGCTCGGGGTCACCCGCGCTGGCGGACCCGCAGACTGCGTGCTCTGCTCGCGCCGCCGCGGCCGGCTGCGGGGCTTCTGACTTAAGAGAACAATGAAGCGTGAGCAGGCGGGGAGCGAGGGAGCGAGCCGAGAGCGCACTGTGTACAAACAGAGGCGGCGTGCGTGTGAGCTTGAGCCTCGCAGGCGCCCGCCCGCCCCGCGCGCCCCTCCTTCCTATTCCCTCCGGCGGCCTCCCCCTCTTTCTCCCCCCACCCCCCAGAGGTGGCTCCTTCTGCTGGAAGAGAAAAGGGAGACAGCTGCAGCCACACCCTGGCACCTGCCACCACCTCTGAAGTTCCTACAGTGCCTGTACCTTCTGCACACACGCCAGAGACTCCGGGGTTAAGGGAAGCAACCCTTGGTGTCTGAGATTCTCTTGGTTTCCAGCACTGACTTTATAATTAACCACGTTAAGGAATCCCCTGAAGTCCCGTTCTCAGTATAGCCAGAAAAAGAAGTCAAGAGATTTTGAAAAGTGGCTCTTGGGGCACAAAGCTGCCCGAGAGACAGAACGCTGCAAAGTGAATTGTCCCGGATTCCAGGAAATGCAACGTGGTCAGCAGCCAGACTCTAATCAGCTGAGACAGGGCTGCTCTGCTGCTGTTCTGGCTGCACTTTGGTTGGCTCTAGGGTTGGGGAGAGAGCCCTGTGGGCTCATCTGTCCACCGGGGCAAAAAGGTGAAGGCACAGGGCAAGCCAGTGGGAGGCATACATCTCCTCAAGGAGGACATCTGTTTCAGATGAGAAATAGTAGGGCGAGTTTGGGGACCGTGCAAGAAAATAAAAGGCAAAGACAGATTCTTGAAGCATCACCATGGTAGATCAAATTTCGCTGCTACCCACCAAAAGCAATATAAATTGACTGGCTTTTGCAGTCAAAGTGGCTGAACCAAACTACAGCCCATGGCTTACAATAGTGTTTTCTCCTGTGTTTTCCATTTAAAGTATTTGCTTAGGGTACCTGGATTCAGCTCTGGCAGTTGCAGGTACCAAAATGAAAAACAGCCTTTAATTTTTTTTTTTTTTCCTTCTAGAGAGGGAGGTAGGGAGGGAGACAGAAACACCAACAAAGAAACATTGAAGGAAACATTCTTGAAGGCAAAGATTTGAAAGGAGAACGTACTAAGAAAAGGATAGCAGAGGACAATTGGTCATGCAATTCATCTCCTTTTGCCTCCTTGAGTCCTTTAAACTTCAATTTCTACCTTCCTTTGGAATTTGAAGTGAGATCAAGGATGTAAGGCTGATGGAAAAATAACATTGCATACTGCCATCGAGAAGTTAAGGTACCGCTGGCAAACAAACAAAAAAACAACAGCAACAACAAAAATTATTTGAAAACAAGGTTTGTTCAGATCTCATGTTTGGTGGGGGTACAAGAACATTTTTTTAAAAATGATTTTGCTAAGGGAAAGGGGAAGAATCATTTATTTACATTCTGTTTTCTTGCTTAAAGCCACAGATGTTAGTGTAAGGTACCACTGTCCAGAGCTGCAGCAAAGCAGTTTTAAACAAGCAAATTCCAACTTTCTGTCACATCACTGTAACTTAATTTTAAAAGTATGCTTTTTATCAGTCATGTGGTGGCACGTCCATCATAAAGTATCTCTAACTTTTTGAAGTGAGATGTTTAATATTAGTTTTAAGGTATTATTTCTAAAACATAGTACTAAATCTCAAAAACGAACAGACACACACTACTATATATATGATAGGTAACCAACAAGGACCTACTGTATAGCACAGGGAGGTCTACTCAATATTCTATGATAACCTATATGAGAAAAGAGTCTAAAAAAGAATGAATATATGTATTTGTATAACTGTATCACTTTGCTGTACACCTGAAACTAACAAGACATTGTAAATCGACTACACTCCAAGAAAATTAAAATAAATAAATAAATAAATAAAATCAAATCAGAAACCAATGACTCTGTGATATTAAAGAAAAAAGTGTGCCAAGAGTTTTGTCTATTTTCCTATTTATTCCCTGTTTATTTCCACTTTTCTGACAATATATGACCTCAGTAGGCATGTTAGAAAGTTAAATAATTTTTTTTGCAACAGTGTATGTTACTAAAATTTTCTTTCTTTTAGTTTAAGTTCTTAAAAAAAAAAAAAACTCCAGGAGAGCATAAAACTACACTAAAATTCATATTCTATGACCAAATGCCTAGAATTGTGACTATAAATGCCATTCTGTATTACCTGGTAGTCGACTTGTAAAATATGTTGCCAGTTTAATACCCCTACTTTCTTAAGTCCCATTTCCAATCTAAATTTGGTACATAATCTTAGATTCATACCTCCCTGTACATAGTTACCCCTTTTCCCTCACTTATTGATAATCATCATGTACTAATAAGCCTTTCATTTTGAAAATTCCAGGCACTTTACCTAATTTACAGTTATAGGACTCATTTCACTCTTACTAAACTCATATACAGCCTGTCCAGAAGTGGAATATAAGAAATGTTAAAGGACCACAAGAAATAGACATTTTATAAAAGGAAAAGAAAAAGGGTGAAATTCTGTTAAGAATTTTTACCTCACATAAAGTGCAAAAGGACCTTTACTAATCACATATGATCCAACCTACAGTTTTATAGCTTCTCCAAATATATGCCTAGAGCATCAAAAATGAATCTGTAGGGCTTCCCTGGTGGCGCAGTGGTTGAGAATCTGCCTGCCAATGCAGGGGACATGGGTTCGAGCCCTGGTCTGGGAGGATCCCACATGCCACGGAGCAACTAGGCCTGTGAGCCACAACTACTGAGCCTGCGCGTCTGGAGCCTGTGCTCCGCAACGAGAGGCCGCGACAGTGAGAGGCCCGCGCACCGCGATGAAGAGTGGCCCCCACTTGCCACAACTAGAGAAAGCCCTCGCACAGAAACGAAGACCCAACACAGCCAAAAATAAATAATAAATAAATAACAAATAAATTTTTTAAAAAAATGAATCTATACATCACTTGAAGACAGCAGGTCCCAAAATATTTTCTGCAGGCTTACTTTCCCCAAGATGTTAATGGGGAAAAAAAAAGTTTCATAGTCAAATAATTTTGGGAAACATCGCCAATCAAAGCAGCCTCTTAAAGATTCATGGTGAATGTTAGCATATTAAAAACTTTGAAAGGTCCTGTGATTAAGAAACTTTTTCAAAAGTGTTAATCCAGCATTTTACAAAGTTTGTGGGTTTTTTTTTTTTTTTTTTTTTACTAAGGTAAGCTTTTTGTCTGCACACCTGTTAACATATTGTATTTAGCGCTATAAGGAAAATAACTTGGGAAATGTTGTCTGAAAATAAAGCAGAATAAAGTATCAGCAAAACAAACAAAAAAGAGACTGTGGAAAGTCTACTAGTTTTCAAGAACTATTCTTATTGGCTCCTTGTTTAGATTCTGGAACAGAAAATGTCTGAATTGTCTGTCTCTACCACTTTAACTCTTAACATAGGCAATTCAGTTAATCGCCAAGTCTCAATATTCTTATCTGTAAGATGGAATTAGTAATAGTGTCAAACTCATAGTGGTAAATTATTGTGGTTATAAAAGGGCCTAGGCCAGTAGTGGGCACACGGTGGTGGTGATGGTGATGATGATGATGATGATGATGATGATGACGACGACGACGACGACGACGACGACGGAGACAATAATCACATACAGAATTCCAAAAGAATTTTCCTCAATAGCTGATTATCTCAATTTCCCATCCCCCACCCCCGTTAAATTATCTGGAAAAAATTTTTTTAACTCATCTTTTAATTTGTCAATCAGCAAATAAAGGTAGCATTTTGTATTCCTGTAATTATTGAAAGATATTTATAAATAAACTAGATATAGGAAGCGTCTTAGATTATTTGATCAAATTACACTCAGTACTACTATTAATTTTAAAAATCATTTTATGCTTAAAAACTTTATTTTGTATTTCGAAAACTCTATTTTCTTTAATATCCCAAATGCTTCTGAATTAAAATCTCAGTATTGTGGGATCCAAAGCAGAAAACCCAGTCAAGCCCACCTGGACTTCTGACTTACAGAACTGTGGGCTCATAAATTGGTACTTTAAACTGCTAAACTTGTGATAACTTGTTAAGCAGCAAGAGAAAAGTAATACAGTGAGTCACTATCATCATCCCTTTTTTAGAGAGAAGGAATGCGGCACAGGTTGGTTACATAAATTGCCTATGGTCTCAAGTCAGTGTCAGTCTGAATCCGGAAACCACTTTACTCTACTGGTAAAAATCATGGAGGGTCAGCTGTATGCTAAGCACTAATGCATCTTTAAATATATTGCTTCACTAAGTCATCCCTACAACATTTATGAAGTAAATATTATTATTATTTCTATTTAACAGTTGAGGAAACCAAGGATCAAAACGTGTAAGTAATTTGCCCAAGATTAAGACAACAATGAGGGATGGAGCCAGGAGCCATGATCTGAGCCCTGGTTTGATTCCAGGAGCAATGTTCATAACCATTATGCTGTAGCATCTATTTAGTCAGGGGTCTAACTTATCTAATTCATTTATATTTTCAATTTAAGTGTCTATAATTGTAATTGTCATTTTTTTAGTACCGTCTGCATTCTCTTTGACCTTGATTTATCATTTTAGAGTATACTCTGCTTGAGTGTAGAGTTCCAAGTACATTTTAAAATTTTCTAAAATATTTGCATAACTCATAACACTTTTTTCCATTGCTCTCCATAAACACCAAGCTAATTCTTTACTCCAGTCCTCTGTTCATGCTGTTGCCCCGATCTGAAAGGACTTCTTACAAATTCTACTAGCTGAATTCCTGTCTCCCTGTCAGACCTCCCAAATTATTCCAGCACCACAGAACAACGATTTCTTAGAATTAGTACTCCTTATTTTTTTCTAGTTGTTTCATTGGTGCTAGCCTTATCTTTCTAAATAATTACAAACGGATCTTGCCATGAAGATAACTGCATTCCTTGGATATAGCTGAATGTTATGTTCTAAACTTCTTCAGTCTTTCCACTATGAACACTAGGGAAAATTCATTTTTAAAAATACACATGTTATACCAAATTCAGAGTTCCCAGTATTTCCCTGCTTGATTCCCTGATGGATGCTGTTTCCAGAACATATGCAGGGCCATTACACAGGGGTGAGCCTTTGCCTTCAGGGTCTGACCCTGGTAAGAGAAATTTCTGGTGCCTCTAATTACTTCCCTCCAGTTTCCTGCTCAACCCATTGAGCGACTTAGTTTTCAGCTCCCTAAAATATTTTTTAAATAACTAATACATGCACATAATAAAAGCTCAAAGGTACAAGTGGGTGTACAGAGAAATAAAGGTTTCCTTCTTGATGACATTCCCTCCTTACACAGGGATGCTTCCCCAGGGCCAACAGCTGGTAGCTAGTAGCTATTGCTGTGTATCTTTCAAAAGATATGTGTATATATACGTACACACATACAAACACACACCTGTGCACATGTGTGTATATAGAGTATTGTACACATGCTTTTGAAAAAAATTGCTAAATTATACAAACATTATGTATCTTACATTTTTTTCACCAAAAATTATATATTTCTGAAGTTGCATCAAAGACTGGCATAGTATTTGCATAACACAAATCCTTTTTCATAGACATTTCTTTCCAATCTTTTGTGATTGCAAGCAATGTTGCAGTGAATGCACACCTTACACACATGTGCAAGATAAACTCATTAGAATAGACTGCTTGAAGTGGCATTGTTGGGTGAAAATTGTGGGACTTCCCTGGTGGCACAGTGGTTAAGAATCCTCCTGCCAATGCAGGGGACACGGGTTGGAGCTCTGGTCCGGGAAGATCCCACATGCTGCGGAGCAACTAAGCCCATGCACCACAACTACTGAAGCCCATGTGCCACAACTATTGAACCCCACACAACTAGAGCCCGTGCTCCGCAGCAAGAGAAGCCACCACAATGAGAAGCCCACGCACCGCAACAAAGAGTAGCCCCCTCTCGCCGCAACTAGAGAAAGCCGGCACACAGCAACGAAGACCCAACACAGCCAAAAATAAATAAATAAATAAAATAAATTTATAAAAAAAAGAAATGATTGTTTAAAAAATAAATAAAAAATAAAATAAAATTGTGGTAGATATTGCCATACTGCCATTCATAAAGGATGTATGAATTCATCCTTCCACCTATAATACATCAGAGAACTTGTCTTCCTTACATCTCGGATGATACAATGTGTTTGCAATTTGCGGTCTTCTCAATCTTGCAGATGAAAAGTGGTATCTCATGGTTTTGAATATTTTTTGAGTGGTTTTAGCAACTTTTCATATACTTAAAAATAATTTACATTTTCTTTATGTTACCTACATTTCATGTGTTTTGCTCTTTTTTCTACTGGGTTGCTGACCCTTTTCTTGATTGGTAATCTGCATATAATAAAGAAGTTAGCCCACTGTGTGTCATATGTATGACAAACAATTTATCCAGCTAGTTTACAGCTGCTTTGTTTGATTTTGCTATGCTAGAATGTTTTATATTTGGAGTGATGAAATTTAACCACCTTTGCTTTATGATTTCTAGGTTTTATTTTTTTGCTAAGATAGACCCTCACCATTCTGAGTTTATAAACATATTCTCATATATTTTTTCATAGTACTTTTATGGGTATTATGTTTTCATGTGTGTATTTACAATTCTTACTCAACTGAAATTTATTTTTATTTTTTAATTAATTAATTAATTTATTTATTTATTTTTGGCTGTGTTGGGTCTTTGTTGCTGTGCTCGGGCTTTCTCTAGTTGTGTCGAACAGGGGGTACTCTTCGTTGCGGTGCACAGGCTTCTCATTGCGGTGGCTTCTCTTGTTGCGGAGCACGGGTTCTAGGCACGTGGGCTTGAGTAGTTGTGGCACATGGGCTCAGTAGTTGTGGCTTGCGGCCTCTAGAGCACAGGCTCAGTAGTTGTGGTGAATGGGCTTAGTTGCTCTGCGGCATGTGGGATCTTCTTGCACCAGGGCTCGAACCCGTGTCCCCTGCACTTGCAGGCAGATTCTTAACCACTGGGCCACCAGGGAAGCCCCATAGGTATTTAATATTTTTACGTACTTATTTAAATGGTTTTTTTTCAGTTATATTTTGTAACTGGCTGTTTATAAGAAGGCTATTTGTGTGTGTGTGTGTGTGTGTGTATGTGTATACTTATGTTATAGTCACTTTATTAAAGTCTTTTACTGTTTATCAGTTTTTTTAGTTTACTCTTGGATTTTTCACATATACAATTATATCATCTGAAAATAATATTAGTTTTACCCCTTTTTCAGATTTTCATACTTATTTCTTTTCCCCATGAAATTGTTGTAACTGCTGCCAAATAAATGCTAAATAAATGGACACACTTACACTGTTCCTGACTCTGATGAGACCATTCTAGTGACCTTTTATGGCACAGCACATGGCCTCTGGTCTCCTGGGTCCAGGTCAGGTGGTACAGTCATTTTCTATATACCAACATTTGCTCGAAAAATAACTTTAAGGGGTGAAGACAGTACTGTCAGTGTAGAAAGGAAATAAGTGTTCATGAATGTACAGGATATGATAAAAAGAAAAATTATGTTTTCATTAGCAAGAGAGGCTTGTGAAGATTCGGCAGGATTGGATGTCATAAAATTTGAGGTTGCATTTGACAGAAATCTGGAATGCAATGTATGTCTTCTGATTTAAAACAAAATGATAAAAAATTCTTTTGTGCCCACCATATCCATAGCTATTTAAATATATGGTTAACTGGGGGGAAATCATAGTATAACAGTCCAAAGTACAATTTTAGACTATTTCCTCTTTTATCTAGTTTTCATTGGCATTTCCCTCTCTTTTTCCCTCCAGATATTTATTTATTTAAAATATACAAGACTTCTGGTTTGATACATCAAACATAGTAGTTGGACCAAAACTAAATGAAACTTAGAGAAAAATGTTTCTGTCTCCATAAACAAATGAACACATAAGATCTTCTTTGATTTTCCTGGTTCCAAAAGACTACAACTTAATGAGAAAACTCTGTCAGTAAAAAATTTTCACAATCACTGGTTCATTTAAAAAAAAAAAATAGAAAGTTCAAATGGAATATATTTTAATAGATGGTATTTTGGCAAACGCAATTTGAAATACGGTATGTTTCCTCAGCCATGGGGAGAATAACATTTGATTTCATGTGTTTAAAATTGACATTGATTCTGTTACTTTTATCTGAACACAAAATACTCCTAGCACATTCCCTAACATACATAGTAATTTTAAATACTTCACTAAAATAAAATATCATGCATCTCTCATATTAAAGTTGTAATTTGTCTTAAATTATTATTGTATTAACATAATATGAAATACTAGATTAAATATTTTTAACCCATACTTTTCCCATACAAACCTATACAAAACCATAATGCCTATATTAAAATTGGAGGATTCAGGAAATATCATGCTTCTCACTGTGAAGAAAATTATAACATCTTGACCTTATGCCTTTGAGGGTGAGCAAAACAAAACAGTAATATAAACCAAAAGATTTTTAATAAGGTTTTAAAAACACAATGGCAGCATGGCTTTTTTGTTTTATTGGATGATCTTGGGAACTTTAATTCATAGGGAAGATTTTATTTTCAAGAACAAAATCATAAAGCATATATAAAAACTATGAAGCAAAATTTCACCATTGTCTCACTAAATCCTTAGAGAACTGAGAGATTTATAGTTTGATTCTAATCATTATATTTTTCTTAAGGAATAATACATAGCAATGCAACTTGATTTGTAATGCAATTTATGATCTGAAATATAATGAAATGGATAGTTCAAATTGAAAAGTTGCAGCTGATATAGTAAAAACCCATTGTAATATGGGCCTTCAGTTATCTAATCATCAATAAAAAAATTTAAAAATTAATTTTCCACTTAGCTGAATTATTATTTACCATTTTATTGTAAGGAATACATTCCTGAATGTTTGCTATAAAATAATGTAATGAAAAAAATTAACATGAATTTGAAAGTAGAGATTATCAAGTAACCTAAAAGTCAGGCTTTATTTTTTGTTTTTTTTAATGATGAGTTTAGAGGATACCTGAAACTGTCAAACTGGAGATGAATAAATTAAAAGCGTACTCAGATGGAAGGAAGGTAGGTACTCTTGCCAAAAAGTTTTAAAATTGCATCTGTCTAATTTTAAAAATAAAATTAACAGGAATATTGATATGTAAACTATTTTCTAGTCTTCCTATATGAGTAGGATACATCATAATAGTGTGTAGCATGAGGGGTGGAAATGTTTCTAGTATTGCCTATGATGATCTGACTCAGCATCAGCTGAAAACACCCTTGTATTATTTTAACATTTTCCGTTCCTATATTAAATAATGTGTCACTCTGGGCTATGGCTCAAGCTGGTGACTCAGTTCTGTCCCTGACACTGCCTGGGAACCTTGAGCAATGACTGAAAAGGCCCAGAAATTTCCCGCTTGGAAGAGCCTTGGTTTTGATAACTTAAGTACATAAACTATTGATCTACAACTTTTAGCCAGTTTCCTTAAAATAAAAGGAATTGCTAGTCCCTTTACCTTTAATATTTTTTAACCATAGCAAAATCTTTTATTGTTTTATCTGCTTTATTTTCTACTTTACTTATATTTGTATTACTATAATATTTCTTTTAGCTATTTTAATTTTTCTTTTTCAAATGCAGAAGAATAATCTTATGAATTCTCTGAATAGCTTACATCCCTAACAAGGGAGGTGGCCAGTCCTTTTGCTTCTAATTCGTTCTGTAAAATCCTTTTTTAGTGCTATAAAACAGCTCTCCTTTTCTAATCCCAGATGGCACCTTTGCCCTAAAAGGCAGTCTTGTGGAGGAAGTGAGTAGTACGGAGCTTAAATCCCTGCTCCTGGCAGTGGCTGGCACTGTTGGCTGAGGATTCCTTCCCACGGGAGCAATAAGCACCAACTCATAGACATCCCAGGGTAACGACTAGAGTATTGTTGCTTTCTAATGTCTAAGATCAGTCAGTCCTTAATAAACAAATCTATGAATTAAAGATAACTTCCTGACAGTGACCAAGCCTTACATTCAGCCCACAGTATGGGGTGAAAAGGAAATTGGAAATCTTCATAATTCCTTTTATTCTATTTACTTTGTCTGGCACTTCCAAGCAAATCTAAATAACTCTCAATGCTATGAACTTCCAGTGGCATTCTAGTCTGACTACAGCACCAGAGGTGTGCAAACGGGAGCAACTGAGCAACGGATAGAAGCACATGATAAACTGG
Source organism: Balaenoptera ricei (assembly GCF_028023285.1). Taxonomy (NCBI): domain Eukaryota; kingdom Metazoa; phylum Chordata; class Mammalia; order Artiodactyla; family Balaenopteridae; genus Balaenoptera; species Balaenoptera ricei. The sequence goes on from NC_082641.1 coordinate 67,705,076, forward strand.
CTAGTCTCTGCCCCCTGCAGGAATCTCCCAAATACCTGAGGCTGAGAAGGAAGATATAGCATACCTCTTTGTATAAATCTTTAAAAAGAGTAGTGATTCTGTCCCTATGTCCATTTAAACAATTTTGTGGTTAAGAGGTCTAACAAAGGAAGTTAATTTCTAGGTTGATTTTTGTCTCTTCTTTGAAGACAGACAAAGTAGAAAAGGAGGGTGGAGCAAGCGGGGAGGGAATGCAACGTCCTCCTGGAAAGACAGGGAGAAGTATTCCTCTCTAAGGTTAAGGATATCCTCATGGATACCTTCTGATATCTGGATAACTGGAGCTCAGAGTACACATTGGAATGCGAGGGGTTGGTGATGGGGAGGGGGTAGGGGTGGGTGGGTGGAGGATAGTCCTAGAGGGGCCCGAAGCAGAACACTCAGCAGAAGTTAGGCAGCGAAACACCTGAAGAGCACGTTACAGGAAGCAGAAGCCTCAGCAACCATGAGAGAAGAAATTGAAAAAAAATCAGAAGTGGGCATTAGCCTGCTTTTCACTTGCATCCTAAAAATAAAAATATTTTGTTAATTATTTTCTGCCTATTAAATTTCATTCTTCAGAATAAGCCTCTATTAAGAATTCTTGCAAGCAGGAGTGTTGGTTGTCTAGTATAATTTGTTTTCCTAAACTTTACTTCATCGTCGATATGTCAAGAGAAGTTTGATTCTCTCAGAAAAAAATGTCCAGATGTACTATGCATATGTCTTCAGATAAACACGGAGCTGTTTTTGCATTGACCAGCTTCCTCACAGAATTAGACCAACGTAAGAGGTCTAAACATTACACCCTATTTTCTTAATTTGAAACATCATCTAATAACGTTTTTATCCATTAAATTTTCTGATCAGTCTGTTTCTTTGATCAATCTGCACAGTTAAACTCATGACGAGCATTACCAACTCCTCTGTCACTTGGTACTATTTTCCTCCTCACTTTGAGCTCTAAGTTTTTTCAGGAGTTTAGGTTGTCTCTCACTCACTCTCAGTTCATTTCTCTTGTATCAGCAATGAAATCTACTTGTGGGATATTCAATCACTCATCTATCATACATTCTAAAAAGTATTAAGGCATTTTACTACACAGTTCCGTTTAAATCACTAAAAAATCACTAAATTTAAATTCTTTTGTTGACTAGTGTTACTGTGCAGCCCAAATATTCCACGAGCCAACAGGTCTTGACTAAATTCACCAGAATACACCCCCGTACTCCACTTATACACCCCTAACACTGGTCAGCCAAGACTGCACAGTCACTTGAACCCAACAGACATTGGAACCCATTCTGCTCCAGACACCAGCAACAGCACAGTCTTATTAAGGAAAACAGAGCCCAGATTATTCCTGATGTCTTTTCTGTGAACATCTATCCAATCTATTATTTAAAATAAAAATTCACACTAAATGCCTACTATGCCAAAGCAGGCACATACAGGAATGAAAATAGACCCAACAGAACACAATAAGGAGTGGTGGCAAATTGGAAAATGCATGCAATCTAAAGGGTGTAGCAGCTACCCAACTACAGTTGGTTGTTGCCTTGGGGATTATGGGCCCAGAATAGCCAGAATCCAATTTTTTCAAAACCTGATGTGTAATATGAAATTTCTCAATTTTTAATATGCAGGTGTAACTCAACATTTCTGCAAATCAAATAAAGTAAACATACTTCTAGTAATTGAATTTTTTTTGAAAATAAAAATTGATTTTCAAGCTAATTAGCTTTCTTATCAAACCACATATAATAGAAAACCTTTAGGTCAATATTTTAATCTATAATTTTTGAATAAGTAAAAAACAGTTAATGAAAATATGAAAGAAGTTAGTGACAAATCTCCTTGTCTACATAAAAATGAAGATAAAAACTTCTGTACATCAAAAAAATCATAAAAATAATTAAAAGGTAAATATCAAAGCATGAAGAATAATTTACTGTGATGACTGATTGTCATATACCGCTAGTGGGAATGTCAATTCCTTCTATCTTCTAAGAAGCAATTTGATACTATAGATGAGGGACTTAAAATATAAGTTTTGGCCCAGTAAAACAATTTCTAAGAATTTATCCTAAGGAGTTAATTTAATATAGTTTTATATATGATTATAATTCAGTTAAAAGAGTAGTTATTATTAAATTATTAGATCAAGTATAGTATGTCACATTATTTATTATATCAAATATCTGAAACAAGTTAAATGTCCAGCATTAGGTAAAGTTTAAGTAATCTTAACCAATTCAATAAATATAGTTTTATACTTTTCATAACACAATGGTTTTGATTAATTTTTAAGACATTAAGGTAAATGCTTATGTTTAATCTAGATTTTTTTTAAATGCTAGAAAATATTCACCCATAAGTTCACCTCTGCTTCTTAATGACTGCTAACATTTTAGAATATACCTTTCCAGAATGTATCCTAAATGTTTACAAATAGAGTATATGAATATGTATACGTTACATCTTTCTCCCTTTCTCTCTCTCTCTTTTTTTTTTTTTTTGCTGCACCCTGTGGCATGTGGGATCTTAGTCCCCCGACCAGGGATGGAACCCGTACCCCCTGCATTGGGAATGCAGAGTCTTAACCACTGGACTGCAAGGGAAGTCCCTCTCCTTTTCTATCTTCATATTTTCCTCTCTCTCATTAGGCCTTAAACAATGTATCATAAATATATTTATTGTTCATTATGTATTTAAAACGTAATTTTAAATGGTTATATAAGTGTATTTTCATTTAGAGTAACCAAGATTATTTTTAAATCTTAAAAAGCTGAGACCTATCTCAAAGTTTCAAAGATCACAAAATAAAACATTTTATTAACATAGCCTGACACATGTCTTATATTCTGTCAGTTCTTTTGGATGTATACTTTTTGATCACTTTTTTATTTAAGAACAATTTTAAAATATGAGTACCTATAGAGAGAATGGAAAAAAATTGATTTTTTTTCTCTAGCATAATTAATCAAAAATAATTAAATGAATAATTAGGTAATTTTCTTTATATGTCACAACTCCTACTCAGTAATGTCAAAACTTTTAGAACTGGTATTCTAAAACTCTGTCAACTTTTTTTTATAAACAAGGTGTAACGTTTCAAGGAACATTCCGCAGACTGGATCTCTGGATCTATATTTGTCAAACTGTGTTTCTCTTCCACTATCCACATACAGTTGGTGCTGGTTACTTCTATAGGGTTTAGTCCTGTATCTTGTTGTCACAGTCTGGATTAGTCAGGCTAGGAAGTGGTGGTAATATTCATGGAGTTATTGCTATACAACCGTGAGGGTTACTTACTACAAGTAAAAGTGACTGCAAGCCATATAAATACATGGCATTAAACCCAAAATAAATGAATTCTAAACTCAACTTTTTCAGATGCATATCCCCCAAATTCCCATGGCTCCTCCAATGCCACCCCCCAAAAAAGGAAGGTGCTGACAAAGGGAGAGTCGGACTAGAAATAGAAACGGTTATAAACCTTCCATTTCAAAATTTTCAAAAGCATATGACCATATGAACATATTGCCGGGTCCCTCCCAGGGCCCTGGAAGGAGCTGGTACAAATGAAAGTCCCTGAAACTTAAGCCTCACTAGCATCAAGGTAAATATGCCTCTAGCGAGAACTGTGAGCAACCTATAAAACTGGTCTGTCCTTCTCCAGCATAAATTAGTCAGTTGCTCAGTAATTTGTAGAGTAACTTGCATTTTCTGTTACCAATTTGGAAAGGAAAGGTAGAATAAGTGACAAACTGATGCTAGAAATTCTGGTTCATGGTGGGCATCATATAAACCAACCAAACTGCTTACGAGAGGTAAGCACATTTTATTCAAGAGAGAGGGAAACTTTATCCTTTTATTCATCAGAGCTTTGTTTCTAAAAGTTAATGTTAATGCTAACAGGCTAATTAAATGTAAATATTTGATTAATTAAATAATGGTACTCCCAGCAATGGGATACAGTAACTCTTAATATTGTATCATAGACAAATATTCACTAATACAGAAAAATAATCATAATTCAGTGATCAAAAATGCAATTTTCAAAATTGTATATAATGACATAATTTTTATAAAAATATGTTTGTAGTTACATAGGAAACATTTTGGAAAGTTTTAAGTATTAGCAAAGGATATCTCTAAGCCTGTCATTATAGATATTTTAAAATTTAATTAAAAATGTTTAGTTTAAAAATTTTAAATGTTATATACATTGCCTTTTGAAATATATTGTAATGTGATAAAAAACATTTTTATTTAAAAAGCAATAAAGTATATGATGCTTAGTATATAAGCCACACAATAATGTGAAGGTTTCAAATAACAGAAAACCATTTCGGTTCACATAAACCTCCTTTTATTCAGGGCTTATTTTTATACCAGTTATTTGACTCCAGCATCAGTCATACGGCATTTCTGTACTTCTTAACAAGCCCATGGGTTTTCTACTTTTTTCAAGCAAATCTTGATGAAGCAGTTGATAATCTGAGGCTTGCCTGCTATATTGTGAAATCCCTCTGTGTTTTTAATAAAGGCATCCTCTCTGCTCTACCTAAAGTATGTGTCAAGAGTGGATAAATAACACTTTTTAAACACAGAACAACATATTAGCTACTTATTAGAATTACTAATTATTTATATAACTATAAATATATCTTTATGATAACATATTAACTATTTCTATGAATCGCTTATTTTAATGTCAAGAATACACCCAGGATTCCAGTAAAATTTGTTTTCTCTATTTTCAAAGATAAGGAAAAGCAATAAACTTTGAAATTAAAAGGCAAGTGAATAATAGAAATAAAATAGAATTGAACTAGTATAATTATCTGATTATATATTTTACAGTCTATGTTGTGTGTGATTGTTTAGGAACACAATGTTACTAATCTTTGAGATATTGTAGCCAGTGTGGCCTGCAGAGTTTAGCACTTCAATTTATCTTATCTTTAATATGGATCTGTGGCCTCTTAGGGCTATCAGCTATCCTATGAAAAGGTCCTCCTTTGCTACTTCTATTTGTCATTAAACTTTTGTTTTCAATCCATCAGCACACTTTTTACTGAGTTCCTGTTTTGTTAAAGCAAGACTCTGAGGAAAAGGGAAAGAAATGTAAGAATCACAACCTGCCGTTCAAAAGCTCATAGTCTGTATGCAGGTGGAGAATCTGTGACATTTGAAGATAATCAGGAGAATTTACAAATACTAGTTCAAGAATAAATATTGAGAGTTTTCTGTTGTTGTTGACGTCATCATCATTCTGCTGCTTATGTGTTTTTGCCAACAGTAAAATATAATGTTTAAGTGTCCAGAGATGAGAGAGGAGATAGGGCAGTGAGTAGCATACCATGTGTGTCTATAATATGCCTGGAGGTGTAGACTGAACATAGAAAGAAACAAGAAGGAAACACCAAGTTCTGTAAGACTTGGAAATGAATCTATTACTGAAATTTTTATTTGAACATATATCAGTTAGCATTATTGTTTTTAACTCGCAGGTAACCAAAAACTAAACCCATACGGGAATTTCTTGTTCATGTCATTACAATTTAGGGATCTTTCACAAGCCAGGCATGGCTGGATTCAGGGATCAAAGAGTGTTACAAGCACTGACTTTTTCCCACCTCTTGGTTCTGCCCGCTACTGTGTTGGCTCCAGTCTAAACATGTTACATGTGGTGGAGAAATGGCTACAGCAGTAGCCATCACATCATCCCAGGGTGTACTACATGCAAACACATCTCTTCTTCCATAAATCTGAGCAAAATTCCATGGTGAATGCTCTAGATAAAGGAGCATGCCCATCTCTGAACCAATCTCTCTTGAATAGAAAATGAAATGTACTGCATGGCTGTGGCCTGGGTCACATACCCCTGAAATAGGGGATGGAACCAGCTCCACCGAGGCACATAGACTGAAAGCAGGGGCAGGTCACTCCCCAAAAGTTATTTCAAAGAAAGTGAAATGGTTTTTAGATTTTCAAAAGACAGTAGGCATAAATTTCATGGGGTAAGATAAATATCAGCTGGGGCATTGTGGGGCTTCCTCTGTAATACTTTTATAATTCATATAGTTGAATGTTTTGTACCAACATATGGAAAAATGTTAATGAGGTGGCCAAATAACATTTAAATGTTATTTAAGAAGAGGACTTAAGAGTTTGGAAGAGTGTTAGGAAGTAAGTACAAATGTAAAATGATGTTTTAAAATTCTATAGGGAAATGTAACAGTAAAAATCAGAACTTTTAAAACTACTTCACCATTTCACCTAAAAATTTCATATCTTGAAATTTATTTTAAGGGAAAAAATAGTCAAGTACAGATACATATACACATGTTTATTGCACATTGCCAATATCAAAAATGGGAAAATCATTAAGTAATAATAAAAAATTATTCATTATAAATTATTTTTAGTTTATAAAAAATTAATAAAGTTTCTTATACCCATGTAGTCAAATACTTTGGATGCATTGACTACTATAATTTGTATTTGTTTATATAAAATATTACATAAAATAAATCAGATTAGAAAAAGAGTATATGTAGTATGATTGTATTTATACACACAAATGCTTAAAGAAAGTTTGGAAGTATATGTACCAAGAGATTTAAAAAAATAGTTATATCTATATTATGGAGTTGAAGGCAATTTTTCCTTTGGCTTAACTGTATTTTTTCTTTTGTAAAATTAAAATAAAATTGTAATTTAAAAATAAGTAATGGGAGCTCTACCCACCACCAGAGCCTCCCATCAAGCCTCTTAGATAGCCTCAACCACCAGAGGGCAGACAGCAGAAGCAAGAAAAACTCCAATCCTGCAGCCTGTGGAACAAAAACCACATTCACAGAAAGATAGACAAGATGAAAAGGCAGAGGGCTATATACAAGATGAAGGAACAAGATAAAACCCCAGAAAAACAACTAAATGAAGTGGAGATAAGCAACCCTCCAGAAAAAGAATTCAGAATAATGACTGAATATGATCCAGGACCTTGGAATAAGAGTGGAGGCAAAGATCGAGAAGATGCAAGAAATGTTTAACAAAGACCTAGAAGAAATAAAGAACAAACAAACAGAGATGAACAATACAATAACTGAAATGAAAACTACACTAGAAGGAATCAATAGCAGAATAACTGAGGCAGAAGAACGGATAAGTGACCTGGAAGACAGAATGGTGGAATTCACTGCTGCGGAACAGACTAAAAAAAAAGAATGAAAAGAAACGAAGACAGCCTAAGAGACCTCTGGGACAACATTAAACGCAACAACATTCACATTATAGGGGTCCCAGAAGGAGAAGAGAGAGAGAAAGGACCTGAGAAAATATCTGAAGAGATTATAGTCGAAAACTTCCTTAACATGGGAAAGGAAATAGCCACCCAAGTCCAGGAAGCGCAGAGAGTCCCATACAGGATAAACCCAAGGAGAAACACACCGAGACACATAGTAATCAAAGTGGCAAAAATTAAAGACAAAGAAAAATTATTGAAAGCAGCAAGGGAAAAATGACAAATAACATACAAGGGAACTCCCATAAGGTTAACAGCTGATTTCTCAGCAGAAACTCTACAAGCCAGAAGGGAGTGGCATGATATACTTAAAGTGATGAAAGGGAAGAACCTACAACCAAGATTACTCTATCCGGCAAGGATCTCATTTAGATTTGATGGAGAAATCAAAAGCTTTACAGACAAGCAAAAGCTGAGAATTCAGCACCACCAAACCAGCTCTACAACAAATGCTAAAGGAACTTCTCTAAGTGGGAAACACAAGAGAAGAAAAGGACCTACAAAAACAAACCCAAAACAATTAAGAAAATGGTCATAGGAACATACATATCGATAATTACCTTAAACGTGAATGGATTAAATGCTCCAGCCAAAAGACACAGGCTTGCTGAATGGATACAAAAACAAGACCCATATATATGCTGTCTACAAGAGACCCACTTCAGACCTAGGGACACATACAGACTGAAAGTGAGGGGATGGAAAAAGATATTCCATGCAAATGGAAATCAAAAGAAAGCTGGAGTAGCTATACTCACATCAGATAAAATAGACTTTAAAATAAAGAATGTTACAAGAGACAAGGAAGGACACTACATAATGATCAAGGGATCAATCCAATAAGAAGATATAACAATTATAAATATATATGCACCCAACATAGGAGCACCTCAATACATAAGGCAACTGCTAACAGCTATAAAAGAGGAAATCAACAGTTACACAATAATAGTGGGGGACTTTAACACCTCACTTACACCAATGGACAGATCATCCAAAATGAAAATAAATAAGGAAACAGAAGCTTTAAATGACACAATAGACCAGATAGATTTAATTGATATTTATAGGACATTCCATCCAAAAACAGCAGATTACACTTTCTTCTCAAGTGTGCACAGAACATTCTCCAGGATAGATCACATCTTGGGTCACAAACCAAGCCTCAGTAAATTTAAGAAAATTGAAATCATATCAAGCATCTTTTCTGACCACAACACTATGAGATTAGAAATCAATTACAGGGAAAAAAACCGTAAAAAAACACAAACACATGGAGGCTAAACAATATGTTACTAAATAACCAAGAGATCACTGAAGAAATCAAAGAGGAAATCAAAAAATACCTAGAGACAAATGACAATGAAAACATGACGACCCAAAACCTATGGGATGCAGCAAAAGCAGTTCTAAGAGGGAAGTTTATAGCTATACAAGCCTACCTAAAGAAACAAGAAAAATCTCAAGTAAACAATCTAACCTTACACCTAAAGGAACTAGAGAAAGAAGAACAAACAAAACCCAAAATTAGCAGAAGGAAATAAATCATAAAGGTCAGAGCAGAAATAAATGAAATAGAAACAAAGAAAACAATAGCAAAGATCAATAAAACTACAAGCTGGTTCTTTGAGAAGATAAACAAAATTGATAAGCCATTAGCCAGAGTCATCAAGAAAAAGAGGGAGAGGACTCAAATCAATAAAATTAGAAATGAAAAAGGAGAAGTTACAACAGACACTGCAGAAATACAAAGCATCCTAAGAGACTACTACAAGCAACTCTATGTCAATAAAATGGACAACCTGGAAGAAATGGACAAATTCTTAGAAAGGTATAACCTTCCAAGACTGAACCAGGAAGAAACAGAAAATATGAATAGACCAATCACAAGTAATGAAATTGAAACTGTGATTAAAAATCTTCCAACAAACAAAAGTCCAGGACCAGATGGCTTCACAGGTGAATTCTATCAAACATTTAGAGAAGAGCTAACACCCATCCTTCTCAAACTCCTCCAAAAAATTGCTGAGGAAGGAACACTCCCAAACTCATGCTATGAGGCCACCATCACCCTGATACCAAAACCAGACAAACATACTACAAAAAAAGAAAATTACAGGCCGATATCACTGATGAATATAGATGCAAAATTCCTCAACAAAATACTAGCAAACAGAATCCAACAACACATTAAAAGGATCATACACCATGATCAAGTGGGATTTATCCCAGGGATGCAAGGATTCTTCAATATATGCAAATGAATCAATGTGATACACCATATTAACAAATTGAAGAATAAAAACCATACGATCATCTCAATAGATGCAGAAAAAGCTTTTGACAAAATTCAACACCCATTTATGATAAAAATTCCCCGGAAAGTGGGCATAGAGGGAACCTACCTCAACATAATAAAGGCCATATACGACAAACCCACAGCAAACATCACTCTCAATGGTGAAAAACTGAAAGCATTTCCTCTAAGATCAGGAATGAGACAAGGATGTCCACTCTCACCACTATTATTAAACATAGTTTTGTAAGTCCTAGCCATGGCAATCAGAGAAGAAAAAGAAATAAAAGGGATACAAATTGGAAAAGAAGAAGTAAAACTGTCACTGTTTGCAGATGACATGATACTATACATAGAGAATCCTAAAGATGCCACCAGAAAACTACTAGAGCTCATCAATGAATTTGGTAAAGTTGCAGGATACAAAATTAATGCACAGAAATTTCTTGCATTCCTATACACTAATGATGAAAAATCTGAAAGAGAAATTATGGAAACACTCCCATTTACCATTGCAACAAAAAGAATAAAATACCTAGGAATAAACCTACCAAGGGAGACAAAAGACCTGTATGCAGAAAACTATAAGACACTGATGAAAGAAATTAAAGATGATACCAACAGGTGGAGAGATATACCATGTTCTTGGATTGGAAGAATCAATATTGTGAAAATGACTATACTACCCAAAGCAATCTACAGATTCAATGCAATCCCTATCAAATTACCAATGGCATTTTTTATGGAACTAGAACAAATCATCTTAAAATTTGTATGGAGACACAAAAGACCCCAAATAGCCAAAGCAGTCTTGAGGGGAAAAAACGGAGCTGGAGGAATCAGACTCCCTGACTTCAGACTACACTACAAAGCTACAGTATTCAAGACAATATGGTACTGGCACAAAAACAGAAACATAGATCAATGGAACAACATAGAAAGCCCAGAGATTAACCCACGCACCTATGGTCAACTAATCTATGACAAAGGAGGCAAAGATATACAATGGAGAAAAGACAGTCTCTTCAATAAGTGGTGCTGGGAAAACTGGACAGCTACATGTAAAAGAATGAAATTAGAATACTCCCTAACACCATACACAAAAATAAACTCAAAATGGATTAGAGACCTAAATGTAAGACCGGACACTATAAAACTCTTAGAGGAAAACATAGGAAGAACACTCTTTGACATAAATCACAGCAAGATCTTTTTTGATCCACCTCCTCGAGTAATGGAAGTAAAAACAAAAATAAACAAATGGGACCTAATGAAACTTCAAAGCTTTTGCACAGCAAAGGAAACCATAAACAAGACGAAAAGACAACCCTCAGAATGGGAGAAAATATTTGCAAACGAATCAACGGACAAAGGATTAATCTCCAAAATATATAAACAGCTCATTCAGCTCAATATTAAAGAAACAAACAACCCAATCGAAAAATGGGCAGAAGACCTAAATAGACATTTCTCCAAAGAAGACATACAGATGGCCAAGAAGCACATGAAAAGATGCTCAACATCACTAATTATTAGAGAAATGCAAATCAAAACTACAATGAGGTATCACCTCACACCAGTTAGAATGGGCATCATCAGAAAATCTACAAACAACAAATGCTGGAGAGGGTGTGGAGAAAAGGGAACCCTCTTGCACTGTTGGTGGGAATGTAAATTGATACAGCCACTATGGAGAACAATATGGAGGTTCCTTAAAAAACTAAAAATAGAATTACCATATGACCCAGCAATCCCACTACTGGGCATATACCCAGAGAAAACCGTAATTCAAAAAGACACATGCACCCCAATGTTCACTGCAGCACTATTTACAATAGCCAGGTCATGGAAGCCACCTAAATGCCCATCGACAGACGAATGGATAAAGAAGTTGTGGTACATATATACAATGGAATATTACTCAGCCATAAAAAGGAACGAAATTGAGTCATTTGTTGAGACGTGGATGGATGTAGAGACTGTCATACAGAGTGAAGTAAGTCAGAAAGAGAAAAACAAATATCGTATATTAATGCATGTATGTGGAACCTAGAAAAATGGTACAGATGAACCAGTTTGCAGGGCAGAAGTTGAGACACAGATGTAGAGAACAAACGTATGGACACCAAGGGGGGAAAACTGCGGTGGGGTGGGGATGGTGGTGTGCTGAATTGGGCAACAGGTATTGACATGTATACAGTGATGTGTATAAAATTGATGACTGATTAAAAAATAAAATTAAAAAAAAATCAATGTGCTTAAAAAAAAATAATGGTAAGAAGAAGGATTGGAAAATTTCCTTTTTATTTACAAAGTAAAACACAACTTTAATGACATAAAAATTTGTTTTATTTCTTTAAAATATATGAGAAATATGGTATTTCAGTCTCAAAAAGAAAAATGACTTGGCTTATGTGTGAATGCTTGTATATGCATGTGTATACAAATATCATATATGCATAACCCTCCATCTTAAAAAAAAAATGCAGATTTTATGTTATATTGTTAGTTTTATCCAAATACCAGCTTTTTCTTCCCATGACCAAATCACTGAATTACATAAAAAGTATAAAATGGAGCACTGCCATTGTGCTTTATAAATTTAACTGCATACATGAGCCAAAAGACTTTGTAATTTCCAAGTCAGACGAGAATTACTAGCATTAAAAGACTTCCAGTCACACATTTCTTATTCTGAAATCCAGCACTTGATATCAGCATAAGACAACTTTGAAAGGTTTATCACAGGATAGTGCCAATATCTTACAGAGTAAAACACATCACATTTCCAAATATTTATAATAGCTGACATGAAAAATAAATACAACTATCTAAATCCAGATAATTCTTGTTTAAAAAGGAAAATATAATTCAAACAGGTGTGTGAGAGAATCACAGAATTTCAAATCTGGAGCAAGTAAGTCTTGGAGAACATCCAGTTTTGGCTTTGTATTTTATAAATATAAGAAACTAGATACCATGATGCAAGATGACACACCTAAAGTTCTGTAGGTCAGTGGAGGGAAAATCCAAGACCAGGTCATCTGACTCATAGTCGCTTGCTCTTGCAGCTATGCTACACTCCTAAAGCAACCAGAAATGAGCCCAGTACTTGTCGGATTTTCCTCAATGCAGGTGTGGAAAAGCAATGACTTGCCTTGTGGTGTCAAGGAAAGGGTGAGACTGAGCCAAACAAGTTGATCTTTCTCACAATTTATTAATGATGTAAACTTGAGCATGTTAGTTAAGCTCTCTGAGCCTTGCTTTCTTCATCTCTTAAATGGGATGAATAATATTTACATAAAAGTGTTTGTGAGGCTTGTAAGTTTGGGAGGTAATATGCATGAAGAGCCTAGTATCTACCAGGTTTTGATCAGGCTGTCCTATTGATTCTCTTTTAAGCTTGTTATGCTATCTTGCTCAGGATTAAAACTGATCAATCTGCCATGGTTTTAGGAATACTGATAAGGTGGTTGCCTTCAGTACTCTACTTTAGATGACCTTTATAAAATTGTTTTTGCAGGACACAAGATGCTGATACTTAATTCTCTATTTACTGTATTTAGTCACCTCCTTTATTTTATGCAAGAAAATCTGATTTTTTATTACAATGGGAAGGGAAGTTTTATTGGTCAATATAAGAAATGGGATGACAAAGGAATTCTGTCAACCGTGTTTTTGTCTGCATTTTCAGAATGTATATCTGACTGTTTTCAGGTGTGTTTATCTGAGTATTTCTTTCATTAGGTTTCATAATTATTTAAAGAAGCTTAATTTTTTATTTTTAATTAATTCAGACAGTTTACCTAAGTTGTATATTTCACTGTCATTTAAAAATACACATAAAAAATAACCTTTTATCTTCAGAGGGAATTTTTAAAAATTAATATCTCAGATTACCTGCTAATAAACTATTCCTCAAGAAAAAGCTATTTTAAGATATCCCCTTGAGCGGTAAATGTTAGTGTGTAACTGTGATAATCTCAAGCTCTAACCATCACCTCAGGGAGTGTATATATCCCATTAGAATCAAGGAAATAAGCCAAAACCTCAAAGAGACCTAACAAGTATGATACCCAAAGTGAAGGGCATCTCCGCAGTCCAGGGAACCATAAGAAGCTTCCATAATTATCAGGGTTTGCAAAAACCATTAGAATAACCACTGGCGCCAAGACATCCTTTCTACATGGAAGAGGAAGTAGTACTTGATAGGATGGAGAGAGCTGTGGGTTCCACTATGGAGAGATCACTCTAGAAAGGGCTTAGGTAAGAAATACTCAAAAGAAGTTACCAGGAAACAGATTTTAGCCATGTAAAAGGAAGAAGATTTTAATATTCAGAGCTGTGCAAAGCTGCCAAGGAGATGGTGAGTTCTTTGTCACCCAGTTCTTCATGAAAGGATTGATATATTTAAACATGCTCCATTACTTCCCTAAAATATGAAAACCCCTTATTCATATTATTGCAAGGCAAACATGATGAAGTCTAGTTTTTGAAAATGATACTTAGATAAGTTTAAAATCTTCTTTATTATGAGATTAATTTCCAACATTAAAATATAATGCTGTTTAACTTGCCTTTCAAAAATCAACTATTGATTCAGGATTTAAAAGTAAATAGCTTTATGTTTACCTGTGCAATGATCTTTAAAATTATGATCCTTACAGATGTTTCTCCTTACACTGTTTAAAATTAAAATAACATTATACCCTACTATTGAATCAACTAAAACAATTATAAGATTTTAATTAATTTCTTAGATCATTCTTCTACAGTAACATCATCAATATTAAATTACATGCATGTTGTTATGTATATGTATCTGGGTTGAACACTCACATGCATTCATACACGTGTGCTCTACAGTTGAGTTATTGAATAAATATGAGAAATTCTCCATATACAATTGAATTTAGAGAAGGGATATATGTTGAATTAGAATTGCAGTTCATGCTTATTAAATCAATCATATTATTTCTAGGGAAAGTCTATCAAAAAGTAATAGTTTAAAATAGTAGTGATAATAATACATTGACAAGTAATTTGATAATTCTTATATGCCCTTTATTAAAATCTTTACATATGTTGCTTACAGGAGATATCTTTTGTTTCTTTTATTACATAAAAGAGGTAAGGAATCAAGAGTGGATTGTGGAGGAAATTATTATCCCCATAAAGGATACATATTAAAAGATTAGATCAAACTGTTGCTGTACTTGAAATGTTTAAATCTGGATAATTCTTTTAATTTCTCTGGGCTTTAATACCCTCATTTATAAACTAAGTTAGTTCAACATTCATGTGCAAATACAAGCATGCAAACAACAAACATAAAAATGAACCAAGGAAAATAACAAAAAAATCTCACAATAAACAAAAAGTTTACTATATTTATTATACCTACTCGATACATACTATGTATCACAACAAACCACCAAAAACGCCTACTTTGTTTATTGCACCAATTCAATCCATACTATGTGAAAGGCTGCTTGGTACTGAAGATATAAGGTTTAAAAAACAAAACAAAACAAACAACAACAAAACAGCCAGCTTCCTGACCTCATGGAGCTTTTTTTTTTTTTTCTATTTATTTATTTTTTATTTATTTATTTTTTCTTTTATTTTTTTTTTTAAACATCTTTATTGAAGTATAATTGCCTTACAATGGTGTGTTAGCTTCTGCTTTATAACAAAGTGAATCAGTTATACATATACAATATGTTCCCATTTCTCTTCCCTCATGCATCTCCCTCCCTCCCACCCTCCCCATCCCACTCCTCTAGGTGGTCACAAAGCACCGAGCTGATCTCCCTGTGCTATGCGGCTGCTTCCCACTAGCTATCTATTTTACATTTGGTAGTGTATATATGTCCATGACACTCTCTTACCCTGTCACATCTCACCCCACCCCCTCCCCATATCCTCAAGTCCATTCTCTGGTAGGTCTGTGCCTTTATTCTTGTCTTGCCACTAGGTTCTTCATGGCCTTTTTTTTTTTTTTTTTTCCCTTAGATTCCGTATATATGTGTTAGCATACTGTATTTGTTTTTCTCTTTCTGACTTACTTCACTCTGTATGACAGACTCTAACTCCATCCACCTCATTACAAATACCTCCATTTCATTTCTTTTTATGGCTGAGTAATATTCCATTGTATATATGTGCCACATCTTCTTTATCCATTCATCTGTCGATGGACATTTAGGTTGCTTCCATGTCCTGGCTATTGTAAATAGAGCTGCAATGAACATTTTGGTACATGACTCTTTTTGAACTATGGTTTTCTCAGGGTATATGCCCAGTAGTGGGATTGCTGGGTCGTACGGTAGTTCTATTTGTAGTTTTTTAAGGAACCTCCATACTGTTCTCCATAGTGGCTGTATCAATTTACATTCCCACCAACAGTGCAAGAGTGCTCCCTTTCCTCCACACCCTCTCCAGCATTTATTGTTTGTAGATTTTTTGATGATGGCCATTCTGACCGGTGTGAGATGATATCTCATTGTAGTTTTGATTTGCATTTCTCTAATGATTAATGATGTTGAGCATTCTTTCATGTGTCTGTAGGCCATCTGTATATCTTCTTTGGAGAAATGTCTATTTAGGTCTTCTGCCCATTTTTGGATTGGGTTGTTTGTTTTTTTGTTATTGAGCTGCATGAGCTGCTTGTAAATCTTGGAGATTAATCCTTTGTCAGTTGCTTCATTTGCAAATATTTTCTCGCATTCTGATGGTTGTCTTTTGGTCTTGTTTACGGCTTCCTTTGCTGTGCAAAAGCTTTTAAGTTTCATTAGATCCCATTTGTTTATTTGTGTTCTTATTTCCATTTCTCTGGGAGCTGGGTCAAAAAGAATCTTGCTGTGATGCATGTCATAGAGTGTTCTGCCTATGTTTTCCTCTAAGAGTTTGATAGTGTCTGCCCTTACACTTAGGTCTTTAATCCATTTTGAGTTTATTTTTGTGCATGGTGTCAGGGAGTGTTCTAATTTCATACTTTTACATGTACCTGTCCAATTTTCCCAGCACCACTTATTGAAGAGGCTGTCTTTTCTCCACTGTATATGCTTGCCTCCTTTATCAAAGATAAGGTGACCATATGTGTGTGGGTTTATCTCTGGGCTTTCTATCCTGTTCCATTGATCTATATTTCTGTTTTTGTGCCAGTACCAAACTGTCTTGATTACTGAAGCTTTGTAATATAGTCTGAAGTCAGGGAGCCTGATTCCCCCAGCTCCATTTTTCGTTCTCAAGATTGCTTTGGCTATTCGGGGTCTTTTGTGTTTCCATACAAATTGTGAAATTTTTTGTTCTAGTTCTGTGAAAAATGCCAGTGGTAGTTTGATAGGGATTGCATTGAATCTGTAGATTGCTTTGGGGAGTAGAGTCATTTTCACAATGTTGATTCTTCCAGTCCAGGAACATGGTATATCTCTCCATCTATTTGTATCATCTTTAATTTCTTTCATCAGTGTCTTATAATTTTCTGCATACAGGTCTTTTGTCTCCTTAGGTAGGTTTATTCCTAGATATTTTATTCTTTTTGTTGCAATGGTAAACGGGAGTGTTTTCTTAATTTCACTTTCAGATTTTTCGTCATTAGTGTATAGAAATGCAAGAGATTTCTGTGCATTAATTTTGTATCCTGCTACTTTACCAAATTCATTGATTAGCTCTAGGAGTTTTCTGGTAGCATCTTTAGGATTCTCTATGTATAGTATCATGTCATCTGCAAATAGTGACAGCTTTACTTCTTCTTTTCCGATTTGGATTCCTTTTATTTCTTTGTCTTCTCTGATTGCTGTGGCTAACACTTCCAAAGCTATGTTGAATAATAGTGGTGAGAGTGGGCAACCTTGTCTTGTTCCTGATCTTAGTGGAAATTGGAGCTTTCTTTTATTGGGTTCTATGACTTTAGTTTTTCTCAGCTTTACTGAGATATAACTGATATATAATATTGTGTAAGCTTAAGGTGTACAATATGGTAATTTGATACACATATTTATTGTAAAGTGAACATCACGATGGTTAGTTAACACTTCTAACACCTCACATTATTACCACTTTTTGTGTGTGTGATGAGAACATAAGATCTACTCTCTCAGTGACTTTAAAGTATATAATAGAGCATTATTAAATTTAGTCATCATACAGTACATTAGATCCCCAGGACTTATTTATCTCATAGCTGAAGTCTGTACCGTTTGACCAACATCTCTATTTCCCCTCTCCCATAGTGCCTGGTAATCACCAGTATACCCTCTGTTTCTACGACCTTATCTTTTTAGATTCACAAATAAGTGAGATCATACAGTATTTCTCTTTGTCTGTCTGACTTATTTCCCTTAGTGTAACACCCACAAGGTCCATTTATACTGTCTTAAACGGCAAGGTTTCCTTCTCCCCACCCTCATACATGCATACACAACTTTTTTCTTTATTAAAAAGTCTTACAAATAATAAATGTTGGAGAGGTTACGCAGAAAAGAGAACCCTCCTACACTGTTGGTGGGAATGTAAATTGGTACAGCCACTATGGAGAAGAATATGGAGGTTCCTTTAAAAACTAAAAATAGAGCTACCATATGATCCTGCAATCCTACTCCTGGGCATATATCCAGGGAAAGCCATAATTCAAAAAGGTACATGCACCCCAACGTTCATTGCAGCACTATTTACAATAGTCAGGACATGGAAACAACCTAAATGTCCATTAACAGATGAATGGATAAAGAAAATGTGATATCTATACACAATGGAATACTACTCAGCCATAGAAAAATGAATGAAATTATGCCATTTCAACAACATGGATGGACCTAGAGATTATCATACTAAGTGAGGTAAATCAGACAGAGAAAGACAAATATCGTATTATCTTGCTTATATGTGGAATCTAAAAAAAAGATACAAATGAACTTATTTACAAAACAGATATAGATGCAAACACATAAAAAACAAACTTATGGTTACCAAAGAGGAAAGGGGGGGAGGGATAAATTAGGAGTTTGAGATTAACATCTACACACTACTACATATAAAATAGATAACCGACAAGGACCTACTGTATAGCACCGTGAACTATATTCAGTATTTTGTAATAACCTATAAGGGAGAAGAATCTGAAAAAGAATAGATATGTATGTATGTATAACTGAATCACTTTGCTGTACACCTGAAACTAACACAACATTGTAAATCAACTGTACTTCAATAAAAATAAAGCAGATATTTCAAAACTTCCTCAGTTAAGGAAACAGAAGAGACAAGAATGAGTGAAGATTTCAGTCATCACATATTGCATTAATTCTCTGACTCTTTGACAACTGAGATATGATGGCTTATGTTAAGGCAGAGAAGTCTATTTTGACAGAATCTATAACCTTCCTTTTTGAAGATTCTAGGTCCTTTATGATTTAATCCAGCAAATGTTGATTCCTACTTACACTTGTTTTCAGTGTATCATAGAAACCTATTAATATTTAATTAATGTTTTCTGGGTACACTGACTCACAATTTACTTCTTTCTAAAGTGAATGTTCTGGGCTTCCCTGGTGGCATAGTGGTTAAGAATCTGCCTGCTAACGCAGGGGACACGGGTTCGAGCCCTGGTTCAGGAAGATCCACATGCCATGGAGCAACTAAGCCCGTGCGCCACAATTACTGAGCCTGCGCTCTAGAGCCCACGTGTCACGACTACTGAAGCCCGTGCTCCTAGAGCCCGTGCTCCAAGAGAAGCCGCCGCAACGAGAAGCCTGCACACCACAATGAAGAGTAGCTCTCGCTCGCCGCATCTAGACAAAGCCCGCACAGAGCAACGAAGACCCAATGCAGCCAAAAATAAAATGAATATAAAATAAATTAATTAATTAATTAAATAAAGTGAATGTTTTCTTCTCATGGATATTAAGAGAACATGATAGAATGAGTATCACTTTCAATTTTCCAAACATTTTGAAGGCTACTCCATGGAGGCACCCCTGAGACTCTGAATATCTCTGGGGCCTAGGTGCAATCTCATTTATCATTGTGTTCCTGAGGCTAACATTTTGCAGTTCTGTGGCAGAAGGAGATTATTCATTAGATGTTGGCCTGCTCAATGAATGATCAGAGGATAATGGTTAAATCTAAATATTTATAATCCACATTCCTGGTAGCTGTATGATTCTGAGCTGAAAGATCTGCCCCCTCCTTATGTCTTCCAAAAACTTAACATGAAAAATATTGACATGCTCAGTTTGCCCAGACAAAGTGAAATATATTATACGATTGCCTTTGAATAAAAACCAGTGAGGGAAAAATTATTTATAAAACATATGTACTGATTTTGTTTATCAAAATTGTGACATACAAATATGCTATTGGAGGAGAATCAGAGTGGAAAATGGGAGAAAAGTACTTCTAAATTGTAACACTTACACCAGAGTGTAAAACTCTCTGCATAAAGTCTGGAACGGATTAAAGGAAAATCGAATATTATTCCAGCACTGTAGCAGTTTCCATGGCCATGCTTTTTGTCTCATGATTACTGGGCTGTTATTCCTCCGATGCATGGGCCATATACTTAACTGCTTTGTCTCCAGGAGGAGAGAACACAGGGGCATCCTAAATGGAAAGAAAGAGGAACTTTCTAGTGCCCATTATCTTCCACTGTCCTTTGACCTTGAAAATGATTCCCCCACTGGATAGGTTAAAAAAAATTTTTTTCAGAACATATTGATTTGAAAAAGCACTTTGTGGTTTACTTGTAGAAAGTGCACTTAGTACTAATAGCATGCTTGTTCCTTGCCCCTGATGTTGCAGAAACAGGTCATTTTTCCAGAAATAAAGACAGAAATAGTTTTATTTTGGAATAGACTGTATTTTCCCCCATGTATTTATATTTGGCTTGAGGCCTAACATCTTTAAATTAGCCTTCAAAATTAAAAACTAAAAATAAACAAACAAAAGGAACAATAGTAATTCTAAAGAACATGACTTAAGTATAATTCACAATTGTAACAAAGTGTATGAAAATTATCTTCAGATGCTGGAGCATAAGCTAATTGAAATATACATTCAAAATGTCTTCAATGGTGTATAAACTTTACCAATTTAGACTACTGCCAAATATAATAATATAAAAATATATAGCAGTCAAACATTAGATATGAGATGCTGTTACATGATTAATTTTGCTGTTTGTGAGATTTTTATAGACGAGATCTCTGAGTTGGGTATTTAAATACATAAAACAAAGCAAAGGTATTCTGAATTGCCATTTTCTGGAATAATATTTTCCAAGGTTCCTCAGCGTGATATTATAACTGACCACACAATATGCACAATATGTACTCTTTAACCAAAATGACTGAGGAAGAAATCCAGAAGCATAATTACAGCTGTTCCTTTCCCTTCCTTCCTTGGATTATTCCATTCTAAAGGAATTAGGTGGACAAAGTAAAGATGGCTTTCATGTAGAAAGGAAGGTTGGCATCAGGAGTCAGAGCCCAACCCAGATAAAGAGGTTGTCCTGCTGGGGGCAGCATGCTGGCACAGAAATGTTCCAGAAAGAGGAAACGTTTTTTGTATTGTACTTGCAACTCTTCTGTAAGTTTTTTCTTTTTTTTTAAATGATGCAAAGAAATATAATTACAGAACTTTGTGTTTGCTTAACAGAGATAAAATAAAAATCAATAATTATCTAAAGTGTAGATTGGATATGTCCAATAAAACTTCTCACCAAATTAGTTTCTTTTTTTTTTTCCAAAGAAACCTATGTTTTTAAATACTTTTTTAGATTCTGTGATGATGGTAGAAATCATTATTTATCCTGGGTTTTTATGTATCACTGAGCAATAGGTAAATAACTCAATGAATACTGACTGACTGAAAATTATAAACTATTAACTTTCAATATGCAATGAAATCAAGTAACACTACTTGGAAACGTAGTTATGGCACAATCTTTTGGAAAAAATCTAATCAAAACCTTAAACTTAGAAATCTATCCCTTTTAGACATTCTTATTTTCTTTGTCACTTTGTATTTTATATGTAGAAATAAAACTGTTATAATGATTAAGAACTTAAGAAATGGGTTAAACTAGATCATCGTAGTATGAGTTGATGGTCGTCAATGAACTACAGAAATAAGCATTTAGTGTGGATAATCTTGTCTTGACTTTGAAGTATTACAGAGACACAGCGTCATAGCTTTCTCTCAGCATTTACTTGAGTAAACACAAGTAAACACAGCTCTAAAATCTTTCTAAAAATAAAGCAATTTATCAGGAGTCTGACTACTAACCTGACCTTTGTTACTAACCTATTTATGGGTCTTATATTTTTCAGCGAGTTAAAGTGGATTTTTTCTATGTGGCGACTGGTAAGAAGCTTCATAAACTCATTTAAAAAAGTGATTTAGCTTTACCATTTGTTTAAGTATTTTTAACCTTAGGGTAAAAACAGATGAATTAAACTTTGTACTAAAGCCTGTAGTAAGACACTGTGGACTTGAATAGCATATATGTGGACTACAGTGAATGGGAAGTTTTCAGCTGTTTCCATTTTCTGTAGTTCCTTGCTCAGTAAGTATGGTATATTAGATTTTTTTTTTTTTTTTTAGCAAATATCCAATGCCTCTTCCTCACACTGCCATGGGAGAGCATATTTTTCTACCCCAAAGACGCTGGGTTGGTTATATGACTTTCTTTGGCCTGTGGGGTGTTAGTGGATGCGATGCAAGTGAAGGTGTGAAAAATGTTTTGAGGTTGGGCTTGCTTTCTTGGCTTCTGCCTTCTGCAGTGAAAACATGCTTCAGATAGTTGCTGACCCAAGAAAGATGAGAGTCTTGTAAAGCAGATAGGAATACACATGTCCTTTCTTTAGAGCTAGGGATAACATTAAAATAAAGTTCTTTATCAAGCAAGTACAATAGTGTATTAAGTATCATAGGGAGAAAGAGAAAAATCTACAATGGCAAAGACAGCAAAAGCACATTAAGAGTAAAGATCATAGAAAAATATGAATTTGTGTTTGGGCATATTTATCTATAAATCAGTAAACTATATTACTATATGTCAAGTCTTTCTGTGGGATAGTAAGGATTTAATGAGATTTTGATTAAGGTAGTCACTGAGTCAAATGAAGACTTGTTGTGCCTGAATAGGCCCATAAGTGTTGATGAAAAAGCAGGGAATGTGCAGAAAAACAATATACAGTACTCCTTAATTTAACAAGCTGCTAACAATAGACTTTAATATTTTAAACAGTTTATACATTATTATAATAAAAATGAAAATCTCATTAAAATTTTATTTATTTTAAGCTTTCATACTCTGTGAAAGTTGTAGCTATTTCTAAGAACTCAACAGACAAATAATTGAGCTTTTGTCTGTGTACAGATGTCAAGTTATTGCTGAGGAGGGGATATGTGTGAGGGATATCTCATTCAGCCACCCTGCTGACATCACTATACTAAATGCTTTTTACAACTTGATATTGTAAAAAGCCTCAGAAAAGTTCATACTGATGTATCAGAATAGATATTGTAATGTCATCTAATAAGCAGTTTTATGCCGAGGAGTTGCAGAAAAACATTACTATATAATCCAATATGACATTATATATTCTAATATAACAAAGTATAAAAAATTATATTGAAACTTATATCCTTTCACTCCTTTATACATCTAACAGTATTAACGATGTTGATGCTGATTTAGTTGTTTACATAATCCATATAATTATTCTAACTCTCCACTTCAATTTTCTATTAGAAATCTAATTAAACTGCAAATGGAAAAGGATGCATATTGACACTAAACAGTAAAAGTCTGCTTTGGAAACTGTTTTGATGTCATCCAAAAAACTAAAATAATTATGTATGATATTAAAATTTAACATAAATGTATTATTCCATTATTAAATTACCACTTAACTGAGTCAGATTGAATTTATTAATTTGATGTACAAGGTTTCTTTGCAACCTTTTTATTTTCAACAATTATTGAGGAATGATATATTTCAATAAATATAATCTTTATAATGTAGCACAAGTTCTCAAATTTTCATGTCTTCACTCTGTTTGCAGGCTTTTCTCCAACTTTTAAAGATTTTTCTGTTTATCATTCATTTGGCTTTTTTGGTAAAATTTTAAATATAAATTTTCTTACTGTAGAACACTGACAAAGATTAAGAAATAGAAATTATTTTATTAATTAAATTAAATTCACAAATACACATTCAATTTTAATTTTTCAGTGATTTTGTGATGGTTTTAAATTAAATTTATTCATTCATTCACCTAGTAGTTACTGACTGCCTTTTATGCATTAGGCATCGTATTAGGCAGTAGAACAAAATGGTGAGCAAAAATATGTAATATTTTACTCTCATGGAACTTAAAATCAACATAAGGACAGATAATTAACCTAAAAATTACAAGAATGAAAAATTTTGCATTGTGATGAGTGCCACAAAGGAAAAACACAGGGTAAAATGAGAACTCTTTGACTTAATTAGGGAAGTCAGGGAAATCATTCATGAAATGATAAGTCAGCTGAAGTTTAAAGAAAAAGTAGGTTTCAACAAGTCACAAGAGGAGAGGATGTAACATAAGCATAGGAAATCATAAGTGAGGTGGTCCTAGGCAGAAGAAATTGTTGGGATACGTGTTGTGGAAGGGATGAGTAGCTACTACTTTCATGTGTATTTAATGAGAATATTTTCAACCATAAATCCAATAAAAAAGACAATCAGTTTGGTGATAATTTCAGGTTATAATTTGTTGTTATGCTAGAGTTGTAGTCTATAGCTGGTGTCTTCTACAAAGTCAGAATTACAAAGCATGGGAATGACCTCAATCAGAAGACTGCTAGGCTCATTTCTCTGAGGCATTTCTCTGACTCTGGCTGTGTACGGCAGAGAGAACCTTTGAAGTATGTAATGGTGTATCAGTGGTTTATTGCTAAAACAATGCTGCATAGCAAACTGTGCCCAACATTCTGTGACTTAGAATAGCTACAAAATAAGTGTAGCTCACAAATATGCAGGTAGGCTAGGGGCTTCTTCTTGCCTCAACTGGGCTTACTCATGGGTCCTTTCTTAGCATTCCATCTGCAAGAAGGCTCTTATGGTCTTGACTGGGCTTATTTATATGTCTGTCAGCTGGTGTAGAGTGGCCTCAGATGGGACAAGTGAGGAGATTCAGGTCTACACCAGTTGACTTATGTTCTAGCAGGCTTGGCAGAAGAACAAGAGAGGAAGTGAGAATGCACAGTTGCTTTCCCAAGCCTCCACTTTTTGCAAATTCGCTACTTTACCATTGGCCAAAGCAAGTTACATGGCCAGGAACAGTCAGTATGGAAGGCCATTAACCAAAGGCATGAGTGAAAAGAGGGGTAAAAAATTGGGGGTATTAATTCAAGCAATCAACCACCAGTGGCATCTGGAACAGCAACGGTGATGTCAGGAAAATAGGAGCACTCTGCTTTTGGAGAGTTTTCTCACAGGCTTCAGAGCCTGACAAAGAAACTTAAAGGTCAGTGTGCCCAGAGGGCAGAAGGCCAAAGCCAGCAAGGTGGGAGCTGGAGCTAGAGAGGTTAGTCCTATGGAGGGCCTTATTTCTGAATTCAGTTATTATTATTATAGATTTTTTTCCTGGATGAGTGAATGAACAATAAGCTTTTCCATTAGGAATAATTAAGTGACAAATTTACAGAGAAACCAAAATTAGTTTCTTTGGTATGTAATATTCTAAGAGTAACACTGAAATTTAAGTAATTATTTTAATAAAACAAAAATTATAAAAAGCTCATTGTAATACTTAAGAACCTTATAATTCTACAACTTAACATATATTTAAATATACTTTTCTTTCTAGTTCTTTGATGTTTTCAAATGGAAAATGATTTCCCTACTTACTTCAGTGCAAAAGTTGATTTGCGTTTTAAGGAGAATTCAATTGTGTCTGTTTCTCATTTTTGTGTTTAAGATAAAATATGACTTTTACATGGCTTACTCCTCTTCTAGTTTTCCTAAAGTGTACTATTCCAATTTAATATTTCTTTTGATTCTTAATCTTTACAGCATTTACTTTTAGCTGAGTTTGGTAAATTTTTGAAGTGTGATACACAGCAGAAAAGCACACAAAACGTATGTGGACAGCTCACTTCTCAAACTGAACATAACTGTGTAAGGAACACCTAGATCAAGGAACAGAATGTTATCAGTACCTCAGACACTCCTCACCCATTCTCTCCCAAGTATTACCTCTTCCTCCCAAAAGACAACCTCTGTTCTGATCTCTATCACCATGAACTAGTTTTTCTTTTTTGAACTCTATATAAATAGAATTATATAGTCTGATTTATCTTGACCAACTTTGTGATTGTGACCTTAACTCATGCTGCATGTAGCAGTATTCTGTTGATTTGAATTGCTAGATAGAATCCTATGCATGATACACTACAATTTATATATTCCATTAGTGACGATGTTTGGTTATTTCTTGTTTTGTGGCTATGACAAAATGGTGCTTTATTGGTACATGCCTTGTACATGCCTTTTAGTACATATATGTGCACATTTTAAATAGTTATATACCTATGAGTTTATACTTATGAGTATTGTGTTCATGCCTACAAATACATGACTAAGAGAATTGGGGGATATACCTAGGATGTATACCTAAAAGTATTGGGAAAATAGAAGAATATTATGTTCACCTTTAGTAGATAATGCCAGATAGTTTTTCAGAGGGCTCGTACTGATTTTCACTTCCCCCACCAATGTATGAAATTTTTATTGCTCCAAATACTCTCAAATACTGGCACTGTCTTTATATTAGCCATTAATTAATTTTATTCATTCTGATACATAGGTAGTTGAATATAACTGTGGTGTGCTTTATAATTCCCTGTCAGGTAAACAGGCTAAACACCTTTAATTTGTTTTCTGGCTATTTGGATACCCTCTTTTTTGAAGCACATCTTTAAGTCATATTTTGCTTTCAGACTAGAAAAGTGACTATTTTTCTTTTGTATTGTTTGTCTTTTTATTATTGATTTATAGGAGTTTTAAAAAATATATTATGTATATGAATCCTTCATTGCGTATTTGCATTATGAGTATCTTTTTCCCAGCGTGTGGTTGCATTTTTCATTCTTTCATTGGAGTCTTTTTATGAACAGAAGTTCTTAATTTTAACGAAGTCCAATTCCTCAGTCTTTTATGTTTACTACTTATTGTGTCCTCTGTAAAATACTACTATTTAGTAAGTATCTTGAAGATACTCAATATTTTTCCTTTAGAAGTTTAGTATTTCATCATTCACATTTACATTTAAAGTCTATCTGGAATATACTGGATTTTCTGCATACACAATCAGGTCTTCAACAAATAAACATAAATTTATTCATTCCTTTCAACTAATGATTTTTTTCATGTTTAATTGTACTGGCTAGGGTCACTGGTAAAATATTAAATAAAAGTAGGAATAATAGTAATCCTTTTCATTCCTAGTCTCAAGGAAGAAGCTTTCAATTTCAAACCTATTCCTAATTTGTTTAAACATAAAATCATAAATGATTTAATTTTTAAAATGCTTTTTCTACATTTATTGAGATTAACATATGATTTTCTTTTTTTTATTAATGACATTGTGAATTATAATTAAAATTTTCATACTGTTTAATTTTTGAATTTTAAAAAAAATTTGCTTTTCTGAAGTAAATTGACCCTCTAAAATATATTACTAGATCTGTATTATGGTTTCCAGAGAGAACAACACACACACACACACACACACATCCTCTCTTTCTGTCTCTCTCTGGATACATACACACACACAAACACACACACATGAAGAGAGAGAAAGAGAGAGAGAGAGAGCTACTGATTATGAATAACATTTTGCAATTGTTTTCCTTAAAAATCAACTTGCCTATGACTTTCCCCATAAATCTCATGAAGTTTACTAACAGAATTTTTCCAGACTTCAGTGTCTGAACTCCAGTGATACTCACCTACTCTTAGCACCAAGGAAATTAATCCATGAACCTAAGATTTCAAAGTGTTTTTCAAAATCTCTTTATCCTTTACCACCATGACATCACTACAACTAAGGTGACCAGATGTTAAGGGTACTTTTAACATGACCTATTCACATTTCCACAGACCTTCTAATCTCGGTACTCTTTTCAGGAGCAACAGTCTATAGCAATCACAGAACATTTGTTTCTTTGTCCTGATATTCTGAGCTGGCTCCACATTCCCTAATGAAACCATTCAATTATTTTCCAAGATATATCTTCCTTTTCATTAAGACAGACATTCTGTACATCCTCTGTTTCTTATTATCTTTATTCTTTTCCCAACATTATTCCAGCCTATCACTTATTGAAGCAAAAGAAAAACAAACAAAAACCTACTTATTTTTTAAGCAACTGATCTGTTTTTCTTTAAAATTTTACCCAAACTCACTCCACATGTTACCCAATTTTCCTTGGATTCATAATTGAAAAGAACAGGTATTTTTTGAAATAATTTTTTTTCAATAAAATAGAAGTTATAGGCCTTTTGCTTAAATTATAATAAATGAAAATGTTTATTAATTCAAGGCCATTTCATAGTGAATCTGCATAATTTAGTTCATTAAAAATATGTACTGATCATAACTATTTTCTAAGCACTGGAGAGAATAAAAGGTGAATAACACATGATCGCTGCCCAAGCTTGTTATCTAGATGATGATACAGGTATGAACAACTAATATAAAAACATATTAACAGCTGTAAACTATTCAAAGTGGAAGGATAGAGGGATATAATGAAATCAGAAAATTAATATTAACCCTGAGAATTTTGGTAGCCAGTATTTTTACATCAATTATGCAGAATTGCTGCTAAAATTGTCAGTCCTTCCATATTAGCCAAATAGATGACCTCAGTCTTTATTTTCTTCTCTTTGGCTCTCGTGAGGACTGTATAGTCATAATCGTTTTTTCAGCTTTCAGGAGGGAATTAACACGTCCATTAAATCTCTAATCCATGAGCTTGTTTTCCAAATTTCTAAAAATATCAAACATTTAGCTCATGTTTTTATAGAAATTAGAAATTATCTTTGAGCAGCTGCATTTTTCCCCCACAACTTTCAAATTTGTTTTAAATACTTTAAAATTAACAGACACTTTTATTTCTCAGCATCTCAGTGAACGAAAGGAGAATAAATGGAAGTTTTGTAGTAGCCATTTCTCTTGCCTGTAACTAGTGTAAGATCATGGTTCCATACAGAAGGAACTACATATAACCATCTCAATTTCAGAATTTGTTATATTCTTTATTCATATATATTGACTTCTTTTTAGTTTTAAGAGGATGAATAAAATCTTATATCTACAGAAAATAAGAGTGTCATAAAAGACAGGGCTGCAGTTGGTTCTTTCCTTTAGATGTAGGTGGAAAAAAAGCAGAGGAATCTACATAAGAGAGGACTGATGGGGAAATAATAATCTAGGCTCTTCCAGGGAATTAAGGCAGACACGTTAATTCATTTAATATACACTGTAATTATTTCAAACAGGTATTATAATGCCTAATTTTTAGCTCACACTCCCATCCTGACCCAGAAGGCAGCCTTTTATCCACATAAGAACCTGTTATAGCTTTGTCAGACATGGGGAGATTTCTGTTTTATTTCATTGCAAAGGTCTTCATCTTCTGGATTATTGAAGATGAATTGTTTTTATGCTGTTTCTTAGTAGTTCCAGCCCTTGTGATGACTAAAATGTAGGCCTAATTCTTTTCTTATTACCATAATAGTTGT
The DNA here is from genome assembly GCF_028023285.1 of Balaenoptera ricei. Taxonomy (NCBI): domain Eukaryota; kingdom Metazoa; phylum Chordata; class Mammalia; order Artiodactyla; family Balaenopteridae; genus Balaenoptera; species Balaenoptera ricei. Next base: position 67,734,510 of record NC_082641.1, read on the forward strand.
CTTAGATTATACTTTGTAGTGATATCGATGCCAGTACCAATACAACACCAACACCATTAAGAGCAGAACACCACTATAAACACAAATATCAATGCCAACACCAGTATCAATACAGTCATAATACCAATGCCTCTAATTTATTTCATGTCAAGGACTATGCTAGTGCATTCTATCTGCATTAAATTCTCACAATAAGTATATACTGCAATTATTAGTAGCATTCTTATTTTAAGGTGAGGAAACTGAGCCTCGGAGAGGTTGAGTAACTCGCTCAGTGTCTTAGAGCTAGTGAAGTGGCAGAGTCAAAACTGGTTCTCAAGTCTGTCATTGCAACAAATATTATACACTAAGCCTTCTTCATGCTAGCTCTGAATCTTTCAAATTAACCATGTATTCTCCAATTCCCACCACCCATGTAGGTTTTCTTCTTAAAATCATACAGCTGCAAGCCTCCTTTCAGATTTCAGAAAGAAATGAGCATATTCATTAGTTTAATTTTAATTTTCCAATCAAATTGCAGAAATATTCATTGCTGATTGTTCTTTTAACAATATGTGAAATTGCTCATCTAGTCCCTTAACCTTGTTAAGGTTTCATTGGGCCTCAGTTTTTCAGCCATAGTTGAAGAATTTATTAAAATATTTTTGAAGAAACACTTTTATACTTAGATTGTTAGCATTGGGACTTAGGGTCATAAGTGCACTTTGGCAATCTGCCAACACATCCCTCCCATTTGTCGTGATTCCCAATCACCATGGTGATGCAAGCATCATCACTCTAGGCAAACTTTTGTTCATTGTTCAGCACAGTCAATGGATTTGGTCTTGCCTCCTAATTCATTTTCCACCCGCTGGCCTTTTAAATGTTCAAACTCCCCACTTTAAAAAAAGAAATATTCAGGTGTCCCTGTAGCTCCCCATTACCTTTAACAAGTTCTATAAAAGCAACAGAGAACATTAATGGTGTACAGACTCATTTCCTTTACTTATCTTATATTAACCTTTCATAACATAACAAAGGAGAAAAAATATAGGATTTCCAGGTGCATGGCCAAATACACGTTGATAAGATCAAATCGAGGTGGAAACCTCACGCTTTGCTTACCTCAAAGCAATCCCAATAGCCATTTACTCTAGTGTGGTCAGCTCACATTATGGTCTCTGCTCCCATTGTCCAACTAATCATCATGTTGTCCTGTCTCTAATTCCAATTGGCAATTGGAAGTAGTCTATACTTTCAGTTATATCCCAACTTAACTAAGTAACAACTAATATATTCTTTTAGGGTTTGCTCTCCTTTCTGATTAGCGTCCCATTTATCTTTGCTTTTACAGGCCAGCTCCTTAAGAGAGTTGTTTATTCTATCTCCACTTTTTAAATAACTCCCAATTCAGTGCTCAAACTTCTCAACCAGGATATAACTTCACATTCCCCATACCCTACTTTTACTTTACTCTGTTTTTCCACATGGTACTACTTCTCATTTGTAATTTACTAGATAATCTACTCATTTTAACACTTATTGGTAAATATTTCTCTCTCCTCATTAGTTATAAGTTTTGTACAGATAGGGATCTTCTTCCCCTCCGACAGATATTTTGATGCAAGTATCTAAAATAGTGACTGGTACAAATTGGCATTCAATTAATACTTGGTAAGTGTGAATGAGCGAATGACCCAGGATCTCATCCATTTCATTCTATTCATGAAAATTTTAAAAATCATACTTAATGCTACTATTTAATCTATAAAATATTAATAATAATCAATAAAATATTAAGTTCTTTGGTGGTAATTACAAGTAAAACATTGAGTCCAAGATGGAAGAGTTTGTGTAGAGTGTGATAGCTAATAAAGGTGGTCACACAGTGGTAGAAACTGTGATTGGAAAGATTATGATTTGATGAACGGGTTCTATAAATGGAAAGCATTTCAGGTATCAGAAATAGCATGAGTAAACATAGAGTGGTGGAAATGGATGCGGCATCCATGAAGGCAGTGAGAAGACAGGACTGGAGGGCTAATGTTAGAGTAGAGATAATGTTAAATAGCTGGGGAGGAGCAGAATGCGGAGAGCTGTGGGGTCTGACCAAATACTTTGATTTTAGAACAAAAAATAAATGAGCAAATAAGCTGTTGATTATAGAAGTGGAATGACAAAAGACGTGTTTTAGAAAGTTTAAGCACTGACATCACTTGCTATTTGTAACTGAAGGTTTGTGGGATACTAATGGAAAGTGCAATTAATACATAATTTTTAGTAACTACTTCATGCTGGGCTCTGTCCTGTGTGCTTTAAATATTTTATTTAACAAAAAAGTATAATGCAATAGGATGACGTTATTTTGTAAAGTACATTAGCTTCCTCCTCTTACAAGCAAAATTAGTTCACATTTCATAATACACTACATTTGCAGATATGGTCTCTTGATTTCTCTGATATATTTCAGTGTTTTATGAAATTGCTCTGAATATACTGATAACTGTACTGAATCACACCTGTTTCTTCTTTATGTCAACCAGAATAGCTGCTAAAGTGCCCTGTATCTGAAGCATTTAATGTGTCCTGTATAAATAATTTAGTTTGCATTATGCATGTATATATTTATATGTATGTGTATACATGTACATATATAAACATAATGAAGAAATATATCTATTTCAGTATATTACATTTTTAAAAAGTGTCAACAGTATAAAGTTACAAGATTGAGTTGGTAAAGATCAGCCAAATTATTTTTTATTGGAGTATAGCTGCTTTACAATGTTGTGTTAGTTTCTGCTGTACAGCAAAATGAATCAGCCACACATATACCTATATCCCCGCTTCCTTGGATTTCCTTCCCATTTAGGTCACCACAGAGCACTGAGTAGAGTTCCCTGTGCTACACAGTCTGTTCTCATTAGTTACCTATTTTATACATAGTACTGTATATATGTCAATCCCAATCTCCCACTCCATCCCACCCCCTCTCCTCCTCCCCTTGGTATCCATATGTTTGTTCTCTATGTCTGTGTCTCTATTTCTGCTTTGCAAATAAGTTTATCTATACCATTTTTCTAGGTTCCACATATATGCATTAATATATGATATTTGTTTTTCTCTTTCTGACTTACTTCACTCTGTATGACAGTCTCTAGGTCCATCCATGTCTCTACAAATGACCCAATTTCACTTCTTTTTATGGCCGAGTAATATTCCATTGTATATATGTACCACACCTTCTTTATCCATTTGTCTGTCGATGGGCATTTAGGTTGCTTCCATGTCCTGGCTATTGTAAATAGTGCTGCAATGAACACTGGGGTGCATGTATCTTTTTGAATTACGGTTTTCTCAGGGTATATGCCCAGGAGTGGGATTGTTGGGCCATATAGTAGCTCTATTTTTAGCTTTTTAAGGAACCTCCATACTGTTCTCCATAGTGAGATCAGTCAAATTTTTATGTAATATTCCACATATCCATTTTAGACAGTTGAAAGGTGCTTAATTGGATTATGTTACTATGTAACAGTACTTTTGTATAAGAACTCCATAACGGGGACTTCCCTGGTTGCGCAGTGGTTAAGACTCCACACTCCCAATGCAGCGGGCCTGGGTTCGATCCCTGGTCAGGGACCTAGATCCCACATGCATGCTGCACCAAGAGTTCGCATGCCACAACTAAGGAGTCCATGTGCCACAACTAAGGAGCCTGTGAGCTGCAACTCGACCTGGTGCAACCAAAATAAAAAAAAAAAGAACTCAATAATGACAATGATGGAAGAGAGTAGAGTGACACTGTATCAATTGATCATTAAGGTCTCCCTTCTTCCAATCATTTTCTATGTACTTTTAAAATATTTGGGAGAAATGATTTTCTTAGTCACATCCCTATAACTTTTGGCTGTTTTTCTAAGAAATATAACATTTGCCCTTGTTAGGATTTTTATTCAGAAAATAGGTACATATTTTTCTCAATGTCCTCTAAAAACAGTGCAGGAGATGTGAGTTAGACATAAAGAAAACATTCCTGACAGCGTGAGCTATTAAACTTTTGAATAAATTATAACTTTTGGAAGGTTAGAAGACTTTAAAAATGAGATGAATCATCATCTTAATATCATAACATAAAAGCACATAAGAAATGACATTCAAGATCAGACCAGTGTCTATCCAGCTGCTGCCACATAAATACCTGGAATGTAGTAGTTTCCATCCATAATATTCACCTTAAAGGAATATAACTCAAGTATTGTTAGTTTCACTTCATATATTTCTTGAGGTGTGAATTTAATCCACCTTATTCATCTTTTTATCCAGCACAACCTCTTTTAAGATATCAGAAGAATTTTCCTTATTCTTTTTCCTACCTATGACATTCAGGCTTTGTGGAAAGTTTCACCATTAAATAATTTTAATGCATTAGTTAATTCATCTGATAAATATAATTTGAAAGATCATTAATCAGAGTTTATAACATAGAAGGAACTGAGCTATGCATTCTATGAACTCAATATAAATGGCACCTTTTCAATCTGATCTCTGTATTTATCAGTTAAGAACTGCATTCAGTTGTGAGAACAGAGACCCATAAAACAGTAGCCAACCAAGACAGGGAATTCTTTTTCAAAAGAATATACAAAAATAAACAGAAGTCTGGGAATGGCACAAGTCCACTGTATCATCAGGACTCTGGATTCTTCCATTCTTCCACTTAGCCTTCTGTAGGATATACTTATTGTGTCATGGTCATAAGAGAGCAGCTAAAGCACCACCCTTCATATTTGCATTCCAGGAAGGAGGAAGAAAAAAGGCAAAGGGCAAAAACAACCCACAGAATGGGAGAAAATATTTGCAAACGATGAGATAGACAAGGGATTAATCTCCAAAATTTACAAACAGTTCATGCGGCTCAATATCAAAAAAACCCCAAAAAACCCAATCAAAAAGTGGGCAGAAGACCTAAATAGACATTTCTGCAAAGAAGACATACAGATGGCCAAGAGGCACATAAAAAGATGCTCAACATCACTAATTATTAGAGAAATACAAATCAAAACTACAATGAGATATCACCTCACACCAGTCAGAATTGGCCATCATCAAAAAGTCTAAAAACAATAAATGCTAGAGAGAGTGTGGGGAAAAAGGAACACTCCTACACTGTTGGTGGGAATGTAAATTGTACAGCCACTATGGAAGGTTCCTTAAAAAACTAAAAATAGAGCTACCATATGATCCAGCAATCCCACTCCTGGGCATATATCCAGAGAAAAACATGGTCAGAAAGGATACATGCACCCCAATGTTCACTGCAGTGCTGTTTACGATAGCCAAGACATGGAAGCAACCTAAATGTCCATCAACAGATGAATGGATAAAGAATATGTGATACATAAATACAATGGACTATTACTCAGCCATTAAAAAGAATGAAATAATGCCATTTGCAGCAACATGGGATGGACTTGGAGATTATCATACTAAGTGAAGTAAGTCAGACAGAGAAAGACAAAAATCATGTGATATCACTTATATGCAGAATCTAAAAAAATGATACAAATGAACTTATTTACCAGATAGAAACAGGCTCACAGACTTAGAGAACGAATTTATGATTACCAAGTGGGGAAGGGTAGGGGTGAGGGATAGATTGGGAGTTTGTAATGCACATATACACACTGCTATATTTAAAATAGATAACCAACAAGGACCCACTGTATAGCACAGGGAACTCTGTTTAATTCTCTGTAATATACTAAATGGGAAAAGAATTTGAAAAAGAATAGATACATATATATATATAACTGCCTCACTTTGCTGTACAACTGAAACTAACAAAACATTGTTAATCAACTATACTCCAATATAAAATTTAAAAAAAAACTGCCTGCCAGACATCAGCCTCCTTTTAAAGAATCTTTGCCTATAGCGTACCCAACAAATTTGACCACAACTTAATCACATGGACACCTGTACTGCTGCAAGGTGGCTGGGGAATATCATTACTAATTTGGGAATATTTCTTCCTCAAATAAATCAGAGTCCTGTTGAGAAGGAAGCAAATTAATGGATATTAGATAAGAAATGAAAGGTTTATGCCACATTCCTTATATATGCAGCCTATGTTCATTGCATTGAACTTTCTCACCATTCCCACACTAAATATCTATTTTCACATTTCCTTACTTTTGCTTGTTCTTTGCTACTTATTCCCTCTGACTAAAATGTGCTTACCCTGTTCACTACCAGTTGAAATCTTAACTGTTTTCAAAAGCACATGTCAGATAGCACCTTCTTTATGAAACCTTTTTCACCTTCTTCCTCAAAATTCATTATTCTCTCTTCTACATAGTCTCCTAAAGGTTTTCTTCTTCTCATACTGTGTTTACACAGAGTAATTTGAATTATAACAGTTTTACATGTTGTATTCCCTTTGGATATATTTTTTTCTGGCTGCTTTTTAAAAATCGAATTAAAATACACATAAAAATTTACCATCTTAAATATTTTTAAGTGTACAGACCAGTGGTATTAAATACATTCATATTGTTGTGCAGTCATCACCACCATCCATCCCTGTAACTCTTGTAAATCTGAAATTCTATACCTATTCAACAATAACTCCCCCTTATCCCCTCCCCCTGGCCCCTGGGAATCACCATTCTACTCTCTGTCTCTATGATTTTTGACTCATCTAAGTACTTCATATAAGTAGAATCATACAGTATTTGTCTTTTTGTGACTGGTTTATTTCACTTAGCAGAATGCCCTGAAGGTTCACCCAAGTTGTAGCATGAGTCAGAATTTCCTTCCTTTCAGATATTTTTAACTCTTAGAGATCAAGGACCCATTCTATTTATTCTTGTGTTACATATCGGTGCCTTAACTATAACAGTTATTCAATGTATTTGCTAAATTAAACATATAGATCTCAGTTTAAATAGTTTAGTCAGGGAGACAACCTGTTTTCATAAATAACATAATAAAAGAAAGAAACTGGGAATGGTCTGACAGAGGGATTATTACATTTGTATAAAGGGCAGTGTAAGTTATCTCTGTGTTAAAGGTTTACACTACATGTATATATGCCCTATTGCCTTGATCATTTTGGACTTAATGTTTGTCATTGATGTCGCAGTTCCTGACTTCAGATTTTTGTTTCCTCAACTATTCTCTTTATCCACATTTTCTTCAATCTGCTTCAGTTTAAGACATCTCCTTTGTTCATAAATATGTACTATTCTCTCATAGTGGAACAAGAAACCATTTTTTTTTTTCTTGATCTTAATTTGCTCTTTACCTGCATGGATTTTAAATCTTATGTTTACTAACTCCTCTGGTTATTTTCTGTTTGCCTTCCATATCTAATCTTCTATCTTTCTCCACTATGAATGTATTACATCAATGGATTCCCGAGGCTTCAGGTGTCCCTTAGGTCTGGCAAAGAGGAAATTAAAGGGAAAAGGGAGAATAAAAGTGAAGTATTCATTCTTCCAACTCCCTCCCTGGGAGGTTAGTTTAGTCCCTTGACTGAAAGTCACTACTCCTTTCAAGACATCTGGGTTTCTGTAACTATTCTATCCTCCTATCCTTAGGGCTTAGCTGTGGTGACAGCTTAGCCATGGTTCCCCCCAAATCTGCTCCCACCACTGTAATCATTCCCTTTATAGACAAACTCTTTTAAATTTTGATGGGAACCAACTCTACCCATTTCTTCACCATAAATTCCTTCCTTAAAGCTTTGCAATCTGGATTACCTTTTTTTCTCTCCTTTTTAGGAAAATCACTTATTGCTACTTGACAACGAGGACAGATAGAACTCTGAAGATTTATTCCAAGACAAGTACCCTTCCCTTTAGAGAAACAGTGCTCATTAGAACATCTGTGAGAGAGGAGGTGGATGCAAGCTTTGGATAAGGTCATAAGTATATGACATAAGATCAGGGTAAGATTAACCCTATTTATTATTTATCAGAGGAAAGCAAGGCAACATGGTCAAGTTATTTGAAACAATTTAAAGCTTTTACACTAACATATTTGAATTGGATACAAGCATTTTTATACATTCTGTGAGAGCATGATCTTTAAAAACTAGCGCTTGGCTATACCATTTATTATCTAGATCAATCAATGGAGAAATTAGTGAGTTTATTAAAATATGTATCATTCAATCTTATTAACTACAAAGTAATATTTACCCTAGAGCCCTGACAAGATTTTAAATTGTAGGTAAATTATCATAGTACCTAAAATATGTAAGAGTTAAATATCTTAGATAATACCACATAAATGTTTCATTAGTTTTAATTCTAATGCACTTTTAAATTCTATTGAATTTTCTTATTTAAATAATGTAACAAACTAATCACCAAAATGAAAACTATAAAATATTAACTTGTGATTAATTTTATGACATATTATTTGATGGTATTGGATATTATAACAAAATTAACTGGTAACTTAAAGAAATTTAGCCAAATTATTCTATATCTCTAATTGGGCTTTTAGAATGACAGTGAGAATAATATAAAAGTAAATTAGAATCTTGATCTGACTCTGTTTTTACTGCATAGATATGGTCAATAGAAAACACTGGTAGGAGATAAAATAAAATAAAGACTAATTAAATTTTTAAAATCCTCTTTTCATGTGTATCACTAATATAATAGTTTCAGACTAATTAACAGCAATTTGCCTTTAACTATTTTGACCTGGTCCCTCATTTCTCTTATTCTCTCCTTTGAGAACTACATGGAGAATGTACCTAGGGAACAATACCTAAAAGATACACATGGAATGCTAACTGTAGTTACCCTTGTATGGTAGGTTTTCAGATGGTTTTATTATTGTCCTTTTTGTTCATTTGTACTTCTCATTTTATCTACAAAGAATATATGTTCCTTGGAAAATTAAAATAGAAATAATCCAAACCCCCAAATGCTAATTTTATTAATATCTTATCACAATATTATATATACATATGCAAACCAGTCAGAACTAGACCTGAGCTGTCTCTTCCTATTAAAGTCAATGTTTCAGTTTCACTGATTTTAGAATACACTTGAGCTTAACTTGATTCAATTTACAACACACTGCTGAGTACCTATTATGTGTCCTACATTCCCTGCTAAGCCCTGAACAAGGATGAGGAGATGCAGTCTCTACCTTAAAGGCAGTCACAAAGATATCATGAATTGTAGTACAAAGTCAGAGAAGAATGAAGTCTACTCTAGGATTGTACCAATTAAAGCACAGAAGAGGCTATTATTACTTTTCTACTTTTTGGAGGTGAAGAATTTTAACAAGATAGCAATATTTTTCGAAATCTTTAAGGATGAGTAAAATCTTAGCATATAAAAAGGATAGAACAGCATAGAAAGGATGTGAGGATTTTTAATTTGGACAAAAGTATATTCAGGTGACAGTACAATTTGGTGCCCTTCAAATATGAAAATGACTATTATATGGAAGAGACTATAGATGCATTCTATGTTGCTTTAGCCAGCAGGACTAGGACATATTTTTGTTTTTATTGGCCATTGCTGGTTACCTCTGTGATTTATGTCAATGCCTTGAGAAAATACAAACCTTACAAACACAATATTGTTAATGAAGAAAATATGCACCAATTTATGAATATCACTTTTTGACGTGGTTTCCAGGAATTCATTCTGCTCTCAACATAGAAGTTGCCTTTACATATACATGTAAATTAAACCAAGCTGCCTTGGTTTAATATGTTTATTAAGAGTGGGCATCTTTGCTCTTTGTTTTATGTGCAAAGTGACATGATGTCAATTGTCTGTAACATTATGGATGTAAATGGATACAAGAAAATTGGAAATTGTTATTGAGTAAAATCTACTGAACAATTTATGTCAATAAATGTAAAGACAGTCTGGCAGATCATGCTCTTTCTGCTACTTTCATCAATGAACTTAATAGAGAGTGAAATCAGAGTCAGAAACTGTCAAAGGGAGAGATGAGAAAGTTTACTACAGTGAGAAATCAACTATGAAAGTTAAATCCTGTGTTATGAAGTCCACAAACAGATGAAAGTTTAAAGACAATAAAATACCCAGGGTTATGGACCTAAGGTTGAATGTGGGAATCTGGGTAAGTTTTGTGATTTGTGAGCTTCCATTTGTGCCTCTTAAAGCTGAAAAAAAAAAAAAAAAATAGAGTCTACTTGGAAGTAAGAAAGAAGAACCGTACAGAGAGTAAGCTGACCCCATGGGAACAAAGTGTTTGATTTGAATGGAATGTATTCAGTATGCTTTTGTTTTTATTTGTCTCTTGCCAGAAAGATTTCACAGTCTACAGTTTAGGAAACATAAAATGAAATAACATAGCTCTTGGAGAAGGGAGTACTTCTTTCAAAATCAATTACAGATAAGCATAATTATTGAACTTGGATATGTTAGAATTCTAACAGAATGCAGTGCTATGAATTTTTTTTTGAAGATCAACTTTTATGTTTTGCAAATCTCTTAAACTATGATTAGCAAATATCCTACAAAGATGGACAGAGCATAATTAAATTTGCTGTTAGCTAATGTCATTGCTATAACTGGGATTAAATATCCTGAATATTCAAACATTTATATTTTATAAATTTTAACAAAGAAATACCAAATGTTGGTACTGTTCTAGGTACTAAAAAGATGAGACAAAGAATAAAATAGTAGATATTGAAGGGCAGTACCATAGTTGTAGAGGGCATCAGAGATTAGACTGAATTCATTCAACAATTACTTATGGGCTGCTATATTCCCATCATCATTCTGGGTGCTGGGGACAGAGTAAGAAACATGAACAAAAGAAACAAAACAAATGATCATAAAACTTATTGCAAAGGGAAGAGTCAGAGGGCATTACATGTAAAGAACTTAATTTGATGGCAAGAGGATTAAAAAAAAAATCTCAGAAATCTAACCACTTCCATTTGCTCAGTGAAATGGGAATGAAGATAATCAGTAGAGAGTATGGGAGAAGACTGTTGATAGTGTGAGGACAGAAAGGAAGGTGTGAAGTACTCATCTTAGAAAGGGTAGTAGGATTGGTTGGAAGCACTAAAGACCTGTTTAAGGTTTGTGATCATAAATTGACTTAGAGCATACTTGTATGTATTTCTTCAAGCAGATGTAGAATACAAAGTTAGATTAAACCAGAGTTGGGATTTTTCTCAGAAAATATAATGGAGGGAGATAAAGAAAGGTGTGAAGGATCTGTGCACAGGAGTAATAATAATGATTGGTGTAGAATCTAAGTCAGATAAGGAGGGGGTGGAGGAATAATAGGGTTGAGGAGGAATAAAAAGATGGTAGGATCAATGAATTGGAGGTTTTGATGGAGTCAAAGAATTGTTGTAATTAGGACACTAGAGAGAGTGAGCTGAAAGATAAAATGTTATAAATGGAAAGTTGGATGCTTAAGATTGAGAGTATGGAGTTGTGGGCAATTATTAGTAAAAAGTTCTAGAGCCTGATTGTGGGAATGAATTGACTGAGGAAAGGAGAAGAACAGTATCATTTTTAATGAGAAAGTCAAGGTTGCCAAAAACCAGGATTTTGCCAAGATCAGCTACAGAGAGGTTGAAATAATCAGAAAGTATTTGCACTGATCCTAGGCCATACTTTGAGAGAACGAATATAATGTAAATCTGTAATGTTCACATAACTTTACTCATTATTCCTTTTTCTTAAAATCAAAGCACATAAAACTATTCTAACACACTAGGCATTCAAATCTATTAATATACATGCATATACATATGCATGTATCTCAAATATTATAATACGAGGTGCTCTTTTTCTTGAGCCAAGTCTAACATTGGCATGGGAACACAAAGGGAAAATCATTCTGACTCTGGAAAGCTTGTAGATTATAGTAACTCTTTAATCTAGATTTTCTTGAATATATGTAGAAGTAAGTACAGCATACATCCCTCATCAAAACTTCTTAAAACTTCTATTAATTAATTTTTTGTCCATTCAGTTTTTCCTAACTTCTTTTCCCATCTGTGCTAGTACACTTCTTTTTTAATTGTCTCACACTCTTCACTGTGTGGTCACTCTGATGAAGCTGTAAGGCAACCTGGAGCTCTTAGTACTTCTGCCATTTGTATCTTCCCCTCTTTATGCAGTGCAGATCATACATTTTATTTAAAAGGCATGAGAGGAAAAAAGTTATAAGTAAGCACTTATACTTTCATTTATTTAGTCTCTGTCAAATATCTTTATGTATACCTAATATGCATAAATATTTATTTGTATGTGTCAGAGGCTGAGAGCTTATTTAAAGACATGAGATACAATGATTTACCTCAATTGTTGAGAATCAGAACTGTGGTGGAGGAAAGCTTCATTAAATGATAGATCTTCATGGGTTGCATATTCAGGTAAGTTTGGGAACATGACTATAAATAAATGAATGAGGAATCGAGTTTGACATTTGCATGATGAAATATGAAGCACATTTTCAATAATTTCAGTGATCCCCTAAATATCATTCAGAAATGTTAGCTGACCTAAATTTGCATTTGGCTAATGACTTTCTCTGCAAAGCATATGACAAGCTGTCACTGCCATAACTCTAGTAATACATCAATAAATTCTACCTGAGTTTTTATATATTTATACCTAAAGCAATGGAAAAATCCCTGGGTAGAATAGAAATTGACACAATTTCTTACAGGCTCAAAAGAGAATATTAATCTTTGAAACATTCATGTATAATATTTGAATAGAATGCAAAATGTAGGGCTGTATATATCTGTTTAATAAAGAACATTTAGCTGTATCCTATGGTAAAAATCCTCATTTATTATTTTTGGGTATAAACAAAATAAATAACCTTCAGAAGTCTATAACAAAGTTTTTCTGTAAAAATACTTGCAAAGCAAAAGGATTTCAATAGGCAAGGATTCTTTTTTTTTTTCCCCCTAAACACAGTTAAACCTTTAGTAAACAACACTAATGTGTTTCTCCCATATCTGCTTCGGTTTTTCAATGGCAAATTATTAACAGGAAATAGATACGAGAAAAAAATCTTGAAATACATATTTCAATTTTTAACTCCAATGCTGTGAATTGAAATTCTTATTAATTTATATACTTGAATAGCTATTAGCTCATAATTAGCTTAATAATTGATCACTGAATGACATGAGATCATTTTAAACTGATCTTTCATAAATGGTTTGGCATTTGCATAGAAAATCAGTGCGGAATAGGTGAGGGTCTAACGCTGTAGGCAGAGATTATTTGATTTCAAGAAAATGAAGCAACACAAGGGGGCTCAAACAAAAAAGGAGAAATACTTGGTAGGTGCATACCATATCATCCAGAGGCATAAAAAGAAGCCGGGTCTCCCCAGGGCCTAGAGTTAGGCAGTTGCCATACATTCATATCTTCTCTTTCTCTCATGTACACCTCTGTGGCCCTATCTCAGGCTACACAGTCTCTCATCTCTGTTAAACTTTACACATCTACTTCTTTTACTCTCTCTTTCTAGACCAACTCCTTTAGCTTACTCACAAATGGCCTACATATGGCTGTCCTAGTGGAGCTTTCACACAGCCTCTAGTTCAAGGGCTCAACAGAGTCAAACTAGATACTATGAGTTGCAAATTCAGCAGCCTCATCAAGTGAGTACCCCAGAACCAAGGAACTGTGACATGGAGAGGTGTACACAGACAAAGGGTGATGGAGGGAGGTCACATTGGGAGCATACTCTCTCAGAATGGCCCAAGGCCAGTGGCACAGAAGATTAAAAATCCCATCTATTTGCTATTTTGCAAAGGTCTAGAAAGTCTCTTGGCCCATATACCCTTCCACAGTTTCCTGCAGAACTCCCCAGAATTCCTATTCAGAAATCAATTCCTTTTCAGGGAAAGCATATTCTCTCAGAAATTCAAAAATCTTAGGGGAAGGTTACATGTGATAAAACAGAACTGAAAAATACATGTTCATTTGAAGGAACTCAGTCATCTGCTTGTAATAGTTATAACTGCAAGGAACTTGAGAGATCATCTGATCTCACTCCTTGTTTTATAGGCGAGGGAAGTAAGGTGCAGAAATTTAAGGGCTTGCCCAAGTCCATGTGGTTGGTTGGTTTTTTAAAGGTCAAGGCTATAGTCCAGTTTTATTAACTCCAAGTCCAATACTACTTCTATTGTACCAAAGTCTTTCCTTTTTAACAATGCACTTTGACCAGTGTACCAAGGAAATTGAAATTTCGTTGTATTGAAAGTTCCTGTATAGTTTTCTATTGCTACTGTAACAAATTACAACAATTGTGTGGCTTAAAACACAAATTTACTATCTTGCAGTTCTGGAGATCAGAAGTCTGATGTGGGTCTCACTGGGCTAAAATCAAGGTGTCAGCAGGGCTGGCTCCTTTATGGAGGCTCTAGGGGAGAATCCATTTCCTTGCCTTTTCTAGCTTCTAAAGGTTGCCCACACGCTGTCTGAAGGCCCCTTCCATCTTCAAAGCCAACAACGTCAGGTTGAATTCTTTCACATCTAAACACTCCAGTCTCTGCATGCATCCTCACATCTCCTTCTCATCCTCTTCCAATTTTCAAGACTGTTGTGATTATATTGAGCCCACCCAGATAATACAGGAAAATCTTTCTATTTTAAGGTCAGCTGATTAGTAACCTTAATTCCATCTGCAACACTAATTCCCCTTTACTATACAATCAAATATATTCACAGATTTGGGGGATTAGGACATGGAAATGTTTGGCGGGGGTGGGGTGGGATGTGGGAGACCTATTATTCTGCATCAAAGGAGATGATCCTTAAAATGGGTCATAGAGATGGAGAGATGCTTATCAGGGAACAGGTGGGTGGTCTGGAAGACGGTTTCCTTGGTTTCTGCCACAGCTGCCATCTGGGTCCTCTACCAGCCTTCTGAAGTTTCTCTATCACTTTAGTTAGCCCCACATCCTTCTACTGTACCTCCTAAATATAGGCCTTTCTCAAGATTCAATTTCAGGCTGTATATTAAGTTACATCTGTCAGAAAATTTACCTAATTTCAGAAGGTCCTCCTACACCCTTATCCAGCCCATCATCAAATCCTCTTTATATTACTTCTCATTACTAACCATTTCTTATTCCAGCCCAGTGACTCTGATTCTCTCCAGTTATCTGTGGGAAAAATTAGTATCTCTATTTGTTTATGTGGAAAAACAAAGAGATAATTGCTTTGGTGACTTCACATAACCTAGAGCAATAAGACAGTGACACAGCTGAGAATAGAGTTCAGTTCTTCAACTTTCAATTCATGTTTCCTACAAAGCATAACTCAACAACCAGGAAAAAAAGTCCCACATGAATTAAACATCCTTCTTTGAATTGAAATCGTTTTTCTTTCCAACATCAACACCTTCACCACAGGATATTCTGTGAACTGAAAAGAAAGACCCTGTGCTAATGCTGTGTCACGCTAACACTACAGCAGGCATATTAACTTCTCATTGGAGAGCTATTTAACTTGAATAGAATCTGAGCAGTTACAATGGTAGGAAGATTTTATGTAACCCTCATTTTTCTATTAATGAAAGCTCTACTGCCTTTTAGATCTGAAAAGGCAAGACCTCTGCCATTAAAAAAAAAAAAATCAGTTATCTGGAATACATATTCACAAGCAGTTAGCAAATACTGCATTGGATTTAAATGATACTAGGCCACAGAAGAGGTGCAGTGATGAGAAGAGGGAATTGACAGACTGTATAAGTTGAAAATAATACTGACTTTTAAATGAATATATGATTAAACTTGAAATATATAAATATTTTTCTCTTACATGTTAAAGCTTATCTTGGAAAGAGTTTAAATTTCAATAAAGAATATAAGATTTAAAGGAAATGACCAAAATTTTAGCTAAAATTCAATGAATATAATTTTCTTGCTTATAAGATTGATTAAAGTAGCAGCACTTTTAAAACAAGAAATTCATATATAATCTGCTATCGAGTTTGAAAGGACCCTACCAATGTATCATTTGTCTACTGAGAAGAGGTGAGGGTCTTTGCTTTCACCCTGAAAGGACCCAAAGTAGTTTTTAAGGGTTGCATTTTTATGCACAGAATAGCTTGCTCCTCTGTGTAAGCAGATATACTTGCAACACATTCTTGGAGCACATTTTCTTCACCCATTATAGGGTGACCACATTTTAAATTGCTTTAAATGAGTTATGATAATTCTTGTGCCACAACTTTGGCATTTCAACAGGTAGCTAAGCTCTGGTTGAATTATGAAGATTAAGTTGAGTTATTTACATTTTCTGTTAACATGGATAAACATTTTGAAATTGATATACTAATTTGAACTCTACCATTCATTCACAACAATGCACTGAGTGTGTTTATTCTGTTCACCTGCCATGTTCCAGACAGCTGAAGATGGATAAGATGCCTTGGGGTAGAAAGCATACACATGGATAATTATTCAATAATGGAAAACTTAGGGATAGACATATATAACCTGAATCTTTAAAAAAAAATACCTTGTAGGAATTATTCTAGAAGGTGAAGAGTGGGGTAAGAGCATTCCCATCATAAGAAACTTCATTTGAAGACCCATGAAGACAGAAAACAATGTCATGTAGGTGGAAAACTAGAAGCAGCTCAGTGTAGCTGGATCATAAATTTCAAGCAGACGAGGATGAAGATATGTCTGGAGAGATAGAAACAGTCCGGGTCAAGATCAGTTAGTTATGGCATACAAGGTGGTCTGGACTTTATTCTATAGAAACTAAAGAGCAATTGAAGAGTTTTAAGAGATAGTTTCTGTTTTAAATAGGGCACCCTGGCAATGGGAGAGAACAGAGTTGACAGCCCAAGATTAGAAGCAGGGAAAGCAGGTAGTTAAGAGAGTGTTGAAGAGGTGCAGGAGAAGGATGTTTTGAACCTCAGCAAGGACAGCGATACTAACAATGAAGAGGTGGGAAAAGTTTAAAGACATATTTAGGAAACAAAACTGCCAAGCCAAGGGGCAATTGTCAATTCTAACAGGCTGTGGGGCAGAGAGAGAGACAGAGGAATCAAGAGTAATTATTCTTGGGTTTTTCACTTGAGTGACTGCTAGATGGTGTGGCATCAACTTCATTAGATAATAAAAAAGATGACATGCAAGAGGAGGAAGAGGATGAGAGATGAGAGGGAGGGAGGAGGGAATGTTTACAGATCATTGCACTTGCAGGCAAACTGGCTCCTTTCCCATTAGTGGATGCTGAATGATAATGTAGTGACATCAGAAAGTGTTCATTATATTTGAAGAATTTTAATACAGGATGTGTATTCTCAGCTACATTAGCATATTTATTATTTTGATTTTCACTTTGGAATACTATACCATTTTATTAGAATTTCTTCTATTTTTTCAAAGTTTCTTTGTATATGAAAATACGATAAGCTTGAACATTTGTAGAGAAAAACAATAGTGAATTAGACTGATTTTTGAGGCATTCCTTCATTCTGTCCCAGGGTTAACCTTTAAGATGTAATTTTAAAAGTTTAAGGATATTCATTAAGCATTCTTAAATTTATTAATGAGTTAAGGATTTGTCAGACTTAATTCATTTAATCCATGGAATTATGGCTGAAATAATAGCTCAACCTACCTATCTGATTCATGTTCACTCTGAGATTAATGTTTATGCTTCTTAGACTTGGTCATTACCTAATCAGTAAGATGCAGTGGTAAAACCCAACCCAAACAAAACTAAACAAAAAAATCATCTAACCAAAAATGCTACCTCGTAATGTAATAACCTCCATTTCATTTCCAAGTAGCAATAACTTAATGGTGTGTTAGACTGTGAAAAGGATTTCAAAGCCTGCCTAAATGGAAATAAGAAAGACCTGTGTTCTATTAACTGATCCTGGAACGATATACACTTTTATGTGTTCTTCCTTCATAAAAATAAATTCTAAAAGGCTATATTATACCACATAATGTAGAAAGACCTGATGACACAAAATTTCCAACAACACTAAAATAAAATACCTCTAGATTTGTCACATTTCTGTGACTCCAAACACTAAAAATTTCTTCATATACATTTATAACACTATACCCTGTAGAATTATACTTGCAGTACAAATGTTAGGAAGTAGTTTATACCATGATTTGTTATGCATATGATGGCAATGATTTATCTGTTATGATATAGTTTATTTTCACTAAAAGGAATTTTCTATAGGGCTGGCACAAAGGTGGTCCATAGGAAAAAAGGCCTTTTAAACTTCCAGGTTATGGCTTTTAATTCTTCGTAAATTACTATGACTACAACGTACTAGATGATACCCAAGTGACCTAAAAGACATGCTTCCCTAAGCACTTAAAGAGTACTATACTTTGGCAGTGGAAAAATATGACATTTTATGTTTAATCAATTACAACTAAGGGTGCTTTTTATATTTCCTCCTGATTTTGCTAAATATTCTTAGAATACTACTTAAATCTCAAAGGAATGAATGCCATCCACCGGAAATCATTAAACTACTTAAGCTAAAAGGAGTTAACACTATTGAGTAATTAGAAACATGGTCTATCTATACAACTACACCTTGTCAAGGCAGTTTAGTGGAAGACTGGTTTAACTTCTTAGTAAGTTTCAGGTTTAACTTCCTAGTAAGTTTCAGGTTAGATACTGGGGTCATGAATATCAGAGTGATATTTGAAATTTGGTCTAGAGACAGATGTGATTTCTCGTTTTCTTTGTAAAGTAGATCATAATTATTTTTTTCAGACTTTGTTTTGTAACCACTGTCTTTGTAATAATTTTGCTCAACATTTTTTTTTTTCTGAACTGGTTTTAACATGTTTCTCCATAACTGTTTGAAAGCAATTGAACTAAGATTTTCCCCAGAAGTGGGAAGTAATTTTAATGCTACCATGAGAAGAAATAGTGATTCCAGGACACCAACCAGTAAGGCCAACATCCCTATAATCCTACTACAAGAGTGAAATTCATTTAAGTGAGTGTCTTCTGGGAAAATTTGGCAGAATCATTCTAAAATACTCTTAACATAAGAAATAACATATACTTGCTAATTTCCTAGTTACCAAAGGGCCAGATTAAAAAGATTTGTTGCAGTCGAGGGATTTTTCAAGGTTATGATATCACCCATCAAACATCAAGACGTGAGATGCACAAGACTCTGAAAAAATTCAGTAACTTTCATTTTTACATTCAGTAGCTAGTCCCTGGGAAATAAGTAGATGTCCTTGACACTGTACTATGGTTAGTTTCTGCTGCTCTAGGCATTTTGCTGAACACTGTTTTAACCTTTATGGGCATGCAGTCATCAACAGTGCCAGGGAATGGTGAAGTAAGTACGTGAACTTATTTGGTCTTGTTTACAGTAAGAATTCAGGACTCAAGAAAACATGGACTCATGATTAGAATGAATGCTTATTGTTTTTATGTGTTTAAATAATTGAATGTGGTTGTTTTAAAAATTAGAGTAGAATAACTTTGGAGCAAAAACAATTTTGGCTTATGAGTAAATGCTTGATTTTACTTGAAATTAAATTATTAGATTTGAAACAGTGGGTTGTGGAATTCTAGTTTATTATTTCTTCATAGAAGTATATTTCCACTTTAATAAGAAAATCAATGCAGTTGAGTCATGGAATTTAAACATCGTTAAAGCCAAAAATGTATTATGGTTCATAATCTCGGGTTTCACATATGAATCTACAATAATTATAAACAATATACAAATAATCGGTGAAAGGACAAGTTCCTTATGATGGAAACATGCTTTGTTATGATTCGTTATTGGTAGACAACATAAAATGTAAAACATACCTCATCAATTGAATTTTTAATGTATATATATTATAAGAAAAAGTTAGTCAGGTATTTTTTGCCACATGCATTCCATAGCCATAAGTCTGATTTTAATAGAGACACAAAATGGTCTCACATGGGGTCCCAAAGTTCACGCTTAAAATAATGTTTACTAAAACCTTTATTTCGCTATTCAAATTTTTCCTGAGCCTGTTATCCATAAATTGAAGTGAATATTTTATATTAAATAG
Organism: Balaenoptera ricei; assembly: GCF_028023285.1. Lineage (NCBI taxonomy): Eukaryota > Metazoa > Chordata > Mammalia > Artiodactyla > Balaenopteridae > Balaenoptera > Balaenoptera ricei. The sequence goes on from NC_082641.1 coordinate 67,754,557, forward strand.
GAATGTTAATGCCTCAAAGGACTATGTCATTTGACTATACTCTGTATCCCTTGTCTGTCACATAGTAGGATCTCTATAAACACTCACCAAATGAATAGATGATTTCACATACAAGCGTCCTGAAGTATTTACAATTCATAACCCTACATTATCTCATTAGCTGTGTTAAAGTGCTTTGGCACATTATACATTTGATATAAAATCAGAATTGTGAAAGTTCTTTTACATAATAAATTTGGTCATTTTTTTAATCTATAATTTAGATAACATATAATTTTATAAAACATAGTGACGTATCCCTTCCATGTACAGCTAGCCAGAGGTTTTGTTAATGATTCATTTTCCCAAAGATGGGCATCATTTCCTATCAACCAAAATAATTTCTAAATAGGCTAGGTTCTTACTAGGTAACACAGTAATTGAAAATGTAACCCTAAGTGGGTTTAGGATTTTTAAGACTCATATCCCTAGCAATGAGAACTCCTCAATACAAATACAGAGTGAAATTTATTTAAAATCATAAAACTCATACATGAAATAAACTGAAGCATTATCTCGCTTGATTTGTAAATATTTATCAGCATTTTAGTAAAAGAGTATATTACCTTTACTATTTTGACCATTTCACCACTATTACATTCCTTATCACAATGAAATGTAGCCACTAAGGTGAGGACAAAAGATTACATAATTTTTTAACATAACTGTAAATAACAGTATCGTGAAATTTAGAAAGAAAGCTAAGAAAGTGTCAGCCTCAAACTCCATGTCAACAAGAGTAAATTAACCTCCTTAGCCTCAATTCCATTAGGAAAGACACTTCTAATATCTATTTATACTCTAAACATCCCTTGCATAATGCATTTATTACAATTACCGTTATCACTATTTCCATCATCATCATTATTATTATTTTTTTTTTTTTACTAAAATCTATAAGAATTTAAAGCCTCCAGGACTTATTCTAGCAGAAGGCATAAGTTCATAACTCCTCCTCTGGCCTGATGGATATCTCATCTTCTAGGAAGTAATCCAGAGACTATGGATGGTGATTTTTTTTTAATATTATGATCATTTTTTTTTTCCTCACTGAGTCATGACACAGCAAAAAAAAAAAAAAAAAAAAAGAGTACAGTGAGTGAAAAGTATATGAGAAAATATTTCCCACAACACAGTATTTTCACTACATAGTAGACTTACTCTTCACAAATTGAAAAATGCATTATTTACATTTTAACCTGACACCTACACAAATATGATTTAACTTATAAATTACATTGCAAAAATTTGAAGACTATGACAAAATGTAAATGATTTATTCCAGATTGCATAAGAATGCAGTTGCTAAGCCTTGAGTAGTATAACTGAGATGGATGAATGCCTACTGAGAATATGTTTTTTCATTTTTTTGATTAATCATTAAGCATTTTCCTAAAATATTTTCAGCAAATTAAATTTTAAATGTTTTCCATTAATACTAAAACTAGATAATATCACCCTTCACAGAAATGCGTGGTTTAAGTTAAGAATAAAATGTCTTAATAGATTCACAGACATAGAAAACAAACATATGGTTACCAAAGGGGAAAGGGTGGAGATAAACTAGGAATTTGGGATTAACAGATACATACTACTATATATAAAATAGATAAACACCAAGGACCTACTGTATAGCATAGGGAACTATATTCAATATCCTGTAATAATAACCTATGATGGAAAGGAATCTGAAAAAGGATATATATGACTGAATCACTTTGTTGTACACCTGAAACTAACAAAACATTGTAAATCAACTATACTTCAATTTAAAAAAAAGAATAAAATGTCTTTCCATATGCAGTAACTTTGTCTGTTAACCTAGCATTTTATTACACTGGCATACAATTAGTATCACTATTTTTTCCTTATCAGCACTTTAGGTTGCTCTAAAGAATTGTTGTTTCCAGGTATTTCAGTAAAGGAAAGCTTGAGGCATCTGTGCTTTGAAATTTTATTTTGGGACATTTCATTTTGACATATTCATGTCCTTATAACATAACTATCAAACTTTAATTTTCTGTGGTGGTGTCAGGGAATGAATATATATATAATATATATATATATATTTACTCTGCTATAACTTGGTATCTGGTAGTATGTTCTACATGTAAAAATGTGCCATGCTACAACACCAAAAAAGTTAGAACCTAATATGTGGGTAAATAATGACTTCCAATTTTGTTTTCTAAAACTTTTGTACTTTTAAAAACAATTTTCATACCCTTGAAGTAACGTAGAGTGAAAATTGTATTAAACATTCTATAATGAGTGATCCAATGGTTCTCAAACATCTTAGCAGCATACTTCTTTTCTAAAAAAATAAATAAAACCTACGAAGTAGAGGTGGAAGATAATTTTAATAGCATTGTCTTCTATGCTATGCATGTGTGTGTGTTATAGTAAAGGCCTGCCAGTTTCTAACTGAAAGACTGGATAATTCAGTTCCCAAGACTCAGATTCTTCATTTGTAAAATGATGTAAATAATAGTTTACTCACTGAGTAGCTGTGAAGATTAAATGAGACAATGCTTGTGCAGCTTCTACCACTGAAAGCAATAATTACAAATGAAATAGGTGAGTCCCTCTGGTGAAGCATAAATTGGAGTATCTAAAGTCCTGCTCTCTTAGCTTTATTCTTGTTCCCTTCTGGGCATGATTCATGGTTCAGAAGATGAATTTTAAATACTTTCTCCTCCTCATTCCCACATTAAATAGAGGTTTTATCTACAAACCAGAAAACAGTGGTTCAGATAAATGTTAAGTATTTTCCCTATTACATGCTAGATTCTTCCCTACTGTCTCATTAAGACGTAGAATCAGGATCATTTCCTTGATTACAAGAGCCCACACATTAGAGCAGCTTTACGGTTACAGTACAATTAGGAGCTAACACTCAAAATGACTCCTGCCTCATGGATAATGGTGGATAATGGTGGGTGGTATTTTAACTCTAACTCCTAATAAGTACTAAGGGAGGGGTAACATTTGCTATTGATTGAACTCCATGGAGCATCAGAGAGTCCAGGATTGTCTGCTCCCATTTTCCAATCTTAGGAGGTAACTCACGTGTCATGAGGGCAAAAAAGAAACCCTGGTTTGGGATAGATGACAAGTTCCTGTTCTTTGTTATCTGAAAACATTCCTCCTCATTATCTAGGAGACTGACAACCAGGAAGATTTCCAGAGTTAAGGTGCCCACATATTACTATCAGGGAAGGTTTTATGTGACAACCTGGGCATTACACTAGGCAATTGCAAAATATTGTGTCTAGCATAGTGGATGCAGTTGTAGGTCAACCACTATGCTAGACATAGAGGCTGGGAAGTACTTCTGGATACAGCTTGACTCCCCCATGCATCTGTGGTCTACAGGTGAGCAAGGAAACTCTTTTTCTAGGATGACAGAAGCAACTGAGTCATATGTTTCTCATCTTCCAAAAAGGCTATTCTGGACCTAATCACATCGTTTCCAAAAGCGATACATGCTACTGCCATCCCTGGATCCCTAAAAATCTCAACCAATTATGGCTCCAGGCTCAAAACCTGGAATTTGCAATTGACATCAGTTTTAGATGTAGCTATTTGGATATACCTCCTTTCGCTCCAGACACCTGTGAAAGATGAACTGTCTTTCTCCTAGACCCCAACAGATAATTGAGAAACAGGAACAGACAAACTACATAAGGACTCCCATTTGGGGAGGGAGTTGGACAAAAGAATAGTGCAGTCACTGGTCCATGACAATTCAGAAATCCAGTGAGACAGATGTTACCAGGCCTACCCATTCTAAGAACAGGGACCATTTTTTGATAAGGGCCTGGTTCTGATCCTTGGAAATCACTTCTCCAGCCCATTGTTCTGAATGGATTTCAGCTCTAACTTTTGATATCCTCTCACTTCTACTATATCTTTAAGGATTTTTCCTAGTCTAGTTCTTGCTAAAAGAAACATAGGGACCCAAAGGTCTTTTCTCATTTAACTGCCTCAGTCCCCTTACTTCTAAGCAGGCAGTGCTTTTGCTAGTATAATTCTCTTAAAAACTTGTGGTTTCCAGTGAATTTTGTTGTATGAATTCTGTTCACCAAAAGCCATACTCTCAAATTCTCTCTACTTTGATGAGGCATGTCAGGCTGCTGGAAAGGTCCCTTAAAGACTCTTAGAAACACTTTTTTTTTTTTTTCTAGCTGAGAGGGTCTAATAGACACTATCTGAATTCTTTCAGATGTCTTTAAAAAGGGGTCTTATAGTCTATACCCTTGATTTAGTCATTGCCCCAGATCTTGCTTATTTTGAGAATATTTTATCAGTTGAAGAAACTAGATATGAAAAAAAACCCAGTTTTTATTTTCCAACCCAGTTTCAGGCAGGTTGGGAATCTCTATTTCTGGGGTTTGTCTAGCTGTTGACTGCAGTAAGGGGGGCAACTGGGCAAGAGTATCACATGCTCCAGCAGGCCAACTCTGGTCTTGTTCACATGGCAGTGTCACAGTTCTACGTGGGAATAGAAAGAATAAGGCCTCAGAACTGGTACATAGTCACTTCTTCCACATTCTAATGGCCACCTCAGATTCAAGGGGAAATAGACTCTGCCTCCTCGTGGAAGGAGTGAAGAGTAGTGGTCATTTTTGCAATCTGCCATAGGAATGATAACTAAACTGTTGGTTGGATTTCATGCAGCAACAGGCAACCTGGAATTGACTGCTACCATTTAGTGTTCTTTGTGAGCATCCCAAACACCATGAGAACCAGAAATAAACAGTGGTTGGCCAAAGCAAAGTTTCTGTTCCTACTGTCTGTTAAGAATTCCCTCCATTGTCTCATTTAGTCAAAAACCAGGATCATTTCCTTCCGGCAAGGAACAAAGGGCAGATCTTATATACTCTCCTGGGCATTAGAAATGGCAAATGCAAAGTATCATGCACAGCATAATAGTTAAAAATAGACCCTCCCAAGACATTAATAATTGTGACTTTTAGATTACTGGAGTCAAAAGAAGTTTTCAGAGAGGAAAAATGAAAAGATCTCCAAAGAAAGATTATAATCAGAATGGCTCAGATTTTCATATCTGCAGCAGATCTTGATATGGAATGGGCTTCAGGAAACATTTTCAAGAGATAAGAGCAAGGTGTAGAACATTATTTACAGTTAGCCACCATTTTGTTCAGAAAAATAAACATTCACATACACATCTGCATATATGCATGAAGACAAATATGTATTCATATATATGCACACACATATACGCACATTATACCCACATGCACATACGTTTGTTTCTTATTCCTATAAGATCTTCAAAATAATGTTTTAAATATTGGTAAAACTGGTAACCTCTGAGGAAAAATATGGGTGCATGTGGACTGAAGATGGAAGAAGCATACTTTTAAATATAAACCTTTTTATACTGTTGATTTTGTACCAGGTCTACTTATTAACTCAAAAATTAATATAATATAAAAATAAACAACTTCCACCAAAATGATAAAGTCATATAAAATTGTGACACTCCTGGAAAACTGAGGTTATCTGGTGAGTCCTTGCTCAGCTCTGCAGTTTGCCCTACAGCTTAACTTCAGTTAAGTGACACAACCACTTTATGGGCCTCAGTTTTCTCATCCGAGGTCCAATAGTAGTTTACCTAATAACATTTACATTTCATGTTTCTTATAATTTGTATTAAAACATGACAACCTTGTGTAATTTTCTGTTCTATCTAACACAAGTTTATGTTTTGTTTTGCAATTAAGTAAACCAGATAGCACCTAGAACAGTGCCTGGACACTTAACGGAGGTGTAGTGTAGAGTGAATGACTGAATGGAAATCGTCTCAATTGTTATTAGAAAAATCTGCTAAGAGTCTGACATTTTAGGCAGAGTTTGAAGCTGGTTAAGCTGTCAATATGCAACTGTGCTCTCATTAGAAGTGCACGTTATGAAAGTGCTCACCCTGTTTGAACAGTCCGGAAAGTAATGTTCTCACTCAGAAAGAAGCTGTTATTTGTATGTCTCGTCTCCTCTCCCTCAGTGGCTGCAGCAATGCATATTTAGTCCTGAACTTATTTGTGATTAGATCCCAGACATCATTATTCCAACTAGCATCCATATCTCCAGAGAATAAGGGACAAGCTGCCTCATACTGCTACAACCTGAAAATTTCAGATTCTGAAGAGAAAACCTACACCAATTTGTCAAAAGAAAATCTGACTTGTTTGTTAGAGCTGGAAATCATTTTCTTACACATTTATAATAGATGTCTATTTCTGATTCAATCTGAAAAAATATACCCCACCAGAATTTGTACGGAGGTTTAAGTAACATTAACTATTTTTAACTGATTAATGAATAAAAAATATATTGCGAGAAATATATCTAAAAACTAATTAAATGTTCACCTGCTCTGTAACTGCTTTTCTGTGGGTGACATTTGTGATAATTAATTTTTCATTTCATAGAACACATAATTTTGCAAAAAGTTCTGAAAGCTATGTTCAAAAGTTATGGTTTGAGGGGAAAATAACCTTAAAATTGAAAATTGTCATTAATTCTAAAGTTGAAAAAGTTTTGTGTATTTGATCTTAAACCATCTCAAGTTTTCTATATATTTCAGTAGAGGAGAAATCCATATTGTAAAATTTCCCAAGCTGACATTAAAATAGGAGAACTAAAAATGTACATGCACATTCATTCATTTATTCAACAGCTACTTACAGTTAAGTACAGGCACTATATTCAGTGTTTGGGATTTTAAAATACATATGGCACATTAATTTTTCTTGAGTCTTGAAAGCTTCATATATATGAACCAAAATGAATATAAGCAAGAGTTTAAGCGTTTTTTTTTTAAATCATGCAAATCTAAACTTCATATCCAAGATAATTCAAGCAAACTTTGCTCAGGAGAAAAACTACTGAACACACACTACTGCAACATTCCTAACTAGACTGATAAAATTCAAATCCATCCCATAGTCCACCTATTTTCCAGCAAGTCATTCATTAAACCCTTCATTCCAGAACTGTTTTAGGCCTTGGAGATACAGCAGTGAGTGAAACAGACACAAGTTGTCATCTTCATCTACTCTAATCTCCTAAAAGCCACAAATCTCCTAAGAGCCACAAAGCACAGAATTGATAAAGGAATTAAATTGAAGGCATAGGGCTTCCCTGGCTGGGTGAACTTGAACATTGCCCAGCACTAAGGGGAGGATGAATAAATGGTCAGTGGGCTTTGCCAGTAACTTACTGGGCTATCAGTAAGCTGGAGGTTACTATTAAGCCATTGCTATGATTATCAGACAAAACTCCTCCCACTTCACACCTTTGCCCCATCGCTCATTCTCAACTCTCCAGATCACTTTATCACTTTATCTAAAGTAGTACTGTTCATCCCTACCACTCATCCCCTGCTTTGCCCCACCCAGGTTCACTTTTAATCACAAGCCCACGTTTACATCCTTCATAGGATATAAATTTTCACAATCTATATTTATCTTGAATTCCTGGTTAATCTCCATCTCCCCCAGAAGAAGGCAAACTCTGTGAGGGCAAGGAACTTATCTGTCTTGTTCACTGTTGCCAAGGACAGTCCCTGACATATGAAAGAATCTCAGTAAACAATGAATAAATCAAACTATGAAACATTTTAGAGATACACAGAATAGAGAGTGAAGAGGCCTGGAGGTCATGAGTGGAGAACTCAGCTGACATACAGAGAATACATAAATCAGGTTAATGCTAACACAATGGAAAGGGAGATTATAATCTCTTGCTCTTAACACAGAAAAATATGTTGAACCCATAAGAGTTTCTGCATATGACCCAACCTGATTATATATCCTACACTTAACTTCTGAGATTCTGCCTCTTTTCTTGCTCCATATAGATCTCGACATTAAACTCCTTATCGTTAGCTAATCTGGATGAGTCTCTCTCTGGGTCAAATAATGAAATCAATCTACTGGCAATACCTTATTTGATTCATGAGTTATTCCCTGAGAGACCTGTGTCACAATATCTGGGATACAGGTTAACTTTAAAAAATCCTCTCCTCAGAGAATTGACATTTACACCAGTAAGAAATGAAATTATTCTAGTTATGTGAAAAGGTTTACCCTAGTTTAGTAATTCAAAATCAATTCAGGCTATGTTGATTATTTTGTGTGTGATCTGGGGTCATCAGAATATTTCCTGATAGTAATTTATATCACAATCATAAAACCACAATATCCAAGTTGGGTCCCAGTCATCAGCAAGAGAAAGCAATTTAATGAAATATAAAAAGCTTTTTGGCTACTCTGAGCTCAACTGAGTTATTCTTATCTGACAGCCGGTTCCAGTTATGAGACTTAAACTCTATGAGGAATTTGAAGGTTTATTATTTTAGAGATTACCTAACCTCTCAGGTGGCCACAAAGTGGCTGAAGATTACTCCATTTAGAGATAACAGGCTCTAATTTTTATATTTAGGTACTAGAAATGGAGTATTTTATCAAGTGCTCTACATTCTAATGGAACTTCTTAGCATCGACTGTACTGAGGGCTAAACATTCCACTCATAAAACACTGAAGCTATTTTTGGATTTACATAAACTTCAGGAAAATTTGCCATAAGTTTATTTCTTCAGGACGATTGGAGGATTTGTGAGACCTGTGACTTGCATATAACTTCAGAGATGAATTTTTATAAGCAAGTAATGTAGGTAAAGAAAATTGGGTTAGTATTTTCATTTCTAAAACTTACAGACCTTTCATAAATAATTGAAAAGAATGCTTTCGATTGAACAGTTTTATTTCTGGAGACCTGGTGCAATGAAATAAATGGTGAGCAAGTTGTTGGACATGTTGATTCTAGTTAGGGGCAGATGTGGCAGCTGTAACTGGGTGAAATGAGACTTCTTTCTCAAATATGGGCTTGGCAAGGAGACCTTCTCCTTCTGGCAGGCAAAGAAGCAATGTCCTCATCACCTCCCACACAAGTACACCAAACTACTTGCACTGGTCTTTTCTGATGTCACTACAGATGCCTCTTCCCTATCTCAGGCCAATTTTTTCACTTGGGTTCTGGATCCAATCCACTTTTGCCTTCTTAGAAACAATGATTTTGTAATAATATTCTCCTCTATGAATTTTTCCTCTCAAAAACCCTATCCTCAAACAATTAACTTATATTTTATCTTAACAGAATTAAGCCAATAACAATTTGAATTATTTTAGAAATGTAAAAAGGCTTATCCTACAAGTATCAGCATATAAATAACTAGCAGTATCTTCCATCCTAAAAACAAACAAAACCTCTCTTGGCCCAGTGGTGTGCATATAGTATATGCTAGCAAATGTTGAATAACCAGTTTTCCAGGGGGTGTAGGAGAAGGAGGCTGGCTTAGAGCATTTTCCAAACTCTATGATAGAGGTACTCTCACCCTGGCTGATTTCAAGTTATCAGTATGATGTCACCGAACATGGAACTGGGAAGAAATGCACAGTAGCACACTGTTACAGTCTTTCCACCATACAAACATAGTAGATATAAATAACCTAAATGGCATACATTATGGAGGAATGGTTGTGTTCCCCCAAATTCATATACTGAAGTCCTAATCCCAGATGTGATGGTATTAGGAGCTGGGGCCTTTGGTGGGTAATTAGGTTTAGATGAGCTAATGAGGGTGGGGCCCCCATGACTGGATTAGTGTCCTTTATGAAGAAGAAGAGAGATCAGAGCTCTCTTTCTCTGCCATGTGAGGACACAGTAAGAAGACTAGGAATAGGAGTAGGGCTCTCACCAGGAACCAAATCTGCCAGCACCTTGATGTTGGACTTTCCAACCTCCAGAACTGAAAAGTAAATGCCTATTTTTGTTTGTTTCACCTCATTATTATTGAAAAAAGATACTCTGTATGATTTCAAACTTTCTAAATTTATTAAGACATTTTATGGACTAACACATGGTTTATTCTGGAGAATGTTCCATGTGCACTTGAGAAACATGTGTATTCTGCTTCTGTCCTCTATTTTTTAAATTGAGATATAATTCACATATAGCATTATATTAGTTTCATGTGTACATTATGATTTTATATATATATATATATAAATGATCACCACAGTAAGTCCAATAAACATCCATCATCACAAATAGTCATAATTATTTTTCTTGTGATGAAAGATTTTAAGATTTACTCTCTTAGCAACTTTCAAATATACAACACAGTATTGCTAAATATCTCCTGTTTAAGCCTCCTAGTCTATGGTATTTTGTTATAACAGCCCAAACTGATTAAGAGAGAATAGCTAACAGTAAACTATTGTAAATATTAGGAATTGATGTGGTTTCTTACCTTTGTTTTTTTCTTCCTTTTTAATAACAGCTCCTTGAGATATCTACACATTCTCCATCAGTTATCTTACCCAGACCCACAGTTTAAAGACCATCTGTAGATTTATCATTCTCAAATCTCTATTTCTAGCCTTAATTTCCAAACCCAAATTTTCCCCACACTCCACAATCATGTGCTGCCTTCCTGATTTGTATATTTAACAGACATTTGAAATTTAATATATTTAAAACAGAACTCTTATTTTTCTATTAAAAAAACCCCTGCTCCTTTAAGGACACTATGTCCTATTATTTTAAACTTATATTACTACATTGTTCTGAGTTATTTAAACTGAAAATCTAGGTATCGTCCTTCATTTCTCTTTCCCTCACCTCCCAGATCCACGTAGAACAGATTCTATTTTCAAAACATTCATTCACTTCCTCTTATATTACCATCTTTATCCAATCTCTTGCTTGGAGCTTATGTATCCCTCTTTTCTCCCTGACTCACCTCTTCTCCTTCTAAAATCTATTTTCCAAACCTTAAAAAAATGAAACAATATATAATGTTTAAGTACTTATTGAGTGCCAGATATTGTTTCAAAGTACTTTAAAGTTTAAACTTACTGAATCTCACAGTGAACCTATGAGTTACTGTATTATTGTTATATCCACTAGACTAGGAAACGAAATGCCTAGATGTTTAAAATTCATTGACCCATATCATATAGCTGAGAGAAAGTTAATGCACAGCTCATAGAGACCAGGATTCAACCCAAAGATGTCGAGCACCTGAGCATGAGCTGATAACCAGTATTTATCTGCCTTCGTGAAAAATCAGACCATCTCTGTCCTCTAACAGCCCCTCATTCTCCATCCCCCCCTCAAGTCTCATTTTTTTCTTTTTATTAAATTCTAAACGCTTTGTACTTGCTGTCAATGTTCTTAATGATCTACCAATGTTTACCTCTCTGTATTAATTTCCCATGACCAATTACCCCAAACTGGGTATCTTAAAACAATAGAAATTTATTGTGTAGCAATTATGGAGGCCAGAAGTCCAGAATCAAGATACTGGCAGGTCCAGAACCCCTCTGAAGGCTCTACGGGAAAATCCTTTGTTTCTTCCAGCTTCTGATAGCTTTCAGCATTCTTAGGTTTCCTTGACTTGTAGCCACATCCCCTCAGTCTCTGCCTCTGTCTTGTACTGCCTTCTCATCTTTCTCTTATGAAGATAATTATCATTGGTTTTAGAGTCTACCTGATAGACTCTATCAGGATGATCTCATTCCAAGATTCATTCTTTGTATCTGCAAAGACCCTTTTTCCAAATAAGGTAACTTTCACAGGCTATAGGACTTTGGACTTGGACATACCTTCTTGGGGGCCACCATTCAACTCACTATACTCATTGGACTCATACTGTGCACTTAACCTTCTCCACCATTAGGCTCCAGGCACACTGGCTTTATTTCCAGTCTTAGGAAATAATAAGCTCACTCTCTGCTTGGACTAGCCCTACTCTCTTCTTAGAATGATTTTTCACAGAAACTTAAAGGCAGTCTGCTTTTCATCATTTAGATCCCAGATAAAATGTCGCTCCCTCAGAAAGGCTCTCTTCCCATGCAACTGGGAGTAACCATTCTGTCACACCCTCAAGTTACTTTGTTTAAATTCTCTACAAATCATTCACCTTCATCTGATATATGTGTTTGCTAATTTTTTATTTGCTTATTCATTCATTTATTAAAAAAACAAAACAAAAACTTGTCCCTCACCCTCAAAAACAAACGTTTAATAAAAATGGTAACCTTGCTTGTCTTGCTTGCTTGGTGATTCCAGGGCATTCAAATGGTAATATGTGAAAAAAAATTAGTAAAGAAATTACTAAATTAATAAATTTTGTGTTTTATGTGGAAGAGCAGAATTGTGTGCTCTTCCCATCAGAAGTAGAATAACAGCATAATATCTAGATAGTTTGTTAACGTGGGATGGAAATCTGGTGAGGTTGCTTTCTGCATCTATGAGAAGTTGTTTGAAAAAAGGTTTTCCTTTGTGACAGTGCCAGTTACTGAGAAAATGATTACCTCTCTGCAACAGACTATGTCCTAGTGGAGAAATCAATGAAAAGCAGAATTTTAAAGATTTTTTTCCTCCTCTATTGTTCATCTTTCCAGATGCACAAGGGAGAATCGAAGGTAGTGAAATTGGGTTTAATCATGAGATCAGAGAAGAAATGTTGAAGATCTAGTTAAGTCATTTATGTATTCATATTATGTATGGATTAAATGTCTTTTTTTTTTTTTTTTTAAGTGGAAGGTTTGAGAACTTCATTGATCCCAGACCCCCCCCTCCAAAACCCCACTCTTTCATTCACTATAGCAAACCTGGGGCAGCTGCATGGAACTACTAAGTCAACCAAGAGTATATCCCTTTTTCATAGTGCCTAGTACAGTGCCCTGCACAGAGTAAATGATTCCCAAAACAATGTGTCTCCAAGGAGATTACAAGGGAAATAATGCATAAGCATGTGTATCAACCTAAAAAAATCATCAGTTTTCTGAGAGTTAGCATCCTTATTCATCCTAGAGATGTCATAAACCAGGGATTAACCAGGGTTAGGGTTAGGGATGGGGTAGAGAGGGTTGCAGAAGCTGATAAGTATAACCATTAAACATATTTTTTAAAGCCTGTCGGTTTATGTTTGATAAAATATGGTCAATCATTTTGCCAAACAGATAGGAAAAAACTATTAATTGCAGCTTTCACATCTGTGGGCACATGACTGGATACATACATATGTTTCTTCAAGATTTTTATGGAAACACTAAGAAGTGAAGAAGAATTAATAAGAGGAATATGATATGAAAGGCTTGGCAACCAAACTATGTTCTTGCAAAATAAAAGGAAGTCTCAAAAGAAAACAAAAAACACAGTAGGATGGAAGGACCACTGCAGAATTCTGAAAAATATCAGTGACTGTGTCAAGAAATCATTAACCTATAATGATTATCTAAAGGTTGTTGACTCAGTTTGGAACTGTTCAGGCATTCAGAAAATTAAAATAAAAAAAAAGTTTGATCATTTTAAGAAAAGCTATTAAGGAAAATAAAGAATCAAACTGAAAATTTCAGATGTTTGGTAGAATATCAGTAAATAAGGTAATAAAACATAATGGCTACTATTCAAAGGAAAGTACTAAGTAGCAGATAGGTACCCAGAATCACACTGGAGAAGAAACAGCATTGGAGCAGGCACTTCTACAGAGAATACAGACATAGCACGGGGTCCCCGTGAGCATGTGGTATTCAGTGCTGGCTGTGGAGGCGCTTGGGAACTGGAGGTAGACATTTTTTAAACAGATAAGGTACTACAGGCAGCAATTCGAGTGATAAAAAGGTTTTGACTTACTTACAGGAAAAAAAAGAGCCCTGATTTGTAGCATTTGCCAATTTCTGTGGTGTAACTACTCCCACTACAGCTGATTTCAGGCTACCAAGGTGATCTCTCTCAGCACAGAGATGCACACTAGCACTCCATTATATAGAATTTCTTTCATACAGATACCATAGATATAAGTAACTTCGAGAGCATAGATGACAATAAAATGTAAAATAATTAGGGGAAAAAAAAGGTTTTGACAAGGGAGCAGCCTACTGCATATGACATGTTGACATCCTCTGTCTCAGAAATGAATCAGCATTTAGAAATTGCTGTCTTAGAGAACTTGGCAATGAGAAGGAGCCAGAAGGAGGTCAATCCAAGACTGAGTTGTAAGCAAGTCTTGTAACATATGTTGAGAAAAGCCAGTGTAAGGTAAACATCGATAATCTTTATTTTCTAGACAGACTTTATTAAAATATTATGAATATGTCAGATTTTGCTATTACAGTTTAAGTAAACTTGTCTCAAATCACGGTTTAGGTCATCATGATTTGTTATAACAATCATGTTATAACAACTCTTTAAAAGTTATACCATTTTTTGGACAACAAATAATTTTTTTAGTACAGCTGACCCTTGAACAACACAGAGATTAGGGGTGCCAACTCTCCAGCAGTGTAAAATCCACATATAACTACAAGTTGGCCCTCCCTCTACATGGTTCCCCTGGATCGGTGGTTCCACATGTGCAGATTCAACCAACCACAGATCATGTATTAATAGTACTGTAGTATTTACTACTGGAAAAAACACGTGTACAAGTGGACCCATGGAGTTCAAACCCCTGTTGTTCAAGTGTCAACTATATAATGTTTCTTTCACTTCAAAACACATCAAATAAATGTTATAAAATTAATAATTCAACATTATGCTTTTAGACAAAAACAATATGTACCAATTAACTTTATACTACTTTACTAATTAGAAAAGTTCACAGGAACAAAAATTAAGTTGTGTTGCATATTTGAATGAACCCAAATGGCTTGCTATGTACACTTATACTAAGCAAGAGTAATTAAGAGCTAGCAACTTATATAACTTCCACATGTTTTGAAGTGTTCTTTTGCTTTTATTTTGGTTTTATTTTGCCATAAAGTTTTTCTTTTCCTGTGTTACAAGTCTGTTTTAAATGTAGTTCGAAAGTACAGTAACCAAGAGCCCCAACTGGTTTTAAAAAACGCTGAGAACAGAGACCTTCAAGATGGCAGAGGAATAAGACGTGGAGATCACCTTCCTCCCCACAAATACATCAGAAATACACCTATATGGGGAACAACCCCTACACAACACCTACTGAACACCGACAAAAGACCTCAGACTTCCCAAAAGGCAAGAAACTCCCCACGTACCTGGGTAGGGCAAAAGAAAAAAGAAAAAACAGAGACACAAGAATAGGGATGGGACCTGCACCTCTGGGAGGGAGATGTGAAGGAGGAAAAGTTTCCACAAACTAGGAAGCCCCTTCACTGGTGGAGACAGGGGGTGGGCGGGGTGGGAAGCTTCAGAGCCACGGAGGAGAGCGCAGCAACACGGGTGCAGAGGGCAAAGCGGAGAGATTCCCGCACACAGGATTGGTGCCGACCAGCACTCACCAGCCTGAGAGGCTTTTCTGCTCACCCGCCAGGGCAGGTGGGGGCTGGGAGCTGAGGCTCGGGCTTCGGAAGTCAGATCCCAGGGAGAGGACTGGGGTTGGCTGCGTGAACACAGCCTGAAGGGGGCTAGCGCACCATAGCTAACCAGGAGGGAGTCCGGGAAAAAGTCTGGAACTGCCTACGAGGCAAGAGACCATTGTTTTGGGGTGACGAGGAGAGGGGATTCAGAGCACTGCCTAAATGAGCTCCAGAGATGGATGTGAGCCACGGCTATCAGCACAGACACCAGAGATGGGCATGAAATGCTAAGGCTGCTGCTGCAGCCACCAAGAAGCCTGTGTGCAAGCACAGGTCACTATCCACACCTCCCCTCCCAGGAGACCGTGCAGCCTGCCACTGCCAGGGTCCAGTGATCCAGGGACAACTTCCCCGGGAGAACGCACGGTGTGCCTCAGGCTGTTGCAACGTCACGCCGGCCTCTGCCACCGCAGGCTCACCCCACATTCCGTACCCCTCTCTCCCCCCAGCCTGAGTGAGCCAGAGCCCCCTAATCAGCTTCTCCTTTAACCCCGTCCTGTCTGAGCAAAGAACAGACGCCCTCAGGTGACCTACATGCAGAGGCGGGGCTAAATCCAAAGCTGAACCCCAGGAGCTGTGCGAACAAAGAAGAGAAAGGGAAATCTCTCCCAGCAGCCTCAGGAGCAGCGGATTAAATCTCCACAATCAACTTGATGTACCCTGCATCTGTGGAATACTTGAATAGACAACGAATCATCCCAAAATTGAGGCTGTGGACTTTGGGACCAACTGTAGACTTGCGGTTTGCTTTCTGCACCTAATTTGTTTCTGGTTTTATGTTTATCTTAGTTTAGTATTTAGAGTTTATTATCATTGGTAGATTTTTTTTATTGATTTGGTTGCTCTCTTCCTTTTTTTTTTAATAGATATATAAATATATTTTTTCCTTTTTCTCTTTTTGTGAGTGTGTATGTGTATGCTTATTTCGGTGATTTTGTCTGTACAGCTTATTTTTTTACCATTTGTCCTAGGGTTCTGTCTGTCCTTTTTTTTTTCTTTTTAGTATAGTTTTTAGTGCTTGTTATCATTGGTGGATTTGTTTTTTTGGTTTCATTGCTCTCTTCTCTCTTTCTTTCTCTTTTTTTCCGTTTTTTTATTTTTAATAATTAAAAAAAAATTTTTTATTTTAATAAGTTTATTTTATTTTATTTTATTTTTTCCTTCTTTCTTTCTTTTGTTCTCCCTTTTTTCTGAGCCATGTGGCTGACAGAGTCTTCATGCTCCGGCCAGTGTCAGGCCTGTGCCTCTGAGGTGAGAGAGCTGAGTTCAGGACATTGGTCCACCAGAGACCTCCTGGCCCCCATGTAATATCAAACAGTGAAAGCTCTCCCAGAGATCTCCTTCTTAACACTAACACCCAGCTTCGCTCAATGACCAGCAAGCTACAGGGCTGGACACCCCATGCCAAACAACTAGCAAGACAGGAACACAACTCCACCCATTAGCAGAGAAGCTGCCTAAAATCATAATAAGGTCACAGACACCCCCAAAAATACCACCAGACGTGGTCCTGCTCACCAGAAAGATAAGATCCAGCCTCATCCACCAGAATACAGGCACTAGTCCCCTCTACCAGGAAGCCTACACAACACTGAACCAACCTTACCCACTGGGAGCAGACACCAAAAACAATGGGAACTATGAACCTGCAGCCTGTGAAACGGAGACCTCAAACACAGTAAGTTAAGCAAAATGAGAAGACAGAGAAATAAAGAGCACATGAAGGGGCAAGGTAAAAACCCGCCAGACCAAACAAATGAAGAGGAAATAGGAAGTCTACCTGAAAAAGAATCCAGAGTAATGACAGTAAAGATGATCCAAAATCTTGGAAATAGAATGGAGAAAATACAAGAAATATTTAGCAAGAACCTAGAAGAAGTAAAGAGCAAACAAACAATGATGAACAACCCAATAAATGAAACTAAAAATTCTCTAGAAGGAATCAACAGCAGAATAACTGAGGCAGAAGAACGGATAAGAGAAAGATGCAGTCCTCCTGCTCAGCTTTTTAAAAAATTTTTTAACATCTTTATTGGAGTATAATTGCTTTACAATGGTGTGTTAGTTTCTGCCTTATAACAAAGTGAATCAGCTATACATATACATATATCCCCATATCTCCTCCCTCTTGCATCTCCCTCCCACCCTCCCTATCCCACCCCTCCAGGTGGTCACAAAGCACTGAGCTGATCTCCCTGTGCTATGTGGCTGCTTCCCACTAGCTATCTATTTTACATTTGATAGTATATATAAGTCCATGCCACTCTCTCACTTCGTCCCAGCTTACCCTTCACCCTCCCCGTGTCCTTAAGTCCATTCTGTACATCTGTGTCTTTATTCCTGTCCTGCCCCTAGGTTCTTCACAACCATTTTTTTTTTTTTTTTTTAGATTCCATATATATGTGTTAGCATACGGTATTTGTTTTTCTCTTTCAGACTTGCTTCACTCTGTATGACAGACTCTAGGTCCATTCACCTCACTACAAATAACTCAATTTTGCTTCTTTTTATGGCTGAGTAATATTCCATTGTATTTATGTGCCACATCTTCTTTATCCATCCATCTGTTGATGGACACTTAGGCTGCTTCCATGTCCTGGCTATTATAAATAGAGCTGCAATGAACATTGTGGTACATGACTCTTTTTAAATTATGGTTTTCTCAGGGTATATGCCCAGTAGTGGGATTGTTGGTAGTTCTATTTTTAGCTTTTTGAGGAACCTCCATACTGTTCTGCATAGTGGCTGTATCAATCTACATTCCCACCAACAGTGCAAGAGGGTTCTCTTTTCTCCACACCCTCTCCAGCATTTATTGTTTGTAGATTTTTTGATGGTGGCCATTCTGAGTGGTGTGAGGTGATAACTCACTGTAGTTTTGATTTGCATTTCTCTAATGATTAGTGATGTTGAGCATTCTTTCATGTGTTTGTTGGCAATCTGTATATGTTCTTTGGAGAAATGTCTATTTAGGTCTTCTGCCCATTTTTGGATTGGGTTCTTTGTTTTTTTGATATTGAGCTGCATGAGCTGCTTGTAAATTTTGGAGATTAATCCTTTGTCCGTGGATTCATTTGCAAGTATTTTCTCCCATTCTGAGGGTTGTCTTCTCATCTTGTTTATGGTTTCCTTTGCTGTGAAAAAGCTTTTAAATTTCATTAGGTCCCATTTGTTTATTTTTGTTTTTATTTCCATTTCTCTAGGAGGTGGGTCAAAAAGGATCTTGCTATGATTTATGCCATAGAGTGTTCTGCCTATGTCATTTATATTAAAATCAAGACTTTTTTTAAAAACACTAATTGTACTTTTCAGAAAGCATGATTATTTTATATCCATTTTTTTCTTCTGAAAATGCATGTAAAATACCAATGAAGAAATACTACTTGACTTACAAAATCCAGCTTTTACAAAAGGCATCTTTTTAGAAATATATCTTGTTGCATAATGCAAAAATACTTTAAAGTTGGCTTGGAACATCAAAATCATCATACATAAAATAATCCTCATTATGTTGTTGAGTGAGTCACAGATATAATTACAATTGGAAAAAGTGAAGGACAAGTGATTTTTCTTAGTATAGCAAGTCATATTTTCATCATATACTTAGCCTATTATCTTGATGTAATCAATCCCATGGGGCATTTGAATTGGTTGGTCCAGTTGAAATGGAATTGTTTGAAATGAATGTATTTGAAGATATTATATTTCATAGTTTGAGGAATTTTGAAATGAAAGAGAAAACTCAAGTTCAGTGTTGTAGGAGAAAATCAGGATGTGATTTGAACCTACTGGATAGAGAACTAAGATATATAATTGGCTTCCTTTCACTGCCATTTAAAAGAATATTTAATTTTTCTGTTTTTTGCTTTGGGGCTTAATTGTGTGTTAAAATTTCAATTATTTAATTTTGCTGTTTGAACTGGGAAGAGTAAGCAGTGTTGAAGGTGAAAAGAGTAGCTATTTAATGACAATACAGGGAGCATGAAAATTCACCTGCAATTATTTTCTCCCTACACCAATGCAAAGAGCAAACAAATGAATTTTTATAATTTAGTACCAGAGAAAATAGTTGTGGATAAGTCTATTAGTTTTCTATTGCTGTGTAACAAATGACCACAAACTTAGTGGTTATAATCAACACAAATTTATCATTTCAGTTTCCTTGGGTTTGGAGTCTGAGCACAGGCTCTCTCAGTCCACTGCTCAGAGTCTCACCAGGTTGAAATCAAGTTGTCAGCCAGGGCTGTGATCTCATCTAAAGCTTTAGGTTCTCTTCCAAGCTCACTGGCTGTTGACAGAGTTCAGTTCCTTGAAGCTATAGGACTGAGGCCCTCAGCTCCTAGAATTGTGACTGTTCCCTGTCTTGTGGCCCCCTCTCCACAACTTGGCAGTTTACTTCTTCAACACCAAGGAGAAATGGACTCTGTTATTTTGAATCTCTTCTGCCGCTTACCTCTAGAGTTTTTTTTTAGTGGACTCTCTGATTAGGTGAGGGCCACCAGGATAACCTCTCTTTTGATTAACTTAAGGTCAATTGTTTAAGGACATTCATTATTTCTGCAAAGTCCTTTCACTTTCTCCATGTAACCTTTTCATGGGAGTAATATTCCATCATATTCACAATGGGACTACCCACACTTAAGGGAAGTAGATTATGCAGGGCATGTACACCAGGGGGCCAGAATCTAGAAGGCCAGTAGAGCACTGTGCCTACCACAAGAGCCTTCCACAGGATGACTGCAATCTGTATCATTTTCAGTTTATGACATGTAGAAGGGATACTGCCAGGTGAAATTCGATACTATTTCAAGTTAATTATACAACAAACGGTATGTCTCTAAAAAATTAATACAAACAAGAAAATTCTTAGTAAACTTTATAATTACAGAAATATAAATTAAATTAACCACTTTTTATTTAATCTAAAAATGTTCAAAATGCACTGAAACATTATGCACTTTATATTTTTGGTATAAAAATATAAATACTATTTTTATGAGAAGGTACTTCTGTGTTGTATCACATGCCTATTTTGAATTAGCCACATTATTAGTGAATTGAATTTTTGAGTTAGGTTCAGCAGTAAGACTGTTCCTATGTTTTGCCTTCATTGTGGCATATTAGGAAAACTGTTTCATACTGGTAAACTTTCAGAATAGGGAGGAAGACAGAAAACTGACATTTACAATGCCCTTGAATTAGCCTGTTCCCAAAGTCACTTATCATTTCATCTTAGGCAGCTTACCTCCCATTTGTTGGAAATCAGTGGATGCAATTTTGCATCCTTTATTTGAAATATTCTGACTTCCGTACTTTTGATTTGAACACAGTTTTAGAACCATAACTTTACATTTAAAATATCTTACAGCCTTGGATCTCAATGTAGAATATATTTTTATAAAATGAGAAGTAAATACATAATAAACAATAAAAATCGCACAAATATTGAAATTATACAAAAAGAAACTAACAATAATAATTAAGCCAATGATATATATAATCTTGAGAATTAGACATGTTCCCTGGCATCCATACACAAATAGAGCATTAGGGCTTCCTGTTCATGTGTTATATTATACAGAACATATAACTTCTTAGCTGCTCACTCCTTAAAGACTTAAAAACAAAGTATTAAAAAAAAGTTCAGTCTTTCCTTAAGAATATATAATAGTAATTTTAGAAAAAAGCTATTCCTAGCATCTATTCTATTTATTTCCTTTTACATTAATTGATGTAGTTTTAGGGACCCCTAAACATCCCTATCAAGTCTAATGCAGACTTGTGCTGTACCAGATCAAGTCCTCTTTTGGGGGGTCTTCCACAGGCCCATGACCCCTTTGTGATAGTATTTATTGAAATGCATATGAATTTATTGTAGGCTTTGATACTGTCTCAGCCCAGGCATTAGAATCAGACAGAACTTAAAGGTGATCATTGTGGCTCAGACACTGACCAGCCAGTGATCTTGGCCTGTGATTTAAACTCTCTGAAGGCAATTTCTTCAGCTCTAAAATCAGATACTGCAGAAATGATCCATGAAAAATGATTAGCATAATGTCTGCGACAAATTATGATCTGAGGAAGTAGTAGTTATTACTGTCATTATTAGAAAATGGGCATCTTATACTTTCTGATAATCAAAAGTGAAATTTTGGCTCCAATTTTGGCTCTTGCTTTGTGAAGCACTGGAAAAGAATGTAACAATGGTTTAAGCAAAATAGTACAAGAACTCATGCTCTTGCATAATGAGTTACTGGTTAAACAAATGAAAGGACTGTGTTTGTTTGACTATCTGCATATCAGTCCCATACTGACCATATTCTACCTTGTTTCTGCGATTTGGGAAAATGGGCATCATTTCAACGCTTTATGTTAAGAGCTAGAAGAAAAATTACATTATGTCAACATGACCCACTCCCAGTTTGGGACCATTTTATTTTGGTAGTATCTGTGGTTTCCTTTTAAACTTGAGGAAAAACAAACAAACAAAACTCCCCCAAAACAAAAACCATGGTACATGTAATTGAGGATTTGAGACAATTTAGAAATCATCACTTCCAATTAAAAAAAAAAAAAAATCCCTCTATCCAGGACAGAGATTATTTAAATTTTGCCAGATTTTAACTCCAGGGAATGTTGTTGACATTCTCAGCCTGCCATGGTTCATCAGAACATGGTGTGTCTTTAGCAAAGACAGATGTCTGCCCAAACTTCTGCACTAAGTGCTTTGCGTGTCTCCTGCCAAGCACTTGATGTTCACACAGACATCAATGATCACTGTCATTTCTGTGCCAAAATTTCCTTTATGCAATAACACTCACAACTAGAGTTTCTTAAATCAGTATACTATGTTCTGGTCACCATCTTGGCTAACTATTCTATATTTACTCAGTGAAACAATTTTTTAAAAAAATACTGCTCCTTCATGCCATGAGACTGCTCATGTCCAACCAAAAGAAACAAATATATTATTGAGATAATGCTAGGAGAGTGGGCTGACTGAATCATTGACTCAGTCACTATGTTTTCGTTAGAGCCTACTCTGTTTACAGATGGTTTGAAGGAAACTGGAAAACAAATGGTTCTTGTCTTTGAGAAACTAAAAATTCTGTTCAGAAATTTATAATCTAGTGTCTATAGAGAACACTATTTTAAAAATCAACGCCCGGGACTTCCCTGGTGGCACAGTGGTTAAGAATCTGCCTGCCAATGCAGGGGACATGGGTTCAAGCCCTAGTCCGGGAAGATCCCACATGCCACAGAGCAACTAAACCCGTGCGCCATAACTACTGAGCCTGCACTCTAGAGCCTGCGAGCCACAGCTACTGAGCCCACGTGCCACAACTACTGAAGCCTGCGTGCCTAGAGCCTGTGCTCTGCAACAAGAGAAGCCACCGCAATGAGAAGCCCGCGCACCAAAACGAAGAGTAGCCCCCACTCACAACTAGAGAAAGCCCACAAGCAGCAACAAAGACCCAACAACACAGCCAAAAAAATAATAAATTTATTTAAAAAAAATAAAATCAATGCCCACCATCCAAATTATCCTATTTTTGTTTAAATTGCATTCTTGTTCCTTCACTCCTCAGGCTTTATTCTTAACTCTTTCCAGTTATATGACCTTAGTCAGTTTGTTAACCCATTCAAATTTCAGTTTCCTTGTTTGTAAAACAAATATTAATGTAGATAACTCAAGAATTTTTCTAGGGAAAAATATGATGACCGTAAAACATCACTTCCTAGTAGAAACAAAGAGCTAAATAAGCACTAGGAATCAGAATAATAATTATGGTTTTCTGAATAATAATCACAACAATAAAAATTACAATGATAGTTTTTTGTTAGTTGTTCATGATTGAATTTCACTGTAATGCTGACATTTTAAAACAAACATTACATATAATCATAGCCACAGAATAACAGAATCTTGGTGTTTGAACATGGGAGATCAAATACTACAATACTAGTAGTTTCACAGATGAAGATACTGAAGTCTGGAAAGGCCATGCAACTTGCTTGTTAGGGGTGGGGAGCCTAGCTCTTCTTCTACATCATTCTGCATTACAATTACTGAACACTTACTAGGTCTAAGTAATGCACTAAAGGTACCAACATTATTTCATTTAATTTTCACAGCAATCTTACGATGCCTGCATGTAATGGCTACTATCTCTATTTCTATCCATGTGGAAACTGCGGTTTCTCTGCTCTGATTGGCAGATCCTGGATGTGAACATACATAACCTAAATCTAGTACTCAAATATATGACCACTTTGTCATGTGGATGAGTTTGTACATATGTCTGTCTCTCGGTATGTGTGCTTAACTACACAAATGGAACGTATGAATTAAAAACATGTATGTGGTGATTTTTATAGATTTTAATTGTTTTTTTACCCCTCTTTCTAAGGCTTTAAAGAGTATATATTTTAAATTTTTAAAATCTTTTACAATGTCCATTTGCAATAATGGTTCAGAATATGAGAAATTAGATAACTTAGGGGAAATAATTCAGAAATATTCACTGTTCAGATGACCTTCAATCTGGGATAGTATGCAGTAGGAAGAAGTTCATGTTCTTTAAGAATAGAGGAAGAAAAAATACAACAAAAAGAAAAAATACAAAAATACAACAAAAACCAAGAAATGATACAGACATGCAATGGGAAAAGAGTGGTTTCTTCTACACAACAGGTTAAATATATTGTAAAAATAGTATTTTAACAGAAGTTGAATATGGTGTAGTAACATTTTGACAAGGATGCAATAGATGAGTTCAGTGTTAAACACTCTACATTTATAGTCTACATTAGTCAATCACTGATGGCAAAGATTGGAAGAGAATCCTCTATGGAGCTTATGAGTTTCTGAACATCTTGCAAATAGAAGCACTGAGTGCCATTTTTCCAGAATATCTTTTCAAGGCAATATTTTGTAGCAAAAAGCATTGGAAGATAGAGATAGATTGTACCTCTACCTCCCTCTGGTGTAAAAGATTCAGGTTCCTTAAACTCAGATTTCCTCTCCTGTAACACAATCCACCATATGTGCAGGTGTCACCTACCCTTTTTCCATCCCTCTGGGAATTTGGACTTGAAGAACGAACACCAGCTATGCTCATGCTCAATGCTGCTTGCTGTGTTGAGAGAAATAAATGCTTCTGCCCCTGCATCCAAGCATCTCATGTCTTCTACCAACATTCAAGAAGTTGAGACTTTTTAGCTTGCAAGTAGAGTAAGATGTCAGACTTTTTCACGATTCTTGACACTGAGGTTCTCAAATTATGTTAACTGACTGATGTGTGGGCACCTTTGGGCCTGTCTAACTACACTAGGCACTTATTTTCTCCACAAAACAAGTTTTATAGTGGGAGACAGGTTTCTCAGTTATCCTTAATATTCTTTACATTTGCTCCTTTACAGGGAAATTTATTTGAATATATTTTTAAAGGCCTCTGCTTTCATTCTCCTTCCATCATGTAACTTCACTTTTGTTCCCTCTTCTGAGTTTTGCCTTTATAATAGAATAATATTCAGATACTTACTATGCTACATAGGAGAAACTATCAGTTTGGGTATGGATTTCTTCACACTGTTTTTATACATAAGCATTCTTAAAAGTCTCACATCTGCATAATAATAATTTTCACTTTTTGTGACACTAAACATTTTTTAGTTCCTAGACATAGACAAAAAACCTAAAATGATTTCTTCATACTCATTCAGAAAATTTGAAAGAGAATTAATCTTTGTCAAAATCCCAGCTATATACCAGTCTGGGTCAGTAGCTGCTAGATGTGGAAGGTACATCTGGAGGGCGTTTAAGTCAGGAAAGGAAGAAACTGCTGAAATTTTGCCTAGTCTCATCACTGCATTTGAGTATCTGTTTGTTTTTCATGATCATGAACATAATGAATTATTTTCTCTCGAAGGTGAAGAAAATTTATATGGTACTGATGTTAAAATTTTCTTAGCCAATAAAATTTCATCTGGTGAAACTGTAAGTTATTAAATATGAGTGGCTAAAATTGCATGTTTTTCTATATGATTGGCTAAAATGTCATCAGTAAACATTTATTTAACATCATTTTTAACATGCTCTATGCTAGGCATTAGATAATAAGTTAAAAAGAAAAATAATTAAGCCAGCATGTTTCTCAGTCAACTACAAGCGGAAAACAAGGGTTAGCCAAACCAGTCATAGAATGTTTAACATGAAAAACGTTAAGCCTGGAGTGACTTTTAGGACATTCCATTCTAGGAGAATCTCTGCTCACAAAATGAAATGAAATATATATGTCTCTATCTTTGAGTATCCAAGATACATCTGTATCTTCTGAGTATTCAAATTACTTACTACTTCTGCACTCTAAAAAATGTGCTTTTAGCATATGTAGTACTGACTGAAATAAGTCGTCTCAAAAATATTTCATAATTTAGGAAGCCACATTTAGACTCCATGTACCTTATTGTTCATGATCATTTTACAAAGGTTGCCATTGTCCAATCTATTAAGTGATGTTTCTAGGCAACCTGGTAAAATAAGTGACAAAGGGGATGGCAGCTGTCTGTTTTAGAAACTATATTCAAAATTTATTTTAAGAGCCATTTAGCAGCATATATGTATAAAATAATTAATACACTTAATTTTACCTATATACAGGTTGTAAATACAATCTTAGAAAACCCTACACATCTAAATATAGTAGTTAATGATAGTAAATCTCAATAGTCTCAAAATATATCATTATATCTATTATACCTTCACATAATACGTATTTGATTATTCTAATGTATTGTTAATACTGATTGACCAACACCTTGATTATTACGAATTAGAGACACTTTTGGCTGTATCTAATCACTACAGTTTTCACCTATTGTTTAATACTGAAGTGGACACGAGATGGACACAAATATATACAAGAACTAAATGTGGAAACAGGGCTTTTTCTAATGTTTTTATAGAACAGAGTAGCCATTTAGAAACAATGAAGGTGGATACAAATATATCTGCTACCTTATGAATACATATCAATGACTTAAATGTAATTAACCCAAAAATATACAAGAAAGAACTAGATAAGTACTTTCTAAGCCCAGAATATAGAAAACTGTTCTAACAATGATACCACATGAAGAACCAAAGTTGATCATTTTACCAAGCAATGAATAAATTTGACTAAAATACAGACACATATACCAAACATACAAATGTCAAAGATCATACGTAAGCAAAGTCAAAAACCAAAAACAAACTGGTAAAAATTTGCAATTCATGTTATATAAAAAGGCCTAATTTCTCTAATATATATTTAGGCAAGTTTGGATTTCTCAATCAAAGACCATACGATAAGCTAAATCAAAAAACAAAATCAAACTGGTAAACATGTACATTTCATGTTATATATGAAGGGCTATTTTTCCTAATATATTTAGGTAAATTTGAATTTCTCAGTATAAATTTATAAACTAATAAGAAAGGGACATACCATGCAATAAAACTGAGCAAAAGATGTAAACAGAGAATTCACTGCCAAAGAAACAGCAATAGCTCTAAAGCACATTATAGATGCTCTACTTTACCCAAGAGGAAAGCACATGCAAATTTCACTTAGGACTCATTTTCTCATCCACCAAACTTGTAAATATTTTGCTATTTCTTTTCATTCCCTGAAAGTCTGAATTTCCTAGGACATATACATGTTGGGGTCATCAGTGGGGGAGTTGTGGTGTGGAGGTATGGAAATACATGATGCTAATTCCAATCTCCTTTTTAGGATTAGTCATTAGAGAGCAAAGTTTCTATTGTGGTCATTTTTGAACCACTGTAACGTTAGTACACCGTTTGCAACATATGAGGCACTTAAAAAACATATGTTGAATAACCACAGTGGTGGCAATTTTTATGAGAGCATACAATAAAGGGCCATGATGCCCACAGAGGTGCCTTGTCGAGGGGTCCAAGATGTCATTAAATCTGCTCTGTTTTCTCGCTAGGAATTATGGAGAGTGGGTTGTATGTAGAGGTAAGACTTAGCAGAAGCAAACAGATTACAGACGCACAAGTTCAAATGTCAGTATCATTTGAGAGATTCTAATCAACTGGAAGGGACCTTGAGTTCAATGATTCAAATCGCAGGAGTGAGTAGCATGTTGGATGATATCTGAAATGCAATTGACAAGAAACAATTGCAGGAGAAATATAAAACAAAATAATGAAAGAAAATTAGAATCTTCTCCTGAAAATGTGATGACATACCTTCAACCATTAAAAAAAGTCATAATGGAAGCTGCTACTCTTACCTGAGAGATCATGTGTTCCCTAATGACTTAAAAGTGTGAAGATTTGAGTTCCTGCCAATATATGAAAAATTTCCTTAAAGGAGAGTTCACTCCTTATAAATAAAGTCTATTTCCCTTTTCTGAGTTAAAAACAAGTGTTTTTCTCATATGCTTTTAAAACGTTGCAAAGTAGATCTTCTTTTCTCTTTTTCTTTCTTTTTTTTTTTTTTTTGGTATTTGCTGGTTACCTTGCATACTCTAGGGTTCTGTATCCTTCAAAGACTGTAAACTACTTTCCCTGCTCTGTTAAATAAAGTCTTTAGGATTTGGTTAATTGTTGCCTTTTAGGTCATAATTCTTCTTCAGGTCACTGAAGTTCTTCTGTAAAGAATATTTATGACTGAGTAGATTTCAAACTTAGGACTTAGAAATCCAAATTTACCAGATAGAAATAATCTTTCAGAAGCTTACAGAACCATGAATCCTTTAAAATATTTTCGTAAAATTTGGGGTAAGCTCTCTATGCCACATTGCCTTTTTTTTTTTTAATATTTATTTATTGATTTTCTTTTTATTTTTTTGGCTCTGTTGGGTCTTAGCTGCAGCACACTGGATCTTTGTTGAGGCCTGCGGGATTTTTCGTTGCAGCATGGGCTCTTCGTTGTGGGGCACGGGCTTCTCGCTGGTTGTGGTGTGTGGGTTTTCTCTCTCTAGTTGTGGCACGCAGGCACCAGGACGCGTGGGCTCTGTAGTCTGCAGCACACAGGCTCTCTGGTTGAGGCGCGCAAGCTCAGCAATTGTGGCACGCAGGCTTAGTTGCCCCACAGCATGTGGGATCTCAGTTCCCTGACCAGGGATTGAACCCGTGTCCCCTGCATTGGAAGGCAGATTCTTCACCACTGGACCACCAGGGAAGTCCTGCCGTGTTGCTTTTGAATAGTCTGGTTTTCTGTGGCTCAAGAGGGAAAAATAGTTTTAAATATAGGTGTAGAAAGGTAGAGAGAAGTAGAGGTCACCTCCTTCCCAATATGTGTGTACAGAATGGATTGAAAGACAAGTCCAGTAATCACTGATGCCTGCCTATCTGTAGCTAATTTTTGAGCAAAGGTGTTCTAAACCCCACGCACCATCCATCACACCTTCCTCTCCTGCCATTTTTCTGTAAACTGCTCTTGTGGTACTCCCTTTAAAGAAGGCACAGCCCTCTTCTTCCCTAGTCCAGGGAAAGTGGGCTAGAGAGTGCTTTATTTGCTGAAGGTGACTTGAGTTCTTTCTAACCAAAATGCTCATTTAGGATAAAATCAAAGCACTCAAAATCTTATCTGTAGAAGTTACTCATCTGAGGTTGCTGTCTTGAGGACTGTAAAATTTTCAGTTGCTTTAATTAAGCCCATTTTGTTCAACAGTTAGGAGAAATGGGGTTTCTTTTCTGAGGCTGATGAGGTGGATTCCTCTTCCTTGTCATGTTTCTGTGTTGATAACAAGCTTCATAGCTGGAAATCATTTCCATGTTTTTCTTGTTTGGGATCTTAGCAAATTGTCCCTCTGGATTGATAGGAGGTTGTTATATGTTGTTGAAGGATAGTTTGTATGAGTTAGAACTTCACCAAACTTAAACTATTCAGAATTCATCCTTGCCATATGGAGCAGTGTTATAAAATATATTGATCTATATCACTGGATGTACATCATTTCAGAAACTGATCTCCCCCTTCTGTTTGTGTTTAAAATATTGGGAGGAACATTCCTCATCCCCTTCTATGTTACCATCCATACTTTTAGATTTTATTCTCACCTGTACCTTAATATATACATTTTACACGCATGCTTCCTTTACATGTACATACACATATATGTGAGTATATATGTATATATAATAAGAAAAATATCCAGAAAATATGTAAAAAATAAATACAATGCATGCATTTACTGATTTAAAACATATATTAAATGTAAAACACATCTATATCCAAACTTCAGAAGAAGTCAAGATACTAAAAAACTGAAAAACCATAGTATTTCTCTTCTTTTTTTAACCCCCAAAGAATTAAGGAACAACTGCTGTGTTCAGAGTAGTGTCCCTTCTTTATAAAAGCTTTATAAAAGGCCAAGACACAAAGATGAAAACTGTTTGATTCTATGTAAATGATTGTCCTGTGGGGAGCAAAGTGTTCTCCAAACCCAAAGCCCTAGACATCTGTCTGCATTAGAAAACTCCTACAGGTTGGCTCTAGAGAAGCAAAGCTTCTGAAGGCTGCAAGAGTCTCCTTGAAGTAGAGGAAATGCTTCTCTTCTGAATCATCTTCTTAGAATTTTTTGTTCTCATTTTTTTTTCTTCAACTTCCCTAATTTTGGTGCTTTTAGCCACTTTAAGAACATGTTTGCTCGTGTGCAAACTGCCTACCCAAGCCCTAATAAGAATGGAAGGATTAACACATTAGGGACATTAAAATCTTTCTCTTTAGTAGGGCTTAGAAACTGTATCTATTTAAATTGTTGTCATTTCAAATGCTCTGAGAAACATACATCTTGATATAACTACCAGAACTCTATTCTAGAATGGTTAGATTAATAATAAAGCAACTCTGTGGAAAAAAAAAGAAAACAAAAAAAAATTCCAAGAAGAGATTAATGAATTATGACTCAGAAAAGAAAAAAAAAAGAAAAGCAGAACTGAAAAATTATGAGCTGGTTCTTTTAGGAAAACTAATAAAATGGCGAAATCACTGGAAAATATATTTAAGAAACCAAAAATTACAACGTAAAATTAGAAATATCAAAGGTAATACAGCAAGAGATGTACAGCTTTTTCTAAAAGAGATTATTATATATTTAGATTTAACTTCTGGGACTGATAAGCCTTGTTAGTTTGTTTTATATTTATCCTAGATCAAACACAGCAAGTCTGAAATGAAAGAGAGGAAGGAGAATCAGAGTTGTTACAGGAGAGTCACCAGAGAGGTAGGTACAGACCAACACACAGGCAATGTCCCTGCCAAGGGAAGACGATGCCTACCTAGTGCTCTGCTTGATAAGATGCGACAGCTAGGAAAGGAAGCTACTCTCTTGGGTATACATTTTGGTAGGTGGGGGCTAGACAATTAGCAGGAAATTCCAATGCAGTGGGATAAGCATTACATTGGTGGTGGGTGGAGAGGAGGAGAGGGAGCTGGGAACCGGGAGCAATTAAAATGGATCTGCTCACAGTTGCCTGTGATGGCACAGGAGCCAGGGAAGGATGAGAGATGAGACTTGAAGAAGTAAGCAGAGCCTAAAGATTGGGACTGACATGTATACACTGATGTGTATGAAATTGATGACTAACAAGAATCTGTTGTATAAAA
Organism: Balaenoptera ricei; assembly: GCF_028023285.1. NCBI lineage: Eukaryota > Metazoa > Chordata > Mammalia > Artiodactyla > Balaenopteridae > Balaenoptera > Balaenoptera ricei. Next base: position 67,785,660 of record NC_082641.1, read on the forward strand.
AAATAAATAAAATAAAATGTAAAAATTAAAAAAAAAAAAGGAATGTAGGAATAGTCCTACTGAGGACTGTTGAGAGGATTAAGTGAGATGATAAATTTAAATGGCCTAATCTAGTGCCCACCATATAGTAACACTCAATAAAGATTAGCTAGTATTACCTAATGCTTATACATCATGAGCCAGCAGTGCTTTAACGTAATTAGGGATGTATAATTGACCCCAATCTTTTCCTGTCAAAACAAAAAAGAAAACTCCCTTCCTTGTTCACAATTTTTGTTTTCCTCCATGGGCACTTACCCTATACTGTTTTGGATTTTCCTGTTTATTTCACTTCAGCTTAATAAACATTTATTTGAACAGCATTGGGAATACTCAGTTATAGAGTTTATGACACTGAGTAGAGCAGATAGAAAACTGTGCACACTCACGTGACCTCCCTTAAATCAATTTTTAATAATTGTGTTTCAAAAGTCAAAGCAAGACGTAGACATAGACGTAGATGTAGAGAATGGACTTGAGGACACAGGGAGGGGGAATGGTAAGCTGAGACGAAGTGAGAGAGTGGCATTGACATATATACACTACCAAATGTAAAATAGATAGCTAGTGGGAAGCAGCCGCATAGCACAGGGAGATCAGCTCGGTGCTTTGTGACCACCTAGAGGGGTGGGATAGGGAGGGTGGGAGGGAGATGCAAGAGGGAGGAGATATGGGGATATATGTGTACATATAGCTGATTCATTTTGTTATACAGCAGCAACTAACACACCATTGTAAAGCAATTATACTCCAATAAAGATGTTAAAAAAAAAAGAAGTCAAAGCAAAACAAAATATTCATTCAACCTTGAAAAGTGCAAGAACCAGGTACACCTTGAACCGTGCATACATATTTAATAACTGATTTGAAATCAGAATGTCCTTATGCCTCCCCAGCCTATAGGTCCAATAAGGTCACACTAATATAAATTCCCAAATGTTGCTGGCTTGTTTTTTGCATAATTTGAGGAAATCAATGTCTACTTCAAAACTCTCCCAGTTGTTTCTGGGAGTCTCTAGAATTTGTCTAAGGGGAATCAGAAAGAAATCTGCTCTGGTTCTGTGTTCTTTTGCAGAACTGCATGCCAGTGACTGGTGATGGTCACTGCTATTCCTTCAGTGGCAATACCTCTCTTCCCATGGCAGGTACCCTGAACCCTGAGCTGCCGAAGCTGTGCAGATGCCTGGGGCAGAGAGTGGGACCGTTTTCAAATTGTACATGTTGGACATGGTGTGCTAAAGCTGGTCCAGCCAAAGGACAAAACGAGAACAAGGCCTGCAAGGAAAAAGTTTATTATACTCACAGGTCCCAGAGAAGGGAGTACATGTATGTGACTCAGGGCCACAGGGGATGACACCAGCATAGGTCAAGAGGCACAAGGGAAGGAGCAGGGGGAGCTTAGGCCATGGCCTTTACTGGGGGTTCTGTAGGAAGGTTAAGGCAAGGCAGGGTCAACAGTTTAGGACTGGCTAATATGAATAATTCCAGTTGGCTTGGGCTAGACGGCCTCTAGTTGCCTGGTAACTGGCCCTGGGATGATGAAGGCAGAGGAATATCACCTCCTGCGGTGCATAGGCCAGGGAGAGAAGATATGGCTCTAGACTGGTTAATTTGCATATCAAAGGCATGTTCCCCACTGGGCCCTTTGCTATATCTAAGAATTGCTTAGCCGAGAGGGACAGTCTCTTCCCAGCAAGAAAGGTTGGTATTCTTTGTTTGTTTTATGTTTTGTTTGTGCGTTATGATGTTAAAACATCATAATATACAGAAAATAAAAAAACTACATACCATATAGGCAGAGAAGGACCACTTCTCAACTCTGGATTACATATGTCAGCATATGGGCTCTGAATCAGCACTGTTTGTGTCAAAACTTCAGAATGTCTGTTCTGAAAACACTTGTTTTAGCTTCTGCCCTTAACCCTTCCCCCTGTGTTAGTCCAAGCTTAGATATGTTCAACTCTCAGAATACAAAGGGTTTAATTTATGTCTCTTTCTTCTCAAACTTTCTAAGGAAGGCTAGCTTTAATGATTCCAAGATAGTTGTCTGGCAATTCTTTCACTAGAAAAGAGGAAAAAAATACAACTTTACTCTCTGGCAGGGCAGCCTTTGTTAGAGTACTTGTTATACTAGCACGCCCTGAATACCAGCTGAGCCTCAGTCTCAACTCTGACTAAATATTTATCACTGTTATCAACATAGCTTTAGAGTTCGACCACAGAGCCAGAAGAAGTCACAAGATACGTGTGAAATCCAATGGGAGGTGATCTTAATAAGTGTAAAAGTTGCGGACTTGCAACACAGGAAAAAAACGTGTGGAAAGTAATATAGCGTTCTTGCTAGCTACATGAGGCAAAAGAATTCAAAATTATATGAAAGAATATCTAAGGGTGTGAACTGTACAAGGGAAAGGAGTCTTTAGATGGTGAGAAAGCATTAACATATTCTCAAAGCCAACTAAGTTAAAAAAAAAAAAAAGAGGTCTAAATAATTAGCAAAAAATGACACCTATAATCTGGGAAGGAGCTTGAAGATTCAAATGAAAATACGGTAATATGTAAATTAACTCTGAGGGACAGGAGCTGAAAGATCAGCCCTTTGGTATCACATAGAATCCTCCTTATAGTAAAAATAAATAGCAGTCAGCCTGGGGTCGGGTGGAGGTGGGGAGGCAACAACTACTAATTCCCTGCTAAGCACCTCTTGCTGTATATAACCCATGACAGCTGTGACTGAGAGTCCAGTTTATGTGGGACGGTGATACTGTTCTTTAGTGAGTCTTTTAAACGTAAAAGGTTTAGAATTAAGCACAGAAGTAACTAATAGAGTACATTTGTGATGATGAAGACAATTTGGCACGTTTAAGTATCCCAAAGCTTACTCTTTTGATCCAAATTTAAAATATGTAAACGAGTAATTATTATAGATTTGTCATTTTATTTGAAAAATGAAAGATGATTTTGTTGTTAATAGTACACAAATATTTAAGAATCATAAAAGAGGTAATATTTATAAGTATAATTTATTTGATACCTGAACATTTCTGGAAGATTTGAGAAGATTGTTTTTTATTTAGAATAAAGAAAAATTTGAATAGATTTTATTCAGAACTACAGATAAAATATTAATGAAATAAAATTAACCAAGCTATATTTAAGGCTACCTTAAAGATGATAAAGTTTATTAGAATTATATATTAAAACACACTAGATTTAAATTTAAAATTGACTAGATTCATAAACTAGATTTACAAATTTCCAATGATAATAATTCTAATATGGATTTTAAAAACTAATTTCAAGTGGTCTTTTTACTGTACCTGAACACTGAAACAACTTACTGTGAAAAATATATACCTAGTAAAATACTCTAATAAAAAAGAGGTAAGTAATATTAATCTCATATTGTTTGGTAAGTTGATGAAAAGACACCTGCTTTTAGAAGTCTACTTTGTGAGAATTTTCTCTCTAGATCATCAAAAACTTAGTGATATACATTAATTAAGAGACTTGTTTTTATAGTTAACAGGTAACAACTTTTTAATGTACGTAAAATACTTTCAAATAACAGCTTGGGAGATTTTCTTTTTTAAAGTATGCTTGTTTAAGTGAACTCTAAGTACTTCCTGAAGATTTATTTTCTGAGGTTGGAGGAAATGTTGATTATATTTTTCCTCATTGCATCTCACAGTATTTTATCCCTTTTTAAAATTTTTTATCTACTTTCAGACTTGACTAACATTAGAGAATAAAGGATTATTAAATGGTAATGCCTTTGTAATAACACTATTGACTTGGGAATAATTTCTGTCATGACACTGATTTGTGCTCTCAGACTCAGTTATATCTCTGACCCCCTGGGCTACATCAGCAAAGGACCTGTGTTGACCTTTATTATATCCATTATGGATACAAAAAGCAAAATGCTCAAAGCACAAAATCAGAATTGTTTGGTAAGAATATAGGAAGAATAGCCAACATTCCAAGGTAAATTTATGCATGCTCTAAAATTAAATATACATTTAAAGCACAAAATAGCAGTTATTGGATCACTACAGTTATGAGGAAGTGTTTAAAAATTACCATAATGTAAAATAAGTCACTTCAGTATTTACTGACCTTTTATTTTCATATTAAACAAATAGATGAAGTTACCTTAAACTCTTAAGAGCTGCCTAAGATAAAGACACAAACTCTGATACCACCAGCCAGCAATGGGCTCACGGAACAGAGTTTATCATGTCAGTTGAGACCATTCTAAGCTAGCTAGCCCCCAGTCAAGGAGCTAGGTGACCACCTACAGATCAGCCAAACCTGGCCTGTATCAGAATTGCCTAATCAACCCATAGACTTTGGAGAAGTAATAAAAGTAATAATGATTTAAAGCCACTAAGTTTGGGGAAATTTGTCATACTGATAACTAATTAATATATAAACCACATCTAAGTATTTAAAGTCATTAAGGTAAGCTAGCTGTTAAAGAAAATGTTTTATCTTCTTACCATTATAATAATTGGGAGGGCCAGGCTTAAGTTTAGAATTCTCAAACCTTTTGTTGTTCAAGGGTATAACTTAGAGGCAAGGGGAGAGCCTACCTATTGGCTCTATCCCCAGCCAGGGCTCTGTCCCCACCTTCTCTTACTACTCTCAGCTCCCTTTTTCTTCATCAACCACCTAATGCACACATAAGTGGATACTTCATTCCTATCTATACCAGGGCATCTATTCTACAAAAGTGTGCACATGCAGATGTGGCAGATGTGGTCAATCATTGGAAGGGGAGACCCAGGAAAGAGGTCTTACAGGCTTTACAAGGAGATTTGGGACTACTGGGCAGAGATTTACAGGGGACAAAGTACCCTAAGCATGATCTAGACAGTGGAGGAGGGCACAAGCTCCAGACGAGCATATCACTTTGCCCTTGCCGATCCTTTACCTCATGAGATGAAAATTCAGAATTATGGAGCCCAGGACAAGCCCTTCTCTGGACCAGATCTAAGGAGGCTACTGACTGTAAGAGCAAGAGAACCTGACTGAAAACAACAACTGTGGTCCAGTAAAAAAATAGAACTTTTCTCTCCCACTTCTGCCCCTTAATTATAACACAAAGTTTTGAAAATTAGATAGGACATAAACTCTACAATTAAGTTACACTGAAGAAAGATTCAAATAGTGTTTGAACTAACTTAAACCAGGGTTAAAGTCTTTGTGAAGACAAGTATATAATCCAGTTTTCTCTATTCCTATATCTTATTCCTCCTGAGAAGTTTCAGCTTTTGTTTGCAATGATATATTCCTATGTTCCCTTACTTCTAGGATATAGACCTTCAAGTTTTGTGACGAAAAGTCTGGAGTATTTTCCAAAGCACTTCCTCCTTGCCAGGTCCTTAACTCGAATTTTTGTCTCCTAGCCCCATTCAACTCTCAAACGTTGTGCTCAACATCTCATTCTCCTTAACGGATGTGTCAAATTAGCAAATGTATCAAGGGGGCTATGGGAGAGTGAAAGACAAGTGCTTGGAATCTTGGATTTGTATCACAGTACTTTTCTTTTGGATCTTCATTTCTCAAATCTGGTTGCCATTATCTAATGGTTTTTAATAGATATCTCGTATACTTTTTATAGCTTCTTGACTTGTTTTCTGCAGAAGGATTAGTCTGATTTAAGCTAATTCACCATAGCTAAACGTGAGAAAAGTCGTATTTTCATCCAATTTCATTCGTGACCTCAACTTCCTTTTACAAATTATCTCATTGAACTTCAGGATTTATATCTAATAAATTGTCATTCACTGTTCAATCATTTTAATGATGTATTTATTCTGTTATTAAATTATTTATTCCAATGTCACCACTCCATACATCCTTGAAAGCTGTATGTGAGAACACAATTTCTGTGTCTTTTTATGGATAAATGTAAACTGATTTGCTTCCTGGCACAAAGTCTGCATCTGTTTTCTGAATATTAAAGTATTCCCAAATATAAAAAAAGGTAAGAGTACCACACTAAAAGTCTATATCTTTGTGGGTCATTTAGGAAAGCTCAACAGACAAAAGATATTTGTTTAGTTTTGAAAATACAGGCTCAAAGCTCAAAACTCACAGGAGTTACCTTGGAAAATAATCAAGATGAACAAAGTATGGGTGAAACATAGCTATATCATATAACAAAGGAATGGAAAAGTTACTGAATGTTCAATGTGACTGAAAACTGAATGGATGATTTGCAGGAAGATACAGGTTAGAAAAAAATAGGTTTTGTGATAATACTGAGCATTAGAATAAGAAAAACTATAGAAGTGAGATTATTCCTAATAGAATTTCCCAGGATAATTTACATGTATCCATTTTAGGATCACAATTATTATATTTCCTTCGATTTTTAAAATTTATAACACTTTTCAATGTTATAGAAAAAGTAGCTAAATAGTAAATATTCCTGATCATGTCGTGTTATTTCTTAATTGGCCATATGCTACAGAATATTTTTTCAGATATTTTCCAGGTTTTTTTCAGATAGTTTCGCCAATTTTAAAAAGATGAATTTTAAACATGTGATGAAATCCATTCTACAGCAAATTGAGTTATAGCTTTAAGACACTTAAAAAGACTAGATTAACAATTTTTTGATTTAATGTATTTCTTTCTTAGGTAGTGGGGCAGTTATAAAAGTCAACTAAAACAACAGTATGTAGTATATTCTTCAGTGAGTTAAAAATGCTGACAAATGGAGCAACACCAGAAAACTTATTGAGTTATAAACAAACATGTATTTGAAGCATCAAATATATGCTTGAGAGGATACAGAAATAAGTTAATCATTTGTATAAAAATCTTCCTTTGAATCCTTACCTGGTTCACAATTTTCCATTAGCAAATTATATTAATAAATTCAATTCATTCAGATTTGTCTAAACTCTTATTGATTCTGTTTCCTAAGTATATCATTTAAAGCATTTCTGACATTGAACAAAGTGAAATTCAATGTTTAATGACACTGCAATTTCTTTCAAAAATATTTTTCTAACAAAAATATGACAGTGATATGCAAATTAATTATCCATCTAAATATTTTAATTTTATAGTAAAAAGTCTATACCTATTGTCATCATTTTAATAATTAGAAAGATAAGTGAGGGCATGCTAATAATAAACTATTTTTTATGAACCACAATGTAAATCTTTTAATATTTTAACATACTAATGTTGAATCTATGACTCATTTATTGTGCATATTGTACCTTAGACTGTATTTTAATTTTTAAGTTGTTTTAAATTGAAATTCAGATCAATACCATTACATTAAACTCCTCAAAGTAACATCTCATTTTATTCCTTTAAATAATGCAATCTGTAAGATTCCATTTATGTTAAAGTAAATGAACTATTGAGTGTGGCTAAGCGCATTGTGTTTAGTTCTGGGAACCATATATCAAAAGGATTTCAGGTAATCTAAAACATCTCAAATAAGGAAAAATTTTGGAAGGGTGAAAGTCTAGAACCTATGTTACACTAAGAATCATAAGCAGGGCTGCTTAGTATGGAAAAGAAATGTTCAGGGCTGTCATATCGATAGGAATTATATCTCTTCTAGATGGCCCCATTAGATAAAATATAAACTAAACCCATGCATACCACTGAGAAACAGCATTAATTCCACATAAGAAAATGTATTCCTTGTCTAATTTATTTAAAGATGAAATGAATCTCTTTGAGAATTCAAGTACAAGATTTGTGAGGGAGATGAGAGTAAATTTAGGAAAAAAGTGTAAAGCCCTTGAATGTCCATTCCAAAACTTATAATCTGCCATAACGATGATCAGAAAAATCTATGAACAATTATACAGTTTTAATCACCACTGAAGCTATGCAATGATTTAAATCATCTTATACTCTAATAGTGGAGAGTCACATTGTTACCATGTTTTTCATACTAAGAAATTTACAGCTTATCTAAGGATTTTTATGTAGTTAGAGTGACAGAGTACAGCTCATGTCCGTAGACAATGGCATGCTAGTAGAGTGATTAAGATCACTGGTATTGGTATGAAAGAAGACCCACTATACCACATTAAATTTTGAGATCTTGAAAAAATTATGTAATTTTTATAAACCTTTGTTTCCACTTATGTAAATTTGGGATTGGAGAGAAGAAAGTTCTTATGAAGCTTCCTATGAATGTATGAAGGAGAGATAAATAATAAGAAATATGATATAGTAGAGGAAATTGTTAAAAGGATTATTCATTTCCAATTAACTGCATTACCTTTTGGCGCTTTATGAAATGTCTGTATGTTAATATTTTTGCTTCTCTAATATTTCCTTTACATTGGTATGAATTAAAATATTAGTGCTCAAAGCATAGCTTTATTTCCCTATTATTTGTACAACTTCATTGAATTTTTATTGTATTTAGGCTGCCTGAGATCTTATAAATTGTTTCTTGATTAACATTTAATATAATTTACTAATTTTATTTACTAACTTTAATACTAATTTGTTTTTAGAATTCTTCTGTAAGCTTCAGGAAGTGTTTTTCTTGTTTTTTGTTTTGTATTTCAATTATTTCTAATAATAAATATATGTAAGGTTTGAACATTGTGTGTACCATAAATGCTAAAAGAGAATAAAATAAAAATACATTTTAGAGACTTCTAATCATACCGAAAGTGATTTTCAATAAAGCGGTATGCTTGGAAATATACTATTTATGATTTCTCTAAAAACTCAGGAAAGGCCATAAATTAACGGAAAAAAGTTGATATTGAACTAACTAAAATTGTATTTCAGATACATTTTGGCATTCTAGACTAATTCTATGTGACTTGAATTCTTGGTAGTAAATCCCACATATTCTTTTTCAGTAAACTACAAATATCACAGCAAAGCTAAGGCATGAATTTTGGACCATCTGTGAATAATAATTCATTTTAAAATATTTAATGATTCAAACATGTCTGAATACCAATGCAGTACATGATTTAGTCTAATATTACATCAATATTTTTGACTTCTCATAGAATCATTAACCTTTCAAAGCAGAGGTATTTCTAATAGCTCTTCCCGGAAGAATACTTAAAGTTCCTCCATGATTTGAATTTATTATGAAGTGGTTATATGCTGGTGTTTGGACAAGTTATGATATTTCGTGCCTATAGAAGAAACAAGCATCAGGTTCCCTAACGCAATCAGGTTCATTGTAACTCCTGAAGTACTCCTGACAATATTCTGTGTTCTATTCTTTTTATTAGAAATATTTATTCCTGTCAGAATTTTATCCATTATGCCTTTTTTAATAGAGCAAAGAAAAATATTATTGAACTCTCCAAAGTTATTTATAACCTTGAAAAGGATATTTCCCTTGTCACTAAAAAGAGCCTTTGAATGTTATTTAATATTGTCAGTGTGCCAACATCAGGAACTTGATATTTCTTTAATTCATTTGATTTGCCTTTACTTTTGCTAATGAAATAAGTAGCTTTGTGAAAATGAAAGTCATTTTAAGAGCTACTTTCAGAAAAGGAATGCTTGTATTTTCAGTTACTTTAAAGAGGTTTACTCACATACACAGTGATTTAAAGTAGCAAAATAGCTACTGGTTTAGCAGCGCATCTTCTAAAGATTTAATAGCATTTTTAATCAAGGAATACACAAATATCCATCCTTATTTTCTACACTAGAGAAAGACATATACCTTACTGACAGTCAAAATACATGAAGCTGTCCTGGATGAAAATGACTATACCCAAAACAAAATAATAAGCACCTCAGTTACACAGTTATTCCTCAACCCAACGTGAAGTAAAATTTCAAAGGATCTTTTTCTTTTTTTTAATATTTTTTTAGGAGCCTCCACACTGTTTTCCATAGTGGCTGCACCAATTTGTATTCCCACCATCAGTGTACATTCTTAGCAATACTATTTTGGGTATGTCTCCTCAGGCAAGGGCAACAGAAGCAAAAACATACACACATACACACACATATACACAAAATGGAATATTACTCAGCCATAAAAAAAATGAAATTCTGCCGTTTGCAGCAATGTGGATGGACCTAGAGGAATATTATGCTTGGTGAAATAAGTCAGAGAAAGACAAATACTATATCACTTATATGTGGAATCTAAAAAATAATATAAATGAATGTATTTGAAAAACACAGACTCACAGATATAGAAAACAAACTAGTGGTTACCAAAGGGGAGAAGGAAGAGATGGAAGGGCAAATTAGGGGTATGGGATTAAGAGATACAAATTACTATATATAAAATAGATAAGCAACAAGTATATATTGCATAGCACAGTTATTATAATAATTTTTAATGCATTATAATCTGAAAAAATACTGAATCACTATGTTGTACACCTGAAACTTTTAGGGATGCAAATACTAATCAGTGGATTCAGATACTGACAGCCTTATTTATTGATTATTAAATTTCTCATCAACCTTTTACTTATTGAGCTGAATTTTCACTAATAATCATTGCATAGACTATTTCAGTAAGGGTTTAAAATGGTGATTTTTCTATCATTCTTTTTATCTTTAATACCTGGAGTTCTTCTATAGTATTACTATACTTTCCTTCATCAACTAATTTATCACCTTGAAATAAAGTACTTCTAGGAGGTAGAATAAATGATTGATTCTTTACCTAAAATACCAAATGCTTAAAGAGATAATGTATAGATGGCCTCATTTGGTTACTAATTTGATTGATATGCACTGAGAAATGGAATATTTCCTGCCATATCAGTAAACAAAGGATGTCACAGTCATCAGCAATTGCAGCCCTCCAATGTGAGTGAGCCCTGAGGGAACTCAGGAAGGAAACAATACCTGCCATCTAGCAGCCATCAGACTGCAGCCACTCCCTATGGTGAGCCCTGAGGATGTGAAAATACAGGATACTGGCCCCTGAGAGCTGAGGTGCATATCGAAGGAATGATTTCACTGAACCCAGACTCTTGCAACTTCCCATACATAGAGAAGCACTAAGTTCCTTAAGTTGACATATCTGGTTTCTTTAATTAACAGCAATCTTTTGATGTTCCGACTACCTGCCCTTTGTTGCAAAACTCCTACATATCCTAGCTCCCTCCTTGCCTCCTTGGAGCAGTTTCTCAGAGCTATCTGAAACTCTGTTTCCTGGGCTGCAGTCCTCATTTTGCCCCAAATAAAACTTAACTCACCACTCTCATGTTGTGCATTTTTTTAAGGCTACAGTTAGCACCGTAGGAAAGAATTATATATATATATATTTATTTATATTTATATATATTTGTATTTAAATATGTATATACACACACACTTGTTTTCAACTGAAAGACTGGTTTTCAAAATATGCTCTATGAATCATCCTTAGGAATCCATGAGGACTTAAATGCCAAGATTTTACATTATGAGGGAGACCACTGGTCTTGCAATATTGCTCTCCTAGTTTGAGGAAACAGGGAAAAACCGGTCTCCTTTTCTGCATTTTTTGTAGATTCTGCTCCTGCTATTAATTGTGCATCTCTTTCTGTACCTCAAGTTCAACTGCCCCAAACATGAGTGTCTAGGTAAATTAGTCACCATTCTCGTAGCTTTTATGCTGAATCATTCATCCAGGGTGATCAGTCTAAGATTAGGTATCCCAGTGGGAGAATTTTAGAAGCCCAAAAGTAATACAAGAACATTTGCTTACCTAATCAATTTATTTATTGAAAAAATTAATTTTATTTTAGAAAAATAAAACATTTCAAATGCTTTTTATATTGTAAGCAAGTCCAACATTAAAATATTTACCTACATTATATATTATATGCCAGTTCATGAAAAAGAAGAGAAGGGTGAAGCACAGAAACAGTAAAAAGGGACACGAGACAGAGGGAATACAGATGACTGCTAAAAGGTGCACTTGGAAAGAGAAATATGGAGAAACAGGAAAAAAAATATAGTCTTGTATGAAAGGCTAAACAGGAAACTTTAGCAGCTTTGGTTCATGCCACACATATTGTTCATCTTGTCAAAAAGTGATAATTCCTGAACTATCAGTGAACTTTCTAGCAGTTTAAACTAGTCCTTTCTGTAATAAGATTCTCTTAATTTATTTTCAATTACTTATTTTTATTTACTTTTAGCACAATTCTAAAAGTTTCGCATGTATATGAAGGATTTCTGAAATATATCTAAAAGGGAAATATTTTAGAGTTAAACAAATATACTCTATGTTATCAAGTGATACATACAGGCCAATGTGTCAGCTTACAAGAACCCAAAGTCATTATCTGGCTGTGTTATAAGGCAAAGGTTGACTCATTCACTAACATTTTTTTTTTTAGTATAAGAAAATTAATCCCTTATCTAAACAATTTACAGAATTTTTTTTTTTATAATTTTGAAAATCTACTTCTATTTAAATTTAAGATCTACTGTTCTTAAAATCAGTAATACTAGGGGACATTACCAACTAACGGTAAATAAGCTTCTACAAACACTAGTGCTGAAACAGGAATTTACAAAATGATTCTGTGATTGAAGATTGTTTCTAGGACTAGATACAACTTCTTGTAAGGGAACTAATTATGTAGAGATCTAAAGTTATTTTCATTTATGTAATTCTTAGACTCAAACTGTTGCATGAAGCTGTAGAAAACTCAGGGGTAACACTGGCATGATGAAAGGATTAAAATCAGAATAGAAGTAAAAAAAAAAATAATATAGTGTGTGCAAAAAGTTGGATATAGATATGATCAGCCACACACACAATAAAACACTTACAAATCATGATGGCCAAAGATGACAGAGGGCCAAACAAGATGGCAGGTCAGATTTTAAATGGTTTGCAGATATGGAAAAGCAACAAGGAAATCATGAATTGAAACTACTTCAATATGGAACAGAAAACCTTGTATGAGGTTTCAAATTTTGTTTGGATTTGTCACGGACTCTGAAGATAGCAGTTCATGAGTCATTAGATATAATAGATATGGGGAGAGTTTGGCCATAGAATTTGGCATATTCTATACAGCAGACATAGAAGTCTAATAGTATGGAGGTGAACAGAGTGTAAAGTAAGGAGAGTCCTTAAGACAAATTAATGATCTTTAGTGTGGTCTTATTTCAACAACATACCATTTATTATATGGTATTTCCATGATGTTGTTGAACAGTGAATATTTACTGATAATTTTTAAAAAGATTTCTACAGTAATTATATCATCTAAAATTCTTCTCTCATGTTTCAGATGAGGACTCTGGAGCTTAGTGGGTGTACCTGGACTAAAATGACATAACTAATTAGTAGTAGATTCAGGTTTAAAACTTTTTGTTAGGGTTTTGTGTTAATACCAGCAACCATGTCCCTATCTTTCGGCAGTAGGAGACATGTAAATGAAGAAACCCTAGATGCGGTAACACCTCTGGCCATCATGCAAAATATATTGATTGCAAAATGGTAGGATAATTGAGGCACCTGTATGGTAGGGATATGGGGCAGAATTTTATCCCTAGAATCCTGTTAATTCCTCTGTCTTTTATGGCTTCTTGCAGGGGCACTATATGTACAGGATTTGAGGGCCAATTAGAAATACCCAACCTTAATTCCAACGTGTTTCCAGTTCTGTACTGCTAGAGAAAAAGGCTAATGTCATGTTTATTATCTTTTGCAATATTCCTTTTTTATTTCTCTAAAATTATATCCAAATTGTGAAACCAATACATTTCTGGGCCAGATTAATGCAGAAGCCAAGACAACTTGCCTTCAATTTTCAACAGAGGAAAACACCAGAGCGTCTTATGATACACCCGACACTCGCTCAATATTCCACTATATCCAAAGGTAAGTTGTTCTTACAAACCTTTGTGATGTAAGATATTTAAAAAGAGCATAACTGTAAGTAGTGGCAGTGAATTCTAACAAGTAATTATATGGCTCTCTGTCCTTACCTTTAGTTCATCCTGACAATCATTCCTCCTAGAAATAATTTATAGTATTCATCTAAAGTTTCCTGCACTTGATGTCATCTTGAGAATTGGAACGATTTTATTCTTACAGAAGGTTGTACTGAAATGTATTCCATTTTAGCTTATATTCAATTTTGCCATTATTTGACCTGGACCTGAGTGTACTTAATGAACACTGAGTAGACAAATTCTTATATATGACTATCTTGATTAACTTGATCTTTCAGCAAAATATTGCACAAATTGAAACCACACTCCAATATGTAATATACTTGAAGTCTGAGTCAGTTATTCTATTACTGTTTACTAGAAAAAGTAAAAGGTTATTCTATGCTAAAATGTTACTTAAAGCTTAAAACACAGTCTCACTTAGTTTCACTTTTGTCAAATGCCTATCTAAATCTTAAGACATAGCTTGTGTCCCTGCTCTTACACTACTCATTTTCTTTTTTCTTAGCTTAGAAATGCTTCATACTACATATATTTTCTAAATTTTCCCCCAATTTTACTCGAGATCACTAACATCCTCATTTTGTGTGTGTGTGTGTGTGTGTGTGTGTGCGTGCACGTGCACTAGTGAGGGAAGCCCATTTGAGAATGAGAACTGTGTTAGATACAGCAAGAGGGGCTGCAAGAGTTGACTTCAGGGACTGGCATCAGCCGTCACCATTTCTTCATTATATAAATAAAGTAACACACTAAGTGGCTGTTCATCTGTTTTACCCTTAGGACCAACTTGACCCGTTGCTGTAGATGCTTGTGGGTCAATGCACCCTAACTGTCACTTTAATCTTGCTGTCCATCGATGGAATTGCATCTACCTTGTAGCTTATAGCTATGAGTTCACAACTAGCCTCTCCCATCCGGGTTTACCATTAGATTCTGATATTTGATAGGAGCCTCATCACTGCCAGCCTCTAGAGGTCAGCTTCTACTGAGCATCTCCGTGATGCTGGGACCACCATCACTAGTACATTTCTCATTTCCTTAGTGAAGGCAGTGTCCTCCGGCAACTCCTAAGGCAAAGAGTGAAGTGATGGGTTCTCAGGCCATATATAATCCCATTCTAACATTCCCACACCCCAAAGCCCCCTGATGAGGAAGGAAAAAAAAAAAAATGTAAGAAAGGAAAGAGAAAAATGTTGAGCAATAAGAACTATAAAGTGAATTAAAATATGTAACAGATAGGTATAATTGAATTGTTACTTTAGATTGGATGATCTGGTAAGGTGTCTCTAATGAAATGATATTTAATCTGAGAACTGAATGAAATAAAGGAGCCAGTCATTTTAAATTAATAGAAGGAAGTTTTAAGAAGAAAATTCTTCATCTATAGATTCAGCTCATGTATCTTTCCTTATCTTAAAATTTTATATTTTCAGTTCCTTCTGGATTTCTTCACAGTGACCTCAAATATAACCAATGAAAATCTGAATCATTAACACCTCCTACCCCTACCAATAATCTTGCTTGCTGTATTACTTTCCTAGTTCTGCCATAACTAATGACCACAAATTAGGTGGCTTAAAACAATAGAAATTTATTGTATCACAGTTCTGGAGGTTAGAAATCCAAAATCAAATTGTTGTCAGGGTTGGTTCCTGCTGCAAGCTCTGAGAGATAATTCATTCCATGCCTCTTTCCTTGTTTTGGCAGTTGCCACCAGTACTTGGTGTTCCTTGGCTATTAGCTGCATCACCCCAATCTATATACCCATCTTCACGTGGCCTGTTTTCTGGTGTGTTCTATTGTCTTCTTTAAGGATACCAGTCATTGGATTTAGGGGCCACTCTAATGCAGTATGGCCTCAACTTGATATCTACAAAGACTCTATTTCCAAATAATATCACATTCACAGATTTCAGAGGTCAGGACTTGAATATATCTTTTTGGGTAACACAATTCAACCCACCACACTTGCCATCCTATATTCCCAGTATTAGTGATGGAATATCTATCTTAGCCCATTGCTCTCCACATTTAGTCACCAAGTATTCTCGAGTTTTTTAGTATTTCTTGAATGTCTCTAAGTCTAACCATAGCTTGTAATATTGCTTTAATTTAGATCCTCATTATTTTTAGAGCCTTCAGAAAAAAGCCTTCCAAAACATCTCTCTGCTGCCAATATTGTCTTCTCTCACCCATCCATTCTTTCTAAATCCATTCTACAGCCAGACTATTTTAGAATCCAAAAAAATCAAATTTACTTGAATCATGTCAATCTCCTACTAAAAAACATTAAAGGCTTCCCTTTGCCATCAGTAAAAAATATGTGTGTGTGTATGTATATATAAATAAGCAAAAGCAAATAAAACAAAAAACAGATCATAAAAAATTTAAATATATTTTAGGGTAATAATTAAATTCTGCCTTTGAAATTAGAAAGACCTTCATTCAACACCACTTCTTATGCACACTGTAGTGTGGGTGGCTACTATCTGAATCTCATTCTCCTCACTTGTTAAACGGGGCTAAAATAATTGGCTAAGCAGAATTGTAAGATTGTTTTGAACAACAAGGGCTCACTCCAATTCCTGGCACACCATGAAAGCCTAACATATAGAACTCCCATCTACTACCCCTCCAGGTCCTTCTCCAAACCTAGGATACAGTGGGGTTAATTTGTGAGGTCTCAGATGACTTCTGTGCCTTCGTAATAAAGGGTAAAATAAACTGTCTCAGAGTAAGAGCTGTATCATGAACTGTGATACTAATTATGAGGGTTTTATGTTCTTTTATTGGAGTGCTGTGCAATTTTGAGTTTTAAATGGGGTTTGGGACCCTTGGAACATTTAAATAAAGAGTTACTCATGATCAAAACAAAACAAAACAAAACAAAAATCTCATGCCAATCTCTTCTTTCTCTTTGCCTGGTGTGCTCATTCAGCGGAAAGTCTTCCATTTCCTACCTTGTATAATCTACTCCCTTGCTTCTTGACCTTTCACTTGACTTGCAAAGCTGTTTAACTCCCCACCTTCAGTGGGTTAATTTCTTCACGCGTGTTTAATCCTGTTGGATACAGGTATCAGCTCTACCAGGAAGCTGAGTTTGACTTCTTAGTCTTAATTAGAGTTTCTCCTTGTGCACACTCCTGTGCCAGCAATTATCAATGTCAACTGCAGTTGTCCTCCTCCATTTCTGTCTGCTTTGATATGCTATCACTCTTTGAGAGCAGGGATCACACCTTATGCTTGTGTCTATCCACCAGCACCTAGCCCAGTGCTCTGTGTTCTTGGAATAGGTGAAAAGATGAAAGAATGTTTCTTGAGAGTAGTGATTTATCTATTCCTGGAATAAGGATATGTTTATTTTACTAGAATTAAGCCCCATGGGAGCACTGACATCATATACTGAGTTTATTTCTGTATCTCTCAGTTTAAAATAGAGGTGGGCATACAGTGAATGCTCAATAAATACTTGTTGATTGTTTAATGGGTAAGAGAACCGCTTCATTTAAATTAGCAAAAATGGAAAGGTATTTATCAGAAACTTTCACTCTTACTCTAAACAGTAAACAAATTTATCCAAATACAGGAAGAAAAATGCAGAGCTATGTTGGGGAATAAATGTCTATTACTGGGGCTTCCCTGGTGGCACAGCGGTTAAGAATCCACCTGCCAATACAGGGGACAAGGGTTCGAGCCCTGGTCCAGGAAGATCCCACATGCCGCGGAGCAACTAAACCCATGTGCCACAACTACTGAGCCTGCACTCTACAGCCCGCAAGCCACAACTACTGAAGCCCATGCTCCTAGAGCCCGTGCTCTGCAACAAGAGAAGCCACTGCAGTGAGAAGTCTGCACACCACAATGAAGAGTAGCCCCCGCACGCAGCAACGAAGACCCAATGCAGCCAAAAATTAAAAAAAAAAAAAAAAAAAAAAAAGACTATTACTTGGCATCCAGGAGACCTGACTCCTGTCTCGGAGTGGAGATATATCTATGCACTTCGGACCAATTCTTTCATTTTCTTTAGGTCTCAGTTTCCTCCTTTGAGAAGTGAAGGTTCTGGATTATTATCGCTAAGGTCTCTTCTATGCTTAAATTCTTTCATTTTTAAATGACCAAGTCTTATCTAGATAATCTATGATTCCATAGCATTTTTCATGAAGGTATAAGTGAGGAGAATTGACTTATATAGTCCTTGTGTTAAAAATAAATCCCACCCTGACAATTTGCAATAGAAATAATCTGTGTCCTAATTAGAGAAGAATTTTTCATCTGAAATGATGGAGTTCTGCACATTTCCCTGTTGTCTGTTAAAAAATGTACAGTAGTTTTGCAGTTAAGTATTAAAACTAAATATGCCCATAAAAATAATAAAGATATTATTATTATTATAAAGTATTAATGTTTCAGCACTGGGAAAGATGTGAAGGTAATTAGCTAAATCCTTACCCTTTGCAGACAGAAGGATGGAGACACAGAGGCTGTGCATGGCTGTCCCAAGTAACCATGGGGTCATTTCAGGGCAGCAAAGTATGAGAATACAATCCTCCTAATTTTTTAAGGGGTGCTCTTTCTGCTACACTAGGTTTTTCTATCTTCAAAGTGCTAATTGATAATATAATTTCACCAAGAAAATAAAAGCAATCAGAAACAAACATCCACAAGTACCTACCACATCCTCCTAGCTACCAGCATCTGTTCCTGGATAATCAGTGTTCTACCTTCACTCCTATCACTATGGAGGGACTCTCCTTGCTCTACGAAGTTTAATTCCTCCACTTGTGTATAAGATCCCTTTCCCTCTAGCTTACTGAAGGATGTCATTCGAAAGCATCAATTTTTCACGTTGTAAAGGATGATTCCCCTTAGCATACAAATATGCTCTTATTTTTCTCACGTTAAAACAATTTGTTTTAACCGCACTTCCTCTGCCCTCTGATACCTCTCTCTCTGATTCCCTTTACAGCAAAACTTCTTAAAGGAGTTGTCTCCACACCTGCTTTATCTTCAATTTCTCTTCTCCCCTGCTCTTTAAAATTTACTCCATCCCAGCTGAAGCTGTTGCTACGGTAAACGCTGTTCTGCACATGGCCAAATCCAATGGTCAGTTCTCAGTTCTCATCGTATTTGATCTATTACCAGCATTTGACAGACTATAACACCTTCTCTTCTTTGAAATGCCTGTTTCACTTGCGCCAATGACACCATATTATCATGGTTTTCTTCCTACGTCTTTGGCCACTACTCAGAATCCTTTTCAGTCTTCTGCTTATATTCCAAACTCTGATTATTCGTGTCCCAAGGTCTGGAGATGGAGAGGGGACACGTGACAAGAAATAAGAGCAGTCTTCAGGAGCTGAGAATCACCCTTGACTGATAGCCAGCAAGGAAATGGGGACTTCAAACCTACAGCAGCAAAAAACTGTATTCTGCCAATGATCGTATTAGACTTGCAAGCAGATTCTTCCTCAGAGCTGCCAGAGGAGAACTCAGCCAAGTTGATAACTTGTGAAGGTTAACGTTGTGCGTCAACTTGCCTGGACTTAGGAATGCCCAGGTAGCTGGTAAAACATTTCTGGGTGTGCCTGTGAGGGTGTTTCTGGAAGAGATCAGCATTTGAATTGATGAACTGAGTAAAGCAGACCGTTCTCCCCTACATGGGTGGGCACCATCCAACCCACTGAGGGCCCCAATAGAATAAAAGGAAGAGGAAGGGCCAATTCCCTTTCTCTGTTTGAGCTAGACATCCATCTTCTCTTGCCCTCAGACATCACTGCTCCTTGTTCTTTGGCCTTCCAATTATTATCAGACTTACACCATCAGCTCCCTGGGTTCTCAGGCCTTTGGAGTTGAACTGGGTTATACCATAGACTTTTCTGGTTCTCTGGTTCCAGGGAGCAGATTGTGGGATTTCTCAGCCTCCGTGATCATGTGAGCCAATTCCCGAAATAAATCTTCTCATTTATATGTGTGAGTGTGTGTAATCATACACACCTTAGTTTAGCCTTTGGGACCCAAAGCAGAAAACTCAGGCACACCATACCTGGACTTCTCACCTAGAGAACTGTGAGCTAATGGTTATTCTAAGCCACTACGTTTGTGGTAATTTGTTAAATAGCAATAGTAAACTAATATAGCACTTAATAAATATATGTTGAATTGATAACATTACATTTTATCACTACAAGCCTTTCAAATAATTGGTATTTTTATTGTGCCATGAATGCTGATTTTATATCATATAAACAATCAATTTTTCTATTCCCTGAAACATCTTTGTTTCTGATCAAATATATAGTATTATTTTTCCATTTCACAGCATTAAAAAATAGCTATTTGATAATATTAGAGATCCACTCAGTATTATGTATCTTGGATTTTTTAGGATTAAATGATATTTATATTTTCATTAAAGTTTTTGTTAGTCAGTGATGTGTTTAAATTTTGAAACTTATAAAGATAGGCTTAGATTTTAGCCTTCTTACAGTCCTGAGGTCAAATGTTTTTTTTTTTTTTTTTTTTCCTGCACACCACTGGATACTAATGACAGCTGTTCCATTTTTACTTTGGTTGATCACAATTTGAAAATGATTGAGCACGGCAAATTAGAGAGCATATGAATAATAGGTTTTCACCCAGCACTTTTCAAATTCCCATCTATTCTGCAAAGTCTCACTAACAGGCAAGTGTTACATTTTAATCACACTTTCTGACACAGCTTTTCCCTTTCCTATTGAAAAATAAATTAGGTCTTCTTCCCATCTGCATACCCTATCATGAAAACTAAGTGGTATCTTACTGTTTGATGTTAATTTGATATGAAAACCATCATTCTTCGATAATGTTTTCAATTTTCACAACATCTACAAGAAATGTTTGGCTTATTACAGTTTTAGGAATGTTTCACATTAACAGGTAAATATAAAGATCAATTAGAGAATAGATTTAATTGTTCATATCATATGAAAAAGCCAAGATAAAATGTGATAGTAGGTAGCTGAATTTTTTTCATCATTTTCTAGAGAGTGAAAAATATATTGTCATTTGTTTAATTGTTCTTCTGGTTGTCATCTGTAGACAAAAACATAATGATACTAGTGATTTAAAAATAAAAAGGTTCATGCTGGACATGCCATGCTGAGGCAGAGGCAGTGTGGATTTTATGTCTTAAATAAATTGATAGTACTCTTTTATTCCATTAACTTTTCTGATAAATTGTTGTTCAGAGTTCTCTTGACTGCTTATGAAAACAATGTAAATGGTTTTCTCTGGATAACTATTACTACTCAGTAGGAAAATTTCTCCTTTTTCATATTAATAAATATAGTAATATTAATAAATATTAATAAATATAGTAAATATTTATAAATATAGTAAATATATATAAATATAATAAATATAGTAAATATAGTAAATAATAAAATGTAGTAAACCTGCAACTAAAAGGAGTTAGCAATTTTTTCCTGAGCGTTGATTAAAAATGAAAGTAGCAGAAAGCTAATTCAAAGAACACTGTTTGGTCAATTGCACTAAAACCTGATGTGATTTTACCTGTGAGTAAATGTTACAAAAAGTGGAAAAATGGAAGGTCAGAGGTCTTGCTCTCAACTGCAGCAATAAGTCATGTTAAGACATGCATTATGGGGACTTGCTCTTTGCCCAACTTCACTGTATTTGTCCCTCCTTCATCTTCCCTAGAAAAGTGCTTTCCTCTCTTCTGACATATTCTTTCTCCATGTCTTTTAGCACATTAATTCAAATCCTTTGATTAGAATAGGTGAAAGGAAACACCATCTTTACTCTTGCTGGGCAAGCAAGTCTTTTAGCAAACTAATTCAAATCCTTTGATTCGAATAGGTGAAAGGAAGCACCATCTTTTCTCTTGCTGGGCAAGCAATAAAAACTAATGAGGAGACATCTCAATTATCAGGCTAGACATATTACAAATTTTTAACATTTTGCTTATGTATTTTTTTTTCTCTACGGGTTGCTGCTAAGCTATCCATCTGTAAGATAGATTTAAAGTACTCAGTAATTTATTATAAAAAGGAGAACTTTCTACTTGTTCTTTAAAATCAGGTGTTTGGGGGTACTTTTATGTGTTTTTGCTTTTGTTTTTGGCCAATAACTGAAAAACCTTAAAAAATATCAGGGGAAATACTACCAACTATTTTTTAAATTTGGATTCAAAAAATTAAATGCATTCAGAGAAAGTGTGAAAATCATGCTGTAACCAGTTACCAAGTTTAAAAAGGGAAAGAAGTTAAAATTTTGGGTAGAGAAACTCCGAGTCTCACTTTTTCTATCCTCAACAGAAAAAGGTTGGAAAAATGATATTGAGTTTTATGACGTTCTGAAATCCCATGACTCTGCTAATCAGTTTAGTCTTCTGACAATTTAATATGCTGTAAAAGTGAACTTCTTTAAACTCATCTTTTACAGCTTGAAGAAATTCTTCAATGTATCTTTATTATTGTGTCCCTATAACAATAAAAATGGAATAAAAATAAATAAAAATGAAGCTAAAAGTCATAATTCTGCAAAAGAATAAAATTTGAGATGCATTTGTAGCTATGCTAAAGACTGTTTTGAATGCACTTAGAGCCAATAAAGGAGAAGAAAACTCTCTAGAAGTTCAAGGCTCCAGAATCACGCCTACAAACTCAGACAGTCTGGCTGAATTTATATGGAGCAGAAACGGCATAGAGTTATGAGAGCCATTGTAGGGGAAATTCTATTAGTCTTTTAGCTGAAACAAGCCAAGAGACAAAAATATAATGTGATCCAGGGAGGGATCGAGGTTGAGTGAATGAAGGTATGTTCTTAGTGGAGAGTGGTGTAGGTGTATACAAGAAGCTGAGAAAGGCTGAATAGATACGGGGACAGGTCATAATGCTTCTTTCTTGGGAAGGTGGAAAACTGCTTATAGGTTCCTTCTAAGCAAATCCTAAGGTCAGAAGTTTCTTGTGTGTTCTCCCGCAGGCTTTTGTGTGCCTCTTATTTCAGAAGTTCAATTTATAGTGGATAAATAATGCCGTATTTTAAGGGTTTTGATTAACAAAAAGAAATTTTCATATTTGAGGAAAACAGTGACTTTTCCATGGAAAGTAATACAAGCATTATATCATCTCATTAAAAAGTAAAACAAAACAACAACAACAAAAAACAGCTTTCAAAGTGCTTCCCAGAATGCCAAGCTGCAGTGCAGGGAGGGAATAGAAGACAGGACTTTGAAGAGTCTCTTTTGAGGATACCACCAAACAATGAAGGATTCTTGGACAAAACATATTTTATCTGGTTAATTTACTCAAACTTTCTGCTAAGACACTCTTTCTTCGCAAGAATATTTCCCAACTAATGCTCTTTCCTCGACCACAACTCCTGGCAGAAACTTTCATCCTCTAAATTTGATCTTACTCATACCCTCTTTTAGCACTTACTTCTCAGAAGTGTAATTATTTTTCACATGGTCGTATCTTTTATAAGACTGTGTACTTAATTGACAGGAAGTGGCTGTGTCTGATTTATATCTGTTCTCATTGCCTGAGACTTATGCTAGTCACACTATAGCTATTTAGTAGTCAAGGAGTAAATGATTACCAGTACAAAAAAGCATTTGTCATCCCAACTATGAGTAAGACTTGCACAGTTTATATGTAAAAGCTTAGTCTCATAGGACATTCTAATTTATTTTTTAACTAAAAATGTATGTGGTTTGAGATAAAATTTTAATAACTTACAGAAACCCTGGATGCTTATCAAAACTCCATGAAATCTTTAGAGATTCACTTATCACTTAATTGATAAATCTAAAATCTTCCCCAATCTGTTCTTCATTGTTTAACATGCATAGAGATAGCTGTGTAAATCTTAAAAGCTGAATTTATTATGGACTTCTGAAATGCCTATTTCCAAGTATATGTTTTAATTTTGCCCTGTGGCTTACTTAAAGAATTAACAAGCGTATTTTCTGAATGGCTAGAAAAGGCCCATCGCACTTAAATTGTCTTAATATTAATTATAATGAACTCTAAATTTTGGATAATATAATTTTAGGGTCTATCAGCTGATTAAAATTCAATTCTCTTTCCTAAAATGACTGGCATACACTCAGGTGTGAAAGAATATTAATGTTTATCAAACTTAAAGCCTAAGAATTTAAAACTAGGCTGTTACTTTATGTAAATTTATAGCCAGTGTTACATGAAAAGTCAACCATGCATTTATGTGCCTTGGCGCTTATTCCTGGGAGCTGTGTGATTCTTTACCCCTGAAGAAATTGTATTTATCATGAAAGTAAACAAACAAACAAACAAAAGATTCTTCAGAAAATCAGAATAGCCACTGTATTGTAATTGATGATGGCACTCCTGCACATTGGGATCAGCCAGCCATATTTGTAGATCCTGGTTTTGCCACATAGTAAGGTTATTTAACCCTCTGTGACTCAATATCTTGATCTACAAAGTTAAAGATGCAGTATTTGCAGGACTGTTGTGAATATTAAAGGATCAGAACATAAATAAAGCTCAACAAATGTTGGATGTTATTATTACTTTACTACCTAGCTTTCTTTTTTTTTGTCCCCTCTCCTCCCTTCCACTTTGCCAATTCTGCCAATTCTTCTTACTTTTTCATGTTTTCTTCCTACTTCCTTGGGTTTGACAATGATCCTGTTATGCACTGCCACTCCCCTCCAAAAAAGAATTTGGAGTTAAATGTTTACTCCAAATAAGATACAAAACTGAAAGAAAAAAAAAAAAAAAGACCTGATTTTCTATTTCTTTGTTCATCTCCCTAATCACAAGATCTGTCTCTTTCTCTCCTCCTTCCCCTTTTACAACCCCCTTTAATTAGGAAACAAGGTGGATATATGAAGTAACAAATTTAAAATTAAGGAAGATACTAAAGAATATAAAACGAATATTGGAAAATGGATAAAGGGTTCAAAGATTTAACAAAATCTCTGAACAAAAAATTTAAGGAAATTGAGAACTATCTTCAAACTTTAACATGTTTATACTGCAGGAAAAATGGCCCAACCAATGCCAAGGAAACAGATGGGCTCAATATAAAAAATGGATTCATAGACTGAAGAGTCCAACAATGAAGAAAGCTTTTATTTGGGAAAAGTGATATCACCAATCAGAATTTTAGCCTTGTCATTTTAGCCCTTGTCATGCTAGTCTTGAAGTACTTCCAGGGTGTTTCATTTCCTCCTTATCCAAATATTGCCATGTCCAGTGCAGAGAGCAATTTATTCTCTGTCATTCCCTATCTGTGCTTCTGGTCCATGGTTAGATCCAGCATTAGAGAGGCCATATTTAACAGTAAGAAACAAACAAATTATGTATTCAAAGTTACGTGAAAGAAGAATGCTTAGAAATTGCAGCTTTCTTCTTTCTTCTATATTACAGAAGTTATGTTGGCATATCTTTCCAGCTAGATTAAAGCCACAGGAAGTCAATCAAACTCTACTGGGTGAAGTTATGGAAAAGTTCCAGGACCACTGTGTCAACTGAACTTTACTAGACTTTTGGGAAGGCTATTCTCAGGAAACTCCAGTGAGATTAGAACACTAATTATTACTCATTTTACCTAATCAGAATTACATCTTGGAAAAGTGCTTTGCTGATCTTCATTATCTGAAGCCATACCATAAGACTTTCCACTGACATAGGACATTAACTCCTCCTATATTTACTATAACTTAATTGGCTGATGACAGTCTACTTATCTTTATAGTTTTTGGAGAAATTTTTTTATTTTCTATCTCATTACCAGCATCATGAGGAAAAGAGTAAAACATACAGTATAATAACTCAAATATTACTAAATGATACACTTGTGTAAATATCTAAGAGAATTAAATGTGGTGGGGATGACAGTGAGTGCTTTAAAGAGAAGATGTAGTTAGCCTTTCAACTAAATATAGTGCTTCATACATTGACTTTGTGAGAGTCAGTACATCAGAGCAGTATCAGACACTTTAACCTGTCCTCTTATTTTTACCACTTTTAGACCTTTACAATTGTTCACCTAGCCAAAAAGAAAAAGTGGAAAAATAATGGACCATTGACCTTCCAAATCTTTAACTATAAATCTGAGGTATAAGCAAATGTCAGTAGCAGTTTCTTTAGGCTTACAGATAATTCTTGAAAAGTTCAAAAGATGTCAGGGTGGAAAATATGTGAGAGTCCCTATTTCATTGAATTTACTGTGGTTCAGTAAAACATATTTCTGGGGGTTCCTGAAAGAAAGCTGGAGTCTCTCTCATAAAAAGTTATAGGGATTAAAATTTGAACCTTTGTGGAGAACTCTGTCATAATGTAAAACTGTATACTTATGGGAGAAAAAAAGAGGCAAAAGTTGAGTACTATATATTTCTGTTCCTGTTTTATATTGACATTTCTGTGAGATATTATCCCCATTTTCAGATGAGGTACTTGAGAAAAGAGAAATGAGGGAGGTAATTTGTCCAAGATAACAGAGCTAAGAAAACATGGGAAAGAGTCTGAAATCAAGATGGGAAGGAGGATAGGAGGCTGTGAAAAAAAAGCTCATCAAGCTCATTCAAAGCCATGAGTGTTTTCAACAGATAAACACAGAAGTTCCACCAAAGAAATATTTTCATGAAAAAGGCAATGGAAAATTTCAGTTCTTTGAGATAGACCATTTTGTCTAAGTATGTTTTGAAATTTGTCACCAAAACTTTTGAAAGTAAAAATTGGATATTTTTCTTTGTGAGGGGCAAAAGCAGTGAGACACCAACCCATGTATTATGTCCAGCAGATGTGAGGCACACGGGAGCCCAATGCCCTCCAGGTATTGGCACCATAGCCCCTGCCCTACTGTACCAGGTCATCCAACGTAGGTGTCACCAAGGAGAATCCCCTGCTTCCAGGGTGAGCAGCCCACTCCTAACTGCTCTCCCCAAGGCCCATGCGAGGGCTGGTCTCCAGACCTAGGAGAACCTGACTCCAGCCCTTGATAGCTCAGCAGAGGTGGCTATGACATGAGCACTGCTTTGGGGACAGCAACAAGGACCTCCAGACACTGCCAAGACCTGAAGCACCGAAATTTGTGCTCCATAACCAGCCTCAGCTGCTGCTTCAGTGTCTGTAGGCAGCACTTCTAGTGAAGCAACAATAGGGCCCCCAGATCCCAGAGCAGTTGAAGTAGATTTACATATCACCCAAGATATATGGTAACTGATTCATTCTTACATTCAGCAGACAGCAATTCTTCACCCCCCTGCAGCTGTTCTACAATTTTTAGCAAATATTGTTGTCAGTAGCCTTTCTTCCCCATGTCCAACCAGATTTTATTTCATGAAAATTTAAAACGAAATCCTTCATATCTACCCTTCATAAAAATTGGGAGTATTTGTTCTGAATTTTTCCAATCCTTTCATATTTGATGATGCATGCTGAAGAAAATTCAGTTTTTTCTTAGTTATTATGCATCTGTATTTAGTCTTAAGATTCTGCAGCTTTTAATTTTAGTCAATGAAGCTTTTCAAACATCTAGTAGTTCACATTATTTCCTTCTTTCCAATAATATATATTGATTTAGCTTTCAAATAGTAATATTCTATCGATATCACTTAATATATAATGTGTAACTCCCAATACTTTAGTCTCATTTTGCTAAAAACTTATGAGTAATTCTACTTTTTAGAATTTATCTTCTCTAACCTCAAAATAGTACTATCATTTATTTTACTTTGCAGAAAACTCAACCTGTTCTGGAAAAAACCATTCACAAAATTCTGCCGTACTGCTGTAGCAAGGTTCCATATACTATACATTTTATAATTCTATAGAATCACAAAGACCCCAACTAGTCAGAGTGATCTTGAAAAAGAAGAACAAAGTGGGAGGAATCACACATCTTGATTTCACACTGTATTACAAAGCTATAGTAATTAGTCAGTATGGTATTGTCATAAAAACAGACACAGAAGTCAATAGAACAGAAATACAGAGCCCAGAAATAAGCACATGAGTAATCAATTAAATTATGACAAAGGAGCCATAGATAGATATATAACTGGAAAGGGACAGTCTCTTTAATAAATGATGCTGGGAAAACTGGATGCCACATGCAAAAGAATGAAACTGGATCACTATCTTACATCACATACAACAATCAACTCAAAATCCATTTAAGGACTAAAATATAAGACCTAAAACCGTAAAACTCCTGGAAGAAAACATAGGCAGTGAGATCTTTGACGCTGGTCTTGGTGATAATTTTTTAGATTTGACACCGAAAGCAAAGGCAAAAAAACAAAAGTATACATGTGGAACTATATCAAACTAAAAAGCTTCTGCATAGCTGAGGAAACAATCAACAAAATGAAAAAGCAACCTACAGAATGGGAGAAAATATTTGCAAATCATATATGTGAAAAGGGCTTAGTTTCTAAAAAGAACTTATACAACTCAATATAAAAAAAAATGTGATTGAGAAATGGGTAGAGGAATAGAATAGATATTTTTCCAAAGAGGAAATACAAATGACCAAAGGGTACACAAAATGTGCTCAACATCACTATCAGGGAAATGCAAGTCAAAACCACAATGACACATTACCTCTCACCTGTTTAAATAGCTATCATCAAAAAGACAAAAGATAACACATGTTGATGATGATGTGTTGGTAGGAATGTAAATTGGTACAGCTACTATGGAAAACAGTATGGAGGTTCCTCAAAAAGTTAAAAATAGATACGATCCAGAAACGATCCATAGGATCCAGAAATTTTACTCCTGAGTCTATAACCAAAGGAAATGAAAACAGGACATTAAAGAGATATCTGCACTCCCATGTTCATTGCAGCATTACTTATAATAGCCAAGATATGAAAACTACCTAAGTGACCATCATGGATGGATGAATGGATAATGATGATGTGAGACACACACACACACACACACACACACACACACACACACACACACGGGAATACTATTCAGCTATGAGAAAGAAGGAAGGAAGTCCTGCCATTTGAGCCAACATAGATGGACTTTGAGGGCATTATGCTAAATGATATAGCGAGACAGAGGAAGACAAATGCTGCTTGGTGTCACTTATATGTGGAATCTAATAAAAAGTCAAACTCATTGAAACAAAGAGTAGAAAGGTGGTTGCAAAAGCTGGGGGCTGGGGGAAATAGGATAAGGTTAGTAAAAGGGTACAGACTTTCAGCTATAAGATGAATAAAGTCTGAGGATCTAATTTAAAACACAGTGATTATAGTTAATAGCACTGTATTGTCATGACACTGTATTGTAAAATAGAAAATTGCTGAGACAGTAGAACTTAAATGTCCTCACCAAAAATGAAAAAGAAAAAAAAATTCTTTTTAAATGTTGTAGTTCTGTTCAATTTGGTGACATTGGGTTTATCAATTTTCTATTGCCACTTAGCAAATTGCTACACAGTTAGGGGCTTTAAAATGTATACATTTACTATCTCACAGTTTCTGTGGGTTGAGTCAGGCATGTGTTAGCTGAGTCCTCTGCTCTCAGAAGGCTGCAATCAAGATTTTGACCAGATTGTGTTCTCATCTAAAGGCTCAAGTAGGGAAGAATCTGTTTTTTGGCTCACTCAGGTTGTGGGCAGAATTAATTTCCTGGCAGCTATATGACTGAGGGCTCTGCCTTCTTGCTGGCCCTCTCAGGTCCTAGAGGCTGCCCACAGTTCCCTGCCATGGGGTCTTTTTCCTGGGCAGTTTCCAACATGGCCTCTTGCTTCTTCAAGGCCAAGAAGGGAATCTCTGGCTCCAGTCTGCTAAAACAGTATGTTATGTAAAAAGAAATATTTTTGCCGTATTCTATAGTCTAGAAGCAAGTCACAGGTCCTCCTGCACGCTAGATGGAAGGGATCATACAACGGTATGACTCATGGGGGGGTCACCTTGGGAGTGTCTGTCATATCCTTCCAATCTCATGATTAAATGACCTAGTGTGATCACTTGACAACTAAGCATATATTATTCAATGTATCTCGTGAGATTATTTTTGTATTAAAGTATGCATCCCCAAATGGTTCAAGACATACTAAAGGACGTTCGTTCTCAGAAATATTTTTTAGCTATTTGAATACAAGTGCTACTAACTCATTTACTGCATTTTGTAAGAATAACATTCCAGTTAGCTTACAATTCTACTTTTTCTTTTCTTCTTCTTTTTTTTTTTTTTTTTTTTTTTTACTATTATGGGCACAGTAAATTAAGTTATAATGTTCTCCGTTTTGCATTTATTCACATCCTGAGGTCTTCTCTTTTTGTAACAAAATGCATTTTTGATCTTCAGTAATGGTTTCATCTGCAATCCTTCTATCTGTGTTTCCTTACAAAAAGGGAGAGTGAGAGGGAGTGAGCCTTGGTGCTAGCAAACTCGGCATTCAGAATAACAAAGATAGGCATTGAAAGGCTGGACTGGATTGACATCAGTAGTAAAAACAAGGCATTATTTATGAAGCCTTCCTGCCTATAATTTTCCAGTGGTAATTTTTATTCCCTGACTCATTCCTCTTTTAGCATACACATTTAATAAAAACATTATGGAATAAAAACCAAAAGCAATCTAACGCCAAAGCACACTTAATTATTGCTTAGCATGATGAAAAATGTTGCAAGAACAAATCGTTGGGACTGGGATATTAATGGGGCAAGCCATGACTTCAAAGTGACTGCAAGTGTGTAGAATTTGATACACCAGGTAAACAAAGCAGCAGCTTTTGCCTTTGTATAACACAGAAAGCCTCACCTTTATCTAATCGCCAGGCTAAATCTTCCCCCTTTTCAGTAAAACTATAGTGTTGGTATTTGGAGGCAGTTTCCCTGTGGAAATTACCACAATGGACCAGACAGCTGAGGTAATGACGTAACCAGGGTTACTGAATATTTTACTGCTTGCATTAGCAAGAAGATTATATAGTTAATCAATCCACAAATACTTCCTGAGTTCTTATTAAATGCAAGACACACAGGGGCAAACCTGCCTATAATCAAATGAAATAATGCAAATGATAGCACGCTGTAAACTACATCTCCATTAAAATGTGTCATGATTATTTAAAATAATATAAATTATTATTATATTATTTTGCAGCCTGGCCCCCAAGTGGCAAGATAGTGCTTTTAATCTATTCTGTTGGGAGTGACCCAGAATTATCTGGACTGAAATACACCATGCTTAAAACCAAGCATACTGGGCTTCCCTGGTGGCGCAGTGGTTAAGAATCCGCCTGCCAATGCAGGGAACACGGGTTCGAGCCCTGGTGCAGGAAGATCCCACATGCCGTGGAGTAACTAAGCCTGTGCGCCACAACTACTGAGCCTGCACTCTAGAGCCTGTGTGCCACAACTACTGAAGCCCGCGCACCTAGAGTCCGTGCTCTGAAGCAAGAGAAGCCACGACAGTGAGAAGCCTGAGCACCGCAACGAAGGGTAGCCCCCGCTCACCGCAACTAGAGAAAGCCCGCTCACAGGAATGAAGACCCAACACAGCCAAAAATAAAAACAAATAAATTAATTAATTTAAAAAAATAAGCATACTGGGAACGGGGTTCAGAGATGAATGGTGATGGATGCTCACTAAATGTATTGCAATAATAATTTCACATTATATGTAAGTCAAACCATTATGTTGTACATCTTAAACTTGTACACTGATGTATGTGAATTATATCTCAATAAAACTAGAAAAAATGGTTAACAGAAAGCAAGTCAGATTCTTAGGAAGTTGGCCCCAATATTCCATTATTTTCACTATATATAATAGCAAGATAAAGAGTCTTTGCTCCCCACTGAAAAAATGGACCGACTTGGATAGAGAACAGTGCATTTGTGAATGCCCAATATTCCAGACAAATCTAGTTTATTAATCAGTGCTCTAAATTAGAGATGTTTTTCTGCTATGCAAAGTGCAGTAAGCCTCAAAACCATCATGTTATCACCACACTTACCTTTGATTATAAATTCATAGCTTGGCATAACATTGGTACATTTTATATAGAGACATTGAAAAATGGCTTTTATGCATTTCATTGGTTATGAAAGGAAAGTTATGATTTAGCCTTAAGCCAACTTCCCTGCCTTGGGAACTAGGCTTTTTTTTTTTTTTCTCTCTTATTTTCTATTTTCTATTTCTTTATCATTTATGGAGAAGCTTCTTTTATTCTTCATTTCTCTTCCACAAACAGAGCCCTGAATTCAAGCCAGCATTTTTAAGAGACAGCACTAATCCCAGTTACTTATTAAGTGGGTTTTGAATACCTATAATTCAATGGTATCTTTTGACTTGTCAAGTTTGGTGTTGCCTTCAGCTGGAGGGCATACACAAGCTTGGTTTTGTTTTTTTTTTTTTTCCTTTCTGCTTTGCAATCGGCAGCAGTAATATCAGAACTTAGACGACCAACATCTCTCAACACAGCTGGCTTCTGGTGCTGCCTTCATGTTCTTAAGTGAAGGAGGGTAAGACTTGCAAACCATTATAATAACCTTTCAATCTGCATGTTGACATTTTGATGCTAATGTAGTTTTCCTAGAGAATATTCCCCAAACTACAAGTTGCACAAAAGATGCATTCTCCTGACATTCCTCTTCAGTTCATAGGGTGTCTCAAATATAAAGGCACATAAAATAGTCTTCTTGCAGTGAAGTCACTTGCTTCTATACTTGCCAGTTAGAATTTCATGTATATAAGGAAATTTTAATGTGTCTTTAAATTTAATTTTCACCTTCTTTATAATGCCTCCAAGCTAAAACTCAAGATACCATTTTTTAGCATTTTTATTATTTTTTTTTAATGTAGAAAAGCCTGGAGCCTAATTAATACCCTGTAAATTCTAAATAAACCTACCATATGCTAGCCAAAAGCAGATGGGGACTGAGATTCAACCCTTCAAAATAGCTTCATAGAACCCAACAATCCACCTGTCCAGAGATTACTTGGCCAACTTTTTTACAACAAATGTTTAAAATCCAAAGCAGTTTTGGCTTCAGGGAGAGCATCCTACAACATGAGTGATTCCATGGTTATTCAGTGCTTTTCTCAGAGTACCCTGCTTTTTGGAAAGTTATTGACCAAGAGTTGTAGATGTTAGACACCACAGCAAGAGAGCCACCAAGGCCAGACAGGAGCAGGTATCACCAACCTCAATAAGTAGACAAAAGAATTAAAACTTAGAAATGAACTTGCCCAGAGGAATTCTATTTAAAAATAAAAATGTAGTTTGGTGAAAGATTTTGTAGAGTTCTTCCACAGTACAGTGAAGGAATATATAGGGTCATTGGGCTGCACCCCACAGGCCTACAGGCCCTAAACTTGCCCAGCTTCAAGACTGAAGAAAGATCCTGGAGTCAGCCACAGAGACATCAGTGGTTTAATGGAGAGGGGCAACTTTTATTCCCTGCCGCATTCCTCTTTTAGCGTACACATTTAATAAAAATGTTATGGAACAAGACCCAAAACGAAAGTTAATCATTTTCATTTTCCTATGTACCAGCAATAAACAAGTGGAATGTGAAATTAAAAACACAATGCCATTTACATTAGCAGCCCTGAAAATGAAATACTTAGGTTTAAAATTAACAAGGTATGTACAAAATCTATATGAGGAAAACTATAAAACCCTGAAGAAGAAATTTTTTTAAAAAATCTAAATAAATGGCGAAATATTCTATGTTCATGGATAGGAAGGCTCAACATTGTCAAGATGTCAGTTATTCCCAAATTGATCTATAGATTCAATGCAATCCCAATCAAAATTCCAGCAAGTTATTTTATGATATTGACAAACTGATTCTGAAGTTTATATGAAGAGGCAAAAGACCCTGAATAGCCAACACAATATTAAAAGAGAACAAAGCTAGAAGACTGACAACACTTGGCTTCAAGACTCACTATTAAGCTACAATAATTAGGACAGTGTGTACTGGTGAGAGAACAGACAAAGGGATCAATGGAACAGAATACAGAGCTCAGCAATAGACTCCCATAAATATAGTCAACTGATCTTTGACAAAGAGGCAAAGACAATATCATGGAACAAAGATTGTGTTTTCCATAAATGGAAAGCTAAAACAGCTAGACATTCCCACGCAAAGAAAATGAATCTAGACACAGAGCTTACACCTTTCATAAAAGGTGGATTGCAGACCTAAATGTAAAATGCAGAACTATAAAACCCCTAGAAAATAATATAGGAGAAATCCTAGATGACCTTGGGTATGGGCATGACTTTTAGAATACAACATCAAAGGCACAACCTGTGAAATAAATAATTCATAATCTGGACTTCATTAAAATTAACAGTTCCGGTTTGCAAAAAACAATTTCAAGAGAATGAGAAGACAAGCCAGACTATGAAAAAATATTGGCAAAAGACACATCTGATAAAGAATATTATGCAAAATACACAAGTAACTTTTAAAACTCAATAATAAGAACATAAACAACTTGGCTTAAAATGGGCAAAAGACCTGAACAGACACCTCACCAAAAAAGATGTATGGATGGCAAATAAGCATTATGAAAAGGCACTGCACATCATATGTCATTAAGGAATTGCTAATTAAAAAAAAAAAAAAAAGAAGATACTACTACATACCTATTATAGAATAGCCAAATTCTGGAACACTGATATCACTAAATGCTGGTGAGGATATGGAGCAACAGGAACTTTCATTCATCGCTGGTGGGAATGCAAAATGGTACAGCCACTTGGAGGACAGTTTTGTGGTTTCCTACAAAAGTAAATATACCCTTTACCATATGATCCATTAATTTCGCTCCTTGGTATTTACTCAAAAAAGTTGAAACATTTATCTTCTCAAAAACCTGCACATGGATGTTTATAGAAGCTCTTTTCATAACTGCCAAAACTTGGAAGCAACCAAGATGTCCTTCTGTAGGTGAGTAGATAAATAAAGTCTGGTATATCCAGACAATTGAATATTTTTTAGCACTAAAAAAATGAGCTATTAAGCCATGGAAAGACATAGAGGAAACTTAAATGCATATTAGTAAGTGAAAGAAGCTAACCTGAAAGGCTACATACTGTATGATTACAGCTATATAACATTCTGGAAAAGGCAAAACTCTAGAGGCAGTAAAAAGGTCAGTGGCTGCTACTAGTTGTGGGTCAGGGGAGGAAATGAATAGAGCACAAAGGATTTTAAGGCAGTGATAATACTCTGTATGATATTATAATGATGGATACATATCATTATCATCTTCCTAAGCTGATAGAATGCATAATACCATGAGTTAATGCTGATATAAATGATGAACTTTGGGTGATTATGATATGTCAATGTAGGTACTTTAATTGGAATTAATGTACCACTCTGGGGGATATTGATAACTGGGGAGGCTATGCATGTGTACACAGTACACAATACAGGGAATATATAGGAAATCTCTGTACCTTTCTCTCAATTTTGTTTTAAACATTAAACTACTCAAAAAAAACATAGTCTTAATAAAGAAAAATTACTTTCAAGGCAAATATAATACATGGTATGCGTCCTTACAAAATTTGTGATCCAATTATAGAAATACATTGTGAGCCATGAGAAGTTAAATAACAAATGTAATATATGATATAGAATATTTCATGGTTAATGAGTCCAGAAAGAACTGTGAGTTCAGAACAAGGAAATCTCTTTGCCCAGGAAGATTCAATGGAAAAGATGAGACTGAAATTGATTCTTAAAGGATAGTTTGGTTAAAGGGAAGGGAGAATGACGAGCCTGGGTTAGAGATTAGCTTATAAAAAAAATTCATACCACTTTTTAAAAGCAGTGCCCCTTCCCTTCATGTTCTGAGATTAGTGTGTGAGTTTGCTGCTCTTGAAATGATGTTAGTGTTGCTTTCTCAAAGGATTGGTGCAAAATTTTTTACTTAGTGTGGGCAATCTTTATAATATTACAGTATTGTGTTTAAAAATAAATTTGATGAATAATTTATTGATTTCATGAGAAAATACCACTGTAAAGGAAGTTCTATATTAAAGCTTGCCTATTCCATTTTAGTTCAACATGAAAAGGCAGGTCATTGATTCAATGTAAACATCACAATATTATATTCTTGAAATTCCAAAACATCATATGAATAAAGGAAACAAAAAAATTTAAGCAAAAAAATCTGTAATACATTGTGAATTTCTTGAAAGTAACTGGTTTTATTTATTAATGCTTACAGGAAACCTAGCACATAGAAGACACTCAAAAATCTTTTTCTATTTTGAATTTAAAATAATTCTAAGTTAAGTCTAATCTCACATTAAAGTCTTTTTTTTTTTTTTTACATTTCTGACGATGATCCTTAAATAACCAAATCACAACTATTATACTATTTAAATTTCATTTACAACACAGTACATAAATGCATGTTCATGCATATTTAAATCTTAAAGGTTTGCATGTATGCAGATTCTAAAATGTGGTCAAAGATAATTGTTACATATCGTTTATATTGAAGAGGTGGAAGCTTGTGGGCAGAAGAACTAGCTTTGAATGCACTAACTTTTGTGCATATAAATTTATAGACTCCAGCATATTTTGATTATGGAATGGGGCTTCAGATTCTTTTAAACTTAATTATCTGAATGACAGATAATTTTCTCACATACATTATGTCATCCCACCATATTTTCAAACTTCCTAAGTTATTTCTTTTAAATAATGAGCCAAATGATTTTTTTTAAATGACAGGCCAGTACATTGCTAACAACTTGTTCAATTTAAAAGGTTGTTGGAAAGATGTTATTAAAATTCTGAGAAAATTCTGCATTAACACTAATTTATACTAATTTTGACAGCTTTTCAGTAACATGATATGGCAGTAAAATTAATATGAATCACACCTCAATGTTAATTTTAAAAAGTCCTGAGCCTATCTTTTGAGTAACAGACATTTCTATAAACTGCTCAGGTATCATTAAAGCACAGAGCTGAGCAAGACCATGATAAAAGTGTGATATAAGTCCCATGTTACGTTCACTCATCCACTGATACAGTCATGCCTCGATCTTATAGTTTCTTTTAATGCCTTTCACCATTTGAAAGGGACAAATGTCCTTGTCCCATGTTATAATTCTATAGCATCAAGACTGTGAGTCCATGAATCCCACCACTTACTGTCTATCAATTTCCTCCTTCCTCTATTGCCTCCCTACCTATTTCATGATCCATACAATCATACCCTTGCAAATGCCTTCTGCCCTTTGCTTTCTTCTTGCCTGGACCCATGAACTGAATTCTGGTGAAAACTAATCAGTCCTAAACAGAATCCCACAACTGGGGAAGTTGGTTTTAGTATAAATGCACCATCATCTCCTTAATACTAGTGAAGTTTTCTTCCATCTTCTTCTCTACCACTGCCATCAACTAACTTCTCTTTCCTGATGTCTAGCTCCCTCCTGGCTACCTAATCTTTAACCAACTTTCATGATGAGCTTTGTAAAATGTAAATCACTTTCCACCACTCCCAAGGTTAAAAGGCTGTAATGGTTTTCAGTTGCCCTTAAGTAGCGCCCTAAACCCCTTAAGGAAATTTAAATACTCTATACATTACACAGCTCTTTTATCTGCCTCTCTTTCTCCTCTTAGGCTGTCTTTCTCTTCAGCACACTTAGTTCACATTGTCCTTTCACTTCCTCAAACTTTCTCATCTGGGGCCTCATTCATTTCTGCAGTTAGGCTGCTGGACAGCTTCTTCTCATTTTCAGGTAGGCCTTCCCTTGTCTCCAAATCTAAAATAGATTCTCCATTATGACCTCTCAAAGCATCTTTTCTTCTAATCATTTTTCATCATGTGTAACTACAGTTTTGATTTTTCTTTGCTTACTCTCTGCTTCTCCCAGTAAAATCTATGATCCAGGCAGCAGGGCACCTTTACCATATGCCCATTACATAGTAGAGTATCTGGAACACAGACACTGCTTCATAAATATTGGTTAAATGAATGAAAAAATGAACATGTGAATGAAGCGTGCTGTTAGTTGACAAATACAGTAATTTGGGAGCACTATATTCTAAATACTAGTACATAAGCTGAGAAAAACTCCCTTAGGATTTCTTAAATCACCACCGGATTAACATGTTTTTCAGAAGTTCTATCAATATGTGATTTAAGTCTAATAAAATGAAGTGTTCTTTACTTCTTCAACACAGATCTCACTGTGTAATCACCAATTTTTCTTTGATTTGAATTTTATTTATTTTAACCAGTTTTTATATTCTTAATATGGTTCTAAACCAGCCTTATTATACAGAGGCAGAAACCAAGAGCCACAGAATTTAAATGAATCTCTAAACGCCACACAACTAGTAAGTGGCAGAACTGCTACTAGGATCTGAGTGTAAACTTTAAATCTTCCTTTTTATAAACTGTAATGTAAAAATCTTCCAAATGTTTAGGTTTTACCTAGCTACTTATTTAAAATATGATGACAGAGGATTTTAATAAGGTCCTAAGGTACTGACTTCTCATAGTTCATATGTTCTAACAGTAGCTAAATACTACTTTCCAGCTCAAGAGAACCCAGTGTTGCTTTTCTGTAATTGGTTTTCAATGAGCCTAGGACATTTGTATTATTCAGTTCTCTTTGTCAGTGATCCACATAGAGTTCTTCCTACACAGCTGATGGCTGTTTATTCACATGCACACTGATATTTAAGCCCTGTTTAGCTTTCTTTAGCTATCATTTTAGACTTAAATTGCATTTAGTTCTTGATTGAAAGCTGGAGATAAGATCAGATCTGTCAACTTAACTGGATCCCCAAGACCTCCAGAAAGGGATTTATAAGGGAAATATAAGGAGACAAGAAATGTAAGTTGAACCTCTGTTCACTCCGTGTAATAAAATAAGCAGAATTTGTTATAATTACATTCCTTCTAGATTGCATTCAAATATACATATTTTCTCCAGTCCAATAGTGGTTAATATATCTGGACAGTAAGCTTTATTTGGCCTGTTTCCTTATCACTGCAGTTTTCCAAAATCTCTCCTGTCCTTGTCTCCTTGTTTCTTCTTTCCAAGACACATCTTTCAGTTAATTCACAAAGATACTGAGACTTCAACAGAACAACTGTCAGAGAAGTGTTTCCAACTAGGCAGATTCATTCAATTAAAATAAAGTGAGCTGTATTACCTCAGAATAGGTAATGCTGTAGAGTTCCAAGGCAGAGATAATTGCATCCACAGGTCATGCTGCTTTTATTTATGGTTTTATTAAATTGTATTGCTTATTACCATGTGCAAGTCTATAACCCACACTTATCCTGTTTTCTTTTTATTTTTCTTTGTTCCTGAAGAATAATACGCCTCTACATCCATTTCTAACTTCCCACTCATAGGTTGTTTTACATGTCTTTTCCTTTTAGTTTATATTGTGATTCTTTCTACTCTGTGGAATCTCTATTCACCCTGAGAGCATTAGCAAGAGTTATTTATAGTGCTTGTCTCTGAATGTAAAAAAGGTGCAAATACAGTTCTCACTACAATAAGCCTGGCTTCTTTCCTCTACATGCCTATCACATTGTAAATCTCTGGATCTACAAGTGATATGAATTTCAAAATGTACAAGCTTTGTTACCTTGGGCAAGTCAAA
The DNA here is from genome assembly GCF_028023285.1 of Balaenoptera ricei. Taxonomy (NCBI): domain Eukaryota; kingdom Metazoa; phylum Chordata; class Mammalia; order Artiodactyla; family Balaenopteridae; genus Balaenoptera; species Balaenoptera ricei. The sequence continues at coordinate 67,825,231 of NC_082641.1, forward strand.
CATTTAAACATCAATTTCTTTAGGGATAACAATACTGGCCCTATCTAATCCATAAATTACTGTTAAGCTCAAATATATTCTTATTAGAAAGCAACTGTGATACAAATATATAATAAAATTTGCTATCATTATGTTATTATTTACTAAGACACAGAAAGAAATACAGATATGCAGCTGTTCTGTAATGATAAATCTCCAAAGGGTTTTGCAGTCTTCCTCAGCTTCTCTTCTACTCAATGAAGCGTGCCATTAGTTGACAAATACAGTAATTTGGGAGCACTATATTTTAAATATTAGTACATAAGCTGAGAAAAACTCCCTTAGGATTTCTTAAATCACCAACGGATTAACATGTTTTTCAGAAGAAGTTCTATCAATATGTGATTGTAAATGCCAGTACAGAGCTCACAGTTGAAGGTGAACATTTTTAATTTCTAACTTAAGTAAAATACAATTAAAATATAATTTTTTAAAGTCAGATTGTTGCAAACAATGCAAAACTTTAGCATGTAACTCAAAAAAGATGCTGCATTTTAATTTTCTCAGCAGGTCAATTTTCATCTATGTTATTTTAAAAGTTTCCACTCTTCTCTAAGCTGGTTTTCATCCATTTAGCATTACTATTTGTCTGACGGCTTTAATATTGTTAGGGCCACAATAATCTCATCTATTTGGAGCCCATTTGTTTGATCACTGGAATTTATTTATTTATTTATTTATTTATTTATTTATTTTAGCTATTTACATATTTTATGTGACAATGAAATACTAAAATTGTTCGAAATATTGAATTATATATTTGCTGGAGGGTTTAGGATTTTTTTTTTTTTTTTTTACACACACACACTGTATTTTATTTTTACAAGAGATAAATAGACTGATATTGCAATAATGCATTCAAAATGATGGTAATTTACCAAGGATGGTAGCAGTAAAGATGGAAAGAAGTAGCTTTCTGGATTTAGACTGGATATGTTTTGGAGGTCAAGTTGACAGGGCATACTGATGCCCTGTATGTGGGAAAAATGGAAAGACTCCTAGATTTTTGACTCTTGTAATTGGATGGAGGATTGTGCTATTTACTGAGGTGGCAAAAGAAGAAAGGAAGCATGACTCCCAATATTCTTGCCTGGAATATTGAGTGGACGGTAATAAGCATGACATAGATAAGTAACCCATAAGGAAGAACAGGTTTTCTATGGGACAGATTGGGTTTATATTTAAACATGTTATGTTTTAGGTACTTGTGAATATCTAGTTCCAGAAGTCTATCTCTAATTGTAGGAAAGTTTTGTTTCCAATGAAAAATTAGGAAAACTAGCTTTAAAAGCAATATTCTTACCCTGTCGTTTATGAAATAACTTTGTGGACATAATAAACTATTATGGAATCTTTTGAACCCATATCGAGAAAGATTCATGTTTAATTAGAAGTATCCATACAATGCTTCAGACTTCTTTCTTATCGAGCTTTTATGAGTATTGATGGTAGGGATTTATATACATCCTAACTTGAGTCATTACAATTTATCCATTTTAAGCAATCGACCTTCTAATAAATAATAAACAAATCCTCAACAAAATCCTTTAGATATTATAGGCTGTAATTTTAAAATCTTGACAATGAAAGAGGACAAATAGCTGTAATTCGGAATCTTGAATAAAGATGACAGAATTTGGCCTTTCAATGTTTTTATAAATGTGGAGTAAATACTTTGATTTACCTTCAGTTCAACAGTACGTATTACGACTCAAATTCAGTTACCTCATAGGAGACTACTTTTTTCAGTTCTTTCTTTTTTCTACCCCTTGGGTTAAAAGTGCTGCACTATATGTCATCTTGACAATGTTTTCACTCCCTTCTTAGCAGTTATGTATGAAATCCAGACTTGTTATTGACATTTCCAGTTGGATGTTTAATAGAACCTCAAGCTTCACTTGGTCCACACAAGCTCCTTGTAGTAATCACTGTCATTTCCTCTCCCATGTCTTCCATTCACTCACTTAAACTTGCTTAAACTCACTCATTTAAAAGCTCTGGCTGACTTCCCATTTCCAACTGCCAGTATCTGCATTTCTGTGCCTGAGGACTCTTTTCTCCAACTATAGAAACCCACTATGAAGCCAAAAGTGCTACGGAATCAACACCATCCAAACAGTGACTGGGAGTGGATAAATACCTCCCCTTTCTCACTGCCAAGGTAGGATAATTCGGAATTATCTCTGTTTCCCAGAAACGGAGTGCTCTGTTTCCCAGAGTTTTCTCACAGCGCTAAGCTTCAGACACTCTCTGTTGTCAGCTGGCTTAACAGAACATCCACAGTGGCATCCTTTTCTTATTTCACCTCCACACTTCCCTACTCTTGTTCTTTAAACTTCCCAAATAAACTACTTGCACTCAAATGCTCATGTGTCAAGGCAGTCCAAACTGAGATGTTCCCCTACAAACCCACTCCTCTTGGAGTCTTTCCTACATCAGTCAATGACAACTCCAGTTCTACCTGTTGCTGGGTCAAAGTCCGAGGTGTCATTCTTGATTCCCTTTTTTTCATACCTCAAACTGACTATCAGAAAATCTTGTAGCATCTATTTTAAATACATCTAGAATTTGACCAGTCATCTCCATCCTTAGTGGCTGTATTAGTCTGCTTGGACTGCTGTAACAAAACAAAAAACAAAAAAAAAAAAACATAGACTGAGTGGCTTAAGTGGCATACATTTATTTTCTCACAATTGTGGAAGCTGGAAGTCCGAGATCAAGATGCGGGCAGGATTGGTTTTTTCTGAGGCTTCTCTCTTTGGCTTGCCTTCTTAACTGTGTCCTCACCAGGACCTCTTCTCTGTGAGCCCACATCCCTGGTGTTCTCTGTGTGTCCTTATCTCCTCTTCTTATAAGGACACCAGTAGAGTTGGTTTAGGGTCCACCCTAACTGCCTCATTTTAACTTAACTGCTTCTTTAAAGGTCCTATCTCCAAACAGAGTCACATTCTGAGGTACTGGGGGGCAGGGCTTCAACATACAAATTTTAGAAGGACTCAATTCAGCCTATAACAGTGACCCCACTCCTACTGATTCCAATTTAGTCCAAGGCATCATCTTTTTCTGTCTGGAAAAGCAATAGCCTATTAACTGTCTGCCCTACTTCTGCCCTTTCTTACCGTCAGTTCTCGACACAACAGCCAGAATTTTCCCATTGGTACTCTGCTCAAAACCCTCTACTGGCTTCCCATCTGACCTAGAATAAAATTCTATGACCAACATAATCTACATTGTCCCAACTCCTTTCCTCTTTTGACATCACATTCTATTATTCCACTCCCCGTCCCAACACTCATCCAGAACACTGACCTCCTTGCTGTTACTTGAGCAAGCTTGGCTATTCACATCTTAGGGCCCTTACATGTTGTTCCCTTTACCTAAAATGATATTCCCTGCAACATCTGCATGGCTATCTCCATTCCTCCCTTCAGGTCTTTACTCAAAACTCATCTTAAGATGAGTTTATATATGGTCACCATACATAAAATTTTAATCCCTCTCTGATACTTCCTTACTGGTTGTCATTCTCCTTAGCACTTATATTCTAGAATATAATATTATCTAGAATATAATATTTTACATATTTAGCAGGTTTATTTTCTGTCTCCCACGCTAAATTATAAGCTTCTCAAGGGCGCAAATATTTTTTCATTCACTCTTGATACTTCAGCACCTAGAACCATGCCTGCAACATAGTAGAAGTTCAAAAAATGTTTGTTGCATGAATGAATGATCTTTTTAGTGTAGTAGTAAAATAATTACTGTTATAATAATTCAACCTAGTACATATTTGTATGAGAGTCCCATAGCCTTTCCTGCATATCTTTGCCATGGCTCTTATATATAATAGATGAAAATAACAGAAAATAAAAGAGCAAATTGAAGGGCAGCACACACAGACTAGGCATTTCAGAAAGGATTCCCAGAAGGATATCAACAATTTGATGTTTAAGAGAAAAAATATTCATTCATTCAGCAATGATTTATTGATTATTATGAATGTGCCAATCACTCATTAAAAGCTGGGGTAGGAAGATAGGTAAGACCTTGGCCTTGCTTAGGAGGGCTGTATAGTCCATAGAGTTTCTCCTTCTACCTGTTTTGAAGTTGTAATTCCCAGCTTTGCATGATTGTGAGGAAGAAGGAGAAGGCTGAGGAGGAGGTAGAGGTGGAAGAAGATGAGAACAGGGAGGAAGAGGAGGATCAAACACTCACATTTAGTAGAACTAGATTTCTAAGTAAACAGAAACACAGAAAGTAATGGGTTTCTTAGGGGCTAAACAAGGAAGAGATGGAAGAGAACAGTGCTCTCTCTAAAGGCTGCCCTAAAGTGATGCTTTGAAGCTTTCTTCAAAGGCACATATTGTGTCTTACCTTTGTTTTAGCTTTGACACAATTGATGTCCAGTTTATTATAGGAGTAATAGCATAGGAACGAGCAACAATAACGAGGTTTCTGCTATTCTGACAGTTGGAAGGAGTATGCATTCAGTAAAAAGAGCTTTTAAACTAAGGGCAATTCTATATTTACAAATAAAGATTTCTTAATACATGGTTTACTAGACTAGTGAGAGGCCTGATTTTCTTTCTGCGTGTATGTCTCATATGGGGAGAGTGGAGACTGGAGGAATACGACTTAAACTCAGGGTGTGATTATTCCAGGCCCAATGTTTCCTCATAGGCACATAATAATTGCTGTTAGCAATGTACTTTTCCGAAGTTCAAAGCTATAGCATAAGTAAAATAAATGTTTATAGATAATAGGCCGTACAGCCAGTTAAATTGAAACAAACATTTTTAAGTCACTCCTTAGAGATGCACACAATTAATTGAAGACAGATAATTGCATGTGTAATGGCTTCTTGTACACTAAGTACCTGTTTACAAATCAAATTATTCAATTTAGAGTCTCAAGTGTGTGCTTTCTTTGCTCGATTAACCCCTTATGGCTATGCATAAACACCTAGTTTGGGAAGATGTGGCCTTTAATATTTTTAAGATCATTTAGATTATAATTCAAATTTAAATGTGAAGTAAAAATCTATTATCATTTCCTAAGTAATGAGATGTAATATATCAAGTGTTGCTCTGAGTCATTTGCTGTTATTGTTTGAGGCTTACATGTTTATTCATAAAACTTGTGTTTAAACAAGTTCTCTATGCAAGGGACTTCCACTCTAAGAGACATTCAAACATGCCTGATAAAAATCTGAAAAGGCAGTTTTCTAAAGGCATTTGAGAGCTGTAACCATGTTTCTCTAAAGAGCTGCTGCTAAGCATGAAAAGTAGGTACATTAGAATTACTCATATAGTCATTCCTTCATCTGAATGTTATTGCACATGATACGGAAAGAGCCATGGAAGATGCGCAAAGAGGAAGAAGATATCCCTGCACACGACGCATGATCGGATGCATCTGATACATAACACTAATGCCGTGGGAGGGATGGGCATGGTGTTGAGCTCAAACCCTGGAGTCACACAGGCTCTAAAACCAGCTCCATACCTCAGGAAACGAGGAAACAATATTTACGTCATCACGTTTAGCCTTAGTTTTCTCATCTATAAAAGTAGACCGATCTAGTACCTTGCTCAGGTAGTAATGTGAAAATAGAATGTTTTGCCATGACTTAATATCTATCATCTTTACAGATGGGTAAAATAAGAGAAAAAAAAAGACTCATAAATGGGTAATTAATGCCACAGGTAAAGTAAAATCCTTTTGCACGGAGGGCAAAAAAAAAAAAAAAAGGCAGGGTTAAGATTATGACTCGTATAGTGAAGTTGGATTTTTCCCTTGAAGGCTACACGAACATATGGCTAAATAAATAGCAGAGAACAGGGTAAGAGGGCAAATTGTAGAATGCATGCAGTGGATAAAAATTACATTTGTTACTGCTTTAAATATTTGAAGCTGTTTTATAGATTTGAGTTTCAGAGCAAAAAAGCCTTTGATATAAAGAATATGGTAAACACCAGGAAAAATATAATTTGAGTTGTTTCTTTTAATTGTCATTTATTTCCTATCAGACTTTCCAACTTGAGGAAAAATTTGAAATAATTCTTCTCTCCAGGTGAAAACAAAGGAAAATCATCATATAGAGCTTGGGATGAAGATAGAACACACTACTTTATTTTTATGTTGTCCTTTAAATAGGTTCGTTCAATAATAGAATTTAGTTTGCTTTTCAGTGGTAGTAAATAAAAATAAAAAGATATCCCTGGCATTAGTTTTCCCAGGTGTAGGAGACCTGATAGAAGGCTGTTAATTTGTTGAACATTACTGTTTTTAGTGTTCATTTTGGTGATTGAAAAGTGAATGTTTGAATTGGGTGAAGTTTGCTAGTAATCTATACTCATTTTACTTGACTTCTGAAATATAATTGGATTATAAGTGAGGCTTATAGGCTCAGGAAAAACAAAGCATTTAAGTGTGGTTTCTTTTTCTCTTTTGTTTCCTCTCTCTCTCTCTCTCCTTCCTTCCCCCCACCCCTCCTTTCATCCCTTCTTTTTAACCTTCCTTCCCTTCTTCCTTCCCTCTATCTTCCCCACCCCTGCTTCTTTCTTCCCTTCGTCTCTCTCCCTTCCTTTTTTTTTTTTTTTTCCAAAGAGAGATAAGCAGTGTTCCTTATTTATACTCTGTTTTCTTAAAAGGAAGAAACCCTTGAAAAAGTTATTTTTAATTACTGATGACTTACTCCCATGATGATTTGACTACACATGTTTAATATCGATAATAAATTAAGTTTAAATAGAAAAGAGTGAATCTTTTATTACACACTAACCCGGGAACTGCCAAACTCTAATTGCATATGTCCCTATTTTTGCTGTTAGATAGAGAATATATATTGAAAAATAACCATACGTCAGTTGCATGCTTTGTACTGCTCTTTGGAAATTATGCTTCCAATGGTAATTGCACATTTCCAGCGGTGGTCCAAAGCATTAGGTTTCTGTGGCCCTTAGGCTTCACAGCCTTTTCTGACTCTTAATAGACAGCCATTTCTCCATGTTCGGCAGTCTATCTCTTTCTCACAAATGCCTTGGGTTGTAAACTGAAGTGTATGTTATACAGTTAACACTAGAAAAAAGACATGACTGTAAATCCATTAGATATAAGAGGACTTATGAAAATATTACAAACTGATCAAGTATTCATTATTAGAAAGATGATATATTACAGTAGCTATTCAAAATACTAGGCTTATAGCTTTACTTCTGTCTGAAATAGTGGGAAAGAAATGGGGAAAAAAATAATCTCATTTACTCCATCTGTCTCATTTAGCACCCATTCCATCCCTTTGTAGTACAATTCATTTTTTCCTTGTTATTTTTTGAAGACAAATGTTACTTAGAACATGGTGGTAATGTAGAGGAAAAGAGTACATTTGAGAAAACTGAGGCATAAAATTGGCAAATAAAAATATTGTGAAAGAAAAAAATGGATACATGCAGAAAATTTATATTGGCAGAGCCACCGTTTCTTTTAAAATGTGGTTCAGTTTCCCAGAGACAGAAAAATGTGACTTGTTGCCAAAGGCGTAACGGTAACCTTCCTATTATTAATAAATACAAGAATTTGCAGAAGCACAGAGTAACGGCAAGTGTCTGAGTTTTTAAAGTAGTGTGGCGTCACAGAATCTGACTGTTGTTTTTTGTTTCCTCAAAGAAAATGTGAGTTTAGAATATCCTTATCTTTTTCCTTTTCTGTCAGTTCTGCTGGTGAATATATAAAGAAACAATGTTCCTTTCGCCAACATAAAGAAAAAAATATCAAGATATTTAACCTACAGATGCCAGCTTATTTACTAAATGGAAGGGATATTTTCCATATCCCCCCAAAATTAAGAAATAAAATCTGGCATTTTTAATGTTTAGCTACCACATATCATTGTGTATCAGAATTTCTTAGTCCTATGATTTATTCTGTGACATGACTGACACTCTTCCTGTTCATCTTAATGTGGAAGTAATGTCTGTTTTAAGTGAAAGTATCAATATTTCCAACACACAAGTAATAGTGCATGTACTCTGTGTTTCTACAGTCAGGGATGGTTCGGATTACCTGGTGTATTGTTAATGGCCCTCATAAGATTTCCTTTAGATAAGGTCATACATTTATATTAGGCTGGCTTTGGAATGCATACTACTTCTGAACTGTGGAAGAGTCTTCTGAACTTGATCCAGTGCATCATATCCTAACAAACTGAGTTAACAGCTAACCATTCTAGTAATATCAGTTGAATACCTGCATTACACCATGTATTTGGTGTCTTGGTCATTTGATTTTATCTTTTTGTTCTCTCTTTTTAGGTTTTCAGTAAAAGGAGCTTTTCACATAAACATGGATTATTAATTGCAAACTCCCTAAAATTCTACTAGATTATGATAATTCAAACACAGTGTAAGTCTATGTATGGAGAATCTCTTTGGGACAGTGGTGAGGCAGTAGGTGTGAAAGGTAGCATGGGAAGACCAGGGATAGGTGCAGATTCCTGGGTCTTACTGGTTTATATTTAGACATTCACTTGCACCCATTAAACAACAACCTTCTGGAAGGGAATCATGTTATCTTATCTTTATACCCCTAAAACATACAAAACAATGCACTGCAAGTAGTGAGAGCTTGAGATATACTGACAGAATTGGGGAAATCCTAGTTTTTTATAAGTTCTGGGAAAGGTCCTATTAAGAAAGATTTTCTGGAATTTCAGTTTTCTCAGTAAAGAAGTGGTATTTACCGTCTACCTTTCCAGATCTACAAATACAGTCAGATCACTGTAAGCTAAATTTATCAGAAGAACCAAGAATAGGGTATTTTGGTTTATCAATTATTTTAGTGTACAGACTTGCTATATGTTAATGATTTTTCATGTATTAGATATCCAACAGAAGACATTTAGTATTAAAATTATAGTACGAAAGGTAAAAATTGCATCAAGAAAATTATACTTTAAGCTCTGGGAGTGCTTGGTGGGTTATCATTATAAACACCAATTATCCTGTTATAATTCAAACAGCTGAGAACATGAGAACATTCATTGAGCTATTATAAGATAGACAGCATGTAGAGATTTGCCTTAGTGGAACTAAGATGATCAGTAATTTAATTTTATTATTATGTCTCTAGATTTCAACAAAATATATTTTTTCACAGGAATATTTAAATGTTTATTTTTGGATGTACTAGCATTGACTTCTTTTCTCTAATATTTCTTAAGTTTTACATTTTTCATTTTTGTAATTGCCTTTTTCTTACTGAAGTATACTTGACTTACAATATTGTATTAGTTGTACAACATAGTGATTCAATATTTTTATAGGTTATACTTCATATAAAGTTATTTAAAATGTTTACTATATTCCCTGTGTTATACACTACATTCTTGTAACTTATTTATTTTATACCTAGTAGTTTGCATCTTAGTCCCCTACACCGATCTTGCCCCTCTCCCCACCTTTCTCTCCACTAATAACCACTGCTTTGTTTTCTGTATCTGTCAGGCTGTTTCTGTTTTGTTACATTCATTCCTTTTATTTTTTAGATTCCACATATAAGTTAAAATACGCAGTATCTGTCTTTCTCTAACTTATTTCACTAAGCATAATACCTCCAGGTCCATTCATGTTGTTGCAAATGGCAAATTTTTTTTACAGCTGAGTAACATTCTACTGTGTATATATATGCAACGTCTTCTTTATCCATTTATCTGTTGATGGACACTTAGGTTGCTTCCACATCTTGGTTATTGTACACAATGCTGTTATGAACACTGGGGTGCATATATCTTTTCAAATTAAGATATGTACTCAGAAGTGAAAGTGCTAGATTATATGATAGTTCTATTTTAAATTTCTTGAGCAACCTCTACACTGTTTTTCATAGTTGCTGTACCAATTTACACTCCCACCAAAAGGGGACTAGGGTCCCTTTTCTCCACATTCTCACCAGCACTTGTTAATTCTTCGCTTTTTGATAATAGCCATTCTGACAGGTGGGAGGTGAAATCTCTCTCTGGTTTTGATTTGCATTTCCCTGAGGATCAGGGATGTTGAACATCTTATCCTGTGCCTGTTTGCCACCTGTATGCTTCTTTGGAAAAATGCCTATTCAGGTCTTCTGCCCATTTTTTAAATGGGTTGTTTTTTTTTAAAATATTGAATTGTATGCTTTATATATTGTGAATATTAACCCCTTATCAAACATGTCATTTGCAAATATTTTCTCCCATTCAGCCTTTTCATTTTGTTGATGGTTTTCTTTGTTGTGCAAAAGGTTTTAAGTTTGATTAGGTCCCATTTGCTTATTTTTGCTTGTGTTTCCCTTGCCTGAGGAGACATATCCAAGAAAAAATATTGCTAAGACCGATGTCAAAGACTGTAGTGCCTATGTTTTCTTCTAAGAGTTTTATGGTTTCAGGTTTTACATTTAGATCTTTTGAATTCATTTTGAGTTTATTTTTGTATATAATGTGAGAAAATGGTCTAATTTCATTCTTTTACACGTAGCTGTCCAGTTTTCCCAATTCCACTTATTGAAGAGACTGTCTTTTCCCTATTGCATATTTTTGCTCCCATTGTCATAGATTAATTGACCATGTGTGTTTGTTTATTTCTGGGCTCTCTATCCTGTTCCATTGATCTTTGTGTCTGTTTTTGTGCCAGTACCATACTATTTTGATTACTGTAGCTTTGTGGTATAGTCTGAAGTCATGGAGCATGATATTTTCAGCTTTGTTCTTTTTTCTCAAGATCGCTTTGGCTACTTGGTCTTTTGTGGTTCCGTATGAATTTTAGGATTATTTGTTCTAGTTCTGTGAAAAATGTCATGGGAATTCAGAGGGGATTGCATTAAATCTGTAGATTGTTTTGGGTAGAGTGGATATTTTAACAATAATAATTCTTCCAATCCATGAACATGAAATATCTTTCCATTTATTTGTATTGTTCTCGATTTCCTTCATAAATGTCATAGTTTTCAGAGTAGTTTAGGTCTTTCACTTCCTTAGTTAAATTTATTCCTAGGTATTTTATTCTTTTGGATGTGATTGTAAATGGGATTGTTTCCTTGATTTCTCTTTCTGATAATTCATTATTATTACATAGAAATGCAACAGATTTCTGCATATTAATCTTGTATCCTGTAACTTTACTGAATTCATTTATCAGTTCTAAAGTTTTCGGGTGGAGTCTTTAGGGTTTTCTACATATAGTATCATGCCATCTGCTAATAGTGACAGTTTTACTTTTTCCATTACAGTCTTGATGTCTTTTATTATTTTTTCTTGTCTGACCTCTGTGGCTAGGGCTTCTAATACCATACTATATAGAAATGAAGAAAGTGAGCATCCTTGTCTTGTTCCTGATCTTAGAGGAAATGCTTTTGGCTCTTCACCATTGAGCATAACGTTAGCTGTGGGTTTGTCATAAATGGCCTTTATTATGTTGAGGTATGTTTTCTCTATACCAACTTTGTTGAGAGTTTTTAATCATAAATTGATGTTGAGTTTTGTCAAATGCTTTTTCTGAAGCTACTGAGTTGATCATGTGTTTTTTATCCTTTGTTTTGTCAATGTGGTATGTTACATTGATTGATTTGTGGATAATGAACCACACTTGCATCCCTTGAATAAAAACCCACTTGATCATGGTGTATGATCCTTATTATGCATTGCTGTATTTGATTTTCTAATATTTCATTGAGGATTTTGCATCTATGTTCATCACGGATTTTGTCCTATAATTTTCTTTTTTTGTGGTGTCTTTGGTTTTGTTACTTGTTTTCAGATTATTTTTGTAATTCTTCTTTTTCCTTCTTTTAGTCTTTTCCCTTGTGGTTTGATGTTTTTCCTTAGAACTGTGTTTGGGTTCCCTTCTCTCTTTTTTTTTTTTTTTTGTATCTATTGTAGTTTTTTGATTTGTAGTTACCATTAAGTTCATGTAGGTCAAACTGTAAATATATTTACTTGTTTTAAACTGGTAGTCATTTATGGTCTAACACATTCTTAAAGATCTACCCCTGCAAACGTTTTAGGTTTTTGATATATTTTACATCTTCATGTTTATCCCTTAAATGTTTGTTGTAATTATAGGTCATTTTACGTGTTTTTTTTTTTTTTAATCTTTTAACCTTTATACTAACTTATCTAAGTGGTTGATCCACTGCCTTTAATATGTATTTGCCTTTACCAGGTATATTTTCCCTTCCTTTAATATTTTCTTATTTCTTGCTATAGACTTTACTTTTTCACTTAACATTCACTTTAATATTTCTTGTAAAGTTGGTTTAGTGGTGACAAACTCTCTTAGTTTTCACTTGTCTGAGAAATTATTTCTCTCTCCTTCAATTTTGAATGAAAACCTTGCTGGGTAGAGTATCCTTGGTTATAGTTTTTTTTTTCCTTTCAGCACTTTAAATATATCATGCCACTACCTTCTGGCCTGCAAAGCTTTTGCAGAAAAATCAACTAATAACCTTATGGGGGGTTCTCTTATATGTGACTCTTTGCTTTTCTCTTGCTGCCTTTAAATAAAATTCTCTCTTTATCTTTAACTTTTGTCATTTTAATTATGATATGCCTTGGTGTGGATCTCTTTGGATTCTTCTTGTTTGGGACCCTCTGTGCTTCCTGTATCTGGATATCTGTTTTCTTCTTCAGGTTAGGGAAGTTTTCAGCCATAATTTTATCAAATACATTTTTGCCCTTTTCCCTTTTTTCTCTCTTTTCTACTTCTGGGACCCCTATAGTATGAATATTAGTACTCTTGACATTGTCCCAGACGTCCCTTAAACTCTCCTCATTTAATTTTTTTTTTTTTTTTTTTTTTTGCTGTTCTCATATAATGATTTCCATTATTCTGTTTTCCAGGTCAGGTATGTATTCTTCTTTATCACTTAATCTGCTGTTAATTCCTTCTAGTGTATTTTTCATTTCATTTACTATATTCTTCAGCTCTGGTTTTTAAAAAGAATTTTTTTCTCTTTCTTTGCTCAAGTTCCCATTGTGCTCTTCTATTCTTTTCTCAAGTTCTGTTAGCATTTTTATTACTATTGTTTTGAACTCTTTACCAGGTAAATTATTTATCTCTGTTTCATCAGGGGTTTTGCATGTGGCTTTATCTTCTTTTATTTGAAACATACTCCTCTGTCATCTCAAATTATTTGACCCTTTATCTCTATGATATTAAGGAAAACAATTACCTATCTCCATCTTGAAGGCATGTCCTTGTGTGGGAGTGTCCCTATGCAGTTAGTGTGTGCCTAGTGGCTTTGGTGGGAGAGCTGGACCTGAAGTGAGTGCAGGCTGTCTTCTCCTGGGGTGTGCTAGCAGCTGCTGTCTTGGGGGAAGGTAGAGCTGGAGTCAGAAGGGCTAGCACCAGAGCAAAGCGTAAGCTGTGATTTCTCTTGGGCTCAATGGTGGTCGCACTCTGTGGGAGGGTGTAGGTTGGGCCTGAAGGTCTGGAGTAGGAGCCCTGAGGAAGTCGGGCTTCTCCCAGCAGGATGGGACTCTCCTCCATGGTTGGGAGCATGGCCCAGGCTGTGGGCTTGGATCAATACTTCTGAGCTGGCTCCACTTTTTCCCCTGGTGCGCATGCCCCCTTGGTTATAGGTGGGCTTAGAGCCATTAGAATTGTAGCTGCACTTCTGAGCTGGTTTTGCTTTTCCCAAGCGCATGGGCACCATAGCAATGGCGGTCTCCAACTTAGAGGGTAGCAGTGCAGGAGCAGGAGGGGCTGGAGCAAGAGTCCAGTGAGGGCAGGGGAGTACGCTGGTCCTGGCAAGCTGGCCAGAGCACAAGGCAATCTTCAATTTCCTGCCTCTGTGCTAGGACTAGGAGCAAGTAAGTATGTGTACAAGCTCCTTAAAAGTGGAGTCTCAGTTTCCTACAGCCCTCCAGTAAGACGTACTGGTTTTCAAACCAGCTAAAGGACTCAGCTTCACGGTGTCAGGCCCCAGGGCTGCAGCGCCTAATACGGGGCTTGGACCCATTGCTCCTTAGGGAGGATCCCCGAGCCTGTGATAAACCCGTCCTCTTCTGGGTCACCTGTTACAGGTGTGGGTCCTGACTAGAATCGCTTCTCCTCCCCTCCTACCAGACTCTGTGTGGTTCTTTCTTTACAGGCTTGCTTGTAGATGAGACATTTGGCTAGTCCTCTGGTCATTCTCTGCAAGAGTTGATCTATATATGTAGTTGTAGTTTTGATGTGTTCCTGGCGGGAAGTGAGCTCAGGGCCTTCCTATTCTGACATCTTGATCCTGCCTCCATTTTTCATTTTTTAAAATAAATGATTTAGTTCTCCTCATACATATTTTTAAATTGGGGAAGATTTTATATTCAGATACGTATGCCATTTTCTACATCGTGCTTTCAAAGAGATAAGATTCTTGTTACTGATCTTTCTTCATTGATTTAAAATTTTCCCTCGGACCCTAAATTGGTTATGAAAATAAAAGCATTATTTATTTACCTAAACCAACCAATGGTTTAGGTAATTATGCTGTTTTTCTCTTTTTATTTTATGTTGTTAAACCATATGATTTGCAGAGCAAACAATGCTAAAGATTTTCAGGAGAGAAGTATGCTTTGTGCCTAATGAAGAAAAATTCAGTGAGGTGGGCTCGTGAGATGCAAACATTTTGAGAAAAGAAATAGCGGTATTTTGTTCGCTGGCTGTACCTAATGGGTTACAGTGAACAAACTCTTCTGTATTAATCTACTCTCTCCAAGTCATTCTTGATCTATTCTGCTAACATAAAAGTGCTGCCATTTGAGATTTTATACCCATCACTTTATAATATTTGGAAAACAACATAATTCTTTAAGTATCAATAAATATTTTTTTGAAGAAGAATAATCCTCCCTTATTTATGCTCCAGAGAAAAAGCGGGGGTTAACTGTATTCTAAAACGTTTCTATGAGTCATGAAACAACCTGATAACCTTGAAGCCTTAACAGGGGATAAATAAAATGAACCTAATATCTTTAAAGTATGACCTCTTCATCACCAACCATTATTTATCAAGAGCAGCAGTGACAGCTGAACAAGTGCATAGAAAACAAAATGTGAAAATGGTTTCTGAGAAATACTCTGCAAACATGTTAGAAATAGAGAGGTACAGATGAAAGTATAAATCTAGTCATTAACTGGAAGAAAATAATCTGACAATATTGTAAGAGTAACTAGCTCGCGAATTTATGGGCTTCAGAATCTGAGATAGATCAGAGAAAAGCATTAGGGGCAAGAAATCTCTGTCCACAGATTTTCTAGAGGGTACAAAGGAATATTTGAAATCTGTAAAATGCGTGCATTATTGGATTCATTATTTTATTTCCACTCTGGGTTTTCAGAATTTTTCACTTATCATTACATTCTAATCCACTGTTTCTTATACTTGAGAAATATGCTTATCACTTCTAAAGGAAAAAAATCATGAACCCATAGTATTGACATAAAATATTTATATTACAATGGTACTTACAATAGTACTTAAAATGGTAGAAAAATAAAATCAGATATAAGACCTTTATGCTTATATCTCTTACAAAATTATACAATTTTACAAGTTAAAGATAAACTATAGAAACAATAAAATTCAAATTAACAATATCAGTTTTGTTTGACAAATAATGTTTTGCTAAAATTGCCTTTCAAGATGTGAAAGTAGCTTTTAGGCACTGGCTCTTCCAAACTGTCATAAAATTTTCAATTTCAAACTGTACTAAGATTTTTGTATGTAGAGCAGTGACACCATTTACTGTTCTGCTTTGGATTGTGTTATTGTGTCCACTCTTTTCTTTTCCTCCCTCATTAGCTTTTGACATAGAGGTACTGTTGCCAAGTCAGTCACATAATAAACACAAATGTAGTCACTCAAATACAGTGATATCTGGTCTTAGGCAGGCAGATGGTCCAATATATACTAAAAATATTTTTTTAGGGTTTTATTATTGAATACTCAAAGATATCTAAAAATAGGCTTGGAAAGTCTCAGAGAGCCTCAGAACTCAGTGGAAGAATATCAACTCAGTTATAAACAAAGTAATGAAAAAAAATACTTTAAGAAGCTACCACCGGGCTTCCCTGGTGGCGCAGTGGTTGGGAATCTGCCTGCCGGTGCGGGGGACGCGGGTTTGAGCCCTGGTCTGGGAGGATCCCACATGCCGTGGAGCGGCTGGGCCCGTGAGCCACAACTACTGAGCCTGCGCGTTTGGAGCCTGTGCTCCGCAATGGGAGAGGCCGCGATAGTGAGAGGCCCGCGCGCCGCGATGAAGAGTGGCCCCCGCTTGCCGCAACTGGAGAAAGCCCTCACACAGAAATGAAGACCCAACACAGCCAAAAGTAAATAAATAAATACATTAATTAATTTAAAAAAAAAAAAAAGCTACCACCTATCGGACTAAATACACATCAGTAGACAATGTCACAAAAAATAAAACAAATAAAATATAAAAACAAACAGAATTCTCCAAACATAGAGTATCAGAACAAAAGAGAAATTTAGGGGGAAAATGTCTGAAAGAACGAGGAATCAGAATGTATAAAAATGAAAACTATGAAACTGTACATACAATGCAGGTCCTTTCATTTTCTTCCCTTAGAGAAAGGAAAATAAAAGGTAGTGCTCATTTCAGGGAAAAGGCTGGAAGGAAGATTGGAGTCAAATTGAAGGTGGGCTGTGGTTAGAACCTAATGCAGAATAACTAGAGCTCAGAGAAGAGTAACCTAGTCAATTCAGAATCCAAAACAAATTAAAGTGGGAAGAAAAGGTCAAATATGTTCAAAATTATTTTTTGGAGATTTAGTTTTGTTTGCCAGCCAAGTCTTTGTCTTTGATGTGAATTGACTTCTATCTAAACTTGGGATGATTTTCATTCTCTATTATTTTCTTATTTTTAGCACCACAAAGCAGAATGCTTTCCTCATTTTTGCCAACAGAAAAGGCGCTGCCTTGCAGGAGAGAAGAAAGGACCTTCACTGTATGATCTTCCTGCAGAGAAGTATGAGAACGGTGGAAATAAAGCCTTCATGGTGTTCTGCAGAAGGGTTATCTCTGTAGTAGCCCACGTTGGTGTTTTTCTTCTGTGGCTACTGAAATGCTAATTCAGTTGTGTTTAACACAGAAATTTTGTAGTAACATCAGCATTACTATATTTCAACTGGAATCTTTTTTTATGACTACTCCAAATGTGATTATTAGGTTGACATTTGAATTAATATTACACTTTAAAGCAAATTCAATTGTCAGACATTTCACTGGACAATTCTACTTCCAAACTGCATTTAAATTGAAGTAAAATGTAAAGTAATAATGGAAACTTGTGAGATATATATCTGTCTTATATTTGCTAAATGTGCAAACTTCTAAAAATAGATTCTTTCCTTACCTGTGTCAGTAAATTTCCTGTTTGTGATAATAAAAACAATAACCATAATAATAGGGTATAACTGTAATACTTGTGTTCCCTCCCTATGTGTTTGCTTAAATATATTTAACATAGATGTTATCTATGTCCTTTGAGTTCTCCTGATTCCCATGAACAATAAATCACAAGTAGTTTTCATTTTGCTCTATAGCATTTTAACCATAACTAAACCCAACTTCTATCACTAAGATTTATTATAAAATATTAGATTATCAGAGAGATCAAAAAATATTGAAAAGCCAAACAGAAACACAAAATCTAACCAGTCAGATACCATTATTGTTAACATTTTTATTTACAATTTTTAGACCTTCCTTTTCCTAAAGATATGTGTATATGAGCATATTTGTAAAAAATTTCACTGGTTCCCCTAAAATATTCCCTAGATCCTCAGTGATAAATGCCCATGGTATCCTTTTGAAAGCACCCATGATGCTCTGCCTGAGAACTTTCTTTCTTCCCCAGGGAGTAGTCCTTAGCCAATAATGATGGGCATTAAAAGATGAAGAACTCAGCTTTCTTGAAATTCAGGTGGGGGGGCGGTGACTCTAAGGTATTGTGTTCACCTTCTCCTATGAGATGTGGACTCCTCTAAAAGGGAACAAAGGCTGTGGAGAATTTGCCATTAGCCTGACAAAGCTCACTGAGCCTCTTCTCACCCAATCTTCTATCCTTCCCCTCCTTTTGCATAGACCTGCACTGTGGTCTGAGCACTCTTCCTTCTAATTCCTCCTCCTCCCCTTTATTCCTCACAGCTGTCTCCCTAATAAATCTCTTTTATATCAAATCCTATCTTGGCTGCTTTTCAAAAAATCTAAAACAAAGGTAGTGCCAGGAGTAGTTAGAGGAAATAAGAGGTAAGATGGAGTTGTGAGATGGGCCAATTGATTATCCTATGAGCAAAGAGGATGTCACTGGCAAGGAAACCATTAAATTATAAGCTACAGATGCCACCAGGGCACTTTGGACTCCAGGCGAAAAAAGGAGTCACCATCTTGGCCAGAGTAATAGATGCTCATAAGCAGGAGGTGGCAGAGCTGCTTTTATACAACTGGGGCAGGTAGAAATATTTATGAAACCTGGGTGATCCATATGTGCTCCTCAGTAATCTCATGCCTATTTTAACTATGAATGAACATTTGTAGCAACCATGGCTAAAGAAGCCATGACTGCCAAGGGCTTAGGCCCTCAAGAATGAAGTTTTGGGTCATGGTACAAGGTTAGTCATCCAAACCTGCCAAGGTAATAGCTGAGAGTGAGGGGATCTTAGAATGGAGAGTGGAGGAGAGGATGAATATGACTTATGACCCTAAGACAAACTGCAGTGGCAGGTGCTGTAGCTGGCATCATCAGTCCCTCTCTTCTAAGTTTCCCTTCGAGAAGAGAGGGCCATGACAACCATGGTGAAGCTATTCTTTGAACTTTCATTGAGAACTGGATCTGTGCAGCACAATGAATGGATTGCAGAAAATAACCTTTTTCATGTCTTATGCTGCAGGGATCATAGTTGACCAACAGTTCTGACTGCCACCTTTCTGGACCCAACACTGCATTTATGCCGCAGCCACACTTTCCTAGGGCTGCTGTAAGCGAATGACTGAGGATGGTGGGTTACTAATGCCAGCCCCCTTTGTAGTATCTGGGACAACTCTAATGAGCACTCCCAATTAACTGAAACTCAGAACTGCACTGCTGTTTGAGACTCTTCTGGTCAAATTCTCTTTCCTTTCCCTTTTCCTTTCATAGGTATCATGCCTACATTGTATTCCAAAATTTTCCCTGCCTATTCTTTCTTCCTCACTTTTATCCTTCATAGGAATTCCTCCAATAAATTTACTGCTCATCTTAATCTCAACTTCTCAGAAAGACCACAAGTGTGTTCCACACTCTCTCCCAGGGCTTCCCAGGAGTAACTGAGCCTGGTTGTCCACAATTATTAACTTGCACATTAACATGTTTTGAATTCTTTCCATTCCATATTTCATATCCCTGTTCCTCTATCAGTCTTTCCTGAGACTAAATTAACGTGATGGGTTTTAGATAAATCTACAGTGTTTGATACGCCTGTCAAGAGGTGGAGCCTAAATCCTCTTCCCCTGAGGGTAAGCTGGAATTAATCACACAGGTTTGATGAAGAGAATGTAGCAGAAATGATGGTATGTTCTGCTAACAGCCATCAAGAAAGTAAGGCCTCCTGCTAAGAGCTATGTGTGTGAGACCTTTTGGAAGCAGTCCTCTGTTATGTCCTCAGATGATGGGCTGACATCCTGACTGCAACCTCAGGAGAGACCCTGAATCAGAAGTGCCCAACTAAGCCATCTCTGTATTCTTGACTCTCAGGAATCGTGTGAGATAATAAATATTTGTTGTTTAAGATGCTATGTTTTCAGGTAATGGGTTACACAACGGATAAGTAATACACCCTTAAATTTACATATACTCAAATCATTTTCTCAGGATCGGTTTCTGGAGGAATACACACATCCACACACACACTCACACACAGAAGTATATGTATGTTTCTCATATAAGTAAGCCGTTTAGTAACAGGGGTTTATTTTTAACTCTCATATTTTGAGTTATTTCAAAAACATCTATGTATGTAGCATCATTATTAGTCACTCCATAGTATATTATTTGAATGTGTGTTTAAGCATGCTCTTTTTTATGAGAAATTGAAGATGTTTCTCATTTTTAGGTTCTTATCTACTTATAAAAAATGAATATACTAGTTGATAAGCACTGATTGAAAATGTAAAACACTTAAATCACTGTGCCTTATTCTGTGACATAATTCATAATTATAGTCATCTTGCAACTATAATTACAGCAAAGGACAGATGGTAAAGGTTTAAAATGATGTGCTTATTAAAACTATGTAGGCTGCCAAATAATTTATCACCATCACAAGTGTCCATTCATTAGCTGCTCCATTGAGACAGGGTCGATGAACTTTGAAGATGGATAGAATAACTCTAGTGTCTAAATAGAAAAGTGTACATTAACTGTTAAAGGGGCAACAAACAATGCTATGGCCAACTGTTACTTGAAGTTTTAGTTTTATCTTAAATATGATAAAACTTTCTAAGTAGTCATAGGATATTTGTTATTTTTTCCACAAGAGTAATAAAAGAAAATTATAGATTAATATAAATGAAACAAAACAAAACAAAAACAAAAAAGAGTAATAAAAGATAAATTAATAATGCAGATAATATTCTGGATATATGTAAATTTCTCCCATTATGTATGGCTCCTCTGCTTGAAAGTAGATCTATTACAAATAATCTTAAACTCAAAGGAATTTTATTATGAGATTATTGGAGAAGCTCCTGGAAACTAAGGAGAGGAATTCACTAGACATAGAAGACAACTGAAGACAAGGACTCCAATGCCATCAGTTTTTTAATTTCTTGACTTATGTTTTCTAAATGTAGGTAGGCTTACTCTACTTGTTGGTCTATAATATTTCTAAGCAACAATAAAACAAAAATAACAACAAAAACCATCAACTCAGTAACCAGTTACTGAGTATGTACTAAGTGCCAGGCATTCTCTCTATGTTATCCTATGTAATCCTCACAGGACACCAAAGAGGGAAGTACTTTTATTATCACCAAGTTACACAGTTGAAAGCTGAGCCACATAGTTTAATAGCTAACCTGTAGTTACATATCTACTAACTTGACTTTCTGAGTACCAAGTTCAAATGCATAAGGAATGTACTCCTTGCCTCGGCGTGGATCCAATCCCCACACCTAATCCAGTCAATTGTAGCTGGAGGATTGGACAACATTGTGCTCAAATGGCATTTCCTCTTGAAACAAGAAGGATAGTGGGAGCAGTGGAGGCCTTTGCTAGAAATAAAAAAAGTGCATGGTGGTGTATGGAGGAGCATATAAAACTAATGAGAAAATATGAACAAATACCAAATTTTTGCTTGATTTGGAAGAGTCAATAATGGCAACTTTTAGTTTTCAATGAGAATTAGTACATAAAAAGAGCATTGAGTCATTAACAAAAGAATTACGCTCTTAACGAAGAACTACAATGATAGTAAATTTAATTTTAGAATGTTTTAAAATGAATGCTTTAAAATCAGGAGGTATTCTTTGCTATGGATCAATTTTAAATTATATTTTAGGGTGGGAGGGCACAATTCTCTGTACTATTAAACATCCTTGAGGGTTACATTTGATGCTGGATAGAGCACCTGTACAAGGAATCAATGTGAATTTATAGTTTGGTAGAAGGTTCAGGAAGGATTATAGTAAGAGGTGAGTAAAGCATATTATCCTTTTTATGTCCACTTATATAAATGCCTATCCTCAAGAAGACTTTCTAAAGTGGTGTGAGTTGTGTGTCAATACAGCTATATGCTCTCCCATTATTTCCCTAGTATCTAAGAGCCTTTAAAATTGTTAGCCCAGGTTAGGATTATATTTTGACCACCAAGAGAAAAAAATTGATGATCAGCAAAGTTTGATATTACATGGGAAACTGAAAATTGTTCCACATTGTTTATCTGTTTAGTATTTTCCTGATGTCTTTTTTCCCCTAATGATGGCTAAGTATGTAATGAAATTTAGTAACAGTGTAGATAGATATTCATATATATATTGTACAGATTTAATTAACCTGGCTTAGATTATTATTTTTTAAGATAGGAGAAAAATCCTAACAATCTAGACATAGCCAAGATAATCCAAAATTGAAAAAAAGAAAATGAATCCAATTTTTAAAAATAAAGGGAATTAAATTTGAAAAGCATAATAACTTAAGATTAAAAAAGTTTATTTTTTTTTCTTTTTCAGTCTTTCTTCTTGTTTTAGGGACCAAAAGTTGAAAGCTGTATACTGTAGAACTAGTACTCATATCCAAACCTGTGTAACTGCAATACATTTATTTTATTTACAATAAAAACAGAACATGAATCAGACTCAAATATGACTCAAAAAATTATTTTTTAAGTACCAGACTGTACATTGTATATAGTAATTTATTTGATGTCTGGTTGAGTCAATTTTAAGCTATGAGTGTGTGTAAAGATTAGAACTTTGTCTTCTCAGAGTTTCCTCCAGGTACTACTGAAATTGCACCCAAGGTAACACTACCTTTTTTCCCTGTGATTTTCATCCTTCGACTGTAAATTCTTGTTATTTGGGTCCAGATTGCTATCTCATTCCTTTTTATTCTTACAGTATTACTTATCTATTGCTGCATTACAAATTACACCAAAATTTAGCAGCTTCGAACAACAAAATCTCACACTTTCTATGTGTCAGGAATCTGGCATTACCCCCCTGATTCAGGGTCTCAGGAGGCTGTAATCAAAGTTTTGTCTTGGGCCAAATTCATCTCAAGGTTCTACTGGATTAGGATCCCCTTTCAAGCTCACTCAGTATTTGTTGTCAGGATTTCATTGTTTGCAGGCTGTTGACTGAAATCCTCAGTTGTTTGCAGGCACTGGCCAGAGGCCACCCTTGGTTCCTTGCTAGTGGCTCTCCATATCAGAGCAAGCATTTGAGAAGAATGAGAGAAAGAATAACAGGAAGATGAAAGTCAAAGTATTTTATAACTGAATATTAGAGGTGACATCCCATTACTTTTGCAGTATTCTATTCATCAGAAGCAAATCACTAGGTCTAACACACATTCAAACTATATTACACAGCTATAGTAATCAAAAGTGTGGTATTGGATAAAAACACACATAGAACAAAGGAACAGAACTGAAAATCCATAAATAAACCTATGCTTATATGGTCAATTAATTTATGGCAAAGAAACCCAGAACACATAAGGGGAAAAAGATAGCCTCTTCTATAAATGGTGTTGGGAAAACTGGAGAGCCATATGCAAGGTAGTGAAACTGAACCCCTATCTTACACCATACACAAAAATCAACTCAAAATGGTTTAAGGACTTGAATGTAAGACTTGAAACTAAAGAATTCCTAGAAGGAAACATAGGCAGTATACTCATTGAGATTGGTCTTTGACCTCAAAGGCAACAAAATCAAACACAAACAAGTGGGACTGCATCACATTAAAATGCTTCTGTATGGCAAACAAAACCATGAACAAAGTGAAAAGGCAACCTGTGGAATGAGAGAAAATACTTGCAAATCATATATCTGATAAGGGGTTAATTTCTAAATTATATAAAGAACTCCTAAACTCAGTAGATACAAAACAAACAATCCAATTAAAAAATGGGCAGAGGAACTGAATAGATATTTTTCCCAAGAAGACATATTTTTCCAAAGAAGCCAACAGGTACATGAGAAGGTGCTCAATATCACAAAATATTGGGGAAATGAAAATCAAAACCACAAGGAGACGTCACATCACACCTGTAAGAATGGCTATTATCAAAAAGATAAGAAATAAGAATTGGTGAGGATGTGGAAAAAAGGCAACCTTTATGCGCTGTGGTACACTGGTGGGAATGTAAATTGGTGCAGCCATTATGGAAAACAGTGCGGAGGTTTCTCAAAAAATTAAAAAAAGAACTACCATGATACTGAGCAATTCCACTTCTGGGTCTTCTGGGTATTTCTCCAAAATAAATGAAATCATGATCTTGAAGAGATCTGTACCCCCATGTAAACTGCAGCATTATTTACAATAGCCAAGACATGGAAACAACTTAAGTGTCCACTGACAGATGAATGGATAAAGGAAATATGGTTACACGTAAAACAGAATATTATTCAGCCATTAAAAAGGAAATCCTGCCATTTGTGACAACATGGATAGACATTAGGGGTATTATGCTTAGTGAAATAAGTAAAAAATATCCCAAACAAATACTATATGACATCATGTGAAATCTAAAAAAACAAAAAACAAACCAAAAAAAACCCAAAATAGAACTTATAGATACAAAGAACAGATTGGTAGCTGCAAGAGGCAGAGGGTGGGAGTGAGCAAAATAGGTGAAGTTGGGATACAAACTTCTACTTATAAGATAAATAAATGATACAAACTTCCACTTATAAGATAAATAAATCCTGGGGATGTAATGTACAGCATGATCTCTATAGTTAACAATACTGTACTGTACATTTGAAAGTTACTAGGAGATTAAATCTTAAAAGTCCTCATCATACACATGCACAAAAAATTTGTAACTATGTGTGGTGATGAATGTTAACTAACTTTATTGTAGTAATCATTTTGCAGTATACCTATATATCAAATAATTACACTGTACATCTAAACCTAACACAATATGTCAATTATATCTCAATTTTTAAAAAAAAAATTTAAATTGCCAGAGTTCATTTATATTCCTTACCCTGTTTAATTTTAAGAGCTTACATAACTATAATACAATTATTAAGAACAGGAAACTAATATTCATATATTATTAAATACAGTACAGAGCATACTCAAATATTATGAATTTTTCATCTACTATCCTTATCTGTCCCGAGAGCCTATCAAGGACCCTGTATTGTATTTATTATTTCTCATCCTACAAAAAATGAAGCTGTCCTGAGCCACCCTAATGTCCTAAAAGTATAGAAACAATAATATCATGTAATTAATAAGCAACAGAAAAGCTTCAGTAAGATTCCGTATATAATTTATGATGAGAAAGAAAAAGAACAAGGAGCAGAATAACATCCCAATGTGCAATAAAAAATATACCAGAAAAACCTGTTCATAGATCAGATGAAAACAATAATCTAATATTTCAAAATGATTAAAAACTAAATTAAAAATAATAGATATTATAAAAGAACATAAATCAATTTAGAAATAAAGTGATTAGAGTAAAAGAAGATTTGATGAGATAACCTCATAAAATAAACATTCATTTTATAAACTGAAACTAAATTAGAAGGAACATAGTAGTAAATAAATGTATGATATATAAAGATAAATGATTAAAAGTATAAAAATTTTAAAATAAAAAAATGAAGAGATAAAAAATTTAGATATAGAAGTAGGGAAAGATTATATAAATACAATATATATTATATGTATTACAAATACTATATGTATGTGTATATATATATATATATATATATATATAGAGAGAGAGAGAGAGAGAGAGAGAGAGATGTCTCTGTATGTCTATCAGTCTGAAGAAAAACAACACTAAAACAAGGAAACATAACAAAAGTATAGCTCAAGAAAAATTTCCTGACATAAAAGACAACTTGAAACTACATACTCAAAGGGCATCATTAAAATCAAAATGGCAAGACATATTACTGTCAAACTTGTCAAACTATGAGATGTTAAGGAAAAAGAAAAAAAATCCTTTGGGTATTTAAGTATAAAGAGCAAGACATTTATAAATTAAAGAACTTTAGATTGTCAGTATATTTTTCAACAGCAACACTTTATACTAGAAGACACTGAAATAACATATTTAAAATACTTAATGAGGGACTTCCCTGGTGGTCCAGTGGTAAAGAATCCACCTTACAATGCAGGGGACATGGGTTTGATCCCTGGTCAGGGAACTAAGACCCCACATGCCGTGGGGCAACTAAGCCCGCACGCCACAACTACTGAACTTGTGTGCCTCCACTAGAGAGCCCACATGCCGCAAACTACAGAGCCCACGCACTCTGGAGCCCAAGCACCACAACTACAGAGCCCACACGTCCTGGAGCCTGCATGTCACAACTAGAGAAGAGAAAACCCACAGGCCACAACTAGAGAGAAGCCTGCATGCACGCTGCAATGAAAGATCCCGCATGCCTCAACAAAGATCCCATGCCAGCAACTAAGACCCAATGCAGCCAAAAATAAATAAATAATAATTTTTAAAAAAAGAGCAGTTTCAGTCATGTAGCTGTTCCTTAAAAAAAAAATACTTAATGAAAGAAAATGTGAGCCATAAATTTTTTTTTAACATCTTTACTGGAATATAATTGCTTTACAATGGTGTGTTAGTTTCTGCTTTATAACAAAGTGAATAAATTTTTATATCTAGTCAAAACGAACTTTCAATATGTAGGCTTCAGATAAACTGAATTGAATATGCAAAGATATTCTCATAAGTCCTTATTGAAGAATCTACAAATTTCAGGCAAACAAAAACAAAATGGAGACACTGATGTAAAAAGGAATGATGAACATTAAATGTATTTTTACCTGTTTACCTTAGAGTAAATTATTATTATAAGGAAGATAGTTTAGCATGGAATACTGTATCCTCTGCCAATGGCGCATATGCTAAATTTGTTAGAATTGAAGAAAGAAGGGGGTGCATATATAGGTATGAAATGGGATAATAAGCCTATTACTTCAATTCAGATCACAGTAATGTTGAAAGAATGTAACAGGGCAGAACAAATCTGACTCCATATTGGATCTGTTTCTTTTACTTTAAAGTTTGCATTCTACTGCGTTTGCTACAAGTTAATCACTAAAGTGATGTTGCCTATAGCTTAAAGTATACATAATGGCCCATCTCTTGGAACCCTGCTTCCCACGCCTGAGTGTTAAGTTAAAATACCGTTAAACTAAAATACCTTTGTTTAGCTCACAGGAAACATACTGACAAGGTCCACCTATGAATGGCTGCAAGAAAGAAGAAATTAACACATCCCCTTCTGAGCCTGGCCAGGACCAGGAAATATTTGCAATAACTTATGGCCTTTTTAAATTATTTATTTATTTATTTATTTTTTAACTTTACCTCCTCACCTCCCCCTCTTTGTTCTATAAAAGAAACTACCATCTGCACCCGGGCAAGATGGCTCTTTGGGACATGAGTCCACCATCTTATTGGTCTGCTGGCTTTCCAGCAGTTGCCCCAACAACTTGTCTCTCAATTTATTGGCCTGCTGTGCAGCAAGCAGTATAATCTTGGACTTGGTAATAAGAAGAGTTTACTAGTTCATTTCAATGTATAAATTCATATTAGGGAGCTACAAAAATAGAGAGAAAAGAGGGATTTAAGGATGTTATATTAAATTTTTAGTCTCATATTAACAAGTGGATCAAAAATAAAACTCTATCTAAAAATCAGTATACATACACAACCCTCCTCAAAAGGAGAGAGAAAAATTTTTAAATATTGCATAAGTGACCAAGTATAAAAATGTAAGTTGGCTTAAGTCACCTAATAAAAGAAAAAAGATCTTCTGATGGGTGATCGTTTAACAAAGCTAATTCAACATTCTGCCATTTATAAGAGGCTCGCTTAAAGACAGAAGTGCTAAAACCTTAGAGGATTACATTAATATTAAAAAGTTATACAGGGGAAATGCAAACCAAGAGAAAGAGGAAGTCATAATACTAATATCTAATAAGACAAAAATCAGACATAAAGTATTAAAAAACAAAGAGAGAAGGGACGTGATATAATCTTAAAGGCTACGTTCACAATGACAATATATTTATTAATATTTATAAACCCACTAACATACCAATAACATTCTTAAAGCAGAAAACAAACCATGGAAGCAAAAACAGGAACATATTAATGACAGGATACATTCTTTCAACCCAAGATCAAGCAAGTGAAAAAATTTTATAGTAAGCTTGTAGAAGACCAAAAAACAAAGCAGAAGTAGATTTATAGATATGTAACTGATCTTGAAAATAGATAATATAGTCTATTTTTAAGAGTATATGGCACATTCAAGAAAACGGACCATATTTTAAGCTATAATAACAGCTCTGTACTATGTTAATTTAGCTAAGCTGGAACCACAGTGCCCTTTCCTGGATGGTTTTGGGTTAGGATTAGGCACAAGAAAAATATTCCAAGAGGTGGAATAAGGACTTGAAACAGCAGACATGCTTTCACTCAGGTCAGCATAGCTCAAGTACAGGTCTGGGATGTGCTGGCTCTCTTTGTTGCATTTGGGTAGCAGCTGGGTTATTAACTCTTCCACTTCACACTGGTTATGCTACTTCTTTTAGTTCTGCTAATTCCTGGACCAGTTTGTGTACAGGTCTTTGGCAAAGTGCATCACCATCTCTGCAGTTTACCTTCATCAAATTTAGAGGCCTAGAAGCAGTAAGAGACTTATGCACGTTCTGCACAGAGACTGACATAAGTTCTAGTTCATTCTTAAGTTTCTGGCTCATCCTCATGGGTTTCACTGTGCACCTACACTCACCTACTCCAATTCCATGTTCCCTTCCGGACTTCAGCCCCACCACTGAACTCAGGGATCCAGACTTACACACCTGCTTAACCAGCGCCACCATTACTTAAGTTCTAATTTACATAACAAATCCCTTTTATCACTCTTAGTGGTTCTATGCCAGATTTCAATTTCCAAAAATGACCTTAACAATATTTCTCATCCCAGATGCCCTGTCAAAATCTTGTTACTGGAGTCTATCTCCCCCTCTTCTTAATACTGGGAGAGGTCTTTGCTATTGCCTCAACTAATAAAACAGGATGGAAGTGACTCCTGAGACTTCTGAGGTTAGGTCAGAGAAAGTGATAGATCTTCTGCTGACTCTCTCTTAGGATGTTTGATATTGAAATCCAGACACCATGCTGTGAGGAAGTCTAGGCCACAGAGAGAAACCCACATGAGAAGAATCAAGAGCCCTATCCTTCAGTCCAAGCTGTATTCTCAGCCCAATCCTGCACCAACTTGCCAACCATGTTAGTGACTCACCTTGGAAGTACATTCTTCAGTTCTCAGTTGAGCAACCCCAAATAAGACTGAATGCAACAGAGATGTGTTTTCCCTACCGAGCCCTGCCCGGATTGCAGATTTCATGAGAAAAGTAAATGATTATAGTTGTTTTAAGCCACTAAGTTTTAGGGTAGTTTGTTGCATGAATAGATGATGAGAAAGTCATTTGCTATTGCTCTAACAAATCAGCCTACAATTCTCTTTTATCTATTTTATGCCATGGTTGAATAATCATATGAGTCCAATAAGCATTACATCTTTCTGCTCCTCACCAAAAGATATATTAATAGACAAAACGAAAATGCTCAATAGCAAAGATCCCACGGTTTAGGCAGCAAGGCATATTAGTCATTTTGTACCTTACTTCTCTCCCCACTGCCCTTATTACTGGGTCCTCTTAGTATCCCTGGGAGACTGGGAGAGATATGATGAACTTAGGTCTTCTCTGGAGTCAGTTTGCAGGGAGGAAATGTCAGCCAGCACTTGATCCTTCTAATAGATATAGTAGTAGTCTCCTAAGCAGACAAACTGGAGTTGTCAATATTTTCATCTCACCCAATTAGCAGTCAAAGGGGTTTCTGTCATGTCTCTTAGTAACAGCTTTGCAGGAATTAGAAGCCCTCTTATGAGAACCAAATTTATTAATTAGAGGTCTAACAATTGATATATTTCTACTTAGAAGTAATATGGAAAAAAATAAGGAAATATTTCAGAATGTATGTTGACCATTTCCTAGAAAATAGCAAAGATTGTAATGCTAAATACACAAATGATTCAGTGGTCAAAACTACTATTTTCTTTGGTAATGTTATTACATCTATTTTTAGCAGGCAGCACTTTAGATAACATGAGCTATGAGAATCAAGAAAGATTCAAAACATAGTCACATATGATTTATTTCCAATAAAACTTGGGACACTGCCATAATTAATTGTTCAGTTAGATCATCTCAGTTTTGAAGGTAGCAAAAAGAAAGGTTGGGACCTTTTTAAGTTTTAATTCTCTTTCCATAGTTTATTTTCCACTATCCATCTGAACTTCCCCCAAACAAGTCCCTACTGGCATATTAGAATATATTAGTCTTTAAATAGTATCAAATGAATAATACTGTTTTCTAAATCAAAACACATTATTTATGCTGTTATCATTTTTTTTATGTTAAGTCACTAGAAAAATTTAGCTTTTCCTAAACAGGGTTTGGGATTCACAGAAATTTTGCTGGGAGAATCAGAAGTTTAGTCAATACTTTATTCATCTCAACTCATGAGACTTTAATTTAGTTAAAATTTTTTTCTCCTTATTTTTTCCCCTTAGTCAGGAATTAGAATTTCTGAGAAGTCTTTCTCCTCAGATCCTGAAAAAATTTCCCTAATAGTACAGTACTGAGTTGACTCACTGTTAATTCAAAGCAGGTCCTGGGCATGTTGCTTGAGTTGAAGGTTGTGGTTGGAAATCATTCCATGGATGTTTCTAAATGCTTCCACTGTATATTGCATAACACAGGCAGAATTTTTGTGGAGTCTGAGGCCAAGAGGCAAGGGACACCCTGTTACCAACTTCAGACTCTAGATACTCATATGTCTCTCTTTGTATTTATACGTGATACATAATTATGATAAAAAAAAATTTATAGGTTGTCTTTCTGGAAGGTAAAGTTTCACAATTTTCTTCCCTTATAGAGAGAACAGAACTGTTATTGGAAGATATTTTATGTCAGACTGTAATAAGTGGTAGAGGACAGAATGGAATGTAAATATAAATAGGACATAGACTGGCTTTTGAGAAATTCACAGCCAAATGAGGGAGAGAGACACACAGCATGGTATATTATGAGAGGAGTTCAAATAGAGAACAGAACTTGCTCTATGCAAGAAGGAAAAATCAGGAATTAAGTACAAGACACTTTAGAGAAGGCTCTCAGAGAAGAAAGAGGAGAGGAATTATTCCATTATAAAAGAAAAATAATGCTGAAATATAAAAAAACCTATAAAGTATATTTAAAGGGTAAGTGGCTGAAGTTAGGTTGTAGCATATGGATATGTAA
Source organism: Balaenoptera ricei (assembly GCF_028023285.1). Taxonomy (NCBI): domain Eukaryota; kingdom Metazoa; phylum Chordata; class Mammalia; order Artiodactyla; family Balaenopteridae; genus Balaenoptera; species Balaenoptera ricei. The sequence goes on from NC_082641.1 coordinate 67,856,371, forward strand.
CTATAAGACAAACTGATCTTATACCTACTTTGAAATTTAAGTGAGTCCAGTGATTTTCTTGATTTGTATCTTATGCATTAAAATTTCAACATTTTATTTTAAAAAACAGGTCTTTAGTTCTCTTTCAACAGCTTCACAGGCCTCTCTGTTTCTCTAGTGTTCAGTTCTGTGATTCCCTGTATTTCAAACTTAGTTCTGTCAAGTGTTATTTCCTCCACTTATGCTGCACCATATATCTTTAATTGACATATTTTATAGGCGCAAGAATAAATCAGTGACTGTGTTCCCCTTGCAGACTCCAAAAGGTATTGTTTACCACAATGAATACACTGTTATCTTGTCAACAACTCCCATGTCTGCATTGTCTGGAGGAAGAGTATAGAGGGGAGTGAACCTAACCTCAATGGCAGTAAATCAGGATATAGAGTACAGAAAATACCGCTTAAAGGGACCAAGCATTTATATTCTGACACAGAATTAGAAATTAAACTGAAACAGAAAAAGTGATTTGGGTAATACATTTCACCAAAGAGCTATTTCACTAATGGCAGAAGGTAAGTTGACAAAAGTTCATCAGTTAGTAATAATAGTGCATTATTGTGAATTAGCTTCCCCAACAGCTCCATGAATCTTTATGCAGAATCTTTATTCACTTTGTTTATACACACTACAAAATCCTAATAGTAGGAATCTATTTTAGGATTGGGATCAAAGTTAAAATAGTGGCACAACTGATTCGACATATTCACATGATTGGCTTTGTCAGAAATGTGTCTGGAAACTTACTAGACCAATTGCCTCATTGTCATTTTCAGTAAACCAGATGACAGAGACTGTCAGTGAAATATTTTTCCCAGCATGCAGAAGCATCATCAGCTGCTCCAATGTGAACTACTTTTACTGTAGGGAGCAGAAATGTTTAGCCTTCTTTTTATATACTGAAAGGGGAACTGTATGATCATAATATATTTCCAGTAATCAAGAGTTTTGAGACCATGAGACAATCCAATGGAATATAAGGTTCTAATATGGATATTTATTAAAAAAAAATAGAGGTGATAAGTCAGAGAAGTTATGCAAATGAGCAAGGAAAGCGTGGATAATAACATCACACTGACAAGATATAGTATAAAGAACACTGGGTCCCATGTTTTGAAAGAACTGGTCTACTATATAAGTTACAATTACTGAATACAATCAACTTTTCCACATTCTGGGTTTAGTAATCCCAATCATGTAAATATTTACCATTGTCCTTTTATATTTGAAAATAACTTTAAACGTTCATTATTATCTTCATGAACTTCTTGTCGTCTTACTTCTCCAGTATAGGAACTAATTTGCTTGTTAAACTTTTTGTGATCCAGAGAAGTTTACTGACTTCCTCAAGATTGCAGGGGAAAGAAGGTATACAGATGGCAAACGAGCACGTGAATAGACAGCCCACTTCATATGTTATTATTAAATTCCAAATTAAGACAACGAGACACCACTACATACCTGTTAAAATAGCTAAAATTGAAAACAATGACAATACTAAATGCTGGTCAGGTAAATTTTTTTCTAGGTAATTTTTCCATATACTTATCATATATTCAAGGAGACTTTTATACTGAAAAAGATTCTCAATTACTGCTACTGGAAGATGAGAAGTGTTTAATCTATGGCTTCAATTCCCTCTATCATTTTTTTACATACCTTTATTTCTGTAAACACTAAACTTCACTCTTGATTTCACTGGATCCATTCTTACTTTTCATGTGTAGTTACTTAGAGTAGGTAAGATCAATGTCACTGAGATTTTAGTTAACTTGAATTAACCTCAAATGTTGCTTAAAACGTTTGAAGTGTGTCACTTTTTTTGCTGTATTTAATAAATCAGCAGGTAAGTAGGATACTGCTAGATGAGACTGGCTGATGAATAATAGTTGTTAACATGTTGATGTGTGATGGGGGAAAATATTCCTGTTAAGTATACATGTATGCCAAACATGGATAACAATCACTTTGATTTTCCACTAGCATATTGTGAGACTGTAAAGCCAAAGGTCTTGAAACTTGGATTTCATTTTATTCTCAGGCTACTTTTAATCTTACTATTGTACATTAACCTCTGAGGTGCACCATACATGCAATTAATGGACATATTGCAAGTTCCTTATGTCATCCTATGCAATAGGAAGAGACAATCAACAATAGCTTGCTCCTAAGGATGTAAATCTGGCCTTTTACACGAATGAGTTCACATGGTGTTCTAAAGGTGCCTAGTCTGATTTGCTTATTCTCTAACTGCTGATTCCATTTAGATACAATCATGAACTAAACCATAGCTATTTTGCTGCTCAGCAGTCTAGCTTTACAAAATCAAGCTGTCTTCTTTCTACATCCTTGAACAAATGGAACTATCATGGCTTGTGAACTGAATTTCAGGAATCTATGTGGTGGTGATGACATTTCAAACAAAATCTTACAATTTTTGAAACATAAGTCACATCCTTAAAGGAAAAACCACAAATGAATTTACAAGGTACATTTAGCATAAGGGAATAAGAAATGAAAACCCGTTCCAAACATTTCATATTTCAGCTTTATTTTCTAATGCATTAAATTTCAAATTTGTTTTTATTCAGATATGGGATAATCTATATTTTCATATATTTCTATTAAAGCCATTGTGTGATTTATTATGACAAAAACTCAAGTTTCCATAACGCATATAGCTAAGGAAAAGAACTTTTAATATTTTTTGCACAAAAAGCTGAATGTCTCAGAAACTTTTTTTGAATAGTATTAAGAGTGAGAAAAAGCCTCATGTTCTGCTTAAAATTCTAACTTGGAAATAGAGTTGCTGTTGTCTTGATGTTCTTTACTCTTGATTTGGACTACCTTTTGTTATTTTCTTGAGTCAACTAATTGTAGCTAAAATTCTATATTGATTGTGGATATATGTTCCAGGCCAAAGGAACACATCAGATCCTTGAGGAAGCTTATAGCAGGGTCAACAGTCTATAATACGCCCGCATCCTGGTTGCTGTGTCTATTGCGTCTATCACCTGCTGATCTGCCATAATGAAATCTATCATACTTGGTAATTTGCTTTCTCCTGGAAGCATTTCATGTTCTGATACACTCATAATTTTCCCGTAAGGGGACGGATACAAACTTAGGTGTCAATATGATGGGCATATGCTTTTATCTATCCTTTCTGCCTCCAAAAATGTGTATTACAAATCTTTTCTAGACATGTCTTTGCTATTGAATATCTTTGATAATGAGAGGCTTGGTATTGTTGGGGCCTAGCAGTGATTCCCAAGAAGGCTGCAAATAATTTTCATTTTAATAAAGTATTCATTATTTAGTTGATTTTATTACATAGTATAGTATAATGTTTCTTGTGTGAAAAATCTTGTGACTAAGTGTAATTCTAAGACATATCAAACGATAAGATCAAAAGTCCCTTCCAAAACACACACACACACAAACTTCTTGGTCTAGACTGGCTCAAGAACTTGGGAAATAACATCCAGGGAATTACATGTAGGAGAGAAACTTCTGAGTAGAGAAACACATGAAATGCTTGGGGAGTTAAGTATGTCTTAGGTGACCAGCACAGCAAAAAATCCCAGTCAAAGACATAGGTCTCAAGTTGTATCTTTCCTAGGGAATAACTGCTTCTTATTTTTCACATCTATTTTTTGAGGAAAAAACACACTCTTCTTAAAATTTCCTCATAAGGCAGAATCTTTACTGATAAAAAACTAAAGCCAGACCTCAGCTTTGCCACAATCGAACAGATAATTATAACTAAACTAGTCCATGATTTACCACAAAATACTTAATTCTATTTCCAGAGTTTAATGGTACTTTTTTTTCTAACTCAGCTATTAAAATAGAAACTTCATAAACTTGAAGTCCAACTGCATTTCAAAGTAAATATTTCATTTTTAATAAACAACAACACATGAATATATGTCTTGTAAAAGTCTTAATTACTACCGATACAGCTGAAGTTTCCTATGACAACCTACCCCTAAATCCAGTTCCCCTCTCCATATTAAATTTAGATTAAAAAATATAACAATAAACCAGAAGGTATGGTAGCAATTTTGAGAAAAAATTACACTCTGTGAAACTAGGCAAGTGTGAATTCAAAGCCTGTTTTTATATTGCTAAGCTATGTTTTCTAGGGCAAATCTCTTAGGTTCTCTGGGTTTCAGTGTCCTTAACTGTAAAATGCAGGGTAGTTATGAATTTTTAGAGATAATGTGTTATGTGTCTGTTATATACTAGCTGCTAAATAAATAGTTGTTAAATTATTAAAGAAACCACAAACACAAAAGTATTAAAAATACAAAGACATAGTGAAAAATCAGATTCTAACCTGAAGGCAAAGATACACAAGCTTAGTAAGTTTATTTAGACATTCTCAACCAAGAAACTAGAGATGAGTTTTCCTGATGCCATATCTACAGAATAAATTCCAGAGGTGGTAGATCAAATTCCTCCAACATACATGTGTACTCACTCCGACAAAGAACCTCTGGAGCAAAAGCCAGGAACCATGTGAAAAAAAACAAAAACACTTTGTACCAAAAACAAAACAAAAGCTAAACAAAACAAAATCTTACTTCCAGTTCTCAAAGGGTAAATTTTGAGTCAGGAACAAAATAGGATTTCTAGTCTTAAACTATCATTTCAGAAAAAAAGGGAATCAAAATTCTAAACTTTATGTATTTAGTAAACTTAAGTTAATCCTATACAGTAAGTCCCCTACATACGAACCTTCAAGTTGCGAACTTTCAAAGATGTGAACGTGCATTCGCATGTCCTATCACATAAGTTAGTTCACGTGTATGGCGTACATTGTCATGTGCGTGCCTCCTCTACAAGTGGTTGTGCTTTTGTGTACTTTACCGAACAGTACTGTGTAGAGTACAGTAGTACAGTAACTTTATTTCAGGCCCAGGATGTCCGGAGGCAAGCGTAAAAGCAGCAGTGATGTAGCTGGTACTACTAAGAAGCACCATCTGTTGTACTGTACTACTGTACTTTTCAAGGTACTGTACTGTAAGATTAAAAATGTTTTCTTGGGCTCCCCTGGTGGCACAGTGGTTGAGAGTCTGCCTGCCAATGCAGGGGACACGGGTTCGAGCCCTGGTCTGGGAAGATCCCACATGCCGCGGAGCAACCAGGCCCGTGAGCCACAACTACTGAGCCTGCGTGTCTGGAGCCTGTGCTCCGCAACAGGAGAGGCCGCGACAGTGAGAGGCCCGCGCACCTCGATTAAGAATGGCCCCCGCTTGCCACAACTGGAGAAAGCCCTCGCACAGAAAAAAGAAAACGAAGACCCAACACAGCTAAAAATAATAAGTAAATAATAAATAAATTAAAAAAAAATGTTTTATTTTTTGTGGGTTTTTTTTTAATGTATTATTTGTGTGAAAAGTATTATAAACCTATTACAGTACAGTACTATATAGTCGATTGTGTTAGTTGGGTATCTAGGTTAACTTTGTTGGACTTATGAATGCGCTCTTGGAACGGAACTCATCCATATGTAAGGGCCTTACTGTACTGACTGCTTTATTTTAAAAATATTTTTGCTAAGGGAAATTTGATAATAAAACACATCCCAAAAGATGTTTAAAGAAGGTCACATAAACCTCCCTGAATGTAGGATGCTAATCTTGTGGCTCAAGTGTCAAAACAATGAATGTGTCTATGGGCCAGGTTTGTATGATATCCTATGAGAGCACCATCTGAGAGCTGGCATTTCTGATAGTACCAAATATGTGAATAGTCCTTCTACATTTGTAATATTAGGGACACTGTAAACCAACTGCTTCAACTTTGTAGCTTGTATGCTTGCAAATGGAAAGAATATAAGGTTTAGAAACGTTACTTATTTTGAGAGGAGGCTGGATTGGGGGACATGAAAGAAAGGAGGAATCATTTCAATGTCTATATAAAAATCATTGATGGGAATAAAAGGACCTAGGTGGAGAATCCTTTGCCTTTCAAATGTAACATGATAGATTTTATAAAATCAAATTGAGAAACAGGCAAGCTTTCAATTCTGAAGGGAAAGAAGAAGAGCCTATGTATGAAATGAATAAATGTTTTAAAGAGTAGAAAGAATAATTTGGGTGTTGGATGAATGTTTGACTCCTTTGAAAGAACTGTTTAATTTCTATGAAAAAGTAAAAACATGAAAGAGTAACAACCTGGTAGAAAGTAGCTGGAATGAGAAGCACATATTTGTCATGACTCAGATATTATGTAGATTTTTAAATGTACAGTGTAATTTTAATCCCATGTGTACAAGAATTATGATACATTCTCCTACTTTCCTGAATCCACCTTAAATTAGAATGAAGTTTAAAACATATTAAATGAGTAGCACAATCATTTCTTAAGGGGCTGTTCATATTACTGGGCCATTGGCTCATCAGTTGAATCTCCTTATTTTACATATTCCTTTAGTATAATCAAAAATTAGAAAAAATGAAAAACAATTATGTCCTCATTTTCCTCTCAATTTGAGACCGACACTTCACATATAATGATAGGCATTGTACCAAAATCTTATATAATCAGAGATGGGAAAGCTTCAGAATGCTTATCAGTTTAAATGTTAATTTGAACAAATATTGCAATGTCTTTTATGAAATGTTATCAAAATAATTAAAAACACATGCACTTCCAATGCAGAACTTAAAACCAACAGGAAAGTTTAACTTAATTTTTTCTTCTTTTACTGACAGACTGTAGGAGTTCGGTAAAAATAGATTTTTTTCAATGTTATGCTAATGTATTTATGAGTCTACTTTAAATAAAAAAGATAAAAAGTATGAAAAAAATTTATAAAAGGGGAACTAGAAAGCTTATTAAGTATTTATGGAGGTCTTATAATAATAGATAAGTACTTTAAGGTTTAATTAAACATGATGCCATCCTCTATTTTTTATCAGTGCTATGTTTATGTTGAATAAGAATGAACCTATATATAAACAGGTTTCTTTATCTAGGTCTTTCCCACATGCCCCAAATATTTTAAGAAGTCTTTTTCCCCATTAATTAGATTTTATTATATAATTGTCATAGTATTTTAAAAACTTTTATGAAACCAACAAGGTTTGGATAGGAACCACTGCACTGACTACTGAGATTTATAGGATATTGATATTTTCTGGCACTCTTTAAGGAGCATACTGAAATTCCTCCAAGCCCTCAAATAACACATCATTCAGGCTATTAGCAGATTTTTTTTTTTTCAGTTTTGTTTGTATTTTCAGGAAAGATTAGGAGTGGCATGATGTTTTGGATAAAGCATGAGCCAAAGTATTGATGTGCTAGTTGGAAGTGCAAATAGAAATTCTGGGTTGGTTATCCCCTGTCTCAGCTTAGATTTTACTTACTGTTGCTGTTATTTATTTCTTATTTATTTATTTTGGGGGCAGAAGCAATTCTATGCACCACATCGGAGGCCAGAAGGAACAGCTGGCATTTGCTATTCTTGAAAGAGGTGCCAAGGATAGAAATACGTGGCTAACTGGCAGTGTAAAAGACTTTGAAATCTGTCTCAGCAGCTGTCACTGCGATGGGCACAGTACAAATACGCAAAACGTTGCTCTTCGCTGCCAAGGCCTTCTGCACTTTTGGCAACGTTTCCTCAACAGTTCTGAGTGTGGTGTGACTGCCTTCAAGGTAGCAGGGCTGTGTGGGTCAATGTGTAGAAAGATACTGGATCTTTCATTTCATGGCATGTTTGCCCAAGGAAAACAAAGAGAAGGCATTGCTATCTTTGTTTCACTGACTTCATGTTTGCCCTTTAATTTGATTTTGTTTTCTGGTCAAGTAAATTTTAAGAAATCTGCTGGTGGTTTTGAGAATCTTGTGGTCCTTAAGAAAACATTATTTGAAGGAGGAAAGCCAAGTTCTTAGGTACAAGATCCACCAGGTGGCTCAGTTGTCTAAAGGTAATTTCACATTTATTGCTTCCTCTCTATCTGAAACATAACTTTAACAATATATTTTGTGAGCTTTAAAGACCATCAAGTGGGAGAATGTAAATGACTTAATTTTTAGATACTATTTTTTTAAGAACCTTTGCAATATATCTATAGATGATTAGTATATAATTTGGCAAATATGGTAAGGAAAATGTAGATAATAACAATCCCACTATATAAACAAAAGATTAAATTTCAATAGATTAGGGGGCATTTAGTTTGCCCAAGTGGTAACTGCTGTAAATAAACATTTTACACCACCTACCACTTTAAATGGAAGATAACAATGGTTTGTCAAATACAAGCTGCAACTTTTTAACATGTACCTGGGCATGAAGCTGAGCACTTAGTAAAAGCCTTATTGCAAGCTTGACTCTCTGATGGCCTTTCCTCCACCTCTCAATCTATTCTTGCCCCAATTTCCCTTTCCAGTTGCATCCTTCTCCAGAAAAACTGTCTTCCTTTCTACTGCCTCATAGTCATTGCACCTTCCTACCTCCTGGCCTTTGCTGTCCGTCACTTGTATCACCTTTCCCTTTTCCATCTAGACCTATCAAACTGGATATCCTTTTTCTAGGTCCTACTTAAATACCAGTAGCTGATGGAAGCCTGAGTAAGATAATGTAATGTACATTTATTGTGCCTTTACACTTGAATAGGACACATTTTTAAGTGCATTATATGAGGTGTTGAGACATTTATATTAAACAGAAATGATGGAAATATCATCTGGAGGCAGACAATGAGAGAAAATGAGAGAGACTTTGGGAGACAAGCTATTTACAACTGTGACCAGATATCAACAATTGTGACCAGGAGAAAAAAAAAAAAAAAGGAGGACTGGACAAAAGCAGAAACTGAATGGTGATACAAGCCCTCAAGGTCTTGGCCACCCCAGTGGGGGCTCTGGAGAGGGTGTGGCATTGTAATCTCATGTTGGCTGTGCCTTCATACCACTGCCTCACCCATTCATCTGGGGAGGGCACAGCATTCATCCTGCTGAACCTCTGCAACTGAGGCAGATTCTGAGGAGCTGACAGAAATCCTTTACAATTTTTATTGTGTATTCTTTGATAGCAAGGTAGTAGAGTGATATATCACAAGAGCTTCCGATTTTAAAAAAAATTATATAAGTAATAAAACTAAGTGCTGTCAAAGCACTTATATCTTAGTTCATTGGCAACATTGTTTTTTCTTCTAATTGGTATAACATTATTTGTCACACTTTACAATATTTTTAAATAGAATTTATTTTTAGAGCAGTTTTAGCTTTATGTCAAAATTGAGTGGAAAGTACAGAGAGTTCTCTCTCTCTCTCTCTCACACACACACACACACACACACACACACACACACACACAGCCTCTCTCACTATTAACATCCAGAACCAAAGTGGTACATTTGTTACAATCCATGAATTTACATTGACACATCATCACCCAGAGTCCATAGTCTACATTAAGGTTCACTTGGTACTGTAATTTCTATGGTACTGTAATTTCTAAATGTTTGAATACATTTATCATGATATGTGCCTACAACTACAGTATCACACAGAACTGTTTCACTACTCTAAAATTCTTGTGCTTTACCTATCCATCCCTTCCTCTCCTCTACTCCTTGGCAACCACTGTTCTCTTTGCTGTATCTATAGTTTAGCCTTTTCTAGAATGTCATCTACTTGGAATCACATAATACATAGGTTTTTCAGGTTGGCTTCTTTCACTTAATATGTATTTAAAATTCTTCACTGTCTTTTTATGGTTTGATAATTCATTTCCTTTTAGAACTGAATAATATCCCATTGTCTGGATGCACCACACTTTATTTAATCACTCACCTGCTGAAGGACATCTTGGCTGCTCCCAAGTTTTGGCAATAATAAATAAATTGCCAAAACCTACACAGGTTTAGGTTTCTGTGAGGACATAAGTTTTCAACTTACTTGGGTAAATACCAAGGAGCATGGCTGCTGGACTGTATGGTAAAAGTTCGTTTGTTGTAAAAAACTGCCAAACTGTCTTCCAAAGTGTCTGTACCATTTTGCACTTCCAGTGTGAAAAATAAACACAGCTGGATGCTAGCTAAATTGGTAAAAACAAATTTTATTTAGTAAGCACTGATAGTAGGGTAGAAAGCTGAGCTCCCTTCCCATTTGTGCAGAGGTGATAGGGCATTTTAAAGGGAGGATGGCGGGTGGTAAGGGGAGCTTAATAGAGTCAGAGAGGTGAAAAGTTACAGTAAGTCCCCTACATACTAACGAGTTCTGTTCCGAGAGCACGTTCATTAAGTCCAATTTATTTGTAAGTCTAACAAAGTTAGCCTAGGTACCCAGCTAACACAATCAGCTACACAGTACCGTACTATAAAAGCTTCATAATACTTTTCACACAAATAATACATTAAAAAAACAAAAAATAAAGAAAGCATTTTTAATCTTACAGTACAGTACCTCGAAAAGTACAGTAGTACAGTATAACAGTTGGCATACAGGGGCTGGCATCGAGTGAACAAACAAAAGAGTTACTGACTGGAGGAGGGAGAGGAGGTGGGAGATGGTAGAGCTGAAGGATCGTCAGCCATAGGAGACGGAGGGCAAGCTGCAGTTTCACTCACGCCTGACATTGATGGCACAGGTTCTGGTTCCTTGCTGGATTCAATTCTATCCTCTTGAAAAAATGATCCAGTGATGTCTGGGTAGTACTGTACCAGCTACATCACCGCTGCTTTTACACTTGCTTCTGGACATCCTGGGCTTGAAATAAAGATACTGTACTACTGTACTCTATAGAGTACTATACAATAAAGTATACAAAAGCACAACTACTTGTAGAGGATGCATGCACGTGACAATGTACGCCAGACACGTGAACTAACTTACGTGATTGGACATGTGGACGCACTCTCACATCTTTGAAAGTTCACAACTTGAAGGTTCATATGCAGGGGACTTACTGTACAGAGGGTTGGTCAGTGTAAATGAGATGAGGACAGTTGTCTGTGCCAGCTGTCAGTTACTGAAGTTAGGATTCTACCCCTCCCAGGGACACTGGGAAAGAGAGGCCCCATCCTTTCTGATGATTACATTTCAAAGGAATGGTTCTCAGGTCCTTAAGAAAGATACTTCTGAACTCATTAAAGATACATGTTCACAATTGTAAGGCATTTTAAATGAATGCTGTAGGAAAGGGAAGTCAGGGACTTATCCTCAGATGTTGGTTAGAAGGAACAGCACATTTTCCTGGCAGTGTTGAGCTTTCTCAGGCAGCCATTTAACGGAGGGGTCAGGTCGTCCTAGGGACACAGTCTTATGCTGCTAGAAGCAATGATAGATTTGGTCATTTCGTAGTGCAAAGTTTTGCATAAAGTTATGCGCCAAAAGATCTGAGGTTCTCATCAGCAGTGAATGAGAGTTCCTGTGGCACTTCATCCTCACCAACATTTGGTGTTGTCAGTGTTCTGGATTTTGGTCATTTTAATAGGTGTGTAGTGGTATATTGCTGTAATGTGCATTTGCTTGACCACATATGACGTTGAGCATCTTTTCATAGACTTACTTGCCATCTATGCAGCTTCTTTGGTGAGGTGTCTGTTAAGGTCTTTGGCCCATTTTTTATTTGGGCTACTTGTTTTCTTATTATTGAGTCTGAAGGGTTCTCTGCATATTTTGGATAATAGTCCTTTATCAGATATGTCCTTTGCAAATATTTTCTCCCAGTCTTTGGCTTCTTTTTTTATTCCTTTGATTGTGAATTTCGCAGAGCAGAAGTTCTGAATTTTATTGAAGTCTGGCTTATCAGTTATTTGTTTCATGGATCGTGCCTTTGTTGTCATATCTAGAAAATCTTTGCCATACCCAAGAGGTCATCTAGATTTTTCTCCTCTGTTATCTCTAAAAGTTTTCCAGTTTGCAAAAGACCCAGGAGAGCCAGCACAATATTGAAGCAGAACAAAGTCAGAAGACTGACACTTCCTGACTTAAAGAATTACTCTAAAGCTACAGTAATCAAGAAATTGTGGGGGCTTCCCTGGTGGCGCAGTGGTTGAGAGTCTGCCTGCCAATGCAGGGGACACGGGTTCGAGCCCTGGTCTGGGAAGATCCCACGTGCCGCGGAGCAACTGGGCCCGTGAGCCACAACTGCTGAGCCTGCGCGTCTGGAGCCTGTGCTCTGCAACAAGAGAGGCCGCGATAGTGAGAGGCCCGCGCACCGCGATGAAGAGTGGCCCCCGCTTGCCGCAACTGGAGAAAGCCCTCGCACAGAAACGAAGACCCAACACAGCCAAAAAATAATTAATTAATTAATTTAAAGGGGGAAAAAAAAAAGAACAATTACAAAAAAAAAATAATAATTGTGGTATGGGCAAAAGAACAAATAGATCAGTGAAACAAAACAGAGAGCCTGGAAATAGATTCAAATACAGTCAACTGATTAACAAAGACATTACAACGAGGAAAAAATAATCTTTTCAACAAATAGTGCTGGAACAACTGGATATTCACAAGAAACAAACAAAAAAAAGCAATCTAGACATAGAATTTACACCCTTCACAAAAATTAACTTAAAATATATATGAGACCTAAATTTAAAATACAGTTATCATCAAAATAATAGTAATATTGTTGAATGTGCCTGGCATTTTTTTCTGCCCATTGGTCCCCCACTTTCAACCTTTGGACTATTTCTTCTAACACTGGGATTATCTTGTTCCTGAATATTTGACAGGACTCTCAGTAAAATTATTTGGGTTTTTCTTCCATTTCGGCATAGATTTTAAAAACTGTTTGATATCTTGACTGCTTACAGCTAATCAGGCCTTCCTTCCATCTTCCTTGAGACAGTTTTAGTGATATTTCCCTGAACTTTGTGATTTTACTTAGAATTTTATTTGTATAAATTTGTCCACAATTCTGTTATCTTTTAGAAATGTGTTGTGCCTACAATTATGTCATATCTTAATTTCTAATATTTACTTGTGCTTTCTTTTCTCTCTTATTAATTTCTGAATAGCTATTTTTATGTATCAGCCTGGGTTCTACTAGGAGTAGGTACTAAGATGGAATTAAATGTGCAAAGGTTTCATCAAGGGAAATGCTGGTGTAAGAGAAAATAGAGAGGACGATGGTGAAGATCTAACAGAGCCACCAGACCACATGCAAGTCTGATTGCAAGAGAAGAGATGGAGGAAAGGCTGGGTAAAGTGCCTTATACAGCTATCCAATCAAAACAGACATGGCAAGGCCTTTGAAAAGTCCCTGAGCTGAAGTCTGCCACAAGAGGAGTCCCACGTCTCCCAGGATCAGGCTTGCATTATGATCCCAGTTTTGACTGGGAGAAGCCCGTGGTCTTGGTGTAAACAAGACGATGATTTCAGAGCACAGCAGCTGTTACTGTTGATAGATTACATGCTCATAGGTCGAGGTATGTGAGGTGCATCCTCTTTGCTGCTACAATTTGTTTGTGTAAAGAACTAGCTTTCTGGTTTGTTAATTCTATTTTATCTTTATTTTTAATTTCATGAATTTCTCCTCTAAACTCTATTATTTTTTCCCTAATACAGCACCTAAATTAGCATTGTCTTCTGCAGTACCATTTTTGCTGCATCTCTTGGATTCTTATATATGAAGCTTTCATTATTCAATTTTGAGAATTTTCTAATTTTTATTATGATTTCTATTATGACCATACCTATTTAGAGATTTATTTTTAACTTTTATTACTTTTTTCTTTAAAGTTATCATTTGGTTTAGAAGTTGACAAATATCTTGAAGAAAAATTGCACATAAATTCTCAGGGTTTTTGATTCCTCAAATACTGAATGCTTGATAACTTTGAAGTGTAATTTTAGTTACCTCAGGCTAGTGATACCATTGTGATCCTTTCATTTTAGCTTTTATGTCCTCAGTTCAAATAGGTTCCAAGGGGAAAAACTCAAGGAGAATTTGAGGCTCACATCAATGTGTTTTTCTCCCTGTTCTTGCCTCTTAGGTCTGGTTGTCATGGTTGTTTCCTAATAATTTTTAAACCTCTCCTTATATGTATATATGTACATATATGTGTATATGTATGCATGTATATATGATATATAATACTTATAAACATAAGTTATACATATATTGAATAAAGTATATATAGTTTATATTTAAATTTATGCATTTAAACATATATTATATATACAAATATACTATTCCATATATTTTATATATGTATAAATCTATCATCTATTCTTTTATCTAATATTCACCTTGTGTTATCTTCTGTGGGGAGGTTACCTTGATATCAGCTATTCTATCATAGATATAACCCAAAATGTCATTTTTATCACATTGTCAAGCTTTCTTTGGCCTTTTTGAAAATATTCTTTTTTTTAAAAAGCTGCTTTATTAAGTTATGGTTGACTAAAACACTTTTTTAAAATATAATATTACTCCCAAATTTATTTGTAAGGTACACATTCTGTTTCTATTCTTTCAAAGGTTATCTTTGGTATTTTAATTCCATACATTATTTAACACAGGATAAATTTATTAAAGTTTTCATATTTGTAAATAATTCAAGGACTATAGAAAGCTCTGTCTCTGATCGTGCTCCTTATCTTGACTCACATATCCTTTTAATCAAATACCATAGTTCTATCTTTTTTTTACCTTTTTATGTTAAGATATTAGTCACTCTTATTGCTATATTTTGTAGTCAATATATGGTTAGATTTACCCAAGTATTTACCACTTTCTTTACTTGCCATATTTTTCTTGTATGTCAGAACTTCCTTTTAAATTATTTTCCTACTCCTTGAAAAGCACAGTTTTGAAGATTTTTTAAATGAGATTCATTGCTGTTAAACTTTTCTACATTCTGGTATTACTAAAATTGTCTATTTCACTCAAAATTTTAAAGATTTTTTAAAAGTTTCTTTCCAGTGGACATTTTCTCCTGGCCTTTTGAAAAATTATTCTACTATCTTCTCATTTCTGTTTTTGTTATTGTAAACTAAACAGTTAACTCTTTTTTTTTTTTCTTTTTTAATAAATTTTATTTATTTATTTATTTATTTGGCTGTGCTGGGTCTTCGTTTCTGTGCGAGGGCTTTCTCTAGTTGCGGTGAGCGGGGGCCACTCTTCATCGCGGTGCGCGGGCCTCTCACTGTCGCAGCCTCTCTTGTTGCGGAGCACAGGTTCCAGATGCGCAGGCTCAGTAGTTGTGGCTCATGGGCCCAGTTGCTCCGCGGCATGTGGGATCCTCCCAGACCAGGGCTCGAACCCGTGTCCCCTGCATTAGCAGGCAGATTCTCAACCACTGCGCCACCAGGGAAGCCCCTAAACAGTTAACTCTTTATAGGTAATCTATCATTTGCCTCTAGCCACTTTTAACGTCTTTTCTTTGTCTTTGGTGGTTAGTACAAAAATTATATATCGATGTGTACATTTATTTTTTATTGATTCTTTTTGCATTCATTGTTTTTGCTGATTTTGAGTGCATGTCTCTCAACAGAAAATGTTTAGCTGTTACCTCTAAAATATGTCATTTCCCTCATTTGTTAGATCTCATCTATCTTCCAAGTTTTGTAAACCCTCTATCTTCTGACACTGGTTTTGGAGGAGTATTCTAGATAATTTCTTCAGTTCTTACAGTTCACTAATTTTATCATGAACTTTTTAAAATATCTTACTTCTGAACTTCTAGTTTAAATAATTATATAAGTTTTCAAATCTGTGATTTATTTCATAATTTTAAAAACTTTTATTTTGATCACCTTTTATAATTATTTTAAAATACTGGCAGATTTATTTTGCATTGTGTAGCCCAGACTTTCATTTCTTACTAATTCTTGCCAAAATGTTGTGCCATCCTACTACAAAGTAGAAAAATTATTTATTAAAAGCAAATAGAATGAATTGACTCTGCTTGATTACTAGTCAGAAAAGTACAAACTGAAACTGTATTCCAATAGGTACCCTTAAATACTTTCCTTGTTAGTATGTTGCTATAATAATAGCAGGTTAGAATGGTTATAAATTATTAGGTGAACAAGTAAAAAGGTAGGTTGCATACCTAAGGAGACAAAAGACCTGTATGCAGAAAATTATAAGACACTGATGAAAGAAATTAAAGATGATACAAATAGATGGAGAGATATACCATGTTCTTGGATTGGAGGAATCAACATTGTGAAAATGACTCTACTACCCAAAGCAATCTACAGATTCAATGCAATCCCTATCAAACTACCACTGGCATTTTTCACAGAACTAGAACAAAAAATTTCACAATTTGTATGGAAACACAAAAGACCCCGAATAGCCAAAGCAATCTTGAGAACGAAAAATGGAGCTGGAGGAATCAGGCTCCAGGACTCCATACTATATTACAAAGCTACAGTAATCAAGACAGTATGGTACTGGCACAAAAACAGAAATATAGATCAATGGAACAGGAGAGAAAGCCCAGAGATAAACCCACGCACATATGGTCACCTTATCTTTGATAAAGGAGGCAAGAATATACAGTGGAGAAAAGACAACCTCTTCAATAAGTGGTGCTGGGAAAACTGGACAGGTACATGTAAAAGTATGAAATTAGAACACTCCCTAACACCATACACAAAAATAAACTCAAAATGGATTAAAGACCTAAGTGTAAGGCCAGACACTATCAAACTCTTAGAGGAAAACATAGGCAGAACACTCTATGACATAAATCACAGCAAGATCCTTTTTGACCCACCTCCTAGAGAAATGGAAATAAAAACAAAAATAAACAAATGGGACCTAATGAAACTTAAAAGCTTTTGCACAGCAAAGGAAACCATAAACAAGATGAAAAGACAGCCCTCAGAATGGGAGAAAATATTTGCAAATGAAGCAACTGACAAAGGATTAATCTCCAAAATTTACAAGCAGCTCATGCAGCTCAATATCAAAAAAACAAAGAACCCAATCCAAAAATGGGCAGAAGACCTAAATAGACATTTCTCCAAAGAACATATACAGATTGCCAACAAACACATGAAAGAATGCTCAACATCACTACTCATTAGAGAAATGCAAATCAAAACTACAGTGAGGTATCACCTCACACCACTCAGAATGGCCATCATCAAAAAATCTACAAACAATAAATGCTGGAGAGGGTGTGGAGAAAAGGGAACCCTCTTGCACTGTTGGTGGGAATGTAGATTGATACAGCCACTACAGAGAACAGTATGGAGGTTCCTCAAAAAACTAAAAATAGAACTACCATATGACCCAACAATCCCACTACTAGGCATATACCCTGAGAAAACCATAATTTAAAAATAGTTATGTACCACAATGTTCATTGCAGCTCTATTTGCAATAGCCAGGACATGGAAGCAACCTAACTGTCCATCAACAGATGAATGGATAAAGAAGATGTCACCCATATATACAATGGAATATGACTCAGCTATAAAAAGAAACGAAATTGAGTTATTTGTAGTGAGGTGAATCAACCTAGAGACTGTCATACAGAGTGAAGTAAGTCAGAAACAGAAAAACAAATACTGTATGCTAACACATATATATGGAATCTAAGAAAAGAAAAAAAAAAGTTCATGAAGAACCTAGGGGCAAGATGGGATTAAGACACAGACCTACTAGAGAATGGACTTGAGGATATGGGAGGGGGGAAGGGTAAGCTGTGACAAAGTGAGAGAGTGGCATGGACATATATACACTACCAAACGTAAAATAGATAGCTAGTGGGAAGCAGCCGCATAGCACAGGGAGATCAGCTCAGTGCTTTGTGACCACCTAGAGGGGTGGGATAGTGATGGTGGGAGGGAGGGAGACGCAAGAGGGAAGAGATATGGGAACATATGTATATGTATAACTGATTCACTTTGTTATAAAGCAGAAACTAACACACCATTGTAAAGCAATTATACTCCAATAAAGATGTTAAAAAAAAAAAGGTAGGTTGCAAAATGATATACAGATTGTGATTCAAATTTAATGTAGAAATATATATTTTTACATAGAGACAAAATGACTATCTTATGTGAACCAAAAACATAACTTGGTGTAAAGGTGATTTTCTATTTATATTGTATAGATTTATACACATAACTTTACATGTTTTTACTTGTGAACAAACAAAAATAACTATACAAGCCTTTTAAATAAATCCTTGCGATATTTTTGACATAACGTCAGGACATGGATACTAGATTTCTGTATTAGCTGCCAAAGAAGCACTTATCTTCCCTAGTCAATTGAAGATAATACGGGAGAAATATACATGCTTAATATATTTATTATGCTTAATATAATAAATTAATGAATTATCCAACGTGCATAGCGCTTTGGGAAAGATAAAAATGATCTCTGCTCTTAAGGAGATTATATTCTATTGACAAGACAACATATCAAAAAGAAAATAGAGCAAAAGACTGAGCAGACGCTATAATTGTTATTAAAATGCAAGGCAGTATTTTCTCTTAACCTTGCTACAACTAATAAACAGAGGTAAGTCAGTTAAACTCTCTTTTTGTGATCTTCCCCATTTGTCAATGTCATTGCTCTCCTACCTAATTCATGCTGTTGTGAGACACACAGAGTAGTGCCTTACAAAAATAAAAAAAAAAAAACATTTGTGTTAGTGGATGCATTACTAACTATTCTAGCGGAGAAGTGACTTGAGTGTTGTTTTATGTCTCAGATGGTGAACATGAGTTAAACAAAATTATTCTTTTTAAATAACCTTATATATACATGTGGGAAGGATAACAGAGGACAGGTGGGTAGTCTCAGTGCTCTCTGTTCACAGACTAAAAGTCTAATTTCCAATGGCTGTTTTGAATTTTTTTTTTTTTAATTACAAAGGAAACCGGAGAAGATGACAGGATCATCATAATTACTGGGAAAACAACGTGTCTACAATCTAAAACCACATGTAACTAGGTAGGGCTTTTTGGCTTGGTGAAAGTCGCACCATACCACAACTCATGGTCTTTAGGGACCCTATGGGCAAATGTGCATGGTGGTCAAAAAGCCTCTTGGGAGGAAAGGGTTGATAGTTTCCCACTTTCTTTTTTCAGTTTCACGGTCACTGATATATTTCTAGTCATTGGCAAGGAAGGGCTTTACCGACACTGACGAGCAGAAAAGGGTACAAAAGTTCCACTATGTGAAAGGCTGTCAATGGACTTTGTTGGGGATCAGAACTCAATATGTTGCTTGGATTGTCAGGCATTATGGAAAGCATGACATTTGTCTAAATCCTGAAATATTTCCTGAAAGCTATGGGTAATGAACATATGTTTGATCACTTAATAAGTACAGCGTGGCGGGTCCCAGCAGCTCGGGCGGCGGGAGGAGCCGCAGCGGCCAAGCAGCCCAGCTTCGCGAAGGCTCTCGGTGCGCCGCGGCCACCAGGATGCTCAAGAGCAAGGTCAGCTCTGCCGAGGGCGCCGTGAACGAGGAGCCCAAGAGGAGATCCGCGAGGTTGCCCGCTCAACCGGCTCCCGCAAAAGTGGAAAAGAAGCCAAACAAGGCGGCAGGAAAGCATAAATCTTCAGACAAAAAAGTGCAAACAAAAGGGAAAAGGGGAGCAAAGGGAAAACAGGCCGAAGTGACTAACCAACAGACTTAAGACCTACCTGCAGAAAACGGAGAAACTAAAAACGAGGAGAGCCCCGCCTCTGATGAAGCAGGAGAGAAAGAAGCCAAGTCTGATTAATACCACACACCCGGTTCTATCAGTGGTCCCTGTCTCCCTTCTTGTACAATCCAGAGGAATATTTTTATGAACTATTTTGTAAATGCAAGTTTCTTAGTAGCTCTAGAAACATTTTTAAAAAGGAGGGATTCCCACCTCATCCCATTTTTTAAGTGTAAATGTTTTTTTTTAAGAGGTGAAATCATTTGCTAGTTGTTTATTTTTTGGTACAAACAGAAAATAGTGGGATATTGAATACGGGAGGCTTTGATTGTCTTGGGTGTCAGTTTAAGATTCCATAGATGGGGGGGGTAGCTTTTATATCCTATAATACAAAGCATACTAAAATGGCAGTTTGGAGTCATTTGTGCATTTAATGTCTTGAACATTTTAAATTACTTCTCTTCCCATGTTGTTTTTGGTAGAATTGTATCCTAAAGCAAACCACTCACTCCTTAATCTTGGCTCTCCTTGTCAGAATTTCGTGCACTCTGTAACATCTTTGGCCGTGGTAGTCCAGTTCTTCTAGTAACTTTGTTAATGTGTTGTGAACGATTGACGATTTGAGTATGTAGTGTATATGATATTAAATTGTGAATTAGTGGGACTTATGATGTAACAGCATATCAATATCTGAAGATATTAGTACTTGATATCCTGTTAGGGAAAATTTGCCTCCAAATTTTAAGCTGGAAAGTCACTGGAATAACTTCAGAAAAGAATCACAACTACATGATTTTTTAGGTTTTTGGTATGTATGTTAAGAATTGTGTACAAATTGAAATGTCTGTGTACTGATCCTCAAAACAACGAATAAAATCTCATTATGAAAGAAAAAAAATACAACAGACTGTACTATGCATTGTGGGTGATATGTAAGTCCAGCTGTCCCTCAGTATCTGCAGGGGATTGGTTCCAGGACTCACAATGGATAGCAAACTCCGCGGATGCTCAAGTCCCTTATATAAAATTGTGTGGTACAGTTGGCCCTCAGCATCCCTGGGTTCCACACCTTCCAATAGAGAGGGTAAATTGTATATATCCATACAAAAACCATCCTCCAAGAACTCACATGCTAGAAAATAAAGGTAAGTTACATATATTAACAATTACATTATGAAGCAGACACTGATAAGCACTAAACTTACAGATGGATTTTTATATAAAAGCAGAAGGGAGGTTTTACTTCTATTACTTGAAATTGAGAAAGATTCTAACGATGAGGTGGCAACGGAATTGAACTTTAAACTTTAAAATGTAAAAGATGGATAGATTCTCTTGATACAGAGACACAGGACAAGGCATTCATGATGGAGGACAGTAGATAGCTAACAAGAGAGAAAATAGAAAACATAGGATGGATCTGGGTAACAATGTGCAGTAGTTTTGAAAAGGACAGAGGTGGGAGAAACAAAAGGATTTAAGGAGGGCATGTGCCAGATCATCATAGGCCTTGAGTATTTAGATAAAAGTAAGATATTCATTCCTTTTGTAATCTAGGCTTGTAAAATATATAAAATAGTATAATCCAGCATCATGTAAAACTTGAAATGGATTGAAGAGAATCTATAAACAGTGTGATCTATTGGAAGCATTTGTGCCACTGTCCAGATAACAAATAAGGTTGGAAAGCAGGATAGGGGAAGTGGAAATGGTGACAACCCGTAAAGATCAAACAGAGAAGGAACTTGGCAACTGTATGGTTTATATTTGTACAGGGCCTTTTGCTATATACCTTGCATACTAACCCTGTCCTGGATTAACTGGCTTTTCCCATTCTTCCATTCCCTTTTCTGTTTTTTATCCTTTGACACTGTTGTCTTACATATATATACATATGTATATGTGTGTGTGTATATATATATATATATATATATACATATATACTTATATATATATAACTCTTTAGCTTTGGGAAAATTATATTAAAAAATAGAAAGATATAAAACACATTAGAACTGATCTTTTATTTTTTATCTTCCTAAAGCATAACATAAAACTAAAGTTTGCATTGCACTCCCCTCCTAGTAGTAATTATCATGAGTTTGATGTATGTAATTCATGTATCTATATCTGTAATATTTGATATCTCTAATGTACATTTAAATAAACATGCATAGAATCATCTACATCTTTTTTCACTCAACATTCAACAACAAACTAAATTATGAAAATGATGCCTATGATCCAGCAGTTGGGCTTCCTGGTATTTAACCAAAGGAAGTGAAAACTTATGTCCAAACAAAAACCTGCACACATATGTTTATAGCAGCTTTATCCATAATTGTCAAAACTTGGGAGCAACCTTCAGTAGGTGAAAGGAAAAACTGTGGTACATCTAGACCATGGAATATTATTCAGCACTAAAACAAAATGAGCTATCAAGCCATTAAAAGACACAGAGAAAACTTAAATGCATATTACTAAGTGAAAGAAGCCAATTTGTAAAGGCTATATATTGAAAGATTACAACCATATAACATACATGAAAGGGAAAAACTGTGGAGACAGTGGAAAAAAAAAAATCAGCAGTTGCCAAGGCATGGAGGGATGAATAGACATAACACAGAGGATTTTCGAGCAGTGAAACTACTCTGTATGATACTATGATGGTGGATACACATCATTATAAATTTGTTCAAATCCCTACTATATACAACCAAGAGTGAACCATAATATAAACTATAGACACTGCATGATAATGATGTGTCAATGCAGGTTCATCAGTTATAACAAATGTACCTCTCTGGTGGGAGATGTTGATAATGGGTTTGGCTATGCATGTGTGGTGACAGAAGGAAAATGGGAAACCTCTGTACCTTCTGATCAATATTGCTGTTTAAAAAATAAAGTTTATTCATTTTGTTTATGGTTTCCTTTGCTACGCAAAAGCTTTTAGCTTTAATTAGGCCCCATTTGTTTATTTTTGTCTTTATTTTCATTACTCTGGGAGGTGGATCAAAAAAGATCTTGCTGCAATTTATGTCAGAGAGTGTTCTGCCTATGTTTTCCTCTAAGAGTTGAATAGTATCCAGTTTTACATTTAGGTCTTTAATCCATTTTAAGTTTATTTTTGTGTATGGTGTTAGAGAATGTTCTAATTTCATTTTTATATGTAGCTGTCCAGTTTTCCCAGCACCACTTATTGAAGAGGCTGTCTTTTTTCCATTGTCCATTCTTGCCTCCTTTGTCACAGATTAGGTGGCCACAGGTGTTTGAGTTTATCTCTGGACTTTCTCTCCTGTTCCACTGATCTATATTTCTGTCTTTGTGCCAGTACCACACTGTTTTGATTACTGTAGCTTTGTAGTGTAGTCTGAAGTCAGGGAGCCCAATTCTGCCAGCTCTATTTTTCTCAAGATTGCTTTGGTTATTCATGATCTTTTGTGTTTCCATACAGATTGTAAAATTTTTTGTTCTAATTCTGTGAAAAATGCTATTGGTAATTTGGTAGGGATTGTTTTGAATCTGTAGGTTACTTGGGTAGTATAGTCATTTTTATAATATCGATTCTTCCAGTCCAACAACATGGTATATCTCTCCATCTGTTTATGTCATCTTTGATTTCTTTCACCAGTATCTTATAGTTTTCTGAGTACAGGTCTTTTGCCTCCTTAGGTAGGTTTATTCCTAGGTATTTTATTCTTTTTGATGTGATGGTAAATGGGAGTGTTTTCCTTAATTTCTCTTTCCGATCTTTTGTTGTTAGTGTATAGGAATGCAAGAGATTTCTGTGTATTAACTTCGTATCCTGCAACTTTACCCAATTCACCGATGAGCTCTAGTAATTTTCTGGTAGCATCTTTAGGATTTTATATATATAGAATCATGTCATCTGCAAACAGTGACAGTTGTACTTCTGCTTTTCCAAGTTGGATTCCTTTTATTTCTTTTTGCTTCTCTGATTGCCATGGCTAGGACTTCCAAAACTATGTTGAATAAAAGTGGTGAGAGTGGACATCCTTCCTTGTCTTGTTCCTGATCTTAGAGGAAATGCTTTCAGTTTTTCACCATTGAGAATGATGTTTGCTGTGGGTTTGTTGTATATGGCCTTTATTATGTTGAGGTAGGTTCCCTCTATGCCCACTTTCTGGAGAGGTTTTTACCATAAATGGGTGTTGAATTTTGTCAAAAGCTTTTTCTGCATCTATTGAGATGATCATATGGTTTTTATTCTTCAGTTGGTAAAAAGAAAAGACAACCCATAGAATGGGAGGAAATATTTATTTGCAAACAAAGTGACTGACAAGGGATTAATCTCCAAAATACACAAACAGCTCATGCAGCTCAATATCAAAAAAAACAAACACCCCAATCAAAAAATGGGCAGAAGATCTAAATAGACATTTCTCCAAAGACGACATACAGATGGCCAAGAGGCACATGAAAAAATGCTCAACATCACTAATTATTAGAGAAATGCAACTCAAAACTATAATGAGGTATCACCTCACACTGGTCAGAATGGCCATCATCAAAAAATCTACAAACAATAAATGCTGAAGAGGGTGTGGAGAAAAGGGAACCCTCCTACACTATTGGTAGGAATGTCAATTGGTACAGCCACTATGGAGAACAGTATGGAAGTTCTTTAAAAGACTAAAAATAGAGCTACCAGATGATCCAGCAATCCCACTCCTGGGCATATATGCAAAGAAAACCATAATTTGAAAAGATACATGAACCCCAGTGTTCATTGCAGCACTATTTACAATAGCCAAGACATGGAAGCAACCTAAATGTCCATCGACAGAGGAATGGATAAAGAAGATGTGCTACATATATACAATGGAATATAACTCAGCCATAAAAAAGAATGAAATAATGCCATTTGTAGCAACACAGATGAACCTAGAGATTGTCACACTGAGTGAAGTAAGTCAGACACAGAAACACAAATATTATATGGTATCACTAATATCTGGAATCTAAAAAAAATGGTACAAATGAACGTATTTACAAAACAGAAATAGAGTCACAGGTGTGGAAAACAAACTTATGGTTACCAAGGTGGGGGGGAAGGATAAATTGGGAGATTGGGATAGACATATACACACTATTATATATATATAATAGATAACTAATAAGAACCTACTGTATAGCACAGGGAACTCTACTCAATACTCTGTAATGACCTATATGGGAAAAGAATCTAAAAGGGAGTGGATATATGTACAATTGATTCACTTTGCTATACAGCAGAAACTAACACAATATTGTAAATCAACTATACTCCAATAAAAATTAATTTTTAAAAAGTCTGTTAAAAATGAAACAAACATACATTCACACAAATGATGCCAAGGTTTTGAGTCTCAATACCTAGGAGGTGGTACAATTTGCAGAAATACGGTAAAAAAAAAAAAAAAAAAATGAGAGTAGAGGGCCAGGTTTGGATGAGGAGCTGTGTTACAAGTTCATTTTGGGACCTGTTAAAATCAATGTGCTGGCAAGACATCCTAGTGGAAAGGCATATAAGGCTGGTTGAAATGTGAAACTTGATGGTCAGAAATATATCAGAACTTTATGGAAGTTATTCTCAGTATAAGTGACTGTTGAAGCCATTTAGGATTTTGTATTTTAAAACTACTTCCCTAACCTTCAAAGTTCTCAAGGACTTTCATTTCCTAGACTTATGACTGAAGGGGGAAAAAAAAAGCAAAATATGTAAAATCCTGCAGGCCATTTTTATGTGTTTCAATAGAAATTAAGGCCTCAGACAAGAATGTTTAAATTCTTCTGTTCAGTTTTAAAGTTTAGAGACATTATCATCTTTATATGTGCTACTGATATAACAATAAATAGTTGCTCTAAAGTATATATTAAAAACAAATTATGTCCTCAAATTAGGAATAGGCACTGTTTTCTTTTGAGAATATAATTTGCTTTTAACAGAGAAATGTCTTTTCTTTTTTGCATACATGTAATTTTTTTCACTTTTGTACCAGACTTCAATTAAAATTTTATTCACAATCAGGCATGTCATTTTATTTAAGTTACCTATTTAATCCAAATTGAAGTGTGTGCCCGAGAAGCCCTTTCCAAATAATTAGAAAGTTTCTTTAGTTTAACCTAGATCAAGTGCTTATATTTTAAAACTCACGTGAATAGGCTTCCTAGCAATTACCTGAAATCTGTCCCTGAGCTTTTGACATTAAACAATTAAGCTCTATTTCTTGACTTTCAATTAGTATATTCATATCCCACTCCATATTTGATAAGTTGATTAATGAATCACCGAGCAATTTCAATCCTGTCAAAATAACGAAGAATTCATGCTATTTGTTCTACTAACTAAATTTAAAATATTAATTCAGGCTCTGAGGCAGAGTTTAGTACTGGGAATCTTAAAGGAAGATGTGGAGTGGGAGAGAGAAGGGTAGGTGTTTCCAGAGAAGTTCTAGAGATCATGTTGGTAGGAGAGGTAGAGTAGGCAGATCCAGAGAGCTCACAATTCTGTATGCAATTGTTTTGGCTTCATGGTAAGAGTGTATAATATTTTTGACTATTGAAATGTTATAAAAATATTTGGTTCAGAAATATCCCCTTCAATTCCTCCAAATGCAAAGAACTGTTTTAATGATTCTGTTTGGAAATCAGGTGCTATATTCCTCTAGGAACCAATTATTCCTGCTGAAACATTTGTTTGCTGTCATGTAGACATGGGTTAGGTGACAGAAATCACAGAATTTCAAAAGATTAGCAGAGGAGAGAAAAAAAAAAAAAAAACCTTTAAAGAGCCTTAGGGGCAAACATAGAAACAACCCACACAGAAAAATTGAAGCCATGATGAAAAATTCCTCCTTTGATGTTTTACAGAGGCAAATAAAATGTGGAAATAATGTTGCTCAAAATAAATTTTCTTTTGTACTTGTATCAAACTACTTCTATATAGGATTACATACTGTGTGAGGTGAAAAGTAAAAAAGAATGTATAGCAATCGTTTTATCATGCAGTCAGATTTACTGATGTCACATATGATAGGATATAGTACCAACTGACTATTTTGGGGACAAAGGACATTTTTAGAGAATAAGCATCAGAAGGTCACCTAAACCTAAAATATTTAAAACACTAATGAATGTGAAAGATGATTTTAAAGAATTCTAAAGTCACTATTGGCTAGTTCTTTCTCTGGTGACTTGGAATTACAGGAAGGTCAAACTTCTATAGCTCACTGTAATGTCACTATAGTCATTAGCCAATCTTTTTCTCCCTCTTCAAATATTTTGAGGTAACCTTCCATGTCCAAGGCTATCGTACTTTAGTCTTACCAAGTGATACCATCACTCTCGCTGCCTCTCCAACATTTGGCACCTGAATATTTCAGTTAAATGGAAACCACTCACTCTTTCAATTTTCACCATGAACACATTTTGGCCAGACTATTTTTCTCCTATCTCTTCTCCAGCCATCTCCCAACCTCTAATTGTGCTTGTTCACTACTGGCTATACTTGCCCTTTGGCACAATTCTAGTCCTTCGCTCTTTTCCCTGAACTGTCATTTCTTCTGTGATGAGTCTCTTTACCCCTTTTCTCTGCTGTAAACCAGGGAACCTGTTATCATACATGAGCAAACTCTCCCCACTTCACCTCCTACCCTTGGAGAATGACATTTCTTTTCTAGAAATAGTCCTCCCATCATCTATTTCATCACATTCCCTTGTCTGAAATCCACAATCTCTTCCAAAATAGCACTTCCCCACAGGACTGTCCCAAGAGAGGGTTAATCTCTTACGGCCTGAGTTTCCAGCTCACTGCTCCGTTTTCTTAGTTACTCAAAGGATTGTTTGTGAGGTCCCAGCTTCTACCACGGAGTAAGACTACATTTTAGAGCATGAACATCACAGCTTTCTCCACATGTGCATCACCGGTTTTCTTAACGTCTGCAGTGCCCTCTACCTACCTCACTGTAGCACTTGGGTTTCCCTTTTCCCTTTCTTCCTTATTGTCTTAGTATTTGTGTATCATTCACACTGATGGCAAATGGTGCACTTTGATGGATCAAGTTCTTTGACTAAAATTCCCCATCATTCTTTCAAAAAGACTCAGATTCCAAGATCTCATTTTATGTCCCCCATTATCACATATTAATAAAGTCTATTTTAACTATTAAAATCATTGATTTAAAAAAATTTTAGAACACTCTTAATCAAATATCTGCCTTTTTAATGGTTGGTCACCCCCAGCACTTTGGTGCTGGGAAGTCACACGTATTTCCTTACTGCCCTTTTACTATTACATCTTGTTTACCAGCTCCAAGTAAGTCCTCACTACGTCCTAGCTATTCTTTTATTTATTTCTTCTTTTCTCCCAATTGTATTCTCCATAGTGGCTCTTTCAAATCTTTTCTGACAGTACTTAGGTGTGGAATCAGGGTCTGTGGATTCTCCATCTTTCTTATTCTTTTTTCAAACCAAAAATAATTTTCTCATAGATAATTGAGGTCATGCTTTCATCAATCCCAACAATCAGAAACCCCTCCACAGTGTCTGCGTATCATCACTTAATCATTTCTTATCTCTTCTCCAAAGAGAAGTGGTCACTCTTCTGCCTATTACAGTCTCATCCGGGGGCCTCGATCCCCCGCCCCTTTTATTTTTCCTTGTATGCTTTTACGTGACCTTTTTCAGGATGAATTTGGTGTAGAGGTTAAGAGCATGGGTTCTGGCACCAGGCTGCCTAAATTCAAATACTCATGCTGCAATGTGTTAACCATGAGAACTGTTATATAACCTTTATTAGTATCAGAATCCTCATCTGTAAAAGGGAAAGGATAATAACAGTACTTCTCTTATAGGGCTGTTGTAATAAATGAGACAATATACTTAAAATGTTTACATCAGTGGTGAGTATAGTGTTTTCTACTGTTATAAAAATATTTTTCCTAATTCCAGCACCTCCAATTTTTATATTCTGTCAGCTTCTTTATTACAACCTACTAAAATGGTCAGATCACTAATATTTTAAAAGAAAATTCTCCAGAACTGGCAAATTTAACTGAAATAAAACGACATCATAAAATATTTAACAAGACTTGCGTGTTTCCTTTTTTTGGATTTAGCATCACACATGTAATACACAATGTTTTTAGATCAATATACAGAAATCACAGTGTTTTAAAAAATTGTTCAATTAATGGGATGACTGCTTTATTTAATCTAGGTATTAATAGTTATAATGGGCGGAAATACTTTGTAGTCTTCCTCTTGATACTTAGATATTAAAATACTATCAAAGAGCATTCACATGTATTTACTATATCTGTAAACGTTTCTATGCAACTTTTAAAAATGCCTTTCATTTTTGGTTATTGGAAAGAGGAAAAAGTGTTCCTTTTAGCTGTTCAAATTTTGTATTCTGTTCTGCCTATGAGAAGACACATTATGTCTGGAATCCTAATCGAAGCAGATGAGTTTGTCTATTAGTTACAACTGGGCAGGTGCTAACTAGGCTCTCTGTCTCGCAGCTGCTACTGTGGTGTAGGTGTCCGGCTGTGACGTTCTCAGGAGACCCTCATGGGGTGATTTTCAGAGTTAGAGGATTCTGCTGGGCGTCCAAGTCTCTGAAGAACACTTTGTAGTTTGTTTCCATGTTTACCTTCTTAAAAGGCAATGAACATGTGCCTATGTGAATATTAGATATGCAAAGTAATACATGAATATACATGTAAAGAACATTGGAAAGCAAAAAGTTTCCCTATTGTGAAACTTTGCAATGGCTTCAGACATATAAGCAATAGTTTAAAGCCTTAAAAGGTCATTTGCAATTCATATTGAAGACTGTAGCTCTATTGCAGGCATTTTAAAAGGTTGTGTGCATCAGAGTAGAAAAAGAAATTGCCTTAATCTAAATATGGTCTTGCTACAACTGTCTGGGACAAAAATATGAAATTGGATTCTCTTACATTCAATATGCTCTGCCTTTGACTATTATTTACAACCCTAGTGGCACTGTTTCAAAAGTACATAGGGATTGTATGTTTAAATAATCAAGAATCACAAAAATAGTATGTTATGACAAGAAAAAGTCATGGTGAATAGTTTTAATGTCTAATGAGATTTATCTTTAAACTATTCAATAAATTCTTTATTTAAATCTAAGCTATTTAAAAAAACCTCCTTTTAGCAAAGTTTTGGTCTAGACGTACATGAAAGAAGGCTCTCTTGAGAAGTAAATAATAAAACTCAAAGGCTGAGCATGCATATTTTTCTCCTTTAAAATTTAATTTTAATGAAATTTCTACAGTGAGCTGCATTCAAATATAATGAAAACTGGCAACCAATTGTAGTAGAATAAAATGCATGTCAAATTTACTTGTCTTCAGTAATTCAGTTTTATTAATTTATAATTGAATTAGAATTTAATACTTGGGGAAAAAATTTTTTTCTGTGGAAAAATTCTAAAATGATCTGTTCTCATGTAATTTCCCAGTTGGAGACCTTTTTTTAAATGTCAGAAAATAGATCAACAGTAAAAATACTTAAGAAGAAATGTCATTTTCTATGGCTTGGATAATCGCACCTTAACCAACATTATAAGCTTATCAATATAATGGCCATAAATTTATTCCTTAACAAAGGAAGTGACTGTTTTATTTATCTTATTTACTTATTCTGCAATCTAAAGAACACTGGCATTTTATCAGGTGCATTATATAGTAGATGTATATTTTGAGCTTGTTTATTGAGATTATGCTGCTTTTTCAACTTGTCTAATTTCTTTTCTTACCATAGTTTAAAATATTGATGGTATGCTTTAGTTTTTGGTATACAATAAAAATCTTTCTGGTTGACTTATTTTCTTAGAGGTTTTCACAGTGTGTCACAGAGACTAAAATATTTAGATAATGATGATGATAGTCCATGGTACTCTATAGACATTATAGCACTGAGCACTTTATCTCTGCCCAATAGTACAGAGCTGAGTGTGATTCCTGCAGTTCCCAAGTGGGGAGAAAATATAATGTAAGTAATCAGGTTATCTAAGCATTCTAGTATTTAATAGCTCTTTTATAAACAGACTTTTTTCAGTAGAGACAAACCTATTCTATGAATCCAGCAACATATTCCGTGAATTTATAGAAATAGAATAATGTACAGATTATATTAGTTTCTGAATTTTTAATATGAACATTTCTGAAGCAGATAAGGCAAATACTACTCCCTTGTCATTTTTTTCTTTGTAAATTTTTGTGTGTGTGTGTGTGATACTGAAGTTATCATTTATTTTAACAGCAAGGCTACTGTTCTTGCCACTTGGGGCACAGGTGAGGAAGGCATACATAAAATAATTTCGGGAGGTATATCCTTGATGTTAGCTGCATAAGGCCTCCTTTCATTTGCTTACAACTTTCTTAGTGGGAAAAGATGGCTCACTCTTTGCCATCCTTTTACTTTTCTGCATTATGACACAGCACTGTTCTAACAAATATCCCACCTCATATTCTTAGGGGTTCTAATGCCCATCTCCATACAACATTACTGAGCCTTTGTGGATATTGGGTTAGTGATGATTTTTCTCCTGGGTGAAGAATAAACCCTGATATGGAGAATACTTCTATGATTACTGCTGATGAGTGAGTGAACTTCCATTGGAAAGTGGTTGCCTTTATGATAGGAATTCAGGAATCACAGGAAAGACATGTGACTACCTAAAATACATCCATCTCTCCTGCCTAAATTTTGACATTGTGGAACAAGGCAATTCCTATTACTCAGGTAATTTTAAAAAGCTCTAAAATTGAAACATCTCTGGGAACACATTCTTCCTCAATTTATACTAAATGTAAATATGTGAAATCATGGAAAGAGAGGCAAGGAAAGCCAAATGGCATTGATTTTGTAATATTAAAGAAGGGAGGGTAAAGAAGGAATAAAAAGATCGAAATCAATCTACATCCTTAAAATTAAAAAAAAAATACAGTAAGCACAGTCTTGAGAGATCTGTTATTTCTTTTTCTTTTACTAAGTTTTGAGTTTAGGGCAACCAGTTGATTTTCTGCAGTTGTTAAATAACTTGTCTATTTAATGATAAACCCTCTAGGCTTCCCTTTCCTTGATCAGACCTTCAGCACAACTTAACAGCCAGTTGAGAACACTGGTTTGAAATCATACTGCTCTATAGACAGTAACCCAGTTACTACACTGATATGTATAAATGTATAGATTGGAAACTATTAAATTTTGTCATTGCCCTGATGGTCAGTGACTGATCAAAGTCAATGAAGGAGGAAAATAAAATAAGTCTTTGAATGACAGGAGAGCATTAAAAAAAATAGAAGACATATCTTGCAAATATTTATGACATAGCAATGTAATAACAGGATTTTTTTCCCTCTTTTTTTCTCTTCCTTCCTCTTCTCTCCCTCCCCTTTTCACTCACTTTCTGTCCCCTTCTCCTTCATTTTTCTTCAAAAACAGTCACAGTCTACTGTAATTTCCTTTCTCTGAAGCTATAGGGAACTATTAAATGGCAACTCAAAACACCTGAAAAGTTGTTTCCTTTGAGGTTTGTTGATGTTTTGTTTTCGTCCTGACAGGAACATGCCAAGAGAAGGTATCAAAATAATCCAGGCAGCAGACATTGATCTGCAATTTTGATGGTTAATTAGTGGATCAGGTATCAACAGAAAGTGTGTAATTATTATAATCTGTGAAAATTAAGTCTCTTGCTATGTTCCTTACCTATTATTTAAGCTACAGCACGTGGCTATAATGAGTACAATGTGTAGAGAGCTACATTTATAAGCATAATAAATAGGAATCGGATGCAATTATTCTTGATGTTTCACAGAGTTGTGCTGAGAGCATGTGTTTAGCTAGTGATGCTTTGCTGAGTGCTTTTTGCTTGGGGCACTATAGCTTCCATTATTAGAAGGTTTTAGATTATGGTTCGTTTTGTATTTAAGCTGTTGACAATAATAATGGTTATTGCTATCAAGATAATCTGCAAGTGACAGTAATTTTAATGCTCCTCTTCTTGGTGTAAAGCATTAGAGTTCCAGCCATGTAGTTAAGAGTGTAACTCTCTGGTTTTCTTTTTATATACGTTCTTTGGAAAATGTTAAATACTTACAGGAATAATATAGTATTCCTTGTTACGTAGTGAATTTATTTCTGTAATTTATAGCTGAAGAGAAGGAAATTTTAGCCTTTCCTTTTCCTTTCTCCACCCAGAGTTTTCTTCTTCATGTTCAAAAATAAGTAATAGAAAGCTTGAGCCACCCCATGATATTATAATAGTAAATGTTTATATCTTAAAACAAAAAAGAATTTCCTCTCTAAAAGAAATTGCCTACAGGAGACCTAGGAAGTAATTTCTTTTGATATGAAATTTAGGAACCTCATGTTTAGTCCCAATGAGTAAATAAAATGTGTTTGGAGGATGAAAATCACTGCTTCCTCCCACATTTCCTAACCATAATTAGTGGTGTTAGAAGTGGGGAAATATCTGATCTCAGTATTTTTTGTCCGCTAAAACAACACTGGTTTGCTAGAATATATTTTATGCGTAATAAATCTGCAAGTTAAATAGACATGAAAAAAATGGCTAAAAAAAAAGACTACAAATAAAGGAAAGTGTTTTTTAAAAGTTTCAACTTTAACAAAAACAAAATATCCTGTTATTGACTTTTTTTAACCTTTTCCTACTAACTGTATCATTTGGGTCACTGGTGAAGTCACTAGTGTAATAATCTGGAAATATGTAAATAATGATTTAGAATCTTCATAAGGTGAATGTTCATAGTAAGTACAATTGGGCTTTGGCCTGTAGCTGGAAGAAGAAAGATTAATTCCCAGAAGGGAAATAAAAGTAAGAGATGATAGAAATGACAGGCCTGGTTTGACCAAAAGTATTAAGGATGAAAGATGGAAGATGAAAGAGCAATCTTAGGAGATGTCTAACACTAAAGTATTCTAAATAGGCTATAGCCATCTCACTTTGCATATTAAAGCCAGTATGTCACAGAGTTTTCTATTAGCTTTTTTCTTTTCTTTTCTTTTTTTTTAGTTTTGCTTCATTTTTTTAAATACAAAATCAGACATGGTCATTTGGTAGGGGCACAGGTGTGAAGAGATAGCACTACATTTACTGGAGCTGAAACTTAAGAAGAGTTTTGAGATACAGCCAGCCTAAATATGCACTGCTAATAATTTTTAGCATTTTCTTAATTTTTAGACACTCTCTTCTCATCATAATACATATATAACTACATGTGGTTATATATAATTATAAATAGTCATATATATGCATTACATATGTAATGTATATACTGTATGTTATAGCCATGTATATGTATTATATATTAATGTAATACATACACACTTATATATAGTTATATATATATTACATATGTAATATATATTAGGATTAACATAGCTTCAAATTCTCAGCTCCTCATACATGGAGTATTTCAGCTTGTTTTTGTTTTAGAATATTCTCAAAGTTAATAGTGCTAAATTTCTATGTAAAATGGCTTGATGCTGCTGACATTTAACAGACTATGTTTTCTAATATGAAAATTAGAATATTGGATTCCAAGTCAAATTTGTGTCTTAATGTGATTTTGTAAGTATACATACATTCTATTAAATGTATTTAAAATATATTACAATTTTATAAGGTAAAAGACTAAAACAAAGATAATTCTAAAATTTAAACCTAATAATGTGCATGTGAATGCATGTGTGCATTAAGAGATAGAAGGATGAAATACAGAAAAAGGAAAAAAGAAAATGCAAGTGGGTGAAGAGGGAAAAACAATTCAGCTTATAAATCCTATAATTGGAAGAAGAGAATCATAATCATTTATTGAACTTGAAAACAGTTTGCGTTCAAAGGATGGCAAACGTTTCTTATGTACTTACTGCCTCTAACGTAGAAGATCATTTTTGACTTGTATGAGTAATTTGAATGATCTGCTTGAGGGACAGGTTGATTAATATAAAAAAAGTGTTCTGAAACAATTTAAAAAAATTCAGTGAGCTCTCTGAAGTTGTTAATGGGGCATGACAATATAAGGTTGAGGATCTGAATATATGTACTGGCCTTGCTCACTGATTCCTAGTAAAGAGAAGTTTTAGAATATTTTAGAGGATTTTATAATGGAAAGTTTTAATTAAAACCTGAAAATAAATCACTTTTGGTGAAGTTGAGTACATTTAAAGTAAATGAATATAAAATGTTCCCAAATACTTTAAACTATAAATAACAAATGAGTTCCTATAACTAAATAATTTCTGTGGATCTAAGCTTACATCATTTAAAAATGTTTTTCTGCTTACTTCTACCTGAGTTAAAACGTCTAGGCAAATACGTGATGTTAGGGCAATTAGTAAAGTAAAATTGATCTAGCTATTTTGAGACCGACATAATAAATATGTGTTACTTAAGAGCAGACCTACAGTTTATATCTTGAGCCTGCTAAGCTATCATGAGTAATCTTTCATGATAAAAAGATACAGATATTTGATCTCTTTCAATGGAAAGCATAAAGATACATCAATACAGTAATATACATTAAATGTTCAGATTTAGTGTTTTAGTAGTTTTTTGTGTTATCTAAAGTTCACAGGATTTACTAAGTCTTAGGCCAAGACATCTGAATAGGATTTTGGTGAGAAATCTATGCTATGGAAACATATATTTAGTCTGACAGTGAAGAAAAACATAATAAAATAAGGTCAGATGTGTGGATTCTATGTCAAATAGACTTAACCTAATTAATGTCCCCCACGAGCATGGACTGACCAAGGTCATAATCATCCTTTAAAAGTAACCTTAAATACCACATTTCTGCAAGCATTATTTAATGTCCTAGAGTTTAATAACCCCTTTTCCAGGTTTACTTGGCACCCTGTCCACCTCTTGCCTAACACTTGCACAATATTGGACTTTGTTTGACTTAAATATCTGCCTCCTCACTAGACAGTTAAGCCCATAGATAGGAAAAGTATCTAGTACACAAATTTGGCAAATGTATAAATGGGTGATCAAATGAAATATATATGTCATGATATTAGAAGAACCACTCATTCTGTCTTCTGAAGATTGTCTCCTTCAGAATTGTGAGTCACATAAGAAGGTCTCTGACTTTGTTACAGCATCAGGGTCAGTGATTATGATGCTGGTCCGAAGAACCCAAAGCATGCTCCTCCCAAACCACCACTAACTTTAAATCCATATAGGCTGGTTCTGATTGCCTAATGTCTTGAGGCAGTATTCTGATATACATCTTCTGATGTACATTGGTAGGTATTATTTATATGTATGGAAATATGTGTGATTATGTATGATTCTATGTGTTGCTTGGCAGTTTGTTTTTTGGTTTTGTCTAGATTCACTCATGTGAACATGTCTGACAGTTAACACTGCCTGCTGGCTAGGGTACCTCGTGTCTCCTCCACATGGTCTCTTATCGTCCTGTAGGCTAGACTGTCTTCCTTACATAGAGGTCTCAGGGCAGCATTCCTGAAACTCAGCAGTGCCCCTTATACCACATGCAGTTGGTCAAAGTAAGTCACAACACAAGCCTGGATTTAAAGGGTGGAGATACAGATATCATCTCTTCATGAGAGAAGCCATAAAATAATGCAGCTATGTTTTCAATCTAGTACAGGATTCTATTACACACTTAGTGGTTTCCAGTACTTA
This sequence comes from Balaenoptera ricei, assembly GCF_028023285.1. Lineage (NCBI taxonomy): Eukaryota > Metazoa > Chordata > Mammalia > Artiodactyla > Balaenopteridae > Balaenoptera > Balaenoptera ricei. The sequence goes on from NC_082641.1 coordinate 67,892,719, forward strand.
ACATCACATTCATTCTCTTAAGATTGGCTACTATTCATGCAGAGGGTAAAATCATATCATTTGCTGTCATTGTGCTTATTCTTTTTCCCTAGGGTTTCCCTTATTGACTTCCATGAATCATCCGTCATGACCAAGTCACACCTTTCTATTTTCATAATTCTGGTTATTCTACTTTACATAGAAAAATGGGGCTATGACAAAACATTTACTTATTTTTTAATGAACATTCTAGGTGAATAAAACAATGTATTTCTCAACACTGTCTCATATGATTATGAGAAAATGATAGAGAAAAAAATCCTAAATAATAGTATAAAGCACTTGGAACAGGATGCCAAAAGGGTTTTTTTTTGTTTTTTTTTTTTCCCCTGTTTTCTCATGATTTCCCTAAAGAACCAAAAGTAAGGACAGCAGGACATATTATTCTTGGAATAATTATTCTAAAGACCATTATTCTAAAGACAGCTCCAAGGGATTGCCAGATGATTCTTCCAAGTTTACTAGGACATCGCCAAACCTGTTATCCTTATACTCAATAACCAAGCCAGTCTATAAAATGAACCTGAGAAGACACTTCACTAAAGTAGGGGGCACTTAGGAGGACTGTTTTGTAGGCATGGCAGCTAGTGTTGTGTTTCAGGAAAACACATCTAGCAGAGGGTGGAGGGCAGTGAGAGGGAGGCTCCAAAAGAATCAATGAATAAGGCTGCCAGTGCCAGTCAGATGAGATTGGCTTCATGCTTTCCATAAAGCTGACATGCAAAGGATATCCCTGGGCTCCCACCGGACTGGAGCGCAGTGGAAGAATTACTGAAAACTTGGAGGCTGAGGGATATATGAGAGTGTTGAGACTGACACATTTTGCCTGAAAAATTCTGGAAGTCCAAGGCTGCCTGGAGTAGTTCTTAACAGGAAGGAAAAGAGAGAAAGCAGCAAAAGTGGAGCAGCCTGCACTTCCACTCTGTGATTTTCCATTGGGTTAGGTGGATGGTTTGAAAGGAAACCAGGTTTGAGCCAACTTAAAATTACCCCACTCAAAAGAGTAACTTTTTTTTTAGAGTAACAGAACTTCTGTAGGAGGAGGCTCTGGGTACACTGCTGGGAGCAGGAGGGGAAGGAGGTTGGAAGAGGTTAGGAAATTTCATAAAACAAGACCCACAGGACTTTGATGGACCCACAGATGTAGCTTACATGAGGAACTGCTTTGGAACACCTACTATAAAGGGGGCGTCCATGGCCATATTACAGCAGAATGAGTGTTATAAACATCCTGCTTGAAACTGATCTTAGTTTCTCTATTTAAATAGAATCTCAATTTCCTGACGTTTCAACTTTTATGCTGCTTAACATCTGCTGTATTTTAAGAAATGACCAATAACACATTTTACTAAGACATAACTTAAGCAGGTCTCTCTCCTAGTTAAAGACAATAACTTGACACTATTGAGCTGAATAAACTGAACGATATGGCCATTCCCATATGAGGTTCAAACGTTATCATTTTAGATTCTTCTCTTTTATGTTGAGAGTCAATACATTTACAAGGAGTTATGACAGCTACAACAGCTATAAATCTAAACACTGGGCCATAGCCTGGTGGTAAAAATAGATTACAGATTAAAATTTCTCCAGCTTTTCGCTCAAAAGTGTACTCCATCTTTAGATGGATTATATAAGTACAGTTCCAATGCCTATATACCTCTCTTCCAGGAGTCATTTCAGAAAGTGTGAAGGATATTATCTCTTGTTGTTAGAGTGATCCAGGACAAAAGAATAGAAACATGAGTTTGGACTTACTGTGGACCTTTTGTATAGTTTCCCCCCTTTTCTTCCTCTTCTTGCCTTGTCTCCCATGCCCACACTGTCCCACGTGTTATTCCATTCCTCAGTTGTCCCCTTCCTTTATGTTGCTTTTTAGCTGCCCAAATCAGCACTATGAGACATCTTATTCCCTTCTCTTCATCCAAGGACCAAATTCTCTTTTATACCTCTAAATGTTGTCCCACCTGCCATGAATCTCAGACCCTCTGCTCCTGGCATGGGCTTAGGCATTTTAATGCTCATGACAATACACTGTGCTTGATAAGCTCACACTCAAAGACACCCAAAAAGGTTCTATTCACAGATCAACACAGAACATATTTCAATACCCCCAGGGACCACTTACTACACTTTAACAACATATAATGATTTCCATGATTTTTTTTTTTTTTTTTTTGCTGTTCCAGGATTTTTTTTTTTTTACATATTTATTGAGATGTAACTGACATACAATAATTACTAAAATTTCTAATTTTATCACCAAGTAAATAAATGCACAGCCACTGGGTTTATCATTCTGTGAAAGCCAGATTCACAAGTGGTAGTCAGGGTGGCCCCCACGGCAAAGGAGCTATGACACTGGACTCCAACTCTCAAGAGCTGAGGGTTCATCTCCTGACTCGATTCAGAAGAGGTAATGACAGTCTGCCTGGAGGGAGCTTGCATCTCTGATTTAATGCGTGATATAAAAGAGAGAAGAGCCAGAGACACTGAATTTTTTTGTAGAACAGTTGGTTACTATGTGTATTTAATTCACAGAATCTTTTAATTCAAATGGATCATGGAGATCATTGAGTCCAACCCTCTTACGTGCATGACTCCCTTCAACAAAATCACCAGAAAGTGGTAATTTGATCCTGCTTGACTAACTCTGCTAATAAAAACTCCCTAAATTTGTGAGGAAGCCTATTCAATAATTAGAGCTTTGTAATTATTCAGAATCTTTTCTTTATATATGACCAGTCTACTTCAGTAGACTCAGTTCTCTCTCTCTCACACACACTCACCTTTTATCTACAGACCTTCAAAAGGTACAGTTATATTCTCTGTAATTCTTTTAACCAGGCCACTCTCTGAATTAGTAAAATGTCTATCTTTCCCCAAACAATGGCAGCAAAGGCAACATAAAATATGTTCAGCAATTGGTGCTCTGCATGGCTTGTTACATATAATTCCTAAAATCTCATTTTACCAGATAAAGAAACTGAAGTACAGAGAGGCCAACAACCTGCTCAGGATCACACATCACACAACTAAATGTTGGTGTGAAGATTAAATTCCAGGTATTCTATCTACATGGCCAGTACTCTGAGCCACTTCATTTTGCTGACAAAAAAAAGAATGCTTTCCTTATTAAAAATTTTATGTAAGACTTTTCATTTTCTGGGAAATTAACTCAAAATTCAAGAAAAAGGAAGACAAAATTAAAATAGAAATGAAAAATAAGAGTCTGTAATAAAGAAATGATTAGGGAAATACAACTAGTGTACATAAAAAAATCAATAGATATACCTGTTACTCCTCAATGGATCAGTATTTTATTAATGAATTCCCCCAAATATAGTTGAACTCAAAAGGAACAGAATGAAATTTGAGGAACTATCAATCCAGGCAAAGGGTAAGGAAGTGAGTAAGTAAATACATGAAATCACCACGGATCTATCTATGCTATAGTTTCTCCACGTTAAAAACAGGGAGCAATAGCACCTATTTCACAGTGTTATTGTAAGGATTAAATGAGTTAATATATGTAAACCATTAGAACAGTGCATGGCACAGATCCTTTCTCAGGATAATACAGAAAGAGGATAATATTAAAAATTATTGCTCAGGGTCTCTGTGTGTGTCATTTACTTGAGTCTTAGCTGGCACTTAGTTTCTGCCCATCACTTCACACTTGGTCCTCTAATCTTCAGTCAATCATTTCTAAATGATTCTTTGTGATCGCATTATAATTTGCAAGCTGATTTACAAGTCCTATGTCTGTGGGAAATGCCATGATATTTTCAATATGTTCCACTTAACAAATTTGTTGCACAGTAGGAAACCTAAGCCAATCATTCTTTCATGATATAAATTTGCATAGAAAGGAGATGTCCACGTCAGTCTTTTGAAAGTTGTGGGCTTCACCCTGTTTATTAATGGAAAAATGTCAAGAAGCAAATTTTAAAGCAATATTACCTCTGTCCTTTGTCCCTTGTTATTGTTTGTAGAATTTTAAATGCATACTGTGTAAGCACAAACAAAAAGTACATCACAGGGAAATGAGTTTTTTCAACAAATATATACACCACTTTTAGAATTCACCAACATTAAGTATCTTGCTCATATCAGCAGGAAATACTTATTTGTTATCTTCCCTACCTTTAGGGATGTGTATTAGAAATATAAACTGGTTAGGAGAACAGAGGTATTCTGTATTCCTAAGCTTACTAGACACCATGATGTCAGCTTCTACAACCATTTTATTGCATTTCACAACACAACTCAGAGTTGGTATTTCTATTGCCATTTTTAATGAAGAAGAATGTGGTGGTTGGAGAAATTTTATGACCCTCCTGAGGCAGCACTTTCAGCATCTGAGATTGACTCTTCTGCCTACAGCTTCAAGTTCCTTCCAAAACACTTAAACAATGGGATCTATTGAAGACTTCCAAATAAGGAACATTATGATCAGTTTCCTTATAACCCTTCCTTGCTGCATGTACTTGCCCATTCATATCCTTTGTCTAATTATCTTAACAAAGTTTTAGATTTTTTTCTATACTGATATGCCTTTTACTTGGAAACAGCTATTAAAATAACATCTACATCAGAAATTCACAGTACAAGTGAAAATCCTAAAGCCCAATATAATAAGATTTATATATTTTAGAGGTAAACAAAGGTCATCTGATATTTCATAATTAAAATTTAACCTTACACTTTCATCAACATCAAAATGAAACTCTCCCTGTACTTGGAGAATATTTAAAGAATTCTTCTTTAATTTCTACATTAATATAAATGTGGAATAGAGTCTGATAAGAGGTTGAAAGGTAAAAGCCTAAATTAACAGGTCATTTGAAGACTAAGAAGGTTAAGGCTGTGCCTCGGATGGAGAAGTTAACCAAACTGGCTACTCGAGAAACCAAGATGAATGCCACTTAAGACAGCCTCGTTGAGGACAGAATGGAAATTAAGTGATGACTAGATGATAAATGACACATTTCTATGACTCTAAGACACCATCAACTTAATAACAACCTTTCAGAAGTGATGTGTCACAATTTGGGATATGTTAAAATATGCAACTCAGTGGTGGGGAGAGAAACCCTGTTCTTGAAATACCTACCTGTCTTAAAAAGGGTTGAGGTAGGTAGGTAGTGTGAAACTCAGGCTAGAACTCATTTTTCCCAGCCCTTCTGATACATTTGTAAATACCCAACTCCTACATTAAATCTGTCTCCCCTTTAAAATACATGAAGTATTTCCTATTTTCTTTACTGAACCTGACTGATTTAGTGCTTGGTACTAAATGTTTTCTAGCAACAAATAGTGTTGAGCTGCTTTTCGTGGGAAAATGGTACACTATACCGGAAGTCCACAGCATAAGAAGGCTGATGAGTTTCTTAGATTATCTTACCCGGAATGAAGTAGTCACCCGGAATGAAGTGCCTATTAAAGACAAAGCATTGGTGAACCAAGTGGCTGCTGCAACAGATCATTAGAGTAGGAATGGTGTTTACAAGTGCTGTGGGATAGGCAGGCAACTTTTGATGGCCCTGGAAACCTACAGAAAGAAAATGTCCTGGCTGGGGTTTAAATTCTTGGCTTGAGAAATACACAGAGGTCCAAGGAGCTACTGTGACTATACTAATGTAATCTCTTATCTCTATAGTCACAGAAACTGATGTAGCTGGAAATCAGACACAAATTTAATTCATATTCTTCCCAGGTTTCCTATGTAAAACTTAATGTATTAACTGGGAAATGACTGAAGCTCTCAGAAATGAAATGAATGAAACATTGGGTAAATTAAGATGAATATATACAGTCTGATATTTCAAAACCAGTGAATTCTCTGGCAGGCAGAAGCAGCCTCTCACTCTCTATCTCTCAGGCTTCCAATCTTTTGAGGCTGGGCCTCACTTGTCTAAAGGTCCCAAAATGATTATACCTGACATAATTAGGTTGTAAACAAATTCCATTTTCCTAAATGCTCTTTCTGTACTATATCCCATTTCTTCCATATTTTAAACTAAAATCAGATACTAGCATGATTAAAGAACCAAAGGCTTAAACATCCAAAGAGTTGTTGTAAGACTGTAATATATTAGTAGAATGCTGGAGAACATGTGTGGGAATAGATCCTAAGAATGAGGCACTAGGGAAAAAGGAACATAATGTTGGGTTTAATCTAATGTATCTACATAGATAACATTACCAGAAAATCTAGATTTCAAGATGTGGCTAGAGCAGCCTGTAGTAGTTGTAACTTCGGTTCATAGGTTAACTGAAATTTAAACCTAACTATGGCTTGTAAGAATGGCTATCATCAAAAAGAAGACAAGTAACAAATGTTGGCAAGGATGTGGAGAAAGGGGAACCCTTGTACACTGTTGGTGGGAATGTAAATTGGTGTACCCACTATGGAAAACAGTATGGAGGTTTCTGAAAAAGCTAAAAATAGAACTACCATATGACCCAGCAATTCCACTCCCAGGTATATATCCAAAAAAACAGGAACACAAATTTGAAAAGATATATGCACCCCAATGTTCACTGCAGCATTATTTATGATTGCCAAGGTACGGAAGCAACCTAATGCCCACCAACAGATGAATGCATAAAGAAGATGTGACTATAACACACACACACACACACACACACATACACACACACAATGGAACACGATTGAGCCATAAAAGAAATGAAATTTTGCCATTTTCAGCAAGATGGACTTGGATGCCATCATGCTAAGTGAAATAAGTCAGACAGAGAAAGACAAGTACTATATGATATCACTTATATATGGAATCAAAAAAATACAACCAACCAACCAGTGGATGTAACAAAAAAGAAGCAGTCTCACAGGTATAGAGAACGAACTAGTGGTTACCAGTGGGGAGAGGGAAGGAGGAAGGTACAATACAGGGGTAGAGAATTAAGACTATTAAAAACTATTAGGTATAAAACGAGGTATAAGGATATATTATACAAAATGGGCAATATAGCCAATATTTTAAAATAACTATAAATGGAGTATAATCTTTAAAAAGTGTGAACCACTATATTGTACACCTGAAACTCATAATATTGTACAGCAACTATGCTTCTATAACAGAAAAATAAAAATGAAAAAAAAACACTAACTATGGTTATAATAAATGGATTTGAGAACCTAAAACTTCATATGTTTAGTGTGAATGAAGGGGTTCAATGGTTCCATTGCCTATTTATTTCCTGAGAAGGTAAAAAGGACAATTATTTTGCCAATGCACTAAAAAAATACACTGGTGAGGGGTGCACTAGCATCCCTGAATAGCACCATAGTGTCTGTTTTCTATCCTCCAGGGATGAGGGTAAACAATGCTACCACTGAAATAGGCATCTCTGTTTCAATGTGCATGGGAGACTCTAGAATGTCAGAAGACAAATAGCAACTTAACCAGCAGGGGAGTTGTGCATGTAATTTGTGTAATAGGTATTCAACAGGAAACAAAATCAGAATGATTATATCCATAAGGATAGCTGAGGTAGATAAGTAACCTGCAATTCTTAGGGGAACGTGACTATGTCCCGTCATACTATTACACCTAATAATTTATTCACAAAATTGTTACTTTCTGTCTCTGTGATTTAGAGGTTTTCTGCATTAGTGGTGTTAGTATTCAAGGTCAGAGTGAGTTCAAAGAGGTAACAACAATTGTTCTATCTGGTCTTTTGGACTTTCCTATGCTTCTGAATCCACAGATTGATTTTTTAAAAGTAGTAGTGTCACGGTGGGGTGATTGCTTCTAACCATCAGAGGAAAATACCATTACTGCTACATATGGGAGCAGGGAGGAGTATAATGTATATTTCTTGAGCAGTTAGTTCTCTAGGAAATCTCTCATGTGTCCACAGTCAGTGACAAATTTAATGCAAGACTATCACAATGTAGTGATACCAAGTGCTCATACTTCTAGAGAATTAACAAACAGGAAAGATACCAAGCGCTCATTCTTCTTCAGAATAAACAAGTTGGTAGACTATCATGTAGAGAACCTTGATCAGTTGAGGTTCTAGATGCAGGTGAAGGGAACAGCAAAGGGGTAGAAGATGAATGTTATATATGGCGATTCTGGCTGTGCCCTCAAGACCATTTTCAAACATGAGGACTTTTACTTATAACGATGTTCTGTTTCTTGCTGTCTTCACCTTTGCTTTGTATTTTTCCTTCCTTGCTCCTTCCAATATTTATATGTTTAACAACTTTTCCCCTCCCCCTCCAGTGGCTTTATATACTGTATGTGTAGAGTCATTAAATTAATTATTTACTCTAAGTAATATGATATAAAGGCATTATTGTGAACAGAAGAGGGATGGACATCACTCAGAAATGAATAAATTTACTATTGGTACTTTGTGTAGCCCATTTTGGGGAAATGGTGAATGCTTTTATTTGGTGATACATAATTTCTTACTTTAGGTAAGAATATGTTGTTATTGCTATGGTTGTAGTTTGGAAGCTTAAGTCAATGTAGTTTCCCTGGTGTACTAGTGCTGTAGAGTTCTCAGTCATTCCTAAGGCTCAGTCTAAGGCCCATTTCTCCATTCTTTCCAAAGATTGTGTAAGTACCTGATTTCCTATATTAAATCCCTCTCTGCGTAGCACAGCTAGGGTAGTTTTCTTATGTTGAAACTTAGTTAAGGCAAGGGTGGACTTTGTTTAATGAAAATCCCCATTCTCCTACAGAGATTCACAATGGATTTAAATATGCAAAAGTGTGTTTTGAAAATAGTTTAGCAGTAGGAACTAGAGAAAGATTAATTACTCTGCAAAATGCAAAGAAAATAATTTGAATTCCTGGGTAATTTACAGAATAGAAATGACAGAAGAAATGAGTTAGCGAAATGACATGAAGATGGAGCAACAATCTAGAGTGAAATGAACTAAAGAATAAATATTTATAGTGGAGGGATGGCTGAAGGAACTCATATGAGGCTTGTTTACAATCTGCATTGATATGTTTTTTAAAAAAACAAAAACATTCTTATGAGACCTCTTCTCTACCACCTCCCCTGAAAATAAAAATAACTTCGCTGAAGTCTGTTCTATTCACAAATGCCCTGTGAATCCAAACTTTTTAAGAAACTGAGACAGGGCTTCCCTGGTGGTGCAGTGGTTGAGAGTCTGCCTGCTAATGCAGGGGACACAGGTTCGAGCCCTGGTCTGGGAAGATCCCACATGCCGCGGAGCAGCTGGGCCCGTGAGCCACAATTACTGAGCCTGCGCGTCTGGAGCCTGTGCTCCGCAACAAGAGAGGCCCGCGCACCGTGATGAAGAGTGGCCCCCGTTTGCCGCAACTAGAGAAAGCCCTCGCACAGAAACGAAGACCCAACACAGTCATAAATAAATAAATTAATTAATTTTAAAAAATTAAAAAAAAAAAAGAAACTTGCTTTTTAAAAATAAAAAAGAAATTGAGACAAAGCTTAAAATTTACACAAAGAATGAAACAAAGACAGAACTCTCAAGACAGAGATGTAATACACAACCTTTTTGAGGCAGAAGGAGACATTTGAACTTGAAGTCATTAAGAGAATATAGGTCCCTCTAGCAATTTATAGAAATCTTGGACAAGGTTTAAACTTCCATATGGATGTTCATGGAAAGATGAATTCAGAATGATATACAAACATTTAGGAAGCATCATAAAATTAGGGAAATTTTATCTACTCTGTATTCTTCTGCTGTCTTTTCCTCAAATAAAGATCTTCATAGATATCTTCCAGTGAGAAAGAATATTTAAATGGGTTAAAACGAATGTTCCATCGTCTTAGCATTGATAAATTAAAAGAAAACAAAAACAAAAAATGTTTAAAAAGTATTCATTCTTTAACTCATGAATTCATGCATAAGCATTTTTGAATATCTACTTCTCTGCTATATGGGGAATAGGACATAACTCTAGTGCTCTAAAGGTTCTACTGCATATATCGAGGAGTAAATAGGTAATTACAATATTGGTGGAAGAACTAAGACAGAGGACAATGCAGAATACTGGGGAAGAACCAAGGAGGAGGTCTGATACACCTTCTCAATGAGGATGATGCTGAACTGTCTTGAAGATTGAGAAAGTCAGCCAAGTATAGAGGAAGGATGAGCCTGAGTCAACCAGACAAAACAGTGTTTGTAAAGACACAGGAGTGTGACAACTGCACATAGTTGGTAGGCTGGAGAACAAGGTCAAAGTTGGGGACTAAAGGATTGCTACAGATAATGAAGAGTATAGATTTTATTCATAAGGCAACAGTAAGCAATTAAAGGATTTATATGAGAGTAATATCAGGTTGTATGAAAAATGCCTTGAAATGTATAAGATCAGAAACAAGGAGGCCAGTTAATAGTATATCATAATAATTCAGGTGTCATTAATAAGGGCATGAAATTAAGTAGACCAGTGATGATGAAGGTGGTTACCAATTCTAGAGACATTAAGAAAATAAAACAGACTGGACATAATGATAGACAAGGGTGGAAAGGAAAGCAAAGAGCCATGGATAAATCCTAGGTTTCTGTCTTGTAGTTAATAGTTGATGCAATGATGGTAATAATAAATATGAAGTTACTGAAGTAAAAAAACAAACAAAAAACAACAAAAAAAAACAACTTCTTTTGAAATTATCTGTTACACTGGACTAAAACATTAAACATAAAGCTCTTGTGTCCTTAGGGCTGGGAAAATATTTCATGGTAAATTAGCATGTAAACATTTACAGTTGCCTCATCTTTTTAAATACTTAATCCCAGCAGGCAAGTGTGCTTTCATGTGTAATAACTGTCCCCTCCCATTAAATCATTTTCTATAAGGATCCAAATCCAGTTTTACTAGAGACAGAGTACTTACAGCTAAATGAGTTATAGGTGTGCCAATATCACATGCAACCTCTAAAAGAACAGTGGATGTAGGTATATAAGAATTATTTAATGTGATAAGATGCATCTCATATAAAAAAGATCCATTCATTCATTCATTCTCAGGGGTCATATTTGTCAAACTGTCTCCACATTATTGCAAGATCCTGAATCAAAATAATTTAATTGGAATAGATTTTGATGAGGAAATGGCCAATAAATAGCAGAGGCATTAAATGTTAAAGTGCTAGGTAGAGTAGACAAGAAGCCATTCACACTCCTTTTTCTATAATGACCTGTCCAGAGTTTTGTTAATGTGAAAAGTATCCTTAAAAAATGAAATTAGATTGTGATGTCTCAGAAGAAAATAATTCAGTGTTTTGGAGAGTGTAAATTATTTACCAGGTAACGAAATCAGTGACTCATGACACTCATTGGTGGAAAAACTGAACAAGAACCTGAGATCCTACTTTCTGCTTGTTCACAGCCTAAAATCTCCCTGGAATGTGAAAGATGATTAGAGGGATATACAACTTACCATCTGGCTGAATTCCAGGTGGTGGCCTAGGATGCAGATTCAGGAGAAACCCAAGATATTATTCCTGTGAATAAGGTAGACATGTGTTCTACTGGACAAAGATATTTGAAGAGATAGGTACATCAGTAGAGGCATGCAGACCTAAGGAATTGAGAATACATAAGGTCCATTCTTCTTGTGAAGGTCTTGTCTTAAATTTTCTAACTTTATTAGAACTAATAAATGAATTCAGCAAGGTAGCAGGATAAAAGATTAATATACAGAAATCTTTGCATTTCTTTATACTAACAATGAAATATCAGAAAGAGAAAGTAAAACAAAAAACAAAAAACAATCCCATTTAAAAATCACATCAAAAAATATAATAAACCTAACCAAGGAGGAAATAAAGCTAACCAAGGAATAAACCTAACCAAGGTTAGGAATAAACCTAACCAAGGAGGTGAAAGACCTATATGCTATAAAACATTAATAAAGAAAAGTGAAGATGATTCAAAAAAATGGAAAGATACCCCATGCTTTTGGATTGGAAGAATTAATATTGTTAAAATGACCACACTACTCAAAGTAACCTATGGATTTAATGTGATACCTATCAAATTATCCATGACATTTTTCACAGAACTAGAATAATCCTAAAATTTATATGGAACCACAGAAGACCCAGAATTGCCAAATGCAATCCTGAGGAAAAAGAACAAAGCAGGAGGTATAACCCTCCCAGACTTCAGACAATACTATAAAGCTGCAGAAAACAAAACAGTGTGGTACTGGCACAAAAACAGACATGTAGATAAATGAAACAGAATAGAGAGCCCAGAAATAAACCCATACACCCATGGTCAATTCATCTTTGACAAAGGAGGCAAGAATATACAACAGAGAAAAGATAGTTTCTTCAGCAAGTGGTGTTGGGAAAGCTGGACAGCCTCATGTAAATCAATGAAATTAGAACACTCATACCATACACAAAAATACACAAAGATACCATACCATACCATACCCAAAAATAAACTCAAAATGGCTTAAAGCCTTAAACATAAGACATGACACCATACAACACTTAGAAGAGAATATAGGCAAAATATTTTGATATAAATCATATCAATGTTTTCTTAGGTCACTCTCCCAAGGCAATAGAAATAAAAGCAAAAATAAACAAATGGGACCTAATCAAATGTATAAGCTTTTGCACAGCAAAGGAAACCATAAACAAAATGAAAAGTCAACCTATGGACGGGGAGAAAATATTTGCAAACAATGCAACTGACAAGGGCTTAATCTCCTAACAAACAGCTCATATAACTCAATATCAAAAAAACCCAAACAACCTAATCAGAAATGGGCAGAAGACCTAAACAGACATTTTTCCAAAGAGGACATACAGATGGCCCAGAGGCACATGAAAAGATGCTCAACATCACTAATTATTAGAGAAATACAAATCAAAACTACAATGAGGTAACACTTCACACTGGTCAGAATGGCCATCGTCAAAAAGGCTACAAATAATAAATGCTGGAGAGGGTGTGGAGAAAAGGGAACCCTCCTACACCATTGGTAGGAATGTCAATTGGTACAGCCACTATGGAGAACAGTATGGAGGTTCTTTAAAAAACTAAAAATAGAGTTATGTATGATCCAGCAATACCACTCCTGGGTACATATCTGGAGAAAACGTTAATTTGAAAAGATATATGCACCCCAATGTTCATAGCAGCACTATTTACAATAGCCAAGACATGGAAGCAACCTAAATGTCCATCAACAGATGAATGGATAAAGACGATGTGGTAAACATATACAATGGAATATTATTCAGCCATAAAAATGAATGGATTATTCTATTTGCAGCAATATGGATGGACCTAGAGATCATCACACTAAGTAAAGTAAGTCAAAGACAAATATTACATGATATCACTTATATGAATCTAAAAAATAATACAAATGAAGTTATTTACAAACCAAAACAGACTCACAGACATAGAAAACAAACTTATGGTTAACAAAGTGGAAAGGGTGGGGAGGCATAAATTAGGAGTACGGGATTAACAGATAAATACCATTATATTTAAAATAGATTAAACAACTAGGATTTACTGTATAGCACAGGGAACAATATTCAATATCTTGTAATAACCTATAATGAAAAAGAATATGAAAAACAATATAAATGTTTAACTGAATCACTTTTCTGTACATCTGAAACTAACACAACATTGTAAGTCAACTACAGTTCAATAAAAGAAAATTTTTTCTACCTTTATGCAGTACTAGGAAAAGTTTAAGTTAACTAGAATTTCTACCTAGTTCCTCTTATATTGTAGTTCTATGTATTATTAATGAATAATAATACATTTGAATTGCAGTTCAATCACTGGTCTTGTGAAATTTGACATGATAAAATGGCTTGCTTCTGCTCCATCCAGTTTTCTTCAGGGCTCAATGGAAGAAAGAGTGTTGAGCTATTCAGTGGTCTACAACATGAAGACTAGTGGCCATTATAAGTGGTGGGAACGACTTATGACATGGAACGCATCAGAGAGCTAATATGTCAGAAATAGGAAATTTTGGTCTTCTAACTGACTGGTAGGTTAATGGACACCACACTTAGAAAAGGAATGGTAGATATTAGGGTGACGCATTCTATAAGCATTCTTCTGAGCTAGGCCAGGAGAATAGGGCCATGAATGGATGGAGAAAGAAAAGAAATCATATCCTCAATGACTTCGCGATTTGTTAGAAATGTAAAATAATATAGCCAGTGATTAAAATCAAGAGCTTAAGTGTGAAGAAGGTATGCACAGAGGGTTCTAAGAACCCAGGTAAAGGGACATTTAACATCCAGTGGGCAGAAGAGCAAGCAGGGGCTTTCACGAGGATTGAAAACTTGAGTGATATCTTAGAGAAATGTGATATAAAATCTCATAGTTTATAGAAGTACAGCCCTTTCTCATCGACAGGCAGATTTAATTAAAATTTTAAAGAAATTTATGCAAACAGTGAGTAAACTGTACTTGAGAATGGTATCATTACCTTAAAGATGACCTGCATTATAAGTTAATGCTTGGTTCCTTAAATTTTTCCCAATTTAAATCTTACTGAGGATCTAGATAGACAGTGGCCAACCAGCCACTACCTCATACTTGATACTCTCCCTTTTTTGTGGGGCATCCGGATCCTTTGGTTTCACCTTCTACTTTTATGTTCTTTTATTAAGTGTTCTCAGAGCCTGGCTGTTTCTAGGGATTCAGCCTTAGAGTTCATCATTTTGTCATCTTCTAACACCTCTTAGGCTTTTTTATTCATCTCAGGGGTTTTACTACCTATTTGTTAACAAATCAACTCTAAATTCTCTTGGTTTCAGGTCTTAAGATCATCCTGCTCAAAACTAAAATTTGCTTCCAACCTACTCATTTTTTATTGTCTCTTAATTGAATTATTACTTTTCTCTCAATTATTCTAGTAAAAATCTTTATACTGAATTTTCTTCTCTCCCTTAGCCCTCAAATACCTTTAATAGTGTAAGATTCTCTCTCTTAAATCTCATTCCAACCTTATCCTCATCTTAATTCTCATTGCCATTACCTTAATTCAGGTCTTCATTATCTTTTGCTTAAAGAATTGGAATAATCGATTAGTAACTCTGACATCATTCACTTCCACCTATAATCCATTGTCTCTTCTTCCACAAGAGTGATCTTAATAAAAGTCAAAATGCTATTTTGTCTCTGGCTTGAAACCCTGGATTGACTCCCATTTATTTGCCTAAGTGATAAACGATAAGTTCCTTAGCAACTCACACCAGGTCTGGGTCATATATAAACTGGCCACTGCATTTCCTTGCCAACCTTAGATCAAAACTTATCTTTGTCCCAGGCCCCACTGTGGTTTACATTCTATCAAATTTAAACTATACAGTATTCCCTTCTTCACCTTTCAGTATACACACACTCTGACAGGGTACTTTTATTTATCACCTTGGCTTTGATTACCATTTCTCTGCTGATGATTCCCAAATCTCTATCCCCCTCCAGTACTTATTTCCTGAGCTGCAGACAAGGATACCCAACTCACAGATGTCTCAAACCCAACATTTCTAACAAACTGGATTTATAATCTTCATCCACAAATCTACTGCATATAGCACTTTTAAGGATGTATAGTTATTTTAGGGAAATCCACATATTATGGCAATACTTCATCTTATACATTTAGAAGCAGGCTCAGGAAGGTTAATTTGTCATGATGCTTGGTATTTCAAACACCTTAACTCTAACTAGCTTTAATAAAAAGGACATGAATTGTGTCCTATAATTGAAAGCACAAAGTCAAATCATGCAGGGCTCACTCAATCACTTTAGTCTATCTATTACTCATATATTCTCCATCTCTTGGTTTCTACCATTCAATTTAGAGTTTTTCTGTGTTGCCTCCTTTCTCAGATAGATGTTCCCTTTTGGGGGTAATATGGCAGCCAAACGCTTCAGATTTGCATCATATTCTTTCAGCAGCCATAGATAAAAATAGAGCTTTTCTTTCCTAATGGTTAAAAAAAATCTCCCATGGAAAATGTTGCATATGTATCCCTTTCTGAAACAATCACTGTGACCACAGGGATGGGTTATAAGGTGAGATATGTGTTATCCCAGAAGCTGGGAGATGCAACTCCAATGGAATCACAGAGACTGAATAAGTGTTAGGGGTCATCCAAGAGCTGGGGGTGGGGAATTATGACACTGTTAACAGAAGGAGAGATGGATGCTAAGTAGGCAAAAGCAATAGCTACTCGTTCATAGTTACTCAGCAAGTAAGTAGTCAGGCAAGGACAGAAACTTAGGCTACTTAGTTCCCGCAGTATTTTTTGTACCCTCTACAATGAATATTGTCAGCTGTAACTTAGCAAATGGAGACACAGAGAGATGTAAGACACAGCCCCTGTTTCTAGGGAACACTAAATCTTATACTGTAGGTCAGGAGTTTCCAACGATTTCATCATCAACAGTTTATAGTGTTACTTCTCAAGAAAGGTCTGGTTTAAAAAGCCTTATAAATGGCATTTATTATGTATTGATTGCATACAGGTATCTTATTGAAATAGTGCATTACATCTTATTATTCAGAAAATTTACCTAGGTTGAGGATTACCATATTTAGTGAAGAACACCAAAGGTTGGTGAGCTGGAATATTGCTTCTGCATATGAGATAGGTGCCTAGCCCCATGTTTCTGCTGTGCCTCCTAGGTTTGCTTTTTATGCTCCAAAGGCATTCAAATTTCCAGTTCTCACCCCACTAGCCATCAGCCAGAATGTGGTATAAGGAACAATTTACAACAGTGTACTGTTGATCATTGGGGCTGTTTACAAATGTGCTTTGCCTTCTCCTTCTGGGTAGGAAGATACCTTTCCACCTTTTTAAAGTTATAAATGGTCATGGGACTCACTTTGGCTGACCAACTGTGAGTAGTGGCATGTGCCACTCCTTGGAGGAATTTTGAAAGGCAGTGTTCAATATCTTTCTTTTTCCTGCTCCATCAGTCATGGAAAAATACATGAGGAGATGGAGTTTCCTTCAGCTTCCATCCCTAAATGAATATGATGGCTAAAGCCATCTGCCAACCCACATCAGACTTGTAGCAAGAGACAGAAACACATGTTTGTGTGTGTTTAGGCAGTGAGATTTTAGGGGATGTCTATTATTACAGCAAAACATAGCCTATTCTGACTGAATAAAGTGTATTCACTAAATCATTCAGATATGTACCTGCTTCCAAAGATATTTACAGTGTTAGAAAATGCCTGGATAGACAAACCAAAAGAAAGAACATGCAATGGTGGATTTTTGGAATTTGAGAGAATTAAAGAATATTCATACTTGAAGGGTTTCACATTAGGCAAATACTCTCTTCCTTGCTAGCAAACAAAAACAAAAGAAAACTAAAGAAAAACAGTCACAGAACTTCAATCTGGAAAGATAGTCCTGATAATTTCATTTATTTTTTCTCTCTGAAGCAAATAACATGCAAAGATATACCATTTTTTTAAAATAAAATATGGAAACTACTAAGTATAAGGCGTTGCCATTTACAGTAACTTCTAATTTAGTGACATCCAGAACATTAAAAAATAAAGTTCTGATTCCCTCTGCTTCTGTTCAAAATTCTGTCTGGAGGAAGAGAACATGCTAAACTGCCCTTGAGATGCTGTGAAAGGGAAATAAAACTTTATTATCTCTTTCTAAAGTTAGTTAGAGAAGGTTCTTCAGCTTGTCATAGCAAACTGGGAGGAAGGCTGAAGTTAATGAGCTTCATTGTGCTGCTGTGAAGTTAATTCATTGTGCTGTGCTTCATTGTGCTTCATTCATTGTGCTTCATTGTGCTGTGAAGTTAATGAGCTGCATTGTGATGGGCTTCTTTAAAAGAAACTTTGCTTTCCATAGTGAAGCCATCAGAAAAAATGAATCAGCATGGCAGCAGGAAGCATCATAATTAATAAGGAGCCCACAACACAATGCTGTATAATCTAACATAACTACACAAACTGTAGACAATAACAGGATGAGTCTTCATTTACAAAGCAATCTGTATCACTTTTCCTCCCCAGAAAATGAGAAAGTATCAATCCCCTCAGAAGCTTCAAATGCTGCAGAACAAAATAAACTTTGTAGAACAAAAAATAGTTTAAGAGATGTGGAGACAAATTTGAGACAGAGATTTAATCTCTGTATCTAAGATGCAGTAGACAGTGGACATTCCATTTACCATCTATGACTGAATATTGTGATGCCAAACTTCTACTCTTAGCAGTACCTTTAAGTGGCCTGTGGCTTATTATCTAAAGGCCTGGGAATTATAAATTCCCTCTAATGACTTGGTAATGGAGGTAAAGGACTGCTTTAAACATCTCTTGAGGGAATAACTAATTAATCAGCAGGAAAATTTGCATTCCTTAAATTTGCATTCTGAGAATATAGGAAAGACAGAGCTCTAGGAGGTGAGAGTTCTTTTGCAACCTTTATTCAGGTGCCCTGGCTTATTTCTTTCTTAAAATACCGATTTCTTTCCCTACAAAACTTTATAAGTAACTGAGTCCTGAAGATAAACTTTACTCTAAAAGTAAGAAATCAAGGGGGACCTTCAAGATGGCAGAGGAGTAAGACGTGGAGATCACCTTCCTCCCCACAAATACATCAAAAATACATCTACATGTGGAATAACTCCTACAGAACAACTACTGAACACTGGCAGAAGACCTCAGACTTCCCAAAAGGAAAGAAACTCCCTATGTATCTGGGTAGGGCAAAAGAAAAAAGAAAAAACAGAGACAAAAGAATAGAGCTGGGACCTGCACCTCTGGGAGGGAACTGTGAAGGAGGAAAATTTTCCACACACTAGGAATCCCCTTCACTGGCAACAGGGATGCAGAGGGCAAATTGGAGAGATTCCCGCACAGAGTATCGGTGCTGACCAGCACTCACCAGCCCAAGAGGCTTGTCTGCTCACCCGCCAGGGCAGGTGGGGGCTGGGAGCTGAGGCTCGGGCTTCGGAGGTCAGATCCCAGGGAGAGGAATGGGGTTGGCTGCGTGAACACAGCCTGAAGGGGGCTAGTGTGCCACAACTAGCCGGGAGGGAGTCGGGAAAAAGTCTGGAACTGCCTAAGGGGCAAGAGACAATTGTTTCAGGGTGCGCGAGGAGAGGGGATTCAGAGCACTGCCTAAATGAGCTCCAGAGACGGGCACGAGCCGCGGCTATTAGCGCAGACCCCAGAGACGGGCATGGGACCCTAAGGCTGCTGCAGCCACGAAGAAGCCTGTGTGCAAGCACAGGTCACTATCTACACCTCCCCTCTCGGGAGCCTGTGCAGTCTGCCACGGCCAGGGTCCCCTGATCCAGGGACAACGTCCCCGGGAGAACACATGGCGTGCCTCAGGCTATTGCAACATCACACCAACCTCTGCCGATGCAGGCTTACTCTGCATGCTGTACCCCTCCCTCCCCCTGGCCTGAGTGACCTACAGCCCCCTAATCAGCTGCTCCTTTAACCCCGTCCTGTCTGAGTGAAGAAAAGATGCCCTCAGGCGACCTATATGCAGAGGCAGGGCCAAATCCAAAGTTGAACCCCAGGAGCTGTGCGAACAAAGGAGAGAAAGGGAAATTTCTTCCAGCAGCATTAGGAGCAGCAGATTAAACCTCCACAAACAAATTGATGTATGCTGTATCTCTGGAATACCTGAATAGACAATGGATCATCCCAAAATTGAGGCAGTGGACTTTGGGAGCAACTGTAGACTTAGGGTTTGCTTTCTGCATCTAATTTGTTTCTGGTTTTATGTTTATCCCAGTTTAGTATTTAGAGCTTATTATCATGGGTAGATTTGTTTATTGATATGGTTGCTCTCTTCCATTTTTACTTTATATATATATATATTTTCCTTTTTCTCTTTTTTTGTGAGTGTGTATATATATGCTTCTTTGTGTGACATTGTCTGTATAGGTTTGCTTTTACCATTTGTCCTAGGGTTCTGTCCGTTTTTTTTTTTCTTTTTTCTTTTCCTTATGTTTTTTTAGTACAGTTTTTAGTGCTTGTTATCATTGCTGGATGTGTTTATTGGTTTGGTTGCTCTCTTCTTTCTTTTCTTTTTTTAATTACTTTTCAATTATTTTAATTTTAATATTTTTTATTTTAATAACTTTATTTTTCTTCATTTTCATTTTTTTTTTCTCCCTTTTTCTCTGAGCCATGTGGCTGACAGGGTCTTAGTGCTCTGGCCTGGTGTCAGGCTTGAGCCTCTGAGTGGGAGAGCTGAGTTCAGAACACTGGTCCCCTAGAGACCTCCTGGCTCCATGTAATATCAATCTGCCAGAGCTCTCCCAGAGAGCTCCATCTCAATACTAAGACCCAGCTCCACTCAGCGACCAGCAAGCTCCAGTGCTGGATACCCCATGCCAAACAACTAGCAAGACAGGAACACAACCTAACCCATTAGCAGAGAGGGTGGCTAAAACCATAATAAGTCCACAGACACCTCAAAACACACCACTGGATGCAGTCCTGCCCACCAGAAAGACAAGTTGCACCCTCATCCACCAAAACACAGGCACCAGTCTCCTCCCCCAGGAAGCCTACACAGCTCACAGAAACAACCTGACCCACTGGGGGGAGACACCAAAAACAATGGGAACTATGAACTCCCAGCCTGCGAAAATGAGACCCCAAACTCCACCCGCCAAAAACAGTAAGTTAACCTAAATGAGAAAACAGAGAAATACACAGCAGATGAAGGAGCAACGTAAAACCCACCAGACCAAACTAAGGTAGAGGAAATAGGCAGTCTACCTGAAAAAGAATGCAGAGTAATGATAGTAAAGATGATGCAAAATCATTTAAATAGAATGGAGAAAATACAATAAACGTTTAACAAGGACCTAGAAGAACTAAAGAGCAAACAATGATGAACAACACAATAAGTGAAATTAAAAATTCTCTAGAAGTAATCAAGAGCAGAATAACTGAGGCAGAAGAATGGATAAGTGACCTGGTAGATAAAATAGTGGAAATAAGTGCCACAGAGCAGAATAAAGAAAAAAGAATGAAAACAATTGAGGGAGGTCTCAGAGACCTCTGGGAAACATTAAACACACCAACATTCGAATTATAGGGGTCCCAGAAGAAGAGAAAAACAAAGGGACAGAGAAAATATTTGAAGAGACTATAGTTGAAAACTTCCTTAATATGGGAAAGGAAATAGTCAATCAAGTCCAGGAAGTGCAGGGAGTCCCATACAGGATAAATCCAAGGAGAAACACACCACACACATATAAATCAAACTACCAAAGATTAAATACAAAGAAAAAATATTAAAAGCAGCAAGGGAAAAGCAACAATTAACATACAAGGGAATCCCCATAAGGTTAACAGCTGATCTTTCATCAGAAACTCTGCAAGCCAGGAGTGGCAGGACATATTTAAAGTGAAGAAAGGGAAAAACCTACAATCAAGATTACTCTACCCAGCATGGATCTCATTCAAATTCAGTGGAGAAACTAAAACCTTTAGAAACAAGCAAAAGCTAAGAGAATTCAGCACCACCAAACCAGCTATACAACAAATGCTAAAGGAACTTCTCTAGGCAGGAAACACAAAAGAAGGAAAAGACCTACAATAACAAACCCAAACAATTAAGAAAATGGTAATAGGAACATATATAATTGATGATTACTTTAAATGTAAATGGATTTAATGCTCCAACCAAAAGTCATAGACTGGCTGAATGGATACAAAAACAAGACCCATATACATGCTGTCTACAAGAGACCCACTTCAGACCTAGGGACACATACAGTAGGAAAGTGAAGGGATAGAAAAAAATATTCCATGCAACTGGAAATCAAAAGAAAGCTGGAGTAGCAGTTCTCATATCAGACAAAATAGACTTTAAAATAAAGACTATTACAAGAGACAAAGAGGGACACTTCATAACAATCAAGGAATCAAACCAAGAAGAAGATATAACAATTGTAAATATTTATGCACCCAACATAGGAGCACCTCAATACATAAGGCAAATGCTAACAGCCATAAAAGGGGAAATCGATGGTAACACAATAACAGTAGGGGACTTTAACACCCCACTTGCACCAATGGACAGATTATACAAAATGAAAATAAATAAGGAAACACAAGCTTTAAAAGATACATTAGACAAGATGGACATAATTGATATATAAAGGACATTCCAACCAAAAAAAAACAGAATACACTTTCTTTGCAAGTGCTCATGGAACATTCTCCAGGATAGATAATATCTTGGGCCATAAATCAAGCCTTGGTAAATTTAAGAAAATTGAAATCGTATTAAGTATTTTTTCCGACCACAACGGTATAAGACTAGATGTCAGTTACAGGAAAAAATGTGTAAAAAATACAAACACACTAAGGTTAAACAATACATTACTAAATAACCAAGAGATCACTGAAGAAATCAACAGGGAAATAAAAAAATACCTAGAAACAAATGACAATGAAAACACAATGACCCAAAGCCTATGGGATGCAGCAAAAGCAGTTCAAAGAGGGATGTTTATAGCAAAAGAATCCTACGTCAAGTAACAAGAAAAATCTCAAATAAACCTCCTAAGCTTACACCTAAAGCAATTAGAGAAAGAAGAACAAAAAAACCCCAAAGTTAGCAGATGGAAAGAAATGATAAAGATCAGATCAGAAATAAATGAAAAAGAAATGAAGGAAATAATAGAAAAGATCAATAAAACCAAAAGCTGGTTCTTTGAGAAGATAAACAAAATTGATAAACCATTAGCCAGACATATCAAGAAAAAAAAGAAGAAAACTCAAATCAACAGAATTAGAAATGAAAAAGGAGAAGTAACAACTGACACTGCAGAAATACAAAGGATCATGAGAGATTACTACAAGCAACTATATGCCAATATAACGGACAACCTGGAAGAAATGGACAAATTTGTAGAAAAGCACAACCTTCCAAGACTGAAACAGGAAGAAACAGAAAATATAAACAGACTAATCACAAGCACTGAAAATTAAACTGTGATTAAAAATCTTCCAACAACAAAAGCCCAGGACCAGATGGCTTCACAGGCAAATTACGTCAAACATTCAGAGAAGAGCTAACACCTATACTTCTCAAACTCTTCCAAAATATAGCAGAGGGAGGAACACTCCCAAACTCATTCGATGAGGCCACCATCACCCTGATACCAAAACCAGACAAAGATGTCACAAAAAAAGAAAACTGCAGGCCAATATCACTGATGAACACAGATGCAAAAATCCTCAACAAAATACTAGCAAACAGAATCCAACAGCACATTAAAAGGATCACACACCATGATCAAGTCGGGTATATCCCAGGAATGCAAGCATTCTTCAATATAGGCAAATCATCAATGTGATACACTATATTAACAAATTGAAGGATAAAAACCATATGATAATCTCAATAGATGCAGAGAAAGCTTTCAACAAAATTCAACACCCATTTATGACACAAAAAAAAAAAAAACCCTCCAGAAAGTAGGCATAGAAGGAACTTACTGCAACATAATAAAGGCCGTA
The DNA here is from genome assembly GCF_028023285.1 of Balaenoptera ricei. Classification (NCBI taxonomy): domain Eukaryota; kingdom Metazoa; phylum Chordata; class Mammalia; order Artiodactyla; family Balaenopteridae; genus Balaenoptera; species Balaenoptera ricei. Next base: position 67,916,277 of record NC_082641.1, read on the forward strand.
TATGACAAACCCACAGCCAACATCATTCTCAATGGTGAAAAACTGAAACCATTTCCACTAAGATCAGGAACAAGAAAAGGTTGCCCACTCCCACCACTATTATTCAACATAGTTTTGGAAGTTTTAGCTGCAGCAATCAGAGAAGAAAAAAGAAATGAAAAGAATCCAAATTGGAAAAGAAGATGTAAAACTGTCACTGTTTCAGATGACATGATACTATACATAGAGAATCCTAAAGATGTTACCAGAAAACTATTAGAGCTATTCAAGGAATTCAATAAAGTAGCAGGATACAAAATTAATGCACAGAAATCTCTTGCATTCCTATACACTAATGATGAAAAATCTAAAAGAGAAATTAAGAAAACACTCCCATTTACCATTGCAACAAAAATAAAAAAATACCTAGGAATAAACCTACCTAAGGAGACAAAGGCCTTTATGCAGAAAAGTATAAGACACTGATGAAAGAAATTAAAGATGATATAAACAGATGGAGAGATATACCATGTTCTTGGATTGGAAGAATCAACATTGTGAACATGACAATACAACCCAAAGCAATCTACATATTCAATGCAATCCCTATCAAATTACCAATGGCATTTTTCACAGAGCTAGAACAAAAATTTTCACAATTTGTATGGAAACACAAAAGACCCCAAATAGCCAAAGCAATCTTGAGAAAGAACAATGGAGCTGGAGGAATCAGGCTCCCGGACTTCAGACTATACTACAAAGTGACAGTAATCAAGACAGTATTGTACTGGCACAAAAACAGAAATATACATCAATGGAACAGGATCGATAGCCCAAAGAAAAACCCATGCACATATGGTCAACTTATCTATGATAAAGGAGGCAAGAATATACAATGGAGAAAAGACAGCCTCTTCATTAAGTGGTGCTGGTAAAACTGGACAGCTACATGTAAAAGAATGAAATTAGAACATTTCCTAACACCATACAAAAAATATACTCAAAATGGATTAAAGACTTAAATGTAAGGTGTGACACTATAAAACTCTTAGAGGAAAACATAGGAAGAACACTTATGACATAAATCACAGCAAGATCCTTTTTGACCCACCTCCTAAAGAAATGGAAATAAAAACACAAATAAAGAAATGGGACCTAATGAAACTTAAAACCTTTTGCACAGTAAATGAAACCATAAACAAGACAAAAAGACAACCCTCAGAATGGGAGAAAATATTTGCAAATGAAGCAAGTGACAAAGGATTAATCTCCAAAATATACAAGTAGCTCATGCAGCTCAATATCAAAAAAACCAAATAACCCAATCAAAAATTGGGCAGAAGACCTAATTGACATTTCTCCAAGGAAGATATACAGATTGCCAACAAACACATGAAAGGATGCTCAACATCACTAATCATTAGAGCAATGCAAATCAAAACTACAATGAGGTATCACCTCACACTGGTCAGAATGGACATCATCAAAAGATCTACAAAGGATAAATGCTGGAGAGGGTGTGGAGAAAAGGGAACCCTCTTGCACTGTTGGTGGGAATGTAAATTTATACAGCCACTATGGAGAACAGTACAGAGTTTCCTTTGAAAACTAAAAATAGAACAACCATATGACCCAGCAATTCCACTACTGGGCATATACCCTGAGAAAACCATAATTCAAAAAGAGTCATGTACCACAATATTCATTTCATCTCTATTTACAATACTCAGGACACTGAAGCAACTAAGTGTCCATCAACAGATGAATGGATAAAGAAGATGTGGCACATATATACAATGGAATATTACTCAGCCATAAAAGGAAATGAAATTGTGTTATTTGTAGTGAGGTGGATGAACCTAGAGTCTGTCATACAGAGTGAAGTATGTCAGAAAGAGAAAAACAAATACCATATGCTAACACATATATATGGAATCTGAAAAAAAAAAAAAGGTTATGAAGAACCTAGGGGCAGGACAGGAATAGAGATACAGATGTAGAGAATGGACGTGAGGACACGGGGAGGGGGAAGGGTAAGCTGGGATGAAGTGAGAGAGTGGCATGAACATATATACACTATCAAATGTGTAATAGATAGCTAGTGGGAAGCAGCCGCATAGCACAGGGAGATCAGCTTGGTGCGTTGTGTCCACCTAGAAGGGTGGGATAGGGAGTGTGGGAGGGAGATGCAAGAGGGAGGAGATATGGGGATATATGTATATGTATAGCTGATTCACTTTGTTATACAGCAGAAACTAACACACCATTGCAAAGCAATTATACTCCAATAACAATGTTAAAAAATAAATAAATAAAAATAAAAGTAAGAAATTGAAGAGACATAAATCGCAGCAACATCTTTTTTGATCCACCTACAAAAGTAATGGAAATAAAAACAAAAATAAACACATGGGACCTAATTCAACTTAAAGGCTTTTGCACAGCAAAGGAAACCATCAACAAAATGGAAAGAAAACCCACATAATGGGAGAAAATATTTGCAAACAAAGTGACCGACAAAGAATTAATCTCCAAAACATACAAACAGCTTATGGAGCTCAATGTGAAAAAAAAAAAGAACAAAACACCCCAATCAAAAAATGGGCAGAAGACCTAAACAGACATTTCTCTAAAGAAGACATACAGATGGCCAAGAGGCACATGAAAAGATGCTCAACATCACTAATTATTAAAGAAATGCAAATGAAAACTATACAATGAGATATCACCTCACTCTGGTCAGAATGGCCATTATCAAAAAATCTACAAACAAGAAATGCTGGAGAGGGTGTGGAAATAAGGGAACCCTCCTACACTGTTGGTGGTAATGTAAATTGACAGAGTCACTATGGAGAACAGAGTAGATGTTCCTTAAAAATCTAAAAATAGAGCCAACATATGATCCAGCAATCCCACTCCTGGGCATATATCTGCAGAAAACCATAATTTGAAAGGATACATGCACCCTAATGTTCACTGAAGCACTATTTACAATAGCCAAGACATGGAAGCAAACTAAATATCCATCAACAGAGGAATGGATAAAGAAGATGTGGTTACGTACATTCAATGGAATATTACTCAGCCATAAAAAAACCAAAATAATGCCGTTTGCAGCAACATGGATGGACCTAGAGATTTTCATACTGAGTGAAGTCAGACAGAGAAAGACAAATATCATATGATATTGCTTATATGTGGAATCTAAAAAATCAGTACAAATTGAACCTATTTACAAAAAAGAAATTGAGTCACAGGTGTAGAAAACAAATGTATGGTTACCAAGGGGGAGGGTGGGGGGAAGGATAAATTGGAAGATTGGGATTGACATATATACACTACTATATATAAAATAGCTAACTTATAAGAACCTACTCCATACCACAGGGAACTCTATTCAATACTCTAATGAACTTTATGGGAAAGAATCTAAAAAAGAGTGTACATATTGTATATGTATAACTGACTCACTCTGCTGTACAGCAGAAACTAACACAACATTGTAAATCAACTATACTCCAATAAAAAAAAAATAAGAAAAAAAAAGAAATAGATTACCAAAAATATGGTGTGACTTCCACCTAGTTCAAAAGTTTATTTTTGTTCTATAGAAAATAAATGGACAAAGATACAAGAAAACTGGATGAACATGAGGCAATTTAATTTATTGATAAGAATTAGCACTAACTGAGTCATCTAACAGGGAACTCATGCTGGGAGATTAAAAATAAGAAAGATTTTCTTAGAAGCAATGACCTTCATTATGGACTATCTATTAGAGGTTTCACTTTTATTTTAAAAAGTTTCATAGCACAGATTGTACATGAAATCCATTTGCAAATGGGAAAAAAAACATTTTTTTTAGATGGCCAGAATGTGAGAGGAGGTTTTAAATGCTGTTAAATGAGCTTTGATTCTTGTCAATAAGCATTAGAAAGGTGGGAGGTCAGAGAAAGTATGGTTTTAAATACCACATTTTAAATTTTCTTTCATTGCCTATATTTTCAGAATTCATTGTTTTTAGAGTTCCCTGTTATAAAATCCTTCTCAGGAAGAAAATTAAGGATTTCTAAAAGTCTGTCAACCTTTAAATAACAAATTTTGAATTACTTCCAGGAAAACTGATATTCATACAATTTGAAGTTTGAAATAGGAATTTATAAATATTTTTTCTTGGTAAATTTGATACAGCCCATTTAACAAATTTGCTACCTATTTTTCCATTTACAATTTTATTTCGTGTACCTGATGCTGATTTTAAAAAAAATTTTATGTGCATGTATGTGTAAAATTAAGTTACTTCTCTATGCTTTTCACATTACTTTTATAATTTCATCATATTTCCAGATAATAGCCATTTCTATTTTGCATGTGAAACAAAAAGGCTAAGGACTCTTTCAGTGATTTTTCTAAGCAACTGAACATACTGTAAAAAGACTTTTGGAACCTCAACGTATATGATACAAAATTTATGATGCACTTATTTCTTTCCTATTTGAGTTTTCTTCAGATGTTAAGCTTTGTGCCATATATTTTACAATGTGATGTGTATATACAGGGTGAATCATTATTTTCATTGCATATTAATTATTGGATATTTCAAGAAAACAGTGGTTTTGAATTAAGGGGGAAATGTGTAGAGGGTTTATGTATAAAAATAATTTTTAAAATTATGGTAAAAAACATAAGAAAATTTACCATCATCCCTTTTTAGTGTACAGCCCAGTAGTGTTACATATACTCACACTGTTTTGAAACAGAGCTCCAGAACTTCATCTTATAAATCTGAAACTATATCCAATAAACAACTCTCCATTTCTTCTTCCCCTTAGCCTTTAGTAACCACCATTTTACTTCCTGCTTCTATGAATTTGACCACTTTAGATAACTCAGGTAAGTGGAATAATACCCTGTCATTTTGTGAATGGCTTGTTTCACTTCAAACAACGTCTGAAGGTTCATCCCGTTGTAGCATGTGACAGGTTTTCTCTCCTTTTTACGTCTGAATAATATTCCACTGTGTATATATACCACATTGTGTTTATTCATTCATCCATCATTGGACATTTGAGTTGCTTCTGCCTCTTAGTGATTATGAATAGTGTTGCTGTAAACATGGGAGTACAAGTATCTCTTCAAAATCCAGATGTCAAAAATGCTTTTGGCTATATACCCAGAAGTGGGATTGCTACACCATACATAGCTCTCATTTTCTTTCTTTGAATAACCTCCATACTATTTTCCACAGCAGTTGCACCATTTTACAGTATCACCAATAGTACACAAGCATTCCAATTTCCCCACATCCTTGTCAACACTTGTTATTTTCTGTTTTTTGATAGTATCTAGCCATCCTAATAGGCATGAAGTGATATCTTATTGTGGTTTTGATTTGCATCTCTCTGATGATTAGTGATGTTGAGCATCTTTTCATATGCTTGTTGACCATTAGTGTACATCTTTGGAGAAATATCTGTGCAGACCAGTTAACCATTTTTAATCCAATTATATGATTTTTTCTTGAGTCGTAGTTCCTTATATATTCTGGATATTTACTACTTCTCAGATATATAATTTGCAAGTATTTTATCTCATTCCATAGGTTGTCTTTTCTATTTATTGTATCCTTTCAAGCACAAATGTTTTTAAGTTTGATATAGTCCCATTTGTCTATGTTTGCTTTTGTTGCCTATACTTTTCATGTCATATCCAAGAAATCATTGCCAAGTCCAATGTTATGAAGGTTTCCCCCTATGCTTTCTCCTAGGATTTTTATAGTCTTAGCTGTTACACTTAGGTCTTATTTCAGTTTGAGTTAATTTTTGTATATGGTTATAAGATAAGGGTCCATCTTCATTCTTTTGCATGTGGAGGTCTGGTTTTCTCCAACAAGAGTTTTTTGAAGAGATTGTCCTTTCCCTGTTAAGTGATCCTGGCACCCTTGTTGAAAGTCATATATATATATATATATATATATATATATATATATAAGCTTACATATATTATATATAAAATATGAGCTTATTTCTGGACTCTCTATTATATTCTTTTGATTGATTTCTGTCTTTATGCCAGTACCATACTGCTTTGATTACTGTTGGTTTGTAGATTTTTTTTGAAACCAGGAAGTTTGAGTCCTCCAACTTTTTCTTTTTCAAAACTGTTGTGGCTATTTTGGTCTCTTTAGACTCCATGTGAATTGAATCTGTAGATCACTTTGGGTACTATCAACAATATTAAGTCTTCCAATCTACGCAACAAGGGATGTCTTCTTTCTTTCAGTAATTTTTCTAGTTCAGTGCACAAGTCTTTCATTTCCTTGGTTACATTTATTCCTAAAGTATTTTATTCTTTCTCATATTATTGTAAATAGAATTGTTTTCTTAATTTTCCTTCCAGACTGTTCACTATGATTGTATAGCAATGCAACTGACTTGTGTAAATTTTGTGTCCTGTAACTTTGTTGAATTTGTTTATTAGTTCTAATATTTTACTGCTTAAAAATATTTTTAAACACAAAATTTTAAACTATATGAATTTTACACTCATTTCCTTCTTTAACATAATTGCAATGGCCCTAATAGGTCTAAGGAATAAAAGAAAAATATACTTGGAAATATAAGACCATCACTAATACTGGGGAGCTAGTCTATATAATTGGTTTCCAGTTTCAAGTATCTTATATAGGCATTAATCCTCTAATCTATTAACTTCTTTAATTATACTTATTGTAATTACTTAATTTATTATCCAAAATAATGTTTCAGTGTGTGCTTAATAGTTACTGACAGTTTTAATCACATTTCCTAGATTTTTCAATTTTCAAAGAACAGGTGAAAAGAAAGACTGAACAACCTAATCCTGACAAAATGGAGAGCCACTACATAGGTACCTTTCATATATTAATATAAATTGTCAATTCTATAAATCCTGTATTAGTGAGAACAGTACTTTATTATCCTTCCTCCTATTGTCCCAATTATATATTGATAATTTGATTTATACAGTTGATGCAATTTTATTAATATACTACCGTATGAATGAAGAATGGATTAATATATTATCATATGAGCAAAATTAAGGCATTTATCCATGGTTAGGAATTTACTTTTTTTTTTTTTCAAAACTATAAAATCTTTGAAAGATTTGGCCAGTTGCTTTAATTATCTGGGACATAATTAAATCAATATTAATGAAGGGGGTTAGACTAGAGTGATTCATAAGATCCCTTTAATATAGAATAATGTAAGATTATATAATTCCATGATTAAAGAGCTGTCATATACAGAGTGTTGGTTATACTAAAGGAGTCTGAAAATTACATATGTTGAAAGCTTTAAAAATCACATTTATTAGAACAAAAGTATAAATTCAAATAAAAGGTAATTTTAGTTTTCCAGCATACAGTAAGTATTAAGTTCATTCCAGTGTCTTTCTGGAATGCTTTTAAAATAATTTTTTTTTCTTTTTTTTTTTTTTTTCTGCGCCATGCAGAATCTTAGTTCCTCAACCAGGGATCAAATCCATGCCTCCTGCAATGGAAGTGTGGAGTCTCAACCACTGGACCATCAGGGAAGTCCCAAAATAAAAATTTCTTGAAAAATTACTTATTGATGGTCTCATCTACTCATTCGAATCTGGAAACAGAAGTACTGGAAAGTGCTGGAAATCAGAATAATTGAATACAGATAAGTTATCTATAAAATGAAAAATTTAGGTCTACTTATGTGTATCATTTCTTTCCACCTAAGGATTGACCTTACCCCAAATATTTAATTTGAGTTTCAAAGCCCTAAATTTTTGTTCAGTGACATGTGTCAAAGCATCATTCCTAATGATTATTTCAAATTAATTTTTTTAAAAAAATATGATGGTGGTGAGGCCCCAAGAAATCAAAACAACCTTAGTAATAGGTGGATTCTGTCCACATTTACATGAATTTTGGCATCTTTATAACAACTGAACACTTCTGCATGTATATATTCGCAAATACAGTATTTTTTTATTTCATGTTTTAAATTTGGAAATTAGGCAGATCCATTTGTTCTTTCAATATATGACATAGTATATTTAGCAGCATTCAATAGTTCTTATGATTTTCATATAGTATACTCCACAGACTGAAAGAGGAAGCACAGCATGGGCAATCAATCATCTACTCTCTAGTTTCATTTTTGTAAATCTGTAATGCTTAACACAGACTCTGTAGTATTTAATAATGCATTCGTTCATTCATCCACCCAGTATTCATATGACAAACACATTGAATATGCATAATATGCCAGGAGTTACACAAAGTTTCTTGATTTTAAGACACACACAAAAATTTAACCTCTGCCTTCAACGAGTTTATAGTCTAGAGACAGAGAAAGAAAGACTTGGTGGAAAAGTTTTATTAAAGTGTCTTTATTAATGATAAGATGGAAATTAATATAGCATACTGTAGGAGAACAAAGGAGGTACCAGCGCTATTGGATGGGGGGATGGGAGGTTAAAAGACCCTGCAGTGTATTTTTTCTCAGGATAGGGAAAAAGACACTGCAGGGTACTCTCAACAACATCTCCACAATAGACCTAATCACTAGTTTACAGTATTTACTTTTTTTCACACCCTTCAGTGTTAGCTGGTAGCATAAAACCAGAACTCAATTTGATAAAAGCAATTAGATGAAAGTCTCAAATGGTGCAATATAAATCCAAAGCTTTTTAATGGTCTAGCCTGATCCAAGGATAAAGTTGAGTTTATCGAATGGGATAGATGAGCTGAATATAGTGGTACATCACAAGAGTCAGAGCAAATTCCTTATCATGTGGAATATCCTCCCAGTGGTAGGGGATGTATTGTCATCACTGGTTAACATCATTTATGCTTTGTTTGTGTGGAGCATGAAAGCTTCAGTTTATAAATGAAAATCTCCTCTCCTAAGTTCTCATGCTTCCAAACTCTAAGAAATAGAAACATTTCTAGTATTTCATCAGCTTTCATCAATATAAAAGGAGATACTCTCTTAGTAAGTAGGAAAAACCTATGCTCCCCATGCAGTCTTATTATCATGCAGTGCCAGGGAGAACTTCCCCTCATAAAATGCCTAAGCCTTGAAACAACCCAACTGTAAATACATAGAAAAGCCTAAGACCAAGGAACAGTGTCAAAAAAATCAACTCTGGATTCATTCTCTCAAGTGAAACATAGCTATAAATCTTAGTATAATGAAAGTGTTGAAAATTAAGGAAATATTATTGTAGCTTTAACAATCCTATTTGTTTACTCACTTTATTCAGTGTGTCACTGCCAGGCACTGTGCCAAGTGCTATGATTTTGGTATGAACAGAAAGACATTGAGCTTACATTGTATTAGATGGAACAGTCAATAATAAACAAACAAACGAACAAAAAATAGACATGATCCTGGCGACGACTATGGGGAAAAAATGCTGATTATCAGTACAGACAGTTGAACATAATATTTGAATACTGGTGGAAGAGTCAGCAAAGAAACTGATAACTTGAATAAAGGATTCCCGAGTTTCTAGCTTATAATTCAGTTTAGGCCAGGCTTAATTTTGTTCAGATCAAAAAACCTGCAGGTCTCCAGTAAGTTGCATGACTGAAAAAAAGGCTTTCATTATCTCTTTGAGCATGATAGGAAAAAAAAAAAATCAGCTGAAATTGTTCTCTTCGAGGTTGCTTCAGGTCAAACAGGCAAAAATAAGGTAATAAATACGACTTTATATGAGTTCATGAAAAGAACTCATTGAAAGATGACTGTATTCCATTCCAGAACTTTTCTAGTAGGAAGTCTGCAAGGCAAAATTTTTGATTTTAGAAGATTATAGCTCTGATATTAAGAGTCTGGTCATATTTGTGATGTAGTTTAATGTAATTAAAGTGAGATATGAATTCATCTTTATTTTTTCTCTTCATCTCTTTCTTAATGAGTCTTCAGTGAACATAATTGTTAATTTAAGCTTTATTTTACAAAGTGATACATCTATCAGTGTTTCAGTACCAATATATATTTTCTCATTTTCAAAGTTTCATTCAGATTCTGTAAAGAAAAAATAAATGCATGATTGTGTTTTGTACGTGAATTCTACCAACATGAGTAGGGCCTGTGTCCTGATTTATTATGTATGAGCCCATTTTGTTCTTGCACTACCCACACAGGAGCATTTTCTGTGCTTCATAATTGAGCAATAAGACATCGACAGCAAGTGCCTTCCTCTGTCTCCATAGAATATTTACATGAGTAAAGGCTGAAGTGCAAGTGATTTCAATCATCAGAGCAGTGCAATAATCTCAAACAACAAGAAAAAAATACTTGCAGTCTCTTAATGATATTAAAAACTTCAAATAATAAAAATGGAAACATCTGCAACTACTGGATCCATTCAGTGGGTATTAAGATGTATTCAGATGCTGTTCTCGGCAGCAAATCAGAAAATTCCCTCTGTGTCAAGAGTCCTGAAGCTATTCCACAATGAGAAGTTAGTTATTTCTCTATCGACATGCTCAAAGAAAATGGCTTATTCCTGCATTTCGCTTGATAGTAAAACTATGCAACTATATCCCAGGAGGATCCAGTAACTTTGAACAAAGAAGAAAATCTCATTGATTATTTGTTTGTTTCCAGAATTGGAAGCTGGAGAATGAGACGCAGTCTCTGATAGAAAACACCCCATTTAAATCTTTCTTTTACACATACCTGAGGTGTAAAAGTCCTTGTCATTACCCTTTGAAGTGAAATCATACTTTGTTCTACATGTAGTGATTATTAGCAGGCATAGTATGGGGCAGAGATCTGAAGCTGAGTTTGTTTATTGTACCTGAAATAACTCAAATGCAGCAAATGATTTGAGACTACTTAATGGACTTAAAGAAATAGATCTGAGATTATTCCAAAGTAGATAAAAATATCAAGACAGAAAATGTTTACCAAGCGTTTACCATCATATTTCCAGGGAAAAAAAAATGTTAGAGGCAATCTTTTTCCAATTAACTGCATGATTGTGTTTTGCAGAACCAGAAATGTTCAAGATTAAGAGAGTTTAATCATCGTTACATAGTTGGCACTGATCAAAACTCTACTAAGTCTGTGAGAAGCTTGAAGCCCTGATTCGGTTGGCCCTTCCAGGAAAGGCCAGGGGTAATTTTCTTCTTTTTATGAATACAAAAAACATATATGATACAGATAGAGAATATCAAACTCACCACTCTTACTGAGGAAACTAAGATATAAGGCAGGTTTACCTTTAGAATTTGCAGAGCCTTGGGCAAAAACCTAAGCTTAGAAACTTATGTATCTAAATCTTTAAGAGTTATGAATTAAGCCACAGATTTTAAGTAAAACACGTTTTATCCTTCTTTCTGGACAATCTATAAATGTCAAAATAATCTTTTAATACCTATGGTTTTATTATGAATTAAACTTGGTAAAATATTCTAAACAAGTGAATTTAAAGATTATTATACATGTGGGGGTATTCTGGTGGTATTTGGATGAGTAATAAAAGCATAATTAATATTTTTGTTTTATATTTCCATTAGACTGGGTTCTTTGCTTTAATTTCAGAAAAAATAATTCTTGCTGTAATTAAAATTTTCATGTAACTTGTGCTTGGTTGAGAATAATGACAAACTAGAAAATCTTTGAGTGATTATAGTTCTTAGATAGATTTTTAATATTTCAGTATGACAAACACCACTCTGAAAACTGCAACTTGAAGTATCTAAAATTAGCATAGTTATACCTAGATTTGGAAACAGCCATTCATTTTACAATGAATGTTAAGGGATCAGTTCTACAAGGTTGCTAAACATTATAAAGTGTAAATATTGTAATGGGCTTCTACATGGTAAATTCATTATTAAAGAAAACAAATATTAAGTATGGAAAAAATGAGCATAATTTAAAGTTTACAGGAACTACAATTTGCTCTTAATAATCATGTCATTTCTGTAAATTTTCTTATGCATCTTGATAAAATTAATCAAATTGCCTTAACATCATTTAGTTGACATTCATATTTTGTGTTTGCGAGTGCCTGTAAGATCAAGTTTTATACATATTTTCCTTTGTTAAGATATTTCATCTTTAAACTAATTCAGAATATGTCATATTAAATGTGTGAATTGGTCCAAAAAATGTCATCTTTATAGGCATAATTGAGGTCACAGCTCCTATAAGCAAATTTAAACTAAATGCAATATATGGCACATACACACACACATAGAGTATGCTTCTGGATTTGGAATCAGAATACCAACAAAGCCAATGCCATTGTCATAAGTTTGTGGTTAATAATATTTTTAATTATTTAAAATAATTGAGTTTTAAAGTTATTTTTAATTAAATTTAATTTTATTAAATACAAATTAGTTTTTAGTTCAATATTCATCTAGTTACCAATGTAGACTGGTATCATTCTTTATACATGTTACATCTAGACCTACATATATACAAATTTAAGAATAATATAAATTATTTAATGATACCAAACATTCCTTAGCCATCATGTGCTACTATTGAGAATGTACATTCATTTGTTGTACCTTTAGAACCATAAAAGAAAGGCAAGAAAAATGGACACTCAGTACTAATAGAAAATGACACTCCTTTCTGGAAGAGGCTACTGCAGTCATACTCTGTGAAAGGAGGAATTTGAGAAGTTAATTTGTCTTTTATCTATGCACTTCTCCCATTCAAGTCCTCCCTACACTCTGAAGCAGTGTTCATCTCCCACTTTGGCAGTGACATAACCTGCACATCTTCACCTCATTTGAATATGGTTGGCTTGTATTAAATACACAGGACAGGAGATGCAGTGAAATGTTCATGGGTTTCTTTGAGGCATTTAAGTACCTCTGATACTAGTAGCCCAAGGCAGGGTCTAAAAGCAAAACTTCCTAGGGAAGGGATTTAATTTCTCACAGCTGATTAGTATTATAGTTTCCCTGGGCAGTAATACTTTCTTTTTTAAAATACTGCATGCACTTTAATTTCCAGTATAAAGCCTATATAAAGATATTTCAGTAAACCTCCCTAATTTTATCATTCAAAGAAAGGATGAGATGAGAATCATAACAAATCTTGTAGTGACTTTGTCTAAACCAACTCTACAATAAACTTCATTTTATGACTCTGGAAAAATCAAAGTATTATAGTAATTAAAATTGGCATTTCATATATTATTGGTGTTACAAATTATTAACTATATAAAATAAAGAAGAATTTATGGGATGAAAGGCCAAGGCCAATGAACTGAGAGTCAAGAAACCTTGATTTTAATCTCAGCTTTATAACTGGCTACTTAAATGATCTAGTATTCTTAGGCAAAACAAAGAAGAAAACATGAAATCTAAGGGTTTTTTTTAAACTCTAGAAGCCTATGAATATTTTATATTTTATGGGTACTAAGTTTAACAAGTAAGTATAAGGAAGAACCATTACTGACTTACATGTTGGCAGAGATTTTTCTCTTCAAAAAAGAAAACTGCTGCACCTCTTCTTCCAGAGGTGTGGTTTCCAAAATGGGGTCCCCAGATAGAGCATCATGTGCATATCTGAGAGCTCGTTAGAAAAGTAAATTCTCAAGTTTGAGAACCACTGCTCCAGAATCACTGGAGAACCTTTTCTAAATTCATTCAGATTTAGAAAAAAATTTAAAGAGAAAGTGATAAAATCTGAAGTGAATGAATTATAGAAGATTTGGCAGATGTTGAAGTTGGAAGCTATAGTTAAGTTTTTTTTAAAGACACTAAGTACCTTTCTGTTAACAGCAATAGCTAATCCTTCAGGTAATTCAAAATGGGTTTACATTGCCCCACTTGTCACCAAAAACCAAAATGTGGCAGAGTGAATGCAAAAGGAAAGGAGAGGCCCAGAGAACTCAGATTTAGGTATACAAAGAGGACTAGTACTCTTCAACCATTCTAGGAATAACAAGCGAAGAAAGCAGCCAATATTGGCAACATTGTTTGGGAAAGAAAGCAACATTTTCAGAGAAATCAATGACTCCATTTTCAACAATAAAACTTTGAGAAACTGTATAAATAAAGCCCAAGAGCTAAGTGATAAAGATTCTAAGGTAAGAGGCAGATTTCCAGGACACATGACTTCTAAGGGGGACAGACTTGTTGACCCCCAGACTCTGGAAGAAAACCATCTGGACTATCCCTCTTTAACCTCCTCATCTGGGTTCATCACTAGTTCAATTGAGAAAAACTAGTTACTGATACCGGACATCATGGTGTGTCATGGTACAGAATGTGTAGGAAACTCATTTTACTGTGTTTTTAGTCATTTGATGCTAATTGGGGAGCATTTTAATAAAGCCATAAATACATAAATACCTGTCTACATATGGTTATTCATAAACATATGAATTGGATGGATCCCACCTGACTATTTTAGTTCACAGAGTGCATGAATAGAATAATGTAACAAGGCTTATTTCTTTCTTTCATGCCGCATGCTACATTAGCATCACAGTAGAGGGAAAGGACAAGTAAAAAATGCATTTATGCCCTGAGTACTAAGAACAGAAAAAGATATTAAAATAGAGATAACTTTTAAGAAACAAAATAATTAAAAATTTTGGAATACACCAGTATGCCATTTATGAAATATTGATTAGAGCCATTTATTTAAAAACTTAGTGTTATTAAAAACTAGGAAATCCTAAAGTCATTCAGAAGAAAATGAGAAAAGAAATATAGTATGGAAACATTAGAAAGGACTATGTAAAATATATGCATAATTTAGTTTTTAACAAAAAACGTTAGTAGAGGTAAGCTGCAGAAAGACACTTCTATTTTTTGAAGTACATGAAGAATAAAAGTTGATATTATTCCACAGTTTTCTTTTATTATCCAAAGTCCTATCAAACCAGACTCCCTTATAATTAAGCATTTCTCCAGACCCAAATTACTACTTAAAAGTAGTTAATTGTTCATTGATATTGAACTCTGGGTCAAAAGTATTATGCACTGTTTGAAAGTCAATATGCAAAATGTTTCATACAATCAAGATCCTATATACCAATATTTTGGATTGAGAATAAAGCATATTATCAGTGATGATGCTTTCTATTTGTTCAAAATATTCTTATACAGCTCCATATTCATCATTTTGTAAAAACTCAATATTCAAATTCAGAAAATGGTAAAAAATGAATTGTCACTTCTCAGGCTTTCTACTATCATAACTATAAACACAGAGGAAGAATATCAAGTAATTTCTTTTAAAGTACAGTTTATCACTGTAATTGTCTTAATGTTAAAACAGACATTAAAAAGATATCAAAGGACTTCTGGTTTCCTGTCTGGCATGTAAGAAGCTTGGAAGTTGCTATTCTGTTTTAACAAGTAAAAAGTTGAACAAACTGAAAAATCAACAACTCTTCTTAGATCTCTAAGAGAAGTGAGGTCATAGGACACACCACTCCCTGCAACCCCTCCCCACCCCCAAACTGGAGAGACAGACAGGCAGACAAAGAGATCACAACTTACCAGAACAGAAGCACAAGAGTAGAAACCTCTTTGGAAACCAGAGCCGGGTAGGAAAACCTAAACTGTGACTGACTAATGGTTGGAGGCTCAATGTGGACAATGCTGAGAATAAAACCTCCAGGAGGATCCAGTCATAGGGAAGGCTCCACAATTTTGTGAATTTTACCTCCATGAACTTGACCTAGTTCTCACAATGAGTATCAGAGAAAAATCCACTCGTGCTTCCAGCAGGGGAGGGAAAAATATTCACTTTGAAAAACATCAGAGTACTCTGTTCTTAACAGGGCTTGCCCTCAGGAGAAACTATTTAACCAGAGCCTAACCTGCTGGGGTTTTATCAGAGTCTAACTATACTGGAGAATGGGAAATGATCAACTCCAGCCCATTCTAGCTGTCTGGTCCAACCTAAAGGGAAGGGGGGTGGGGTGGGTACAGAGAAATGCTTATAAAGTTCACATTCCAGAGGCATAGGCTCACCAAAAGACTGAAACTTAATGCATAATGGTAATACAAGAAGGAGAAGAATGAGAAAGAAACAGAAGAAATATTTGAAACAATAATGACTGAGAATTTCCTCAAATTAATGTAAGACATGAAAATACAGACCCAGGAAACTCAGAGAACATCAAGCATAAATGCCAAAAAAACCACATCTAGGCATATTATTTTAAAATGAAAGAAAATCAAAGATGAAAAAATCCTGGAGAAAAAACCACCTTCCTGTAGAGGAATAAAGATAAAAATTACATCCACCTTCTCCTCAGAAACCACACAAGCAAGAAGAGAGTGGAGTGAAACACTATTAAGAGGAAAAATCTGCCAACCTAGAATTCTGTAACCTAATGAAACTATTCTTCAAAAGTGAAGGAAAAACAAAGACTTCTCCAGACAAACAAAAATTGAATAAATGTGTTGCTAGTAGACCCATCTTGCAAGAAATGTTAAAAGTTCTTTAGAGAAAAGCAAAATAATACAGGTCAGAAACTCAGAACTATGTAAAGTAAGGAAGAACACTGCAGAAGGAATAAATGACAGAGAAAGAAAAATTTTATTTTCTTTTTCTTAATTGGTTCAAAAGTTAAAAATCCATTCAAAACAATAATAGCCATAATATATTCAACTGTAATATGCTTATGTATATATTCACTTATGTAGCCTTATGTATAAGTGATATGAATTGCAGCAATGGCACAAGAGACAGGAAGGAGAATTGGGATTACTTTGTTTTTATAAGGCACTAGCTCTACCCATGAAGCAGTGTAGTGTCATTTGAAAGTGAACTTGAAGTAGTTGTAAATGTATATAGCAAACTCTAGTTCAACAACTAAAAAAAGTATAACTAGTATACTAAGAAAGAAGAAAAAAATGAATCATGAAATGTTCAATTAAAGCTGCAAAAGATAAAGAACAAATGGAAAACAAAACAGTAACAAACACAGTAGATAGTAATCCAACTGTGTCAATAATTATTAAATAGTAATGATCTAATGCACCAGTTAAAAGACAGACTGTCAGAGTGGATCAAAACAAAAAATCCCAACTATATGTCATCTACAAGAAACCCACTTTAAATATAAAGACACATATTGATCTAAAGTAAAGGGATAGAGAAAGATATTCCATGCTAACACTAATCAAATGAATGCAGGAATAGCTATATTCATTTCAGACACAGCAAACTTCAGAGTAAGTAAAGTTATCTGGGATAGAGAAAGGCATTACATGATAAAAAAGGGATCAGCTCTCCAAAACAGAATAATTCTTAACATGTATGCATCTAACTATAGAACAAACTATGTGAGGCAAAAACTGAACTGCAAGAAGAAATAGATGAGTCCACTATTATAGTTAGAGATTTCAACATCCCTCTATCAGAAATTGATACAGCTAGCAGGCACAAAGTCAGTAAGAGCACAGTTGAACTCAACACCATCAATCAACTGGGTATAATGGACATCTATAGAATATTTGATCCAATAACAGCAGAATACACATTCTTCTCAAGCTCACTTGGAACATTCAACAAGATAGACTACATTCTAGGCCATAAATTTTTTTTTTTAAATTAAAGACTATAAATCATACAATGTCTGCTCTCAAAACACAAGGAAGTTATAGTTGACCCTTGTACAACATGGGTTTGAACTGCACAGGTCCTCATAAAAGGGTTTCTTTCACTATATACAAACTACAGCACTACACCATCTGTGGATGGTTGAATGCCGAAGGCCAACTATAAAGTTATACGTGAATTTAACTTTGAAGAGAGTTGGGACCTCTAACCCCCACTCTGTTTAAGGGTCAATCATAAACTAGAAAACGGTAACAGAAAAGTAGCTGGAAAATCCCAACTTTTTTAAAAATTTATTTATTTATTATTTTTATTTATGGCTGTGTTGGGTCTTCGTTTCTGTGCGAGGGCTTTCTCTAGTTGCAGCAAGTGGGGGCCACTCTTCATCGCGGTGCATGGGCCTCTCACTATCGCGGCCTCTCTTGTTGCGGAGCACAGGCTCCAGACGCGCAGGCTCAGCAATTGTGGCTCATGGGCCTAGTTGCTCCACGGCATGTGGGATCTTCCCAGACCAGAGCTTGAACCCGTGTCCCCTGCATTGGCAGGCAAATTCTCAACCACTGCGCCACCAGGGAAGCCCTCAATCCCAACGTTTTTGGAGATTAAATAAGAACTTCTCCTTAGCACATGGAACAAAAAAGAAATAAATTTCAAAATACTTTGAACTAAATGAAAATACAAGTTATCAATTTGTGGGATCCAGTGAAAAGCCATGCTTAAAGGGAAATTTATAATATTAAATGCTTATATTAGGGAAGAAGAAAGGTCTAAAAAAAATTTATCTAAGCTTCCACCTTAGAAAACTAGAAAAAGAGCAGATAAAAGGAGATTAAAAAATTAGAGCAGAAACCATTGAAATTTAAAAGAAATCAATAGAGAAAATCAACAAAAACTAAAACTAATACTTTGAAAAGATCAGTAAAATTGATAGGCCTCTACCCATGTTAAATAAGAAAACAGAAGTCACACAAATTACTAATATCAGAAATAAGGGGACAAGACTATAGAGCCTATGGACATTTAGAGAATAGAAAAAGAATACTATAGAGCAACTCTATGCCCACGATTTGATTTGATACATGAATGTAATAGACAAATTCCTTGAAGTACAAAGTCAGTCAAAACTCAAACAAGAAGAAATAAACTCTGAATAGGCCTATAAATACTAAAGAAATTGAATCAATAATTAATAACCTTCCAAGTCAGAAAGTACCTGATGGGTTTGCAGGTAAATTTTATGAAACATTTAAGGAAAACATTCCACTAACACTCTACAATTGCTTTAAGAAGACAGAAGCAGAGATAATACCTCCTAACTCATGCTATGAGTCCATCATTGCCCTAATACCAAAACTAGTAAAATAGAAGAAAACTATAGATCAATCTCTCATGAATATACATACAAAAAACATGAATAAAACTTTAGCAAATTGAATTCAGCAAGAAAAAAATTAAACACCACAACAAAGAGGGATTTATCCAAATATGCAAGACTGGTTCAGCATTCGAAAATCAATTAAAGAAATTCATCACACCAACAGGCTAAACAAGAAACCACATTATATCAATAGTACTATAGAAAGTTTTTGACAAAATTCAACATCCATTCATGCTAAAAATTCTCAGTAAACTAGAAATAGAGAACTTTTCAACTTGATAAAGGCTATCTACAAAAACCTACAGCTAACAATATTTAATGATGAGAAACTAGAAGTTTTCCCATTAAGATCAGAAACAAAGGAAGGATGCCCCTCTCCTAACTCCTTTTCAACATGGAACTGGAAGTCCTAGTTAACACAATAACACAAGAAAAGGGGTCAGAGGGAAGTTATAGAGCTTGAGAAGGAAGAAATAAAACTGTCTTTATTCACAGATGACATGACTGACTATATTTAGATTATGTCTGAAAGAATAAATAAAACCTCCTGGAAGAAGTGACTGTAGCAAGGTTGCAGGATACAAGGTCAATATGCAAAAAGTCATCTCCTTCTTATGTACCAGCAATGCAAAAGTGGGATTTGAAATTAAAAACACAATACCATTTACATTAGCACTCCCCAAAATGAAGTACATATAAACTAACAAATATGTACAACTTCTACATAAGAAAAACTAAAAAACTCTGATGAAGGAAGTCAATGAAGTACTGAAGAAATAGACATTCCATGTTCACAGATAGGAAGACTTGGTATTGTAAATATGTCAGCTCTTCCCAACATTATCTACAGATTCAATTCAATCCCAATCAAAATTCCAACAAGTTACTTCACAGTTATCAAAGTGATTCTGAAGTTTACATGAAAAGGCCAAAGACCCAGAAGAGCCAGCACAATACTGAAGGAAAAGAACAACGTTGGAGGACTGCACCTACCTGACTTCAAGACTTAGTATAACACTATAGTAATCAAGACTGTGTGAAATTAGTCAAAGAACAGACAAATATATCGATCAATAGAACAGAATAGACACCCCAGAAGTCAACTGATATTTGACTAAGAAGAAAAGTCAATAAAATGGAGCAAAGATAATCTTTTCAACAAATGGTTCTGGAACAACCGATCATCCACATGTAAAAAAATAAATCTAGATGCAGAACTTAAACCCCAAACAAAAAATAAACTACACATGGATCACAGATCTAAAGGTAAAATGCAAATCTGTAAAGCTCCTAGAAGATAACATAGGAGAAAACCTAGTTAACCTTGGGTTTGGTGTTTAGATACAACACAAAGTCACAATCAATGAAAGAAAATACTGATACGCTAAACTTTGTTAAAACAAAAATTTTCTGCTTTAGAAAAGAAAGACTGCCAAGAGAATGGATAGATAAGCCACAGACTGGGAGAAAACATTTGTAACAGACATATGATAAAGGACTGTTATCCAAAATATACATAGAACCCTTAAAACTCAACAATAAGAAAAAGAACCCGATTAAATAATAGGCCAAAGACTTTAAATGACACCTCACCAAAGATATACACAAGGCAACTAAGCATATGAAAATGTTACACATGTAAAAACAAAAATATGTTACACATGTTATCGGGAAAACGACATGTAAACAATGAGATACCTCTACCAACCTATTAGAATGGGCATAATCTGGAACACCAACAACACGAAATGCTGGTAAGGATGTGGAGCAACAGGAACACTCATTCACTTCTAGTGGGAATGGAAAATAGTACATCCACTTTGGAAGACAGTTTGGCAGTTTCTTACAACACTAAACATACTCATTCCATATATTCCAGTAAATGAGCCCCTTGGTATTTACCCCAAGGAGTTGACAACTTATGTCCACACAAAAACCTGCACATGGATATTTATAAATGTATGCAGTATTGCAAAACTTGGAAGCAACCAAGATGCCCATTAGTAGGTGAACAGATAACTAAACTGTGGTACATCCAGACAGTGGAATGTAATTTAGCCCTAAAAAATAAAAAATAAACTATCAAGCCATGAAAAACATGGAGGAACCTTAAATGGATATTATTAAGTGAAAGAAGACAAAATGAAAAGGCTCCACACTATATGATTCCAACTATATGATATTCTGGAAAAGGAAAAATTATGAAAACAATAAAAAGAGCAGTCAGTGGTTGCTAGAGGTTGGGGGGAGAGATAAATGAGTAAGTGCAGTATAGAGAATTTTTAGGGCACTGAAACTACTCTGATAACGTAATGGTGGATACATGTCATTATTGGTCCAAACCCATAGAATATACAACACCAAGAGTGAACTCTAAGATTAACTATGGACACTGAGTGATCATGATGTGTTTAATGCAGGTTCATCAATTATAACAAATGTACCTCTCGGGTGGGGGATATTGGAAATGGGGGAGACTATGCATGTGTGCAGGCAGTGGGTATATGGGAAAGCTCTGTATCATCTGCTCAGTTTTGCTGTGAACCTAAAACTGCTCTAAAACATAAAGTCTACTTTTTCAAAAGATATCTAAGTAGTAGGTATAACAAAAACAAAGTATTAACTACTTTTCTTTGAGCAGTAGGATATGTTTCAAACCAATCTGAACTCTATAAAAAAGTAGAAATATGTATTTTAACTTCAGAAATAAAAGAAATGTAATATGAATGCATATTACAGTGGTGAAAGTATGCCATTTACTAGGGAGCTTTTAATTTCTTAACTCTTACAACCATGGCTAAAAACATAATAGCAAGTGTGTCACTACTAAAATATGAACTATCATCATCAGTCATCAAAAAGGAAGTGAGCTATATTATCCAGATAAAACCACATTACTGGTCCTTGTTTTCCACTTTGGAATGATGGTGACATTTGTAACACGGATGTAGATTTGTGACTTGAAACATAAAGTGATAACTTTTGTCCCACTACACCAGTGAAAAGTTTGTCTGCTTGGGTGCTTTTAAAATTTTTCTTTCAAATTTTTAATAGTTACCATAGTTTCTATAATATATATTATTTTATGTGAAAAAGTTTAGACACTTTCAATTTATAGGTATATTCTTTAACAAAAGTACTTCAGTTATTTTTAAAATATCATAGTTAAATATCACTATTACATTAAATATTTATCTTTATCTCCAATATATCTAGCCCATCTCTTATACAATGGGAATTCAACTTACATGTTACAGACTCAATATACAAACCATGACATGTGAGTTTTATATAATTCTAGATTAAACATTGGAGAACAAGACAGACAATAGCTATGGAAGCATTACGATAAATTGCTTTTGGGCACCACAATAGGTAAAGGAGAAACTACTGGCCTCCAAGCTCCAAAGTAGTCAGAGGTAATTGTCATGATTGACAAAGAAAACATCTGTACTTTTTTTTTTTTTTTTTACAGCTCTCGGAAATTATAATGGGTTTGAATAGAGGTCTGTAAATGAATATATTTATAGGTTTAAAAAGCAGAATCCGTATCTCCTTCACTGGGCTAGTTGATATATTCTTTGTTGTGGCAGGACTCATGTTTTAAATTATAAAAAATGTCCTTGAAGTTGGGATTCAGAAACCTGGATTACAAACAAGTGCTTGGGATCATCAAGTTAACCCATGGTCTGATTACTGATGCCGTTATGTTTATTGTACAACCATGTCTAGACTTCGGTTTCTGGCATAAATTAACTTCTAATCTCCCTCACTGGTGACTGAACAAAGACAGCAATTTTATGTTCATTTGTTTCATTGTGAAGTTCTTATTTTTATAAAAATATGAAAATTTTTTTTTCAGAAAAAGAATTAGAAATAATATTGAAGCTATTAGAGAAACCCAATCAATCTTCAGTTCAAGGTGGAGTAAGGAATTTCATATTCCCTTGGAAATCTTCTCAGTTTTACAATAATACTGAGTCTCTAATTCCTTTTGCTGTTAATTTCAGAAGTTTAAACCTGTAAATTAGAATTGCTTGACAAGCCCAACACTCCTAGACTGAGCTCAGCAATGTCTATTTAACTTGGTATAAGTATGGGTCTGGAATGGTTAGGAGACTTTTGTCCTTTCAAACACACCCAGGAACAAGCATTCTTAAGTGAAAAATAATGGAATTACTCAAAATTTTTCATCAGGACTAACTAATGCCCAGTTTTACTGTTCTAAATGTTTAAAACATAAATAATATGCCAAAAACATAGTCAGCTAAGTGGGGTGGAATATTTTAATAATCTATACATTTCTAACCAAAAAATATACTTCTTAGATAGTAGATACAGAAGTATGAACACACTTTAGGGAAATGACAAGCTATGAAATGTGAAAATCCAGATAGATATGTTGCATTTTTCATTCTGAATGGAAAGCTTAGTTTAAAGACAAAGGAAAGTGAACAATGTAAGACCCAGAAGAGGTCTGGAACAACCATGGAGGATAATAAAGGGGCACACACATCTGAAAGGAATAGGAGGGACTCTTAAATTACTTCTGGTAGCCAGACCACCAGAATTCACCAGATTCTTCCATCATGACCAATATAGTGATTGACTCAGGGCCTGTGTAAGCACCTATATTTGGGTATCTAAAACAGACAAGTAAAAATGGATTTCCTTTAAATATTCTATTTGTAAACAGTGCCCTCCCAGGATGTCTTTCGATGACAAGGAGATTGTGTGTGTGTGTGTGTGTGTGTGTGTGTGTGTGTGTATAATGTATAGAAATTTTTGCTTCACGTTAAATTATACATTTTGACTGGAATACCCTGTTCTGTCTCAATAGACAGAGTGCAAGTGATGAGTAAGAAAATAATTGGTTTCCTAACTATGACCTACCAGCAATAGATGACCCTCCAATCTTAGTTCAATACATTAAATGTGGATTTTAAGATTAGTTCAAATATTATTTTATCCAGGGTCCTCAGTTTCTAAGTCCCAATGAATATCTCAAACAAAAGCGTTAGATGCAGAGACATATCTCTGTGGAGTAGAGGAGGAAGGCAAAATTTTTCGTACCTATTCTGCTTACATAGAGACAGGAATTCCAAAATCTTTGAAGAGTAGCTATACTTTGGATTCTTTCAAGGTCAATGCAGTATGCTTACCAGGGAAGTCACTAAAGTAGAAATTGGAAAGGTGATCAGCATAGAGAAAGGCTAGCATTTTAACCAGTTGAGAATTCCAGTGTATAAACTTATAGGCCACACTAACTGATTAAAGTGTTTAGAAAGACCAACTTGCTGGTAATGACTGCAGAAAATTGATGGCTAGAAAGAGGATGCACATATGTATCAGATCACAGTTCACTTCTCTGGGCAAAAGCATGAGATTTCGGGTCCTTACCTATCTTTCCAAAACTATACAAAATCTCCCACAGTAACATCAGTTTTAAATTTTTGTTCCTATGTCAAGTTATTCTGTACGTGAATATACATAGGTTTTCAAAGATTAAAAACATCCAATGAAAAGGGAGATCGTTGGAAAGATTACCAAGTTTACCTTGACCTGTGAGGCACCCTCACAGAATTTTCATGTCTAGGCTTCCTCTGATTTAAGATACCTTTCACAGGTAAGAATCTTGCAAATGGGGTTTCTATTTCTCCACAGAACAGCCTCTAAATTTCCTGGGAACTCCAGCAAGTTAATCTCTGCTGTTGCTGTTTTGTGGTAGGCTTCTCAAGTACTAGATAGGTAATCTAGGATGATTCATTCTCCTCCAGCTCTCACACATTCTGTTTGTGATGAATGTTCAAGAAATGCACTGATGCTCTGCCCTGATAATAAAGCTTTTGGACTGGTTTTTGCAAATCTTTTACTTTAACCAAAGAAACCATAATACTCAGGTGTCAGAAAGCATCACAGTCAAATTAGATTGTCTGGAGCTGGAAAGCAATTTTTGCCAGTAAGATATAGGCTGACATAAATGAGGTGAAAGACAGATGAAGATATGCATGTTTTCTGTTTGAGGTGTATATTAACAATTTTGATGTAGTGTTTTCTTTGCACGGCTTTAAAAATGGACTTTTTTATGGTTTTAATCTAAGTTAAGGTTGGGAGGAGCTAAGGCAGATAAAAACAAAACATTTGAGTAACTGAGTAATATTCAGACAAGCTCAAGCAATGAATAAAGTGGTGAAATTCAATCAGATCTATGAAGAAGTAGAATAAATCTTTAAGGCTTTCCTTATTAATATTCATTTACACAGACTACACCGAGTACTTTGTATGTTTATGTGTCTACATATCTATCAAATGCCAAAAGTCCACTAGTTCATCTCCATAAAACTAAAACTAGTTAATCTCCATAAGATATAAACCATTAGGTAATTCCTCCCTCAACTTTAAATTCGTTTCATTAATTTTCAGGTAGCTATTTGTATTAGTTCCCAATAGTATATGTGTTTGTGATCCTGGGAACGTAGTAAGATGTTTACATTGCCATTCTTGTTTAAGGTTTATTTGTTTATTAAACATTTAGTAAGTGAGTGTAATGTGAAGATTTAAGGACAAAAGTAACTGAAACAGAAATGGAGCCTAACATTTAAGGAGCTATAAACAAAAAGGGGGTCTGAAAAAAGTAACAGCAGAGCAACAGTGCAAAGGAGAGCTTAAAAAAAGAATGTATAGAGAGAATGTCCCCAGAAAGCGTCTTGTAATTTCTTAAAAAAGTGAGATCTACACCTGGGGAATTAAAATAATTAATATTATTATTATATTTAAATATTATTTGAACATTCTGATACTTCCTAATGATTTAAAAAAACCACTCAAATGAGATCTGTACAATTCTTTAAATGAATGCTCTATAAATGTTTATCTATCAATATACCTCAACTGACGTCAAATTTTGGATTGTGTTTCGAGTTTAGGTTAGAAAGAGGAAGGCTTTTTGAGGGAACTGAACATCCTTAATTCTGAGTTAAAACCATTAGGAAAGATTTCATTCCACCTTTTCTTATATCAAGGATTATTTCTTTAATGCTAATAACTCTTGTGATTTAAACAATCAAGTATGGGATTTGCTGCATATTGGGTCACTTTATCTCAAAACTTTATTCTTTTTGTTGATAAACTTTGTACTGCTGTCAAGATACCATTTAAGATTAATACAAAAATTAATTCAAAAGATTACATATTGCTATATTTACTTTCTTCACTAAAAGGAAATGTCTTCTTTCATGTGAAGGGGTAATTCCACAAACTATTATATATTGCTTGCTAATGGAGACCTGGGAGGAAGCTGCTTTATCCTGGAATTTGAAAATAAATCTCAGTTTATGGCGTTAAAAAAGAGGTTATTTTTTTTTCTTGCTATCATTCCACAATAGTTCATTATTGTAAAATAATTAAGTGAAATATCTATTTGAATTAAAGCAGATTAATATTGCTTAGTTTGAATTATAAACAACAAATTTCTTGATTTTAAGAAACAATATGGGTAAATAAAAAAGATAATGGACACTTCATTCAGATAAAAGGGGTAGGTCACTCCCCAACACTTCTCACCCCTTAATTTACCTAAATTCATATTGAATTCAATGGTTGAAACCTCTGTGAAACCCTTCAGTATGTTTGCATATGTGTTCACATAAATGAGTAAAAGAAATAAGTATATCTCTTATCAACTCAATTTCATTAGTTAACCTTGGCTTATTATATTGATGTCCCAGATATGTTTTTGGTTATACTTTCACATTGTCATCACACTTCAGACTCAAATAAGAAATGGTTTTCCGATTCAACACAGTTTCCTAGAGATAGATAGATAGATAGATAGATAGATAGATATACACATACATATACACACACACACATATGTGTGTGTATGTATATGTACCTATATGAAGCCTCATATATGAATTCATATATAATTACAATTATACTCAAAAGCATAATCTTGTTTTCTCAGAAAAGTGTCTAAATTGATAAAAAGAAGTCTTTTTCTGCAATAGTTCATTATAAACCCATATGAAATCATACGGGTTTTGCAGAAAGATTAGATATGGCTTTTCTCTCAAAGGGTAGAGTAATGCATCATACCAACGGAAAAAAGAGATAAGGTCTCCCTTAATCTAATTTCTCATTTCAGGAAACGTATATGGAATTAACAGTTTATGCATCAATTACCCACTCAGGTTACAGACTATTGCCATAATCCCAGAAAGTCCTCACATGCTCTTTTTCAGTCAATCACCACAGCCTCCACTCACTAGTCAATCACTGTCTTATTTTCTATTAGCATGGATTACTTTCGCTTCTTCTAGAATTTCATATAAATAGAACTGTACGCTGTACTGACTTCTCTTGTCAACATGATGCGTTGACTATCCATCTATGTTGTATGTATCAGTTGCTTACTCCTGTTTATTGTTAAGAAGTATTCAATTACATGACAAATTACAAATTGGTTGATCCTTCTCCTGTTAGTGGACATTTGGTTTTCTGTTTTTAGCTAATAAAGCTGCTGTGAACTTTCTTGTGTAAAATTTTTTCATTTCTCATGGATAAATAATGAGTGCAATTTCTGGGTCATAGTTATATGTTGACACAAAGAAAATTTTACAGAGTGGTATCTTGTGGTTTTAATTTCCATTTACTTGATGATTAATTATGCTGAGACCCTTTTCATGTGCATATTGGCCATTTGTATGTGTCTTTTTTAAAAAATCTGTTTAGGAGACTTTCAAGATGGCAGAGTAGTAAGACGTGGAGATCACCTTTCTCCCCACAAATACATCAAAAATACACCTACATGTGGAACAACTCCTACAGAACACCTATTGAATGCTGGCAGAAGACCTCAGACTTCCCAAAAGGCAAGAAAATCCCCAAGTACCTGGGTAGGGCAAAAGAAAAATCAGAGACAAAAGAATAGGGACAGGACCTGCACCTCTGGGAGGGAGCTGTGAAGGAGGAAAACTTTCCACACACTAGGGAGCTACTTCACTGGCAGGGATGGGGGTGTGGGCAGGGGGGAAGGCTCGGAGTCATGGAGGAGAGTGCAGCAACAGGGGTGCAGAGGGCAAAGCGGAGAGATTCCCGTACAGAGGATTGGTGCCAACCAGCACTCACCAACCTGAGAGGCTTGTCTGCTCACCCACTGGGGTGGGTGGGGGCTGGGAGCTGAGGCTCAGGCTTCAGATCTCAGAGCCCAGGGAGAAGACTGGGGTTGGCTGTATGAAGACAGCCTGAAAGGGGCTGGTGCATCACAGCTAGCCAGGAGGGAGTCTGGGAAAAAGTCTGGACCTGCCGAAGAGGCAAGAGACCATTGTTTCAGCGTGGGCCAAGAGAGGGGATTCCTACCCCATGTGCCCACAAAAGGCAGAGCACTGCCTAAGCAAGCTCCACAGACCGGCGCAAGCTGCGGCTATCAGCTCAGACCCCAGAGACGGGCATGAAATGCTAACACTGCTGCCATTGCCACCAAGAATCTGTGTGCAAGCACAGGTCACTACCAGCCACCCCCGCCACTGCCCCCAGGAGCTTGTGCAGCCCGCCACTGCCAGGATCCTGAGATCCAGGGAGAACTTCCCTAGAGAACACATGGTGCACCTCAGGCTGTTGCAATGTCATGCTGGCCTCTGCTGCTGCAGGCTCACCCTGCATTCCAATTATGACTACTGTACCCCTCCCACTCCCCAGCCTGAGTGAGCAAGAGAGCACTAATCAGCCGCTGCTTTAACCACCTCCTGTCAGGGCAGGGAACAAACGCCTGAGGGCAGCCTGCATGCAGATGCAGGGCCAAAATCAAAGCTGAACCCCAGGAGCTGTGCGAACAAAGAAGAGAAAGGGAAATTTCTCTGTGCAGCATAGGAGCAGAAGATTAAATCGCCACAATCAACTTGATGAATCCTGCATCTCTGGAATACTGAACAGACAACGAATGTTCCCAAAATTGAGGCAGTGGACTTTGGGAGCAAATGTAGACTTGGGGTTTGTTTTCTGCGACTGATTTGTTTCTGACTTTTATGTTTATCTTAGTTTAGCTTCTAGTGCTTCTTATCATTGGTGGATTTGTTTATTGGTTTGGTTGCTATCTTCTTATTTATTAATTATTATCATTTTTATTTAATTAATATTATTATTATTATTTTCCTCTTTTTTCTTCCTTTTCTTCTGAGCCGTGTGGCTGGCAGGGTCTTAGTGCTCTGGCCAGGTGTCAGGTCTGAGCCTCCAAGATAGAAGCGCCGAGTCCAGGACACTGGACCACCAGAGACCTCCTGGCTCAACATAATATCAATCGGCGAGTGCTCTCCCAGAGATCTCCATCTCAATACTAAGAGCCAGCTCCACCCAATGGCCAGCAAGCTCCAGGGCTGGATGCCCCATGGCAAACAACTAGCAAGACAGGAACACAACCCCATGCATTAGCAGAGAGGTTGCCTAAAGTCATACTAAGTTCACAGACACCCCAAGACACACCACTGGATGTGGTCCTGCCCACCAGAAAGACAAGATCCAGCCTCATGCACCAGAACACAGGCACCAGTCTCCTCCACCAGGAAGCCTACACAACCCACTGAACCAACCTCACCCACCCCACTGGGGACATACACCAAAAACAACAGGAACTACAAACCTGCAGCCTGCGAAAAGGAAACCCCAAACACAGTAAGTTAAACAAAATGAGAAGACAGAGAAATATGCAGCAGATGAAGGAGCAAGGTGAAAACACACCAGACCAAACAAATGAAGAGGAAATAGGCAGTCTACCTGAAAAAGAATACAGATAATGATAGTAAAGATGATCCAAAATCTTGTAAACAGAATGGAGAAAATACAAGAAAGGTTTAACAAGGACCTAAAAGAATGAAAGAGCAGATAAACAATGATGAACAACACAATAAATGAAATTAAAAATTCTCTAGAAGGAATCAATAGCAGAATAACTGAGGCAGAAGAATGGATAAGTGACCTGGAAGATACAAGAGTGGAAATAACTGCCACAGAGCAGAATAAAGAAAAAAAGAATGAAAAGAATTGAGGACAGTCTCAGAGACCTCTGGACAACATTAAATGCACTAACATTTGAATAATAGGGGTCCCAGAAGAAGAGGAGAATAAGAAAGGTATGGAGAAAATATTTGAAGAGATTATAGTTGAAAACTTCCCTAACATGGGAAAGGAAATAGTCAATCAGGTCCAGAAAGCACAGAGAGTCCCATACAGGATAAATCCAAGAAGAAACATGCCAAGACACATGTTATTCAAACTATCAAAAATTAAATACAAAGAAAAAATATTAAAAGCAGCAAGGGAAAAGCAACAAATAACATACAAGGGAAACTCCATAAGGTTAACAGCTGATCTTTCAGCAGAAACTCTGCAAGCCAGAAGGGAGGGGCAGGACATATTTAAAGTGATGAAAGGGAAAAATCTACAACCAAGATTACTCTACCCAGCAAGTACCTCATTCAGATTTGATGGAGAAATTAAAACCTTTACAGACAAGCAAAAGCTAAGAGAATTCAGCACCACCAAAACCAGCTTTACAACAAATGCTAAAGGAACTTCTCTAGGCAGGAAACATAAGAGAAGGAAGAGACTTACAAAAACAAACCCAAAACAATTAAGAAAACAGTAATAAGAACACATATAATCGATGATTACCTTAAATGTAAATGGATTAAATGCTCCAAACAAAAGACACAGACTGGCTGAATGGATACAAAAACAAGACCCGAAATATGCTATCTACAAGAGACCCACTCCAGACCTAGGGACACATACTGACTGAAAGTGAGGGAATGGAAAAATATATTCCATGCAAATGGAAATCAAAAGAAAGCTGGAGTAGCAATTCTCATACCGGACAAAATACACTTTAAAACAATGACTATTACAAGAGACAAAGACGGACACTACATAATGATCAAGGGATCAAACCAAAAAGAAGATATAACAATTGTAAATATTTATGCACCCAACATACGAGCGCCTCAATACATAAGTCAAATGCTAACAGCCTTAAAAGGAGAAATCGACAGTAACACTATAGCAGGGGACTTTAACACCCCACTTTCACCAAAGGACAGATCTTCCAAAATGAAAAAAAAATGAGGAAGCAAAAGCTTTAAATGACACATTAGACCAGATGGACTTAATTGATATTTGTAGGACATTCCATCCAAAAACAACAGAGTACACTTTCTTCTCAAGTGTTCATGCAAAACTCTCCAGGATAGACTATATCTTAGGTCACAAATCAAGCCTTGGGAAATGTAAGAAAACTGAAATCAAATCAAGTATCTTTTACGACAACAATGCTATGAGACTAGATATCAATTAGAGGAAAAGAACTGTAAAAAACAGAATCACATGGGGGTTAAACAATACACTACTAAATAACCAAGAAATCACTGAAGAAATTAAAGAGGAAATCAAAAAATACCTAGAAACAAATGACAATGAAAACACGATGACCCAAAACCTATGAGATGCTGCAAAACAGTTAAGAGAGAAGTTTATAGCAATATAATCCTACCTCAAGAAACAAGAAAAATCTCAAATAAATCACCTAACCTTACACCTAAAGCAATTAGAGAAAGAAGAACAACAACAACAACAAGAAAAATGAAAATTAGCAAAAGGAAAGAAATCATAAATATCAGATCAGAAATAAATGCAAAAGAAATGAAGGAAACGACAGCAAAGATCAATAAAACCAAAAGCTTGTTCTTTGAGAAGATAAACAAAATTGATAAACCATTAGCCACACTCATCAAGAAAAAAAGGGAGAAGACACAAAAGAAGAGACTTAGAAGTGAAAAAGCTGAAGTAACAACTGCCATTGCAGGAAAACAAAGGATCATGAGAGACTACAATAAGCAACTATATGATGCCAATAAAATGGACACCCTGGAAGAAATTGACAAATTATTAGAAAAGAACAACCTTCCGAGACTGAGCCAGGAAGAAATAGAAAATATGAACAGACCAATCACAAACACTGAAATTGAAACTGTGATTAAAAATCTTCCAACAGGGCTTCCCTGGTGGTGCAGTGGTTGAGAATCTGCCTGCCAATGCAGGGGACATGGATTCAAGCCCTGGTCTGGGAGGATCCCACATGCCGCAGAGCAACTAGGCCCGTAAGTCACAACTACTAAGCCTGCACGTCTGGAGCCCGTGCTCCGCAAGAGAGACCACAATAGTGAGAGGCCCATGCACCACGATGAAGAGCGGTCCCTGTTTGCCTCAACTAGAGAAAGCCCTCGCACAGAAACGAAGACCCAACACAGCCAAAAATTAAATAAATAAATAAATAATAAAAAATTAAAAAAAAAAATCTTCCAACAAACAAAAGCCAAGGACCAGATGGCTTCACAGGTGAATTCTATCAAAAATTTAGAAAAGAGCTAACACCTATTTTTCTCAAGCTCGTCCAAAATACAGCAGAGGGAGGAACACTGTCAAACTCATTCTATGAGGTCACCATCACCCTTATACCAAAACCAGACAAAGATGTCACAAAAAAAGTACAGGCCAATAACTCTAATGAACATAGATGCAATAATCCTCAACAAAATACTAGCAAACAGAATCCAACAGCACATTAAAAGGATCACACACAATTATCAAGTGGGGATTATCCCAGGAATGCAAGGATTCTTCAATATACGCAAATCAAACAATGTGATACACCATATTAACAAATTGAAGGATAAAAACCATATGATCATCTCAATAGATGCAGAAAAAGCTTTTAACAAAATTGAACATCCTTTTATGATAAAAACTCTCCTAAAGTAGGCATAGAGGGAACCTACCTCAACATAATAAAGGCCATATATGACAAACCCACAGCCAACATCTTTCTCAATGCTGAAAAACTGATACCATTTCCACTAAGATTAGGAACAAGACAAGGTTTCCCACTCTCATCACTATTATTCAACATAGTTTTGGAAGTCTTAGCCACAGCAATCAGAGAAGAAAAATCAATAAAAGAAATCCAAATTGGAAAAGAAGAAGTTGAAGTGTCACTGTTTGCAGATGATGTGATACTGTACATAGAGAACCTAAAGATGCTACCAAAATACTACTAGAGCTAATCAATGAATTTGGTAAAGTAGCAGGATACAAAATTAATGCACAGAAATCTCTTGCATTCCTATACACTAACGACAAATATGCTGAAAGAGAAATTAAGGAAACACTTCCATTTACCACTGCAACAAAAAGAATGAAATACCTAGGAATAAACCTACCTAAGGAGGCAAAAACCTGTACTCATAAAACTATAAAACACTAATGAAAGAAATCAAAGATAACATAAACAGATGGAGAGATATACCATGTTCTTGGATTGGAAGAATCAACATTGTGAAAATGACTATACTACCCAAAGCAATCTACAGATTCAATGCAATCCCTATCAAACTACCACTGGCATTTTTCACAGAACTCGAACAAAAAAAATTCACAAGCCGTATGGAAGCACAAAAGACCCCAAATAGCCAAAGCAATCTTGAGAAAGAAAAATGGAGCTGGAGGAATCAGGCTCCTGGTCTTCAGACTATACTACAAAGCTACAATAATCAAGACAGTATGGTACTGGCAAAAAAACAGAAATATAGATCAATGGAACAGGATAGAAAGCCCAGAGATAAACCCTCGCACACAGAGTCACCTTATATTTGATAAAGGAGGCAAGCATATACAGTGGAGAAAAGACAGCCTCTTCTATAAGTGGTGCTGGTAAAACTGGACAGCTACATGTAAAAGAATGAAATTAGAACACTCTCTAACACCATACACAAAAATAAACTCAGAATGGATTAAAGACTTAAATGTAATGCCAGACACTACAAAACTGAGAGGAAAACATAGGCAGAACACTCTATGACATAAATCACAGCAAGATCCTTTTTGAACCAACTCCTAGAGAAATGGAATTAAAAACAAAAATAAACAAATGGGACCTAATGAGACTTAAAAGCTTTTGCACAGCAAGGAAACCATAAACAAGACGAAAAGACAACCCTCAGAATGGGAGAAAATATTTGCAAAGGAAGCAACTGATGAAGGATTAATCTCCAAAATATACAAGCAGCTCATGCAGCTCAATATCAAAAAATCAAACAACCCAATCCAAAAATGGGTGGAAGACCTAAGTAGACATTTCTCCAAAGAAGATATACAGATTGCCAACAAACACATGAAAGAATGCTCAACATCATTAATCATTAGAGAAATGCAAATCAAAACTCCAATGAGATATCATCTCACACTGGTCAGAATGGCCATCTTCAAAAAATCTACAAACAATAAATGCTGGAGAGAGTGAGGAGAAAAGGCAACCCTCTTGCACTGTTGGTGGCAATGTAAATGGATACAGCCACTATGGAGAACAGTATGGAGGTTCCTTAAAAAACTAAAAATAGAACTATCATATGACCCAGCAATCCCACTACTGGGCATATACCCTGACATAACCATAATTCAAAAAGAGACATGTACCACAATATTCATTGCAGCTCTATTTACAGTAGCCAGGACATAGAAGCAACCTAAGTGTCCATCAACAGATGAATGGATAAAGAAGATGTGGCACATATATACAATGGAATATTACTCAGCCATAAAAAGAAATGAAAGTGGGTTATTTGCAGTGAGGTGGATGGACCTACAGTCTGCCATACAGAGTGAAGTAAGTCAGAAAGAGAACAACAAATACTGTATGCTAAAACATATATATGGAATCTAAAAAAAAAATGGTTCTGATGAACCTAGTGGCAGGACAAGAAGAAAGACACAGATGTAGATAATGGACTTGAGGATATGGGGAGGGCGGAGTGTAAGCTGGGATGAAGTGACAGAGTAGCACTGACATATATACACTACTAAATGTAAAATAGATAGCTAGTGGGAAGCAGCTGCATAGTACAGGGAGATCAACTCAGTGCTTTGTGACCACCCAGAGGGGTGGGATACAGAAGGTGGGAGGCAGGCACAAGAGGGAGGGGATATGGGGATATATGTACACATATAGCTGATTCACTTTGTTATACAGCAGAAACTCACACAACATTGTAAAGCAATTATACTCCAATAAAGATGTTCAAAAAAAAAAAGAATCTGTTTATGTCTTATGCCCTTTTTAGGGGGCAGTGAAATGGTCGATCTCTTTATTAATGATCTGTAAGCATTCTTTATATATCCTGATATAACTGTTACAATGTCAGATGTACATAAATATACATATATATAATCACTATGGTTATTTTCTTCAATTTGTTGCTTACATTTTCATTTTCCTCAATGGTGATTTTATGAACAGAAATTTTTACTTTAAGTATGATTAGTCCTTTTTTCTTTTATGCTTCCTCTCTTTAAGAAATCTTTTCTAACTCTAAGGTTGTGAAAATATGCTGTTTCTTTTAGAAACTTTACAGTTGTATTCTTCATATTTCTGTCTATATTCCATCTCAAATTAAAATTTTATGG
This sequence comes from Balaenoptera ricei, assembly GCF_028023285.1. Lineage (NCBI taxonomy): Eukaryota > Metazoa > Chordata > Mammalia > Artiodactyla > Balaenopteridae > Balaenoptera > Balaenoptera ricei. The sequence goes on from NC_082641.1 coordinate 67,951,722, forward strand.
TGTGAGGTATGGGTTAAGGTTCATTTTATTCCTTTATGGATATCCAGGTTTGAAAATGAAAAATACAAATTTTCCTTAATCTTTGTATTAGCACATTTTTTTGGAAAAAAAATCAACTTACTGAATGTGTCAATCTATTTCTGCACCATTTGTTTTGTTACCTTGGTCTTATTGTCTATTCTTACAGAAATTTCATACTCTCTTGGTTTTTGTAGCTTTATAATAGATCTTAAAATTAGATACTGTATTTTCTAACTAATAAATGTACACACCCAAGTTTACTGGTTCCAAATCCACTGGCACCATGTCATAGACCACAACGTCTCTCAGATCATCATTTTTGGTGGTTATTCTTGAAAAGCTGACTATATAAAATGATTTTAAAATTTAAGAAGAAAGAGCTCCAAAGATATAGACTGATACATAGATAAGCACATTGATTGGATTAATGCATGCCTCGATTACAGACAAAAGTTTGAGTAATTATATCAATAATAGACCCCAGCAGAAGATACTTCATCAGTTAATCATAGTAAAAGTAATTATGATGTAAGATGAAGAAAATGTTATTTTTAGTATTGTTTTGGTCCCTAGATTTCCTTTCCAAGGTAATTCCCTCATTTTGAATTCTAAAATGTTTCCCTTCTCTGGCTCTCAGTCCTCTACTCACACATCTCATTCCTCCAAAACCTGATGCCTTTATTTTTTTTCCCTTCTCACAAATTTATTTTTAACTTCCCACCCACCTCAGTATCTGTTTCCTGTTCTTTAAATGGAAATATGTTTAAATCATGCATGCCTGAAAGCAAAGATAAAAAATTAACTTCTCTTAATAAAAACCCCAATAGTGTCCCCTATTTACTATCTTATCTCTTCCCTCCCCAGTTATGCTTCTTGAAGTATTAACTTATATTCATTCACACTGTCTACATAATCATATGTCCTCAACTTACTCTGAAACATTGGCCAATGTCCGTCTCTTCCTTTGGCTACATGGCTCCCACTTTGTTCTAGGTTTCCTTATTTCTCTTTCTATTTCTCCTCAGCTTCCCCCCACACCCCACAATTACTGGATTTGTCATTAAACCAAGTGCTTTGGAAATAAAAATATATGAAATTGGTCCTAAATAGGCAGTGAGTGATTTGAAAAACTGCATGCCTGGATTTAAAGTAGTATGTGAAACACATCAATATATAAGAGAGGTCTTTTTTAAAAAGATAGGAAATAATAAGAAATAAATTTGAGTTCAGAAAAGTATTATAAACTGATCAAAAAATATTTAACTCTGCTATGGTAGAGATTTAATATATCTTTCCAGAAAGTTAAATTTTAAAAGTTAGAATTTTTAAATTAACAAGTCTAAAACATCATTATTAATTTAACATGCTTATGGACTCGAGAAAAGAGTCTAAATTTTCAACACCCCACATTTTTGCCAATTTAACATACTAAACTTATTCACTCACTTAGCAAATATTTCATGAGAGTGTAGCTGGTCCATGAATTCTGCAATAACTGCAAATCAAACATTAATGAAATATGGTCTTGCTTTCAAGAAGTTCACACTCTAATGGAGGACCAAGTAATTTAAATGTTTAATATTGCGTATTTGATGTTACATATTTAATATTACATATTACATTTACATAACTTACTTGTGACAATGTCTCAAGTGCTAATGTGGAGCACAGTGGAGGTCAACTAAATTTGTCAATTGCAAAAGGAAAGAAATTGACCTAGTTCTTGATGGATAACTAGTTTATCCTATCCAACTGAAAGGTCAAACAGCTATCAAAGCAGAGGACATAGACACAAGCATACATATGCATACATATAAAAGAGAAAGACGAAGAAGCAGAACTAGAAAAATACTTGTACTTCTGATCATCTACTAGAGTTTGGTTGATTATCAGTGCAAGACATATGTGTGTGTGCATGATTCATATGAGTCAGGAAATGATGGTAGGGAATGTAGATTAATATCAAACTGTAAAAAGGCTTACACATTCTTACTTTTAAGAATTTAAAGGTATACCATCTTATTTATTGAGGTATTTAAGCAAGGAAAGAATCAGAAAGCCATAAGATTTGAATTTTTGGTGGAAGGAGGGGATGAAAAGTCTGATAAGAATGTAGAAAAAAACTTAAGTTTTAGGAAACAAGAAACATGTGGATTCATCTAAAGCACATGTTTCAGAAATGGCTACACAGAGCCCTGCCTTTACGTTTATTACCCAGTGGTTTGGGGGTGGGCCAGAGGATCTGGAGTTTAACAGTTTCTTTATGGTCATGCTGTTCTGGGAAAAAAACTGAGTTAGGAGGTATTTTTAATACCTAGGTAAGAAGATGAGCAAATTAAACTAAAACAGTGAAAGTGGACATGCTGAAGGGGGCTTCTGTCAAATGTTGGTTCTGAGATATAATTTAAAAACTGACCTCTGATTTGATGGAATTGATTAGATATAGATGATAAGAAAAATGGGGATAGGAGTTGGGAATTCTTCCAGAAAGTCTAAGTCACCGTGTATTCTTGGCAGGCTCTCTGATGTTCTCTCTTAATAATTTCCTCACCTGCTCTGTTCTGGCTATGCTGGCCCGTTGTTTCCCAAACACACTCCCATTTCAAGTTCTCTATATTACCTGTTGTTTGGAATTCTCTTTCCTGAGTTACCCAGTGCACACTCCTCAGTATCATTAAGGTCTCTGCTTAAATGTCACTTCATCTGATACCTCTGTCACCATGTCACATAAAATAGCACTTCCATGCCTCTCTCCCAGTGTTTTGCCTTACTTTTCTGCATATCACTTAGTATAGCTTGGTACAAGGTTGATATTTAATAAACATTTGTTTAATTGATAAATAATTCCAATAGATATAAAAACAAAAAATATTATAATTTTTTTAACATCTTTATTGGGGTATAATTGCTTAAAACATTATAATATTTAAGAACAAAGGGAATGACTAAAAAATGTTGGCATTTCAAGTTCCTTTACAGTTACAAGGGAGGTAATTGTGGGAAAGAGGGCATTTTCTACTTGCAACAGAAATAACATATATAAGCGCCACATATTTAAAAGTTCCACTCAAAATAACTGTTGTATATTCTACTTGAAAAACAAATGACCTAAAAATATAAAAGTTCTCTAAAAAAAAACTACCTTGATTCATAAAAGCAAAATTCTAGGGATCATGCTTTGTGTTATTTTATTTTTTTGTATTGAAGTATATAGTTGATTTACAATATTGTGTTAGTTTCTGGTCTACAGCAAAGTGATTCATTTATGCATATACACATTTTTCATATTCTTTTCCATTATGGGTTATTAAAGGATATTGAATGTAGTTCCTTGTGCTATACAGTACATCCTTGTTGTTTATCTATTTTACATATAGAAGTTTGTATCTGATAATCTCAAACTACTAATTTAGCCCTCCTCCATCCCCTTACCCTTTTGGTAACCAAAAGTTTGCTTTTATGTTTGTGAGTCTGTTTGTTTTGTAAATAAGTTCATTGGTATCATATTTTAGATTCCTTGTATAAGTGATATCATATGGTATTTGCCTGTCTCTGACTTACTTCACTTAGTAAGATAATCTCTAGGTCGATGCATGTTGCTGCAAATGGCATTATTTCATTCTTTTTTATTGGTGAGAAGTATTCCATTGTGTAAATATACTACATTTTTTTTTTCTTTAAAGATTTATGTCACCTTGTGACAAACTTTTTTTTTAATTTAATCAGTCATCAGTTTTATACACATCACTGTATACATGTCAATCCCAATCGCCCAATTCAGCACACCCCATCCCCACCCCACTGCAGTTTTCCCCCCTTGGTGTCCATACGTTTGTTCTCTACATCTGTGTCTCAACTTCTGCCCTGCAACCCGGTTCATCTGTACCATTTTCTAGGTTCCACATACATGCGTTAATATACGATATTTGTTTTTCTCTTTCTGACCTACTTCACTCTGTATGACAGTCTCTAGATCCATCCACGTCTCAACAAATGACTCAATTTCGTTCCTTTTTATGACTGAGTAATATTCCATTGTATATATGTACCACATCTTCTTTACCCATTCATCTGCCAATGGACATTTAGTTTGCTTCCATGACTTAGCTATTATAAATAGTGCTGCTCTTAAAACTGGTGTGTATGTTTTTGGGTTTTTTTTAAACATATTTATTGGAGTAAAATTGCTTTACAATGTTGTGTTAGTTTCTGCTGTATGACAAAGTGAATCAGCTATACATATACAAATATCCCCATATCCCCTCACTCTTGCGTCTCCTTCCCACCCTCCCTATCCCACCCCTCTAGGTGGTCACAAAGCACTGAGCTGATCTCCCTGTGCTATACAGCTGCTTCCCACTAGTTATCTATTTTATATTTCTTAGTGTATTTATGTCAATGTTACTCTCTCACTTCATCTCAGCTTACCCTTCCCCCTCCCCGTGTCCTCAAGCCCATTCTCTACGCCTGTGTCTGTCCTTCCCCTAGGTTCTTCAAAACCTTTTTTTTTTTTTTTTTTAGATTCCATATATATGTGTTAGCATATGGTATTTTTCTCTTTCTGACTTACATCACTCTGTATGACAGACTCTAGGTCCATCCACCTCACTACAAATAACTCAATTTCGTTTCCTTTTATGGCTGAGTAATATTCCATTGTATATATATGCCACATCTTCTTTATCCATTCATCAGTTGATGGACATTTAAGTTGCTTCTATGTCCTGGCTAATGTAAATATAGCGGCAATAAACACTGTGGTACATGACTCTTTTTGAATTATGGTTTTCTCAGGGTATATGCCCAGTAGTGGGATTGCTGGTTCATATGGTAGTTCTAGTTTTAGTTATTTAAGGAACCTCCATACTGTTCCCCATAGTGGCTGTATCAATTTACATTCCCACCAACAGTGCAAGAGGGTTCCCTTTTCTCCACACCCTCTCCAGCATTTATTGTTTGTAGATTTTTTGATGATGGCCAATCTGACCAGTGCAAGGTGAAACCTCATTGTAGTTTTGATTTGCATTTCTCTAATGAATAGTGATGTTGAGCATCTTTTCATGTGTTTGTTGGCAATCTGTATATCTTCTTTGGAGAAATGTCTAGTGAGGTCTTCCGCCCATTTTTGGACTGGGTTGCTTATTTTTGTGATATTGAGCTGCATGAGCTACTTGTATATTTTGGAGATTAATCCTTCATCAGTTGCTTCCTTTGCAAATATTTTTTCTGAGGGTTGTCTTTTCATCTTGTTTATGGTTTCCTTTGCTGTGCAAAAGCTTTTAAGTTTGATTAGGTCCCATTTGTTTATTTTTGTTTTTATTTCCATTTCTCTAGGAGGTGGGTCAAAAAGGATCTTGCTGTGATTTATGTCATAGAGTGTTCTGCCTATGTTTTCCTCACAGAGTTTTATAGTGTTTGGCCTTACATTTAGGTCTTTAATCCATTTTTAATTTATTTTTGTGTATGGTGTTAGAGAGTGTTCTAATTTCATTCTTTTACATGTAACTGTCCAGTGTTCCCAGAACAACTTATTGAAGAAGAGGCTGTCTTTTCTCCATTGTATACACTTCCCTCCTTTTTCAAAGATAAGGTGACCATATGTGTGTGGGTTAATCTCTGGGCTTTCTATCCTGTTCCAGTAATCTATGTTTCTGTTTTGGTGCCAATCCCATACTGTTTTAAGTATTGTAGCTTTGTAGTATAGTCTGAAGTCCAGGAGCCTGATTCCTCCAGCTCCATTTTTCTTTCTCAAGGTTGGTTTGGCTTTTCGGGGTCTTTTGTGTTTCCATACAAATTGAGAATTTTTTTGTTCTAGTTCTGTGAAAAATGTCATTGGTAGTTTGATAGGGATTGCATTGAATCTGTAGACTGCTTTGGATAGTATAGTCATTTTCACAATGTTGATTCTTCCAATCCAAGAACACGGTATATCTTTCCACCTGTTTGTATCATCTTTAATTTCTTTCATCAGTGTCTTACAGTTTTATGCATACAGGTCTTTTGTCTCCTTAGGTAGGTTTATTCCTAGGTATTTCATTCTTTTTGTTGCAATGGTAAATGGGAGTGTTTCCTTAATTTCATTAATTTCTCTAATGATTTTTCATCATTAGTGTATAGGAATGCAAGAGATTTCTGTGCATTAATTTTGTACCCTGCTACTTTAGCAAATTCATTGATTAGCTCTAGTATTTTCCTAGTAGCATCTTTAGGATTCTCTATGTATAGTATCACATCATCTGCAAACAGTGCCAATTTTACTTCTTCTTTGCCAATTTGGATTCCTTTTATTTCTTTTTTTTCTCTGATTGCTGTGGCAAAAATTCCAAAACTATAATGAATAAGAGTGGTGAGAGTGGGAAACCTTGTCTTGTTCCTGATCTTAGAGGAAATGTTTTCAGTTTTTCAACACTGAGAATGATGTTGGCTCTGGGTTTGTCATATACGGCCTTTATTGTGTTGAGGTAGGTTCCTTCTATGTCTACTTTCTGGAGAGCTTTTGTCATAAATGGGTGCTGAATTTTGTCCAAAGGTTTTTCTGCATCTATTGAGATTATCATATGGTTTTTATCCTTCAATTTGTTAATATGGTGTATCACATTGATTGATTTGTGTATAGTGAAGAAGCCTTGCATTCTGGGATAAACCTCACTTGATCATGGTGTGTGATCCTTTTAATGTGCTGTTGGATTCTGTTTGGTAGTATTTTGTTGAGGATTTTTGCATCTATATTCATCAGAGATATTGGCCTGTAGTTTTTTTTGGTGACATCTTTGTCTGGTTTTGGTATCAGGGTGATGGTGGCCTAGTAGAATGAGTTTGGGAGTGTTCCTCCCTCTGCTCTATTTTGGAAGTGTTTGAGAAGGATAGGTGTTAGCTCGTCTGTAAATGTTTGATAGAATTCACCTGTGAAGGCATCTCGTCCTAGGCTTTCGTTATTGGAAGAATTTTAATCACAGTTTCAATTTCAGTGCTTGTGATTGGTCTGTTTATATTTTCTATTTCTTCCTCATTCAGTCTTGGAAGGTTGTGCTTTTCTAAGAATTTGTCCATTTCTTCCAGGTTGTCCATTTTATTGGCATCATATAGTTGCTTATAGTAATCTCTCATGATCCTTTGCATTTCTGCAGGGACAGTTGCTATTTCTCCTTTTTCATTTCTAATTCTGTTGATTTGAGTCTTCTCCCTTTTGTTCTTGATAAGTGTGGTAGTCGTTTATCAGTTTTGTTTATCTTCTCAAAGAATCAGCTTTTAGTTTTTTGATCTTTGCTATTGTTTCCTTCATTTCTTTTTCTTTTATTTCTGTTCTGATCTTTATGATTTCTTTCCTTCTGCTAACTTTGGGGATTTTTTTTTGTTGTTGTTGTTCTTTCTTTAATTGCTTTAGATGTAAGGTTAAGTGCTTATTTGAGATTTTTCTTTTTACTTGAGGTAGGATTGTATTGCTATAAACTTCCCTCTTAGAACTGCTTTTGCTGCATCCCATAGGTTTTGGATCATCGTGTTTTCATTGTCATATGTTTCTAGGTATTTTTTGATTTCCTCTTTGATTTTCTCAGTTATCTCTTGGTTATTTAGTAGTGTATTGTTTGGCCCCCATATGTTTCTATCTTTTACAGTTTTTTTCCTCTAATTGATATCTAGTCTCATAGCATTGTGGTCGGAAATGATACTTGATTCGATTTCAATTTTCTTACATTTCCCAAGGATTGATTTGTGACCCAAGATATGGTCTATCCTGGAGAATGTTCCATGAGCACTTGAGAAGAAAGTGTATTCTGTTGTTTTTGGATGGAATGTCCTACAAATATTAAGTCCATCTTGTTTAATGTGTCATTTATAAAGCTTGTGTTACCTTATTTATTTTCATTTTGGATGACATGTCCACTGGTGAGAGTGGGATATTAAATCCCCTACTATGATTGTGTTGCTGTCGATTTCCTCTTTTATGGCTGTTAGCATTTGCCTTATCTATTGAGGTGCTCCTATGATGGGTGCATAAATATTTACAATTATTGTATCTTCTTTTTGGATTGATCCCTTTATCATTATGTAATGTACTTCTTTGTCTCTAGTAATAGTCTTTATTTTCACATCTATTTTGTCTGATATGAGAATTGCTACTCCAGCTTTCCTTTGATTTCCATTTGCACGGAATATCTTTTTCTATCCCCTCACTTTCCATCTGTATGTGTCCCTAGGTCTGAAGTGCACCTCTTGTAGACAGCATATGTATGGGTCTTGTTTTTGTAACCATTCAGCCAGTCTATGTCTTTTGGTTGGAGCATTTAATCCATTTATATTTAAGGTAATTAGCAATATGTATTTATCAAGCATTGGGTGGGGCCTCTGCTTAGGACTTGCACTGAAGGGGAGAGAAGCACATCGAAAGGAGGGCCTCTGGAGTGTGGACTTCTGGAGTTTGGAGGTAGGCCCTTGAGTGAGGGTGTGTGGGTGGTGCTTAGGCCCAGAGCATTGGAGGGGGTCTCCGATTGTAGAGGTAGGGCCTTGTGTCAGGGTGTAGGGGCGGGGCTTGGGTTCTGCATGGCAGGAGGGAGGCTCTGAGGGCAGAGGATTAGGCCTGGGAGCCCAGCAGGCTCCCTGGTGCCTAAGTGGACAGGGAAAGCACTGGCTGCATTCCCTTCGATTACTTCACACCCCTCCACCATCTCTCCCAAGGTCTCTCCCGTCACCGCTGGACCCCAAAATGTGGGTGGGTCCTGCTGGGTGTAGGGACTCCTCCCCTCCCCCAGCCACCCCTCAGGGGTGCTGTTCCTGGAGGTCTGGCCTTTATTTTTCCTCCCCCTTCTCTCCTTCCCACTCTCTCAAGACGTGTGTAGCTTGAGGGAACCTCAGTGGGCAGAGGATCTGGCCCAGGATCTCAGCACGTTCCTGGGAGTCCAAGTGGGCAGAAGAAACCTGGCCATGGTCCCTTTTAATCCTCTGTCCTCCCAATGGTTCCCCAATTTCCCCCTTCGGGCATGGGATCCCTTCCTTCCCCTTGTGTATGCTGTAAGGGATTGTTCTAAATTCACTGATTTACATGAGGCTTCTTCAGCTTTCCCAACATCACTTGCTGAAGAGACTGTCTTTTCTCCATTGTTTTTTCTTGCCTCCTTTGTCGAAAACTAATTGATCGTAGGTGTGTGGGTTTATTTCTGGGCTCTCTATTCTGTTCCTCTGATCCATATATATCTTTTTGTGCCAATACCATGCTGTTTTTATCACTGTAGCTTTGTAGTATTGTCTGAGGTCTGGAAGGGTTATGCCTCCAGCTATGTTCTTTTTCCTCAGGATTGCTTTGGCAATTCTGGCTCTTTTATGGTTCCATATAAATTTTAGGGTTATTTGTTCTAGTGCTATAAAAATTTCATGGTTAATTTGACAGGGACTGCACTAAATCTGTAGATTAATTTGGGTAGTATGGCCATTTTAACAATATTAATTCTTCCAATCCAACAGTGTGTGCTATCTTTCCATTTCTTTGAATCATCTTCAGTTTCCTTTATTGATGTTTTATAGTTCTCAGAATATAAGTCTTTTACTACCTTGGTCAGGTTTATTCCTAAGTGTTTTTCTTTTTCTTCATGATATGTTAAAAGGGATTGGTTTTTACTTTCACTTCCTGATATTGCATTGTCAGTGTAAAGAAATGCAACACGTTTCAGTATGTTCATCTTTTGTCCTGCTAGCTTGCTGCATTTATTTATCAGTTCTAGTAGTTTTTATGTGGAGTCTTTTGGGTTTTCTATATATAGTATCATGTCATCTGCATATAATGACAATTTTACCTCTTCCCTTCCAATATGAGTATATTTTATTTCTTTTTCTTATCTGATTGCTGTGGCTAGGACTTCCAATACTATGTTTAATAGAAGCAGTGAAAGTTGGTATCCTTGTCTTGTTCCAGATTTTAGCAGAAAGAATTTTAGCTTTCCACCATTGAGTATTATGTTGGCTGTGGCTTTGCCATAAATAGCTTTTATTATGTTGAGATATGTTTCATCTACACCCACTTTCGTAACAGTTTCATCATGAATGGATGTTGAGTTCCATCAAATGGTTTTTCTGTATCTGTTGAGATGATTATGTGTTTTTTGTCTTTTCTTTTGTTGATGTGGTATATCACACTGATTGATTTGTGTATGTTCAACCATCAGTGTGAACCTGGGATGAATCCAATTTGGTCATGGTAAATGATCTTTTTTATGTGTTGTTGGATTCAGTTTGCTAATATTTTGTTGAGAATTTTTGCATCTATATTCAAAGATATTGTTATGTAATTTTCTTTTTTGGTAGTGTCTTTGGTTTTGGTATCAGAGTAATGGTGGCTTCATAGAATGACTTTGGAAGTGCTCCCTCCTCTTCAGTCTTTTCAAAGAGTTTGAGAAGAATGGGTATAAGTTCTTCTTTGTATGTTTGGTAGAATCCCCCAGTGAAGTCATCTGGTCCTGGCCTTTTGTTTGCAGTGAGTTTTTTTTTTTTTTTTTTTTAATTTCAGTTTCTATTTTACTTCTAGTGATTGGTCTGTTTGAATTATCTATTTCTCTTGATTCCGTTTTGGTGGGCTGTATGTTTCTAGAAACTTGTCCATTTCTTCTAGGTTGTCCAATTTGTTGGCATATAATAGTTCATAGTATTCTCTTATGGCTTTTTATATTTCTGTGGTGTCAGTTGTTATTTCTCCTCTTTCACCTCTTATTTTGTTTATTTGGGTCCTCTTCTTGATGAGCCTGGCCAGAGGTCTGTTGATTTTGTTTACCCTTTCAAAGAACCACCTTTTGGTTTTATTGGTTTTTAAAATTATTTTCTAAATCTCTATTTTATTTATTTCCTCTCTGATATTTGTTATTTCCTTCCTTCTGTTGACTTTAGGCTTTTTTTCTTGTTTATTTTTTTTCTTCTTTTTCTAATTGTTTTAGGTGGTTGGTTAGGTTGTTTGAGATTTTCAAAACAGGAAGGCTATACTGCTATGATCTTCCCTCTAAGAACTGCTTTTGCTGCATCCCATTGATTTTGTATGGTTGTGTTTTCATTGTCATTTGTCTAAAGGTATTTTTAAATTTCCTCTTTGATTTCATTGTTGAGCCATTGGTTTCTTAGTAGCATGTTGTTTAGTCTCCATGTACTTGTTTGTTTCTTGTTTTCCTTTCTGTGGTTGATTTCTAGTTTCATGCCATTGTGGTCAGAAAAGATGCTTGAAATAATTTCTATTGCCTTAAATTTGTTGAGGCTTGTTTTGTGTCCTAATATGTGGTCAATCCAAGAGAATGTTCCATGTGCACCTGAAAAGAATGTTTGTTCTGGCTTTTCTGTATCATTTAGGCTCTTTGTTGCCTTACTGATTTTCTGTCTGGAAGATGTGTCAATTGATATGAGTGGGGTGTTAAAGTATCCTAGTATTATTGTATTCCTGTCAATTTCTCCCTTTATGTCTATTAGTATTTGTTTCATGTATTTATGTGCTCCTATATTGGGCACATATATGTTAACAAGTGTCATATCCTCTTCTTGTATTGATCCTTTTATCATTATATAATGTTCTTCTTTACCTTTCTTTATGGCCTTTGTTTTAAAGTCTACTTTGTCTGGTGTGAGTATTGCTACTCCTGCTTTCTTGTCATTTCTGTTTGCATTAAATATCTTTTCCTATCCCCTCACTTTCAATGTAATTCGTGTTGAGGTGACCAGAGCATGCACTTGATGTTGAGCAGGGCCTCCTCTTTGCTCAGTGGTTGTCACAGCCCTGTGCGGGGCAGAGTCTGCTCCCCAGTTGTTGAAGTAGATGCCCTCAGATCTGTTTCTGAACTGTGACATGAAGTAGACAGGCCTGGAATGCTCCTACTGGGAGAGGAGCTCTGAGCATTCCTCCACAGGAACTGTCCACTGGTAAATGAGCTCTATGGTGTTGCCTGTCACCTGTTGTGCAGGCTTACCAAGTACACTGTTTTGGCACTGCCCTCAGCCCCGCCTGAATCATGGGAATTCAAGCAATAGGCCTGGGTGTCCCTCAGGCACTGTGCTTACAAAACCACTAGAACAGATCCACTGGTGCAAAACTGATGAGGTGAGACAATGGGACCACCATAGTTGTGCACCTGGACCCACAGTAAGAGTAACTGAATCAGCCCAGACCCTGGCCCTTCCTCCAGATGCACATGCCAGACCCACTCCAGTCACAGGAGCACCAGTAATCTGCTCAGATGCCCCACAGGCTCTGAGTTTACAAAGGCCTTGGTGGTAGCTGCATAGATCTGTGGATGGCAAGGCTGCAGGAGAGGACTCAGATTTCAGCCCTGCTTCCAAAGTCTGGCCACCCCTGCTCTCCATGTAGAGGTGGCACTGTGCCAGTTCTGAGCATGCTGAGAATGAGGCTGCTGTGGCAGGCCCTGCCCTGCCCTTCCCTTCATATGTGCTTGTTAACAGTGGGGCTTCAGTGGCCCACCCAGGCTTCTTCCTGTGCACAGCTCCCATTGTGGCTCAGACCATGCTCTAGCCCCCTTCAGGCTGTCTCCGCCAGCCAACCCCAGTCCTCTCCTCAGGTCTGTCCTCTAAAGTCCACATTTCAGCACCCAGCCCCCAAGTGCACCAGTGCACATCTCAGGCTGTGGAGTGCAGGGAGGTGGCTAGGACAGTCTGTGCTGGTCTCTCACTGTTCTGCCTGTCACAAGCCAGCTGCTGCATTCCTCTGAACCTCTGAAGCTCCCTTTTTGTCTCAGCTGATCTCCCCACCAGTGAAGGGGCTCCCCCAGGTGAGGGAACTTTTCCTCTTTCACAGCTCCCTCCCAGGGGCACAAGTCTCATCCCAATTCCTTCTTAAAAAATTCTTTCATCCTATCCAGTTACGTGGTGATCTTTCTAGCAATTTTGGTTGTCTGAAATATGCCAGCATTGAACAGGTATTCTGTGAGAATTGCTCTACATGTAGATGTATTTTAGATGTATTTGTGGAAGGAGGTGAGTTCCATGTCCTATTCTGCCATCTTGATCCATCCTTCCTTAGTGTTATTTCTAATATAATCACTATAACATAAAATGGCCCTTCTACTGAATTGTCCATAAGAGTTAACATTTCAGCTTCAATCTGGGTCTCCCTTAACTAGGTTACATTTTTTCAAATTAAAATTCCTATGAATTTTCCATGAAATGTGGATAGACTTGATATCATTTTTTTAAATAACCCCAAGACTTACTCAGTTTTCTAAGTATATCTGATTTGTGCAAAACTATTGACCTCAATAGTACAGATGCCAAACTGTGTTGTGAATAAAAGATACAGTGTGGTGATTTATTCTGTGGGGCAATGAGCCAGAATTTTGCAATTTCACATTAGACTGTAGGCTGCAATAATAAACCTCTTTTAAGAAATGAAATAAATAGGACTGATGGAAAACTTTTAGAAAGGAAATCACCCACAAAAACTAAGACAGTACCTGCAAAATCTGTGTTATACATTTTGTGAGATATATATATATATATATATATATATATATATATATATATATATATACACACACACACACACATATATATAGTGCAGCTGCTTTCTAAAAAGCTAGCAATAAGAATGCTTTTGAGAGCCTATGTACTCTATATGGATATATTTTCAAATATAGGATGCATAAATTGAACCTGGTTTTATGTGGTACATTTGAACATATACAGAAACTCTACTCTCTGGAAACACTCTGAATATAAACATTATAAATACATTGTTTTATATAAATACATAAATATATAATATATATAAATAACATTTTGTAAATATAGCCCTATAAGTGAAAGTCAGTTTTATAACATGAAAAGAAATTTTCATATAAGGCTATAGCTCTGAGAGTAAATTTAAGTAGTATCATTAGAAAGAGAAAAAATGTGTGAGGTAAATCCATAATCATTAAAAAAAAGTTTCAGGAATTCATTCTAATCAGTACAAAATATTTGTTTCCTTTACACAACCAGAATCATATGAGAAGATCTTAAAAAAACAATAAATTAACTTGTATACTTTCCACTGAGAGGGAATTTGCAACAAGACAATTTAATAGTATATACATTAACAGAAACTTTTTATGAGCCTGGGATATAATGAATACAGTCATGGGAGAGAGAAAACTCAGAAATTAGAAAAAGGAGCTGGATAGAAAAGTGAATAGCCTGTGTAATTAATCCTGAGTCACTCATTTATTCACTCACTCACTTACTAAATATTCAAAATATCATCTAAATATAATGGCCTTATACTTTCCACAGTCCTGCCACATACTAGTTCTACTTTCTTTGAAAGAAATTTAGATTATATATTTGCATATTTCTTCATGGAGACACTTCCACTTCTGACCATGATGAAGTAATTATAAATGGACTTGCCTTTCCAACATAAATAACTACAAAACTGGATAAAATCTATTTTTATGTAACCATTTTCAGGCACTGGATAATAAGAAATACAGGACTGAAAAATTGCTGAGTGAAGGGGGACACATGAAATTAGTTTAAGCCATGTTTGAAGAATACCAAATAATGGAGGTTGGTTAGTGCACACAGCTAATGATGAGAAGTAAGTGGAGATTGATTGAATAACCTCATTTATTTTGTTTGAAGTAGCATAAGCCCATATTCAAGCATAAACATAAATACTTTTCAATACCAAATTTAAAGGGTGCTGTCATTACCATAGCTAATATTTTATGTTATTCGTGACACTCTTCCATTAGCACAGATAGATTACAAAGATAATGTCTTCCATTAGCACAGAGAGTCAATTGTCTATGGAATTGATTTTTTTTTTGGCAGTTTCATACTTAGTCTGTTCATTGGGACAGTGAATAACGTAGCAGGTCCCTCTCTAACTCTTTTGTAAGTAAGCAGGCTTTAAATTCTTAAAATGATCAAAATATGTGGTTACAGTTTAAATTGTTGTTTCCAGAATATCACACATTGGCTTATATTATATAGGTTGCAATACAAAAGACTAAGAACTTCTAAATTCTTTCTAAGAACTATACACATTGACATCCAGTAACAGATTCTGATTTTTGCATTACAAGAAGTAGTGGGCATGGGAAAGAATGCTCTGGAATAATGGTCATCACTATACAAGTGTGTCCATAGCATGTACACACTCACACTCTAAGTGAATTAGATATAGTATGCTTAAGTGATAAAGAGGGGTTTTTGCCCCTCTTTGGCAGTTATGTAGATTGAACAAGCATTCTAGTTGCCTTTGAAATAAAAGTCTTCTTTATTTTACGTATACTGGGGAGAATATACATACATACATACACACATACTAACTGTAGATTACCTTGTAAATACATAGGAAAAATTTGATATGTATTTTAAAATGTATTTGTAAGTACAGTTAAGCTTTATTTTTCAACTTCCATAAAGAGAGAAACCTAGTATCATTTATTTTTTGTTACAATAAAAACTAAGCTCAACACTATCAGTTTAAAATATTTTAAAATTTTTATTTTGTACCAGTCATTACCACAATTAATAAAATGTCAATCCCTGTACTCAATACATTCACAGTCTTCAGAAGAAGAGAGGTGCACAAGTAGATGTCATCCAAAGTGGAGAGTAGTAAGAGGGGGCTCAGTAAACATCTGGAAGGGAATCTAGCTAAGGGAAATGTCCTTTTGTGTGTGAAACCTGAACGTTTTTATTCTAATGGCTTGAAGGCAATGTTCATTAATGCTTAAAAGTTTGAAGAGTACTTGTTGGAAGTTGGAGCAAAACTAAAATGCATATTTCTAAAAAACTGACTGTAACATGGTACTTAACATAGAACATAATTTCTAAAAGAAAAATGTTAAATTAATTGAATAACATTTTCAATAAAACTTCCAGCCTGGGAAATATTATTCAGTTTAGTTTAGGCATATATTATCAACATGAAATACTGTTTCAAAGAAAAATAAACACTATTGCTAAGTGATATTCCAACATAAACCATCTCAATTAATGTTCCATGTTAATTAGCAATAGATAGATGTTCTGCGCTTTCATTAAAATAACTTTCTCTTGAATGTGACTTTGACTTTACAAAATGATACATAAAATTCTTGTCTGTACTTTGCAATTTGCTAACAAAAAGCTACAGCTTTTAATCCATATTTATGCAGGGCCATTTTGTCCAGAACATTTCACTAGTACCAAGAAAAGAGATAAATAAGTTTGATAAGCTAAGGCTAGCATATGGCCCACCTAACGCTGTAATAAGGTCATTAAATTTCTAACTGGAATTTCTTTTAAAAAGGGGTGGGGGTAGGATACAAGATGTTGGATGAATGAAGAAATGGGAGGACTTCTACACCTATCACTGTGGAGGAAGAGAAATGACTTTTAGAATTGTTATTCCTAAAATGCAGAGTGTATTATGAATGGGGGTGCCAGGGCTGAAGTGGTGACCACAGCTGACTGAGCTGAGTCAAGGTGCAGCTGGCCCTAGGAACTAGTGGTGGTGTGAGGGAGTCAGAGCAGCCTGACCTTTGACCTCAAGGGGAAGCTAGAAGTTTTTACTACCTCAGTGAGCAAGATTATTTTCTTCCTGCTCAGTCTAAGCAGGAGCTCCTACTGAGAGAGGGAGATCCAACTTGATGAGAAAGAGAAGTTTATCTTGTTCATTGCTGTATTCAGTCTATCACAAAGTGCTTGGCCCCAGGAGACTTCTAATTACTGATGCCTTCAGTGAAATAAAGAATCCCAACAAAATTTTACAGTAATGAGTTTCTGGATTTCACCATTTATTTCCAATATTGACTGTGAACTTGATACTAGTATGTATTAGTAGAAATCTGAAGTAAATACACATGAACATCTTTCAAATATATTCAGTGTTGTTCAAATCCTTAGTAAAGTATTGATTCTAGGCAATTAGACTCAGCACTTGACATTTCAATAAGATACTGAGTAGTCTTACAAAATAATTCTAGTTGGTCGTTATTTATTACCCTAAATAAATAAATGAAAATACGAATTTTTTGGACTAGCTTCTACTTCCTAGCCCACCTTAAACTGGGAATAAAACTTTGAGCACCAACACTGAAGTTCTCCAGTCCTTTCCCTACAGACCCTTTAGAAACTCTAGTGCCATGCCAGTTCATCCCAAATGGTTCTTAGAATCACCTTTGAGTGATTCTGAGATAGGCTGAGTTCTCTCAGCCTCTAACTTACAAATATCCATTTCTTCCTTCTTAATCTGGTTCTATCTTTAAATACTGCTGATATCCAAAGTGGCAGGTCTGTTCCCAAAGTTCTCTAAAATTTCTATTTTTTTCCTGATACTAGAAGGACATGAATGGCTGGTGCTCCTGAGCTTGCCAGTACCCATGGCTCCAAACACTGAAGTAGGAACAAGCTGAGAATTCCATTATCAATACTGTGTTTATCAGCAGCAGAATAATTGCTACCTCCTAGCTGTAATGCCTTTTGGTGTTCAGTATTCATGGAAATTTTAAAGAGAGATCTTTTGGTTCACAGAACCTGGATTACTGGGTTTGACTTGATTCTACTGGCATTTTACAAATGCTGCTGGGTAGCTAACCCAGTCCTGCTTTTCTAGATCATCTGGAAGAGCTCATTAAATGATAAGCTTAACGTATTATGCTATGCATGATTTCTGAAATGCTGGAGAATTAAATCCCAGTGGCTCGCTGCTCATCCACCCCACTTGATACTGTGGTCCTGGTTTGGAGTGACTGATATAAGTCAGCACCTTGACAGATAAATGGCATTTGTTTAATTTAAATGACACGTGTCATGCTGCCTTTTGTTCTAAAGCACTATGAGGTTAATTGAACAGATATGAAAAATTGGCCAGGCTAAAATTGCCTCTGCTCTAAATCAGGATTATTAATCCACTGGCATTAATTTAGAGCTTCTCCATTTTCTATGATAGACTGAATCATGCAGACTGTTCAAGGGAGAAATGCCAGTGATAATAATCTATTTTTTAAGTTTTCATCTGACTAGAAATTTCAGGATAGTAAAATTGAACAGATTTCAAATTCTAACCATGGAAATATGGCTTTTATATCTAACTTATTTTTGCCATTATATGGTAGAGAAAATGTGAGAGTAAGTCTTATCAGCAACTTTTAATTTGCAAGTTTGCTTATGACCTTCAAAATCATTTCACACTAAACATAATCTTAGATTTCATGAATACACAGCGCCTTTCCACTTTATGTAGATAACAATGTGTTGCAGACTTCGTATCTTATAGCAGAGTAATTAAGGCCACATCCATCGTGCTTCCATATAGTAAGTAATTACAGAGGTGATTGGAACATTTCTGTAGAGGATTAGCTTAATTTATCAAGCAGTGTTGTGAAATAAATGAGCAGAGACACCCTTCAGCTAAATTGTCTTTCCTTCTCTACCTATAGAATATGAATGGGTTGAACGGGATAATTTAAAACAGTCCAGTGAAGTTCATGCCCTTTAGTTAAGTCTGGCTCCCAAATCTACCAAAGATGCAAAGTGTGGACCACCACGGAAGACCAGGAGCCTATGTGGAGAGAATACTATTTCCTACTGCATCTCCTCCATACAAATCTACTTCTTTCCCTTCTAAACTGTGTATGTCCAGTTCCTATATACAATTAAAGCATATTTTATGTATGAATTAGGTACTAAATTTGGGTGTTTTTCATAGTCAGAATTACACTTTGAAATCCCTTAAATTTGTCAGACACAACCTTTGAATGCTCAAAAGCATTAATTTCTTTCATTGTGTTAATGTGGTATTTGTTTATATTTATTATTTTACAGCTTCATTTCATTTCACGTATATGTCATATTTCAAAAATATGTTGTCTGTTTACGTAGTTTTTTATCATTATCCAGAGATAAGGATTTTCTGGAAGACTAGAACTCTGGCACTTAAGTTGTTTGTAACTATTTAACACAGGTACCTCTTTCCCATACTTCTGTTAAGTCCCTAGTACAACACAGAGTTCAATTTTAGCCGTGGAATTTAGCTGTGAACATGTCTAGGGGCAGACACACTAATCAAGTCACAGGCATTATAAACAAAAGTGCATAGTGAACTCTGTCTACAGATGTCATGTGATATTAGGAATTACCCATAGGTAATATTCCTACAAGGACAAGGAGGCTTCTTTGAAGCTACCTGTATGAATTCACACAGAATTTTTAAGTGAATGGGGGCAAAAGAGAACACTAGGCAAAGGAGAAAATTAATTTTTAAAATATGTTGTCTGCACAGATACTATCTCTATCAGTGTTAATGTCTACATTTGTTGGAAAACAAGACAAAAATAATAAAATAAAATACAAAAACAAAGCTTGACCTTATCCAGAGATTTACTCTAATTTTGTTAATGATTTGCCAGGCCTGGAGAGCCAGTAAGTTCAATAAATGATCTTCTGTTCAATTCTTGTTAAGTTTGTGTTTCCTGATTCATGATCAAGTTAAGCTTAAACAGTATTTCAGGCATCAGAAAATCACTGTTGTCTACTTGGTAAAAATTGTGAAACTATGGAATATTTTACCTTCTGTTTTGAATACATTTACATTTCCTTATTCAACAAAATAAATTCAACCCTGTAATCAAGTTCAATATCTTAAATCAACTTTAGAACTTTATAAGGTACCAACAGAGAATTTGCTCAGCCTCTGGACTTTAGAGTCTTTTACCATAACAGATTCAATGGCATATGTATACCTGCATTTACTAAAACAGGAGAGAAACAAACAATTTTCATACAGGTATTTCAAAAAATTACGCATGCTGAAGAAAAAGAAATTCAATAATATAGAAGGGGTAGGATTATCTGTAACTGCAGAAATTTATGATCAGATAGAGGCTGTTTGTGAGTAGAGATAATTTGGCTTTTTAAAATGCAGGATTTTTATATACACAGACAATAAGCAGTTAGGTGACATAATACAAGATTCTACATACAGGAAAAGAAGTCAACTATATATAAACATAAAAGGAATGGAAAAATTAGGGAGGGAGGGGAGAGGGGAAAAAAAGAAGTAAGGAATTCAAAACAACACTCCTGAGAGAAACAAAAGTACAGTTGAATAAGAGGTATTTCCAAAAAATAAGATGTTCTTGGATAGAATGATTCAAACTTCATAGAATGTCAATGGTTCTCAACATTATTATATTAAATTATAGATATTATTCAAGCACAAGAATTGCATTTCTTTCTGGAAACTAGATAAGTTGATTTTAAAATTCATTTGGAAGAATAAATATGCCTTGGGGACACTGAGGAAGATCAGTGGAAGAGGGTTGGAGCGGGTTGCATTACAGTACTTAAAGTACATTAAAGAATATTATAAGGCTCTATAAATTAAAAGGTGTTCTTATAAATTAAAAAATTGATACATGGATAGACAAAAATATGGATACTCTAAAAATATTCAAAAATAGATCTAAATGTATAAGGGAGTTTATGATAAAGGTGGGGAATATTCATTTTAATAAATAGGGCTGGGACAACTGTATATACAGATGGAAAAATATAAGATTGTATTAAATCCTGTCATCCAATAGTATAAATATCTAATGCATATGAAATCTAAAAACAAAATATAATAAAACTAGGCAAGTACTATATACTGGTCTATTCAGGAAGCAAAGAAAACTTTTCTATGCCCTAAAGTTCAGAATCCATAAAGAAAAAGCTTTTAGCTACATAATCAAAAAATAAATTCATTCATTTAAAAAAAGTAGAATGAAAAATGACAAAAAGGTGTGCTTACAACTTGTATTAGAAACACAATAGCCTTAATATACAAAATGTTTCAAAATATTAAGACCAATAACCCAATTAAAAAAAATGGGCATAATGTATAAATGCAGTTAACAGAATAAGAAATGCAAATACTCCCAAGAGTAAGAAAAGATGCTCAGTCTAGCTCATATTTATTATACAGATACAAGTAAAAAGTGCACTGATATGCCATTTCTCACCTGTCAAATTCAGAACATTCAAAAGTTTGATAACATACTATGCTTGTAAGCCTGTTTCATAGGAAACAGACTCTCTCACAGTGTTGGTGGAAATGCAATGCGTTGAAATCTCCACTGTGTTTGCAATACCTAGCTAAATTATACATGAGCCCAACTTCTAGGAATCTAACATGCAATGGCAAAAATATGAAATGTCTTACGCACCTGGCTATTCATTTTTGCATCATTCATGGAACAAAAGATCAGGACCTATGTTACATCCACACAATAGAGTTCCATGCATCTTTTTTTTTTTTTTTTTTTTTTAAGAGCTAGTTTTCTTTTTTGTTAGAGTCGATTTAAAATATTGTATTAGTTTCAGGTGTGCAGCAAAGTGATTCAGTCATATATATATATATATATGTATATATACATTTTTTTCAGATCATCTTCCATTATAGGTTATTACAAGATGTCAAATAGAGTTCCCTGTGCTGTATAGTAAATCTTGTTGCTTGTCTATATTATGTATAGTACTTTGTATCTGTTAATCCCATACTCCTAATTTATCCACCACCACCGCTTTGGTAACCAGAAGTTTGTTTTCTATGTCTGTGAGCCTGTTTCTGTTTTGTATATAGATTCACTCGTATTATTTTTTTAGATTCCACATAAAAGTGATACCATATTTGTCTTTGTCTGACTTACTTCACTAAGTATGATATTCTCTGGGTCCACCTGTGTTGCTGCAAATGGCAAGATTTCATTCTCTTTTATGGCTGAGTAGTATTCCATTGTATATATGTATTACATCTTCGTAAGCCAATGGTCTATCGAAGGACACCTGGGTTGCTTCCATGTCTTGGTTACTACTGTAAACAGTGCTGCTATGAACATTGGGGCACATGTATCTTTTCGAATTGGTGTTTTTGTCTTTTCTGGATATATACCCAGGAGTGAGATTGTTGGATTATATGGTAGTAATATAGACCAGTCTCTGATGTATAATGGTGGTTAAATGTGCCTCTAGTGAGACAAGATGGATTGCAGCCGAGTGGACTTAGTTGTGACTGTTGAGGGCTATGTGACAAAATCTTGCAAAAGCAAGGCTGTTACATTCAGTCTTTTCATCATCACATCCTTGCCACCCTGCACATGATGAAGTTAATGAGATTGATACATGATAAATAGCTGTGTAATCTTCGGTGGAGATTCCATGAACTTCTAAAACGTCTCACTGTCCTCTTAAACAGAAAGGAGCATTGTACTAGAGGATTTTTTTTTTTTTAACATCGTTATTGGAATATAATTGCTTTGCAATGGTGTCTTAGTTTCTGCTTTATAACAAAGTGAATCAGCTATACATATACATATATCTCCATAACTTTTGTTTTCCCCATAAAAGAAAACAATTTAGATAAATAAATGCTGATAATTTTTCCTGCCATGAAACTCAAGGGACTTTTGCAGGGAAGTGAGAAGTGGACTTGAGTCTGCAGTCTTTTTCTTCTGTCTCAGTCCCCTTGCCTCTCCCAGGGTGAGCATTTTGCGATGGTGCAGGTGTTTCAAGTGTTTAGACACAGTATTGTTTTCCAAAGCATGAGCCTCTATTATATCAAATATACAACTAAGAATGAACAATGCATTCTAACTTTAGGAAAAGCTTGCTGTGTTAGAGTTAAGTTTACTGAAAGACGGTATATTAATTACCAAACAAAGATGATTTTTGAGATTTTCAAGAATCTATCACCAAGCATCATTTTTACCTTATGCACGGTCTTTAAAACATAAACTCCACTGTCTATTGCAATGGAAGTGGTAGTAAAGTTTCACCAGATTGAGGTTGATCTCACTCTAGGGATGACTCAGAAGGTGAGGACTTACTCTGGAAGGGGGTGTAATAATGGAGGTCATGGCATGGATGTTACAAAGGAGAAAAGGACATTTTCTTTGTGGTATGTCTGTGTGTGAAACATACATGTAAGAAAACAAAGTGGCATAGATAGTAAACAGTAGTGTAGTAGTTCACTTTTGCTAATAGCACTGGGCTTTAAGTGGGAAGGCAAGTATTAATAAAAATGTCTTCCCTACTCTGCCTAGTTGGCCCCCTCACTTTTTCCTTTCTAATGCTGTCTCCCCTTCTTCTGATGGAAAACGAAGAGAGCAAAGTAGATAACAATCCAAGAGGGGAAACTTTCTCGAAAAGAGATAATATGTGGCTTTGAAACCATGCCAAATATGGTTAAAAAACCCATCCTGAAACCATGCCCCATAGGGTTAACAGAAACTCATGACTAACAGAAATGCTTGAGCTTGTCTTATAGAACAGCAGGTAAGGGAACAGCTGTTAAAAATCCGTCAGCTCGTAAACTGGCTTCACTGACCAAACTTGCCTTAATTATTTTTTGTCTCCTTGACCACACCTATAGTTAATGTTTCTTATGTATGGGTCACTATAGTAATGGGGAGGGTGGGCTTAAGATGTTTTCCAGAAACTTTGAGTTGGCTCCTGTCCAGTTCAAGTCAGCTAAGACTGGTTGGGACCACCAACCCTAAAACTCAGCCTGTGCAGGTGTCCTCTGAATGACCTTTTGATGTCAGAGGGCCAAAAGCCCCACCCTCAGATTATGCTAAGTGCCTCCATTTTTGAACATGCATCCCATGAAAAAGCATGTAACTCAGATATGCCTGCACAAAGCACCACTTAGCTCATCTTTTCCTTACCTCCAACCACCTTTCCACATGCGTAAGACCACCCTGCTTCTTTATCCCATAAATATCTCCAGCCCGTTGACTTCTGGGAGGCGAATCTGAGATTTGTCTGCCCGTTTTCTCACTTGGCTGCCTTCTGAATAAACTGCTGCAGACTTTGGCATCTCAGCATTTGGCTTTGCTGCACCTGGTTTGGTAACAGTTTAACTCATTCCAAACCTTTGTTTTTCAATAGTAATCAGATGGTTTCTCTGCAGGTAGCTTGCCATGAGATTCAGGAACTAAAGAGCCCTGTCAATGTACAAAAGGGTAAGGGTTCCAGTTCCATTGCACAGATCTGAGAATGTGTGATAATTGCCCAGTACAAGCCGAAATCAACTTTTCACATCTACATTTTACAGTAGATAGTGCCTTCTCTAACCCTTTAAAAATGTATTAATGTGCATTGAAGCTGCCTAAATACCAGTCAGTATTTCAAATGTAAGACCAGGAAAGTAATTATGGCTTGCTGCATAGAACGTAAAAAATTCCACAGCAAATTTAATAGACACTTCAGTTTCCAAAATCACACCATCATTTTTGTGTGTGTGGACCCTGGCTGGCGATACTATTTTTTTTTTAATAATTCTTTATTTATTTTTATTTTTTGCTGTGTTGGGTCTTCGTTTCTGTGCGAGGGCTTTCTCCAGTTGTGGCAAGCGGGGGCCACTCTTCATCGCGGTGCACGGGCCTCTCACTATCGAGGCCTCTTGTTGCGGACCACAGGCTCCAGACGCGCAGGCTCAGTAGTTGTGGCTCACGGGCCTAGTTGCTAAGCGGCATGTGGGATCTTCCCAGACCAGGGCTCGAACCCGTGTCCCCTGCATTGGCAGGCAGATTTTCAGCCACTGCACCACCAGGGAAGCCCCTGGCGATACTACTGAATGTGCACTCCGAATACAGATGTAAATGGTGAACTGAACAGATATACTATTAGGTGAGGGAATCTTGACAGTTTAATGTTGCATGTTACAAAACACTTAAAGAACACATTTCTTCTACTGGAGAAAATATCTTCATATGACTTACAATGTCATGATCAAAAAAGTCTTTTTATTTTTCTTCTAAGTCAGAAAATATAAAATCCAATAAAACAAAGAATTAAGCATGGGTCAAGGGCAGCTCTTCCCTTTAGTTCTACAGTAAAGAGGCAAGAAACCACGTCAAGTGAGAAAGTATAAATCATTTATTGGCCTAATGAGAGCTTTTCTTGCTAACCAGATTAGTTTCCCTAAACTGATGTTTGGGATCAGATGTATGTCGGTAACGGTCTGTGAGGGATACTGTACTCGCAGAGTAGGGGGCTAGTTAGCTCAGACGATTACTCAGTGAGAACATCTCTCTTCTGCAATTACATACAGTTGTGACTGAAAAGCTGTGCTAATCAGGAACCTAACTCAACTAGAAAAAGATCAGAACAACTGGAAGAAGGTGTTCACATGAGAAGTCAATGTTTAAAATCAAGAAAGTAGGCAGCTGAAGAAGATCAGAACAGACAGGTTAGTTAAGGGAAAAGTCTGAAGCAATATGAAGGGTGAAAAGCTTTTTCTCTGGATACACACATTCTTGGGCAAGGGGAAAAGCTTAGTGAATATACATTTTTTTTTCAAAGATCAGGACTCGTACAGTGTCATCATAAAGCAAATATATTTTCCCCACACCTGTTGTTGAAATCTGCTCTGTGGGGATAGATTTTTCCTGCTTCAGAATAAAACCTCTATCTAGACTCAAAGCTTATTTGCTCCCTCTTAGATCACAAGAAACTCTCAGGTAATTTTAGTTAAAAAAAAATAATAATAATAAAGTTTCAGTTCTGTACTTATTACTTTCATTCCAGTATCATAAAATTCTGAAATTATTCCGAGATAATTTCTCCTATCAAGTCTGGTATAGTCTGGAAATGGGAAAGTGAGGAAGAGGACAAACACAGCTTTTCCTGAGATCGAGCTTTATAAGGGGAAGGAAAGATCCCCAGTGCACTCGTACTAGTTTGAGTAGCTGCACTGTTCAATTGGGATATGTTTAAAATTGATTTTTTCTGTTTTTTTTTTTTTTTCCTGGAACACTATCACTAGGGGGCTATTCTCATCATCCCAGAGGTAAGAGGAAATTGTCACCCCCACCTCCTCCATGACGGTAAGGGAGGTTGAAATTCTTTTCTCTGTCTCCAATACAACTCTTTCATAATCCCAAGTGTTTGGAGCCAAGAAGCACGAAAAGAATCTAGACACCCCCTTTGCATATCCTGAATTGATGGTCCTGCACCTCAATTTGGGATGCGGGAGTATTTGTCATGTTATTGTTATGAGGCAAGCAGCCCCCACGGAGTACACTGAAACTGAAATGCCAATTACCAATAAAACTCTCATCGCCTTCTTGTCTGATTTTGTTTAAAGATCCTTCTTACAATACATATACTTTGACTACACAGGGACATCACTTATTTTTATTTCCCTTCAGATATTTCTGTTTTTATTCTCTGTCCCAATACTGCAATGATGAATTAAAGTTCCCTCTGTGTTTTGCAAAACGCCTGCAGCAAACTGCTCATAATAGAATCCCATGAAGATGCCGCCTTCTACAGCTGGGGTCAGAGTGGTTTTTGAGACCTTCCTTAACTTAGAGGGAAACAGCCAAACAAAATCTTTCAAGCTGATTATTACCTGGAAGATTCCTCCACTAGTGTGTAAAGTTGTTTCTTATCTTCTTCTACCAGACACCACCTTTTTGAAAAAGTTAAGGCTAACATTTTCCTCTCACTATTGCTTGGGTTTTGTTGCTCTTTTACTTATGATTGCTTAGGGTTTCCCTTCAGGTATGTGCAGAGTATGTAACTTGTTTTACGTACAAATTCTCTAAGATAAAGAGAAATGCTGACTAGGAAGACTTATCCAATTATCATTCTATGTTATTTATGAAAAGAAAAAAGAAAAATCCCTATCCCTCACTCATGCCTCACTTCATTGCAATTTATTTTCTGTACATACAAATTCTGGAAACTGCTCTCACCAACATCACCACCTTTACCTTTCTAAATCTTACCTTTCTAAATCTTGGCTCCTCTATGCCAGTTGATACTTTTGGCCATTTGACTCTTCCTCAAAATCATTCTTTTGATTCCACACCATAATTCATATATAGTTTCATTCATATTCTCTCTCTCTCCACACACACAAATAAATTCTGACAATTCTCATTAGTCATATGAATCAGGTCCTTTCCCTCTGCTCACCTTGCAATATTGCTTTCTCTCTTCAATCCATGAAAAGTAACAAATAAAACTCCTATTTATTATTAATCCACACCCATGGCATCAATTACCGCATTTATAGCAATAACTCCTGTGATGATATTGTTGAGTGGCACTTTAACACTCATTCAAACTCTATTTTAGGAAGCTTTCTTGACTATAGAGATGAAAACGCTAAATGCTACATTTTTCAGATTCCTTTGCAGCTAGATATATGAATATGACTTAAGATTTATTGAACAGGTAAGTACACTTAGGATCTCAAAAAGACTGAAAGCAAGTGTGTTGGTTTTCTCTTGCTCCTGTAATAAATTACTATAAACTTAGTGGCTTAAACCTCGAAGAAATGAATAAATTCCTAGAAATATACAACTCACTATGACGGAATCATGAAAAATAGAAAATATGAACATACCAATTATGAGTAACGGGACTGAATCAATAATCAAAAATCTCCCAACAAACAAAAGTCCAGGACCAGACAGCTTCACTGGTGAATTCCATCAAACATTCAAAGAATTAATACCAACCCTTCTCAAATTCTTCCTCCCTCCCCCCACCAAAAATAGAAGTGAGGGGAACACTTCTCAACTTGTTTCATGAGGAGAGCATCACCCTGATACCAAAACCAGACAAGGGCACCACAAGAAAATCACAGGCCAACATCCCTGATAAACAGAGATGCAAACATCTTTAACCAAATATTAGCAAACTGATTCCAACAAACTTAGTTAAAACAACACTAATTTTTACTTTCATTCCACAGCAGCATTATTCAAAATAGCCCAAAGGTAGAAGCAACCCAAGCTTCCATCAAAGGATGAATACATAAACAAAATATATACATACAATGGAATATTATTCAGTGTAAAAATGGAAGGAAATTTGGACATATGCTACAACAGGCATAACGCTTAAAGACAGTATACCAAGTGAAATAAGCCAGTCACAAAAAGACGAATACTATACGATTCCACTTACAGGTGGTAACCAAAGCAGTCAAATTCATAGAGACAAAAAGTAAAATTGTACTTACCAGGGGTGAGAGGGAGCGAGGGAATGGGGAATTGTTGTTTAACAGGTATAGAATTTCAGTTTGTAAGACAAAAAGATTTCTCGAGATTGGTCACACATTATACTGTGAATATACTTAACACTGATGAACTGTACAATTAAATACAATTAAAACATGAAGTGAACTTCATGGTTTGTATGTTTTACCACAATTAAAAGCTTTAAAAAAATTTAAAAGCATATTTGAAATACACACAAAGCCCCACAATTTTTTTTTCTTACCTTAGAGTGCTGCAGGTTGGAAGTCCAACATGGATCTTGGTGGAAAAAAATCAAGGTATCAGCAGGGCTGTATTTCTGCTGGAGAATCCTTCCTCTAGAAACAGCTTGGTGAGACCTTCCCATCCCCTGGTTTCTGGCTGCCTTCCTCCATTTTAAAGCCAGAAACAGGTGTATTGAGTCCTTCTCATGATGAATCTCTCATTCACTGCAGCTGGAAAGGGTTCTCTCTACTTTTAACAACCCATGTGATTAGAGTGGTGTCAGTTTACAAACTGGGGCATTCCCTGGTAAAATCTGAAACTAGTCCCTGTACATGGAGGATGAGAGACCGAAGAAAGAGGCAGGTCACTGCAGATTGAGAGGTGGCAGTTTTAATAAGCAAGGGAACTTACATAGGAGGTTTGTCTTGGATGGCTGCAAGAAGAAGAGATGTCCGAATTCGCCTGCTAGAATCTTGAAAGTCTATTTAGAGGCCTTAAGGGGGTACAGTCACGTATTCAGTCGAGAAGTGAAGCTGTGGGTTATCATTAATTAAATCCATTTCACCTATAACCTGCCTTCACTAATAAAGGTCATTGTTAAGACCTGCACGTCCTCCAAGCGGCACGTAGCCTAAGCAATGATATGTTTGCCACAGTTGTTTTCCAGGGACTTGAAGTCAGCTCTGCCTAGTTCTAGCTGAGCTGGTTGAGCAAGGAGAGGACCACTCAGTGACCTTTTGATGCCAGGGGGCTGAAAACTCCAACCTTAGGCAGCCTAGTTACACCTGGGCAGAATGAGGATTAGTGATTACCACACCTTTTTCCAATCACTTTGCCCCATGCCCCCCACACCTCAGACCACCCTGCTTCTTTATCCCAGAAACACCCGAAGCCCCTCCCTTCAGGGAGGGAGATTCGAGAATCGTTCTCCCATCCCCCCGCTTGGTTGCCTTGTGAATAAACCCTCCATTTGCTGCAAACCTCAGTGTCCCAGCCTTTTAACTCGCTGCATGTCAGGCAATGAAACTGGTTCAGTAACAGGTGGTCTCAACAACACCTTACCCTCTCAAGTCTATGTTCTTTAAACAGCTCCTAGAGTGGAAATGATGGGCAAAATGTACATTTCAAGAACAGGAGGGGGGTGAGGAACTGCTGATAGCCAGAGTCCAGCTTTCAGGTCAACCAACGGCCACCACCTCTTGATGACCTCCTCCAACAATCGGGCCTACCTGGATAATCAGGACAATCTACCCACCTCAAGGTCCATACCCTAATTACAATCTGCAAAGCCCTTTTTACCATGTTAGGTAACAGGCCCAGCTTCCCAGGTTATCATTCTGCCTCTCACAGTAAGTTAGGAGGCAGGCTGGGTAATAAGCATGTGTTTTGCTGCCGTGAGTGGTGGTCATACTAGAATGGTTTTGTAGTCAGTATCTTACTGACCACTTGGTAGTCAGTAAAAGTGGTTTCTTGATTCCATAGATTCTTGATTATGGCTGAGTCACTTTCCCCCAGAAGTTCAGGCCAGACTCTGTTCCTTTAGACAATTTTCCAGTTAGGTGTGCAATCTAAAATAACGTGTAATAAATCTCTTTCTACAAAAATCAGCAAAATTGGATTATATTATCTGAAACTGAACCCTGGTTAGTTTAACTCCCACATCTACATTACCAGCCAGGGAACTTCCTGAAAAACATTGTGTCCACTTACCTGTTGGTTATCTACTCTTGGGAAATCCTCAGGAATTTCAAAAAACAGCATATAAAAAACTAAATTCACAATTTTACCCTCATATTTGGACCTATATCAGTTAAAGCTTTGATTTGAGTTCTCAGTGGAAACCTTGGGAATCATCCCAGAATGAACTACCTTTTTAAAATCTCTCATATTCATTTAGGATTCAAACAGTATTGAATCATTTTCTCCATATCTCTCAAATTCATACCTGCCTGTTTATTCTTACTGTTCATGCTTCATCAACTCTTAACTAGATTACTATGAACACCTGTTAACCAATCTCTCAATCCCTAACAATCACTAAAGGTTCCTTTTTTGCCCAACTTGATTAAGATATAATTGACATATAACACTGTGTCAGTTTAAGATGTACAATGTGATGATTTGATATCAGTATACATTGCAAAATGGTTACCACAATAAGATTAGTTACATCCCTCCCTCTATCACCTCACATAGTTATGTTTGTGTGTGTGTGTGTGTTAGAACTTTTAAGATCTATTCTCTTAGCAACTTTCAAATATTGAAAACAGTGTTGTTAACTATAGTTACCATGCTGTTCATTACATCCCCAGAACTTATTCATCTTATAACTGGAAGTTTGTACCCTGTAACCACCTTTATCCATTTCCCTCACTCCTTTACCCACACTTGCAACCACCAGTCTACTCTCTGTTTCAATGAGTTTGGATTTTTTTAGATTCCACATATAAGGAACATCATACACTAACTTTCCCTGTCTGACTTACTTCATTTAGCGTAATGCCCTCAAGGTCCATCCATGTTGTCACAAATGGCAGGATTTCGTTTTTTTAATATGGCTGAATATTCATATATACACACACACACAAAATGTCCTTTATATATTCATCTGTTGATGGCCACTTAGGTTGTTTCCATGATTTGGCTATTACAAATAATGCTGTGATGAACATGGGGTTGTAGATATCTGTTCAAGATACTGATTTATTTCAAATATATACCCAGAAGTGAGATTGCTGGAACATATAGTAATTCTATTTTTAAGTTTTTGAGGAAACTCCATACTGCACCAATTTACATTCCTGCCAATAGTTTACATCCTCTCCAGCATTCGTTATCTCTTGACTTTTTGATAGTAGCCACTCTAAGATGTGTGAGGTACCATCTCTTTGTGGCTTTGATTTGCATTTCCCTGATGATCAGTGATGCTGAGCACCTTTTCATGTACTTGTTGGCCAATTGTATGTCTTCTTTGGAAAAATGTCTTTTCAGGTATTTTGCCCATTTTAAAATCAGATTCTTTGTTTTTGCTATTGAGTTGTACGAGTTCCTTACATATTTTGAATATTTACCTCATGAGATATATGGTGTGCAAATATTTTATGTCATCTCATAAGCTGCCTTTTAATTTTGTTGATGGTTTCCTTTGCTGTGCAGATGCTTTTTAGATTAACGTAGTCCCGTTTGTTGATGTTTGCTTTAGTTGTCTTTCCTTTTGGTGTCATATCCAAAAAATTACTGCCAAGGAGTAATTGTCAAGGAGCTTTTCCCTATGTTTTCTTCTGAGCTCTCACTAAAGCCTGTTTATGAAGTGTGTATTAGATTATATGATTCCTTTGTTAGAATCTTTCAAAAGCATTATTTCTGTGTGCCTATACTAACGTACCCACCTGTAGCTTACTATTTAACCTTTCCTGACTTCTACAGCTTCATTTTTCATCATGGTTCCAAATGCAGCCCCTGCTCAAAACACCCTAAACTACCGTGGACCTCCTGAGACACGATGCTTCCTCCCTTTTTATGACATGCAGTCACTTTTAGACATGATATCCCCTGTATTTGAAACTCTATCAACTCACACATGCGCCAGCTACCTAACTCTTTAATTTTCAGGCCTCAAATTCTTAACCCTTGATGTACATCAGAATCTTTATTTATTATTATTATTATTTTTTGGAGTGGGTGGCTTTTGTTTTTAACTATCTTGAGTCAAGGTATAAAACCCTGCAAAAATTTTTCACTCAATTGTTTTATGCCCAGGAAATCATTACATTCTGAAGAAATGTTCCAAAAATGGTTCTGATACACAGTTATGACAGAGAATTAATGCCATAGTGGTTAAATAGATCAGATTTCAGAGCCAGACAGATTTCAGTGACTTTCAACAGGTCACTTCACTGTCAAAAGTTCAATCCAATTTCTTCATCTGCAAAAGGAGAAAAATAACACCTATACCACAAGTTTGTCTAAGAATAGAGAGTTGCACTATCATTATAATTATCACAAATACTGAATACTTTTTAAGGATTCTAGAGGTCTAAGTATATGACCTTCCTCTGATTTTTCAATATAACTCAGAATAGATCTCTTAACACTGCATAGTATAAATAATGTCTTGACTTTTGAGATTATGGGTTGCATTTTAAAAACAATTTAAAAAAAAATTTAGAACCATTTTAGATTGACAGAAAAATTGAGAAGATAGTACAGAGCGTTCCTATGTGCCTTGCACCCAGTTTACTTTCCTATTAACATATTAGTATGGTACATTTGTTACCATTAATGATTCATAATTGATACACTATTATTAACTAAAGTTCACAGTTTATTCAGATTTCCTTAGTTTTTTCCTAATGTCCTTTCTTTGTAGAGGATTCCATCCAAGACACCACATTACATTTTGTTTTCATGTCTCCTTAGGCTACTCTTGCCTATGACAGTTTCTCAGATTTCTTCTGTTTTTGGTGACCTTGACAGTTTTGAGGGGTGCTGCTCAGGTATTTTGTAGAATATCCTTCAATTAGGATTTTTCTGGTGTCTTATGAGTAGACTGGGTTTCTGGGTTTTGGGGATAAAGACCACAGATACAAAGTGCCATTCTCATTATATCATATCAAGGATACATATTATCAACATAATTTATTACTATTACTTTTACCTTGATCACCTGGCTGAGGTAGTGTTGATTTCTCCGTTGTAAAGTTAGTCATTTTTTCCTCTTTCCATATGATACTCTTGGGAAGAAAGCTATTACACACTTAAGGAATGGGGAGCTGTGCTCCATTTTCCTGAAAGCATCATATCTACATATATTATTTTGAATTCTTCTGCATAAAATATTTTTCTCTTCTCTAATTATTTGTTTATTCAATCACTAACATATTGGTATGTACTCATGAATATTTATTTTATATTTTAGGCTATAATCCAATACTACTTTATTAATTTTGTTTTTGCCTAAATTCTTCCAGCTATGGCTACTGGGAGCTTTTTCAGTTGACTCCTGTGTCCCTTTGACATACCCCTAACAATGTAATGTTAAAAAATCTCTTCTTTTCTTTCTGGAATTATAAAATACTCAAAGCTCATTTTTTATGTTTCTTGCCCCAGTCCTAGACTCAGCCATTTCTCCAAGATGCTCTGATTCCTTTCATTGGAGAATGGTATTAGAAATCAAGTTCTGGGTCCTATGTGTGTTAACTGCTACTGGGGTGATATTTCAGCTGGCAGAGGGGATCACATTAGTACACACATATATTCCTATAAATATATTTCAATAAACACTTCAAAACATATTTCTCTCTATATTTCCATATGTATTTTTCCATATCTATATTAAACTAAACATGAGTTCATACCAATGTCTTCAACTCTAATCCATTACTCACTATATTGCCATATGACTCCTCCCTTGCTTATTTGTAACCTCCCACACTGAGAGAAAGAAACCTGACTCCCACAATTTTCATTCATTTACTTCCAGTATACATACATAGGGGTATCACAATTCTGTCTGTAATAGGGAATAACTTTATCAACTATTGTATAGTGCTTAGGTACAGTTTCTATTGCCTTTAGTCTTACTCTACTCAATTCCAAAGTTATGTAACTTCCTCTCCCCCCACCCATTCAGTGAGCCTGTTTCATTCATTTGTAATGTATTTATTTTGTCACATTCTGTATTCCATCATTGAATCACCTCAAGTATTAATTTAAAATAATTTTTGCATGCAGTAAGGTTAATGTTCTGTGATGGAAAGTTCTATGCTTAAGGTCTTGTATCCAGTATTACAAGATCATACAAAATAGTTTCACCACCCTAAAAACTTATATATTCATCTATTCAACCTTCCTCCATTAAACCTTCCTCCATTAAAGAGCAAAAACTGAGGGGTACCTTCAAGATGCCAAAGGAGTAAGACGTGGAGATCACCTTCCTCCCAAAAAGTACATCAAAAATAGATCTACCTATGGAACAACTCCTACAGAACACATACTGAACGCTGGCAGAAGACCTCAGACTTCCCAAAAGGCAAGAATCTCCCCAGGAGGGCAAAAGAAAAAGGAAAAAACAGACACAAAAGAATAGGGATGGGACCTGCACCTCTGGGAGGGAGCTGTGAAGGAGGAAAATTTTCCACACACTAGGAAGCCCCTTCACTGGTGGAGACTGCAGGGGGCAGAGGGGGGAAGCTTCGGAGCCACGGAGGAGAGTGCAGCAATAGGGTTGCAGGGGGCAAAGCGGAGAGATTCCTGCACAGAGGATTGGTGCCGACCAGCACTCACCAGCCTGAGAGGCTTTTCTGCTCACCCGCTGGGGCGGGTGGGGGCTGGGAGCTGAGGCTCGGGCTTCGGAGGTCAGATCCCAGGGAGAGGAATGGGGTTGGCTGCATGAACACAGCCTGAAGAGGGGTAGAGCACCACAGCTAGCTGGGAGAGAATAAGGGAAAAAGTATGGGACTGCCTAAGAGGCAAGAGACCATTGTTTCGGGGTGCGTGAGGACAGGGGAATCAGAGCACCGCCTAAATGAGCTCCAGAGACAGGCGCGAGCTGGGGATATCAGTGCGGACACCAGACATGGGCATGAGACGCTAAGGCTGCTGCTGCAGCCACCAAGAAGCCTGTGTGCAAGCACAGGTCACTATCCACACCTCCCCTCCTGGGAGCCTGTGCAGCCCACCAGTGCCAGGGTCCCGTGATCCAGGGACAACTTCCCCAGGAGAACACATGGCGTGCTTCAGGCTGTTGCAATATCACACCAGTCTCTGCCGCTGCAGGCTGGCCCCGCATTCTGTACCCCTCCTTCCTCCTGGCCTGAATGAGCCAGAGCCCCCAAATCAGCTGCTCCTTTAACCCCCTCCTGTCTGGGTGAAGAACAGACACCAGAGGGCAACCTACATGCAGAGGGTGGGCCAAATGCAAAGCTGAACCCCAGGAGCTGTGCGAACAAAGAAGAGAAAGGGAAATTTCTCCCAGCAGCCTCAGGAGCAGAGGATTAAATCTCCACAATCAACTTGATGTACCTTGCATCTGTGGAATACCTGAATAGACAACGAATCATCTCAAAATTGAGGTGGTGGACTTTGGGAGCAACTCTAAACTTAGGGTTTGCTTTCTGCATCTAACTGTTTCTGGTTTTATGTTCATCTTAGTTTAGTATTTGGAGCTTATTATCATTGGTAGATTTGGTTATTGATTTGGTTGCTTTCTTCCTTTTTTAAAAAAATATATACATATATATTTCCTTTTTCTCTTTTTGTGAGTGTGTCTATGTACCCTTCTTTGTGTGATTTTTTTCTGTAAAGGTTTGCTTTTACAATTTGTCCTGGGTTTCTGTCTGGTTTTTTTTCCTTTTTAAGTATAATTTTAGCACTTGTTATCATTGGTGGATTTGTTTATTGCTTTGGTTGCTCTCTTCTTTTTTTATTACATTTTAATTTTTAAATTTTTAATAATATTTTTTATTTTAATAACTTTTTTATTTTACTTTATTTTATTTCATTTATTTTATTTATATTTTTTTCTCCCTTTTCTTCTGAACTGTGTGGCTAACAGGGTCTTGGAGCTCCAGCTGGATGTCCGGCCTGAGACTGTGAGGAGGGAGAGCCGAGCTCAGGACATTGGTCCACCAGAGACCTCCCAGCCCCACATAATATCAATCGGTGAGAGCTCTGCTAGACATCTCCATCGCAACACTAAGACCTGGTTCAACTAAGGACCAGCAAACTCCAGTGCTGGACATCCCCTGCAAAACAACAGGCAAGACAGGAACACAACCCAACCTATTAGCAGACAGGCTGCCTAAAGTCATATTAAGTTCATAGACACCCCAAAACAAACCACCGGATGCGGTCCTGCCAACAAGAAAGACAAGATCCAGCCTCATCCACCAGAACACAGGCACCAGTCCCTTCCACCAGGAAGCCTACACAACCCACTGAAGCAACCTTACCCACTGGGGCAGACACCAAAAACAACGGGAACTATGAACATGCAGCCTGTGAAAAGGAGACTCCAAACACAGTAAGTTAAGCAAAATGAGAAGATACAGAAACACACAGCAGATGAAGGAGCAAAGTAAAAACCCACCAGACCAAACAAATGAACAGGAAATAGGCAGTCTACCTGAAAAAGAATATAGAGTAATGATAGGAAAGATGATCCAAAATCTTGTAAATAGAATGGAGAAAATAAAAAAAAGTATAACAAGGACCAAGAAGAACTAAAGAGCAAACAAACAATGATGAACAACACAATAAATAAAATTAAAAATTCCCTAGAAGGAATCAATAACAGAATAGCTGAGGCAGAAGAATGGAAAAGTGACCTGGAAGATAAAATAGTGGAAATAACTGCCTCAGAGCAGAATAAAGAAAAAAGAATGAAAGGAATTGAGGACAGTTTCAGAGACCTCTAGGACAACATTAAACGCAGCAACATTCAAATTATAGGGGACCCAGAAGAAGAAGAGAGAAAGAAAGGGACTGAGAAAATATCTCAAGAGATTATAGTTGAAAACTTCCCTAACATGGGAAAGGAAATAGTCAGTCAAGTCCAGGAAGCACAGAGAGTTCCAAATAGGATAAATCCAAGGAGAAACATACCAAGACACATATTAATGAAAGTATCAACAACTAAATACAAAGAAAAAATATTAAAAGCAACAGGGGAAAAACAACAAATAACATACAAGGGACTCCAGATAAGGATAACACTGATCACTCAGCAGAAACTATGCAAGCCAGAAGGGAGTGGTTGGACATACTTAAAGTGATGAAAGGGCAAAACTTACAGGCAAGATTACTCTACCCAGCAAGGATCTCATTCAGATTCGATGCAGAAATCTAAAACTTTACAGACAATCAAAAGCTAAGAGAATGCAGCACCAAAAAACCAGCTTTATAACAAATGCTAAAGAAACTTCTCTAGGCAAGAAACACAAGAGAAGGAAAAGACCTGCAATAACAAACCCAAAACAGTTAAGAAAATGGTAATAGAAACATATATATCGATAACTACCTTAAATGTAAATGGATTAAATGCTCCAACCATAAGACATAGATTGGCTGAATGGATATAAAAAGAAGACCCACATATATGTTGTCTACAAGAGACCCAATTCAGACCTAGGGACTCATACAGACAGAAAGTGAGAGGATGGAAAAAGATACTCTATGCAAATGGAAATCAAAAGAAAGCTGGAGCTGCGATTCTTATATCAGACAAAATAGACTTTAAAATAAAAAGTATTACAAGAGACAAAGAAGGACACTACATAATGATCAAAGAATCAAATCAAGAAGAAGATATAACAATTGTAAATATTTATGCACCCAACATAGAAGCACCTCAATATATAAGGCAAATGCTAACAGCCATAAAAGGGGAAACTGACAGTAACACATTCATAGTAGAGGACTTGAACACCCCACTTTCACCTATGGACAGATCATCCAAAATGAAAATAAAGAAACACAAGCTTTAAATGATACATAATACAAGATGCACTTAATTGATATTTATAGGATAGTCCATCCAAAAACAACAGAATACACTCTCTTCTCAAGTGCTCATGGAACATTATCCAGGATAGAGCATATCTTGGGTCACATATCAAGCCTTGATGAATTTAAGAAAATTGAAATCAAATCAAGTATCTTTTCTGACCACAATGCTATGAGACTAGATATCAATGCCAGGGGAAAAAAATCTGTAAAACATAGAAACACATGGAGGGTAAACAATACACAACTAAATAACTAAGAGATCATGAAGAAATCAAAGAGGAAATCAAAAAATACCTAAAAATAAATGACAATGAAAAGACGAAGCTCCAACACCTGCGGAATGCAGCAAAAGCATTTCTAAGAGGGAAGCTTATAGCAATACAATCCTACTTCAAGAAACAAGAAAAATCTCAAATAAACAACCTGACCTTACACATAAAGCCATTAGAGAAAGAAGAACAAAGAAACCCCAAAGTTAGCAGAATGAAATAAATCATAAAGATCAGATCAGAAATAAATGAAAAAGAAATGATGAAAACAATAGCAAAGATCAATAAAAGTAAAAGCTGATTCTTTAAGAAGATAAAAAAAAAATTAATAAACCATTAGCCAAACTCATCAAGAAAAGAAGGGAGAAGACTCAAATCAATAGAATTAGAAATGAAAACGGAGAAGTAACAACTGCCATTGCAGAAATACAAAGAATCATGAGAGATTACTATAAGCAACTATACGATGCCAATAAAATGGACAACCTGGAAGAAATGGACAAATTCTTAGAAAAGCACAACCTTCCAAGATTGAACCAGGAAGAAACAGAAAATATAAACAGACGAATCACAAGCACTGAAATTGAAACTGTGGTTAAAAATCTTCCAACAAACAAAAGCCCAGGATCACATGGCTTCACAGGCAAATTCTATCAAATATCTAGAGAAGAGCTAACACCTATCCTTCTAAAAATCTTAGAAAATAGAGGAGAGGGAGTGACCCTCCCAAACTCATTCTACGAGGCTACCATCACCCTGATACCAAAACCAGACAAAGATGTCACAAAGAAAGAAAACTACAGGCCAATATCACTGATGAACATAGATGCAAAAATCCTCAACAAAATACAAGCAAACAGAATCCAACAGCACATTAAAAAGGATCATATACCATGATCAAGTGGGGTTTATCCCAGGAATGCAAGGATTCTTCAATATATGCAAGTCAATCAATGTGATAAACCATATTAACAAATTGAAGGATAAAAGCATATGATCATCTCAATAGATGCAGAGAAAGCTTTCGACAAAATTCAACACCCATTTATGATAAAAACCCTCCAGAAAGTAGGCATAGAGGGAACTTACCTCAACATAATAAAGGCCATATATGACAAACCCACAGCCAACATCATTCTCAATGGTGAAAAACTGAACCCATTTCCTCTAAGATGAGGAACAAGACAAGGTTTCCCACTCTCACCACTATTATTCAACATAGTTTTGGAAGTTTTAGCCCCTGTAATCAGAGAAGACAAAGAAATAAAAGGAATCCAAATTGGAAAAGAAGAAGTAAAGCTGTCACTGTTTGCAGATGACATGATACTATACATAGAGAATCCTAAAGACACTTTCAGAAAACTACTAGAGCTAATCAATGAATTTGGTAAAGTAGCAGGAAACAAAATCATTGCACAGAACTCTCTTGCATTCCTATACACTAATGATAAAAAATCCAGAAGAGAAATTAAGGTAACACTCCCATTTACCATAGAAACAAAAAGAATAAAATACCGAGGGAAAAAACCTACCTAAGGAGACAAAATACCTGTATGCAGAAAACTGTAAGACACTGACAAAAGAAATCAGAGATGATACAAACATATGGAGAGATATACCATGTTACTGGATTGGAAGAATTAACATTGTGGAAATGATTATACTACCCAAAGCAATCTACAGATTCAATGCAATCCCTATCAAACTACCAATGGGTTTTTTTTCACAGAACTAGAACAAAAATTTTCACAATTTGTATGGAAACACAAAAGACCCTGAATAGCGAAAGCAATCTTGAGAAATAAAAATGGACCTGGAGGAAACAGGCTCCTGTCTTCAGACTATACTACAAATTTACAGTAATCAAGACAGTATGGTACTGGCACAAAAACAGAAATATAGATCAAGGGAACAGGATAGACAGCTCAAAGATAAACCCACATATATATGGTTACTTTATCTTTGATAAAGGAGGCAAGAATATACAATGGAGAAAAGACAGCATCTTCAATAAGTGGTGCTGGTAAAACTGGACAGCTACATGTAAAAGAATGAAATTAGAACACTCCCTTCCACCATACACAAAAATAAACTCAAAATGGATTAAAGACCTAAATGTAAGGCCAGACACTATAAAACACTTAGAGGCAAATATAGGCAGAACACACTATGACATAAATCACAGCAAGATCATTTTGACCCATCTCCTAGAGTAAAGGAAATAAAAACAAAAAAAAAACAAACGGGACCTAATGAAACTTAAAAGCTTTTGCACAGCAAAGGAAACCATAAAAAAAATGAAAAGACAACGCTCAGAATGGGAGAAAACATTTGCAGAGGAAACAACTGACAAAGGATTAATCTCCAAAATATACAAGAAGCTCATGCAGCTCAGCATCAAAAAAAACAAACAACCCAATCCAAAATGGGCAGAAGACCTAAATCGACATTTCTCCAAAGAAGATATACAGATTGCTAGCAAATACATGAAAGGATGCTCAACCTCACTAATCATTTCAGAAATGCAAAATAAAACTACAATGAGGTATCACCTCACACTGGTCAGAATGGCCATGATCAAAAAACCTACAAACAATAAATGCTGGAGAGTGTGTGGAGAAAAGGGACCCTTTGCACTGTTGGTGCGAATGTAAATTGATATAGCCCCTATGGAGAACAGTATGAATGTTCCTTAAAAAACTAAAAATAGAACTACCATACGACCCAGCAATCCCACTACTGGCCATATACCTTGAGAAAACCATAATTCAAAAAGAGTCATCTACCACAATATTCATTGCAGCTGTATTTACAATGGCCAGGACATGGAAGCAACCTAAGTGTCCATTAACAGATGAATGGTTAAAGAAGATGTGGCACATATATACAATGGAATATTACTCAGCCATAAAAAGAAACGAAATTGAATTATTTGTAGTGAGGTGGATGGACCTAGAATCTGTCATACAGAGTGAAGTATGTCAGAAAAAGAAAAACAAATACCGTATGCTAACATATATATATATATATGGAATCTAAAAAAAAAAAAAACGAATGGTTCTCAAAAACCTAGTGTCAGGACAGGAATAAAGATGCAGATGTAGAGAATGGACTTGAGGGCACAGGGAGGGTAAGTGTAAGGTCAGACGAAGTGAGAAGTGGCATGGACATATATACACTACCAAATGTAAAATAGATAGCTAGTGGGAAGCAGCCGCATAGCACAGGGAGATCAGCTTGGTGCTTTGTGTCCACCTAGAGGGGTGGGATAGGGAGGGTGGAGGGAAACCCAAGAGAGAGGGGATATGGGTATATATGTATACATACAGCTGATTCACTTTGTTATACAGCAGAAACTAACACACCATTGTAAAGCAATTATACTCCAATAACAATGTTAAAAAAAAAAAAAGAGTAACAATTGAATTTTTTATAGTCACTAATTCTTTGCATTTTTCAGAATGTAACTGGAATGACATATTATGCAGCATTTGAAGACTGGCTTCTTTCACTTAGCAATGTGCACTTAAGATGCTTCCATGATTTTCATGGCTCAACAGCTTATTCATTTTTATGAAAGAATACAATATAATTATATGGATGAATCATAGTTTTAAAAAATCTTTTTGAAGGACATCTTGATTGCTTCCAGTTTTTGATGACTGTGAAGAAACTTCCGAAAACATTCACACAGTTTTCTGTGTGGAAACCTTCTCAAATCACTTGGATAAATACCCAGGAGTGCAATTTTTGGAACGTATGGTAAAACTCTTCAGTTAGTAAAACACTACTAATTTGTCTTCGAAAGGGACTGTACCATTTTTATTTCTACCAGCAAGGAATGAGAATTCCTGTTATTCTGCATCCTCACTAGCTGTTGATATTTTCATATTTTCATATTTTTAGCCATTTTAATAGGTATAAAGTAATGTTTTATTTTTTGTTTTAATTTGCAGTTCCCTTATTACAAATGATGTTGAGCACCATTTTTCATAAGTTTATTTGCAATCTACATATCTTCTTGTTAAGGTGTTTGTTCAGGTCTATTGGCAGTTTTCAAATTGAGTTCTTTTCCTATTGCTGAGTTGTAGGGTTTTTTGCAAATACTGAATACAAGTCTTGTAACATGTATTTTGTAAATTTTTTTTCAGTCTTTAGCTAATATATTGATTTTCCTAACAGTGTATTTCATGGAACATACGTTTGTATATTAATAAAGTACAACTTATATTTTTCTTTCATGGGTCAGGCTTTTGGTGCTATATCTAAAAATTCTACACTAAACCCAAGGTCTCCTAGTTTTCCCATGTTTTCTTCTAGAAGTTAAAATTTTATAGTTTTGCATTTTCCATTGAGATCTATGATTCAATTCTAGAGATCTTGAGTTAATTTTTATAAAAGAGTAAACTCTGTGTCTAGGTTTTTTTTATATAGACATTGAATTTTTTCGACAACCATTTATTGAAAAAATACCCTTTTTAATAAATTGATTTTTCTCCATTGTGATAAATTAGTTAACTATGTAATATTTTCCTTTTTTTTTTTAACATGTTTATTGGAGTATAATTGCTTTACAATGGTGTATTAGCGTCTCCTGTATAACAAAGTGAATCAGTTATTCATATACATATATCCCCATTTCTCTTCCCTCTTGCATCTCCCTCCCTCCCACCCTCCCCATCCCACCCCTCTAGGTGGTCACAAAGCACCGAGCTGATCTCCCTGTGCTATGCGGCTGCTTCCCACTAGCTATCTATTTTACATTTGGTAGTGTATATATGTCCATCCCACTCTCTCACTTTGTCCCAGCTTACCCTTCCCCCTCCCCGTATCCTCAAGTCCATTCTCTAGTAGGTCTGCGTCTTTATTCCCGTCTTGCCCCTGGGTTCTTCATGAAAATTTTTTTGTTGTTGTTTTTTTGTTTTTTAGATTCCATATATATGTGTTAGCATACGGTATTTGTTCTCTTTCAGACTTACTTCACTCTGTCTGACAGTCTCTAGGTCCATCCACCTCACTAAAAATAACTCAATTTCATTTCTTTTTATGGCTGAGTAATATTCCATTGTATATATGTGCCACATCTTCTTTATCCATTCGTCTGTTGATGGACACTTAGGTTGCTTCCATGTCCTGGCTATTATAAATAGAGCTGCAATGAACATTGTGGTATGTGACTCTTTTTGAATTATGGTTTTCTCAGGGTATATGCCCAGTAGTGGGATTGCTGGGTCGTATGGTAGTTTTATTTTTAGTTTTTTAAGGAACCTCCATACTGTTCACCATAGTGG
This sequence comes from Balaenoptera ricei, assembly GCF_028023285.1. Taxonomy (NCBI): domain Eukaryota; kingdom Metazoa; phylum Chordata; class Mammalia; order Artiodactyla; family Balaenopteridae; genus Balaenoptera; species Balaenoptera ricei. The sequence continues at coordinate 67,995,021 of NC_082641.1, forward strand.
CTGTATCAATTTACATTCCCACCAACAGTGCAAGAGGGTACCCTTTTCTCTACACACTCTCCAGGATTTATTCTTTGTAGATATTTTGATAATGGCCATTCTGACAGGTGTGAGATGATATTTCATTGTAGTTTTGATTTGCATTTCTCTAATGATTAATGATGTTGAGCATTCTTTCATGTGTTTGTAGGCAATCTGTATATCTTCTTTGGAGAAATGTCTATTTAGGTCTTCTGCCCATTTTTGGATTGGCTGTTTGTTTTTTTGATATTGAGCTGCATGGGCTGTTGATTTCCCCTTTTATGGCTGTTAGTATTTGCCTTATATATTGACGTGCTCCTATGTTGGGTGCATAAATATTTACAATTGTTATATCTTCTTGGATTGATCCCTTGATCCTTATGTAGTGTCCTTCTTTGTCTCTTGTAATAGTCTGTGTTTAAAAGTCTATTTCTTCTGATATGAGAATTGCTACTCCAGCTTTCTTTGATTTCCATTTGCATGGAATATCTTTTTCCATCCATTCACTTTCAGTCTGTATGTGTCCCTAGGTCTGAAGTGGGTTTCTTGTAGACGGCATATATATGGGTCTTGTTTTTGTATCCATTCAGCCAGTCTATGTCTTTTGTTTGGAGCATTTAATCCATTTACATTTAAGGTAATTATCAATATGCATGTTCCTATTACCATTTTCTTAATTGTTTTGGGTTTATTTTTGTAGGTCTTTTCCTTCTCCTGTGTTTCCTGCCTAGAGAAGTTCCTTTAGCATTTCTTGTAAAGGTGGTTTGGTGGTTTTGAATTCTCTTAGCTTTTGCTTGTCTGTTAAGGTTTTAATTTCTCCATCAAATCTGAAAGAGATCCTTGTTGGGTAGAGTAATCTTTGTTGTAGGGTTTTCCCCTTCATCACTTTAAATATGTCATGCCATTCCCTTCTGGCTTGCAGAGTTTCTGCTGATAGATCAGCTGTTAACCTTATGGGGATTCCCTTATATGTTATTTGTTGTTTTTCCCTTGCTGCTTTTAATATTTGTTCTTTGTATTTAAATTTTGATAGTTTGATTAATATGTCCCTTGGTGTGTTTCTCCTTGGATTTACCTGTATGGGACTCTCTGTGCTTCCTGGACTTGATTAACTATTTCCTTTCCCATATTAGGGAAGTTTTCAACTATAATCTCATCAAATATTTTCTCAGTCCCTTTCTTTTTCTCTTCTTCTTCTGGGACCCCTATAATTCGAATGTTGGTGTATTTAATGTTGTCCCAGAGGTCTCTGAGACTGTCCTCAGTTTTTTGCATTCTTTTTTCTTTGTTCTGCTCTGCAGTAGTCATTTCCATTATTTTATCTTCCAGGTCACTTATCCATTCTCCTGCCTCAGTTATTCTACTATTGATCCCTTCTGGAGAATTTTTAATTTCATTTATTGTGTTCTTCATCAGTGTTTGTTTGCTCTTTAGTTCTTCTAGGTCCTCATTAAACGTTTCTTTTATTTTCTCCATTCTATTTACAAGATTTTGGATCATCTTTATTATCATTATTCTGAATTCTTTTTCAGGTAGACAGCCTATTTGCTCTTCATTTGTTTGGTCTGGTGGGTTTTTTCATTGCTCCTTCATCTGCTGTGTGTTCCTCTGTCTTCTCATTTTGCTTAACTTACTGTGTTTGGGGTCTCCTTTTTGTAGGCTACACATTTGTACTTCCCAGTGTTTTTGGTGTCTTCCCCCAGTGGCTATGGTTTGTTCCGTGGGTTGTATAGGCTTCGTGGTGGAGGGGACTGGTGCTTGTGTTCTGGTGGATGAGGCTAGACTTGTCTTTCTGGTGGACAGGACAACGTCCACTGTTGTGTTTTGGGGTGTCTGTGGCCTTATGATTTTAGGCAACCCTTTTGCTAATGGGTGGGGTTGTGTTCCTGTCTTGCTAGTTGTTTGGCATAGGGTGTCCAGCACTGTAGCTTGCTGATCGTTGAGTGGAGCTGGGTCTTGGCATTGAGATGGAGATCTCTGCGAGATTTTCAACATTTGATATTATGTGGAGCTGGGAGTTGTCTTGTGGACCAGTGTCCTGAACTTGGCTCTCGCACCTCAGAGGCACAGCCCTGACACCTGGCTGGAGCACCAAGAGCCTGTCATCCAAACGGCTCAGAGTAAAAGGTAGAAAAAAAAGGAAAGAAAGAAGAAGATTAAAATAAAATAAAATAAAATAAAAAGTTATTAAAATAAAAAATAATTATTAAAAATTTTTTTAAAGTAATAAAGAAAAAAAAAGAAAGAAGAGAGCAACCAAACCAAAAACCAAATCCACCAATGGTAACAAGCACTAAAAACTATACTAAAAACAACAACAACAACAACAAAAAACGGACAGAAAGAACCCTAGGACAAATGGTAAAAGCAAAGCTATACAGACAAAATCACACAGAGAAGCATACACATACACACTCCCAAAAAGAGAAAAAGGGAAAAAAAAAAAAATATATATATATATATATATATATATATATATATATATATATATATATATATATATAAATATATATATATATCATTGCTTCCAAAGTCCACCTCCTTAATTTGGGATGATTCGTTGTCTATTCAGGTATTCCACAGATGCAGGGTACATCAAGTTGATTGTGGAGATTTAATCCGCTGCTCCTGAGGCTGCTGGGAGAAATTTCCCTTTCTCTTCTTTGTTCGCACATCTCCTGGGGTTCTGCTTTGGATTTGGCCCTGCCTCTGTGTGTAGGTTGCCTGAGGGCATCTGTTCTTCGTTCAGACAGGGCAGGGTTAAAGGAGCAGCTGATTCAGGGGCTTTGGCTCACTCAGGCCAGGGGGTCGGAGGGGTACAGAGTGCGCGGGGTGAGCCTGCAGTGGCAGAGGCCACCATGACGTTGCACCAGCCTGATGTGCAGCTTGTGTTCTCCTGGGGAAGTTGTCCCTGGATCACGGGACCCTGGCAGTGGCGGGCTGCACAGGCTCCCAGGAGGGGAGGTGTGGAGAGTGACCTGTGCTTGCACACAGGCTTCCTGGTGGCTGCAGCAGCAGCCTTAGCGTCTCATGCCTGTCTCTGGGGTCTGCGCTGATAGCCGCTGCTTGCGACCATCTCTGGAGCTCCTTTAAGTGGTGCTCTTAACCCCGTCTCCTCGCGCACCAGGAAACAAAGAGGCAAGAAAAAGTCTCTTGCCTCTTCCCGGACTCCCTCCCGGCTAGCTGGGGTGCACTAACCCCCTTCAGGCTGTGTTCACGCAGCCAACCCCAGTCCTCTCCCTGGGATCTGATCTCCGAAGCCTGAGCCTCAGCTCCCAGCCCCCACCCGTTCCAGTGGGTGAGCAGACAAGCCTCTCAGGCTGGTGAGTGCTGGTTGGCACCGATCCTCTGTGCGGGAATCTCTCCGCTTTGCCCCCTGCACACCTGTTGCTGCGCTCTCGTCTTTGGCTCCGAAGCTTCCCCCCTCTGCCACCCACAGTCTCCGCCCGCGAAGGGGCTTCCTTGTGTGTGGAAACGTTTCCTCCTTCACAGCTCCCTCCCACTGGTGCAGGTCCCGTCCCTATTCCTTTCTTTTTGCTTTTTTCCTTTGCTCTACCCAGGTACGTGGGGAGTTTCTTGCCTTTTGGGAGGTCTGAGGTCTTCTGCCAGCGTTCAGTAGGTGTTCTGTAGGAGTTGTTCCAAATGTAGATGTATTTCTGATGTATTTGTGGGGAGGAAGGTGATCTCCACGTCTTACTCTTCAGCCATGTTGAAGCTCCTTCCCCTATAGCAACTCATTTAATTTTCACAAGAGTAATTCTAACTTCCATCTTATAGATGAAGAAATTGAGCCACAAAAAGGTTAAGTAAGCTGTCTGAATGGTAGTGAAACAGAAAGGAAGAGGGCAGGACACAACCTTTAAAAGAATTATGTATCATTTTTCTTTTTCCTTTTCTGGGCTCTCTTTTCTGTTTCATTGACCTATGTGTCTATTATTTTGCCAACACCATATGGTCAGGATTACTGTAGCTTTATATTATGTCATGAAATCTGGTAGTATTGTCTACATCTATAAAATCCTATGCTGACATTTTGATTGGAATTGCAGTAATCTGTAGATCAGTTCAGAAAAAAACCCAACAACAGTATTGAGTCTTCTCTTCACTAAAACAGAATATCTCTCCATTTATTTGGGTCTTCTTTAATTTCTTTCATCAAAGTTTTGTAGCTTACACATATAAATTTTGTACATATTTTGTTAGACTTATACAGAAGAATTTCATTTTTGGTATATTATAATTGTGTTACTTTTAGTTTTCATATTCCAATTTATCACTTCTAATAGATAGAAAATCAATTGACCTTTGTATATTGATCTATCCTGTGACTTTGCTATACTCCTATAATCACTTATTACTTCCAGGAGATTTTTTTTTTTTTTTAATTTTGGTTGTTTATTCTTTGGAATTTTCTATATAGCCAATCATGTCATATTTGAAAGATAAAATATCTGAAAACAATAGAAATAATAGAAATGATAAACAATTGAAATGATGTAATGAGACTACAAATTATATGCATTATCAGACATAGATCTTACAATGACTATTTAACCTATTCAATTCAAGGAGATAAAAGGTATATTGATAATTTAATCAGACACCTGGAAATATTAAAAAATAATCAAATGGAAATTATAGAAGTAAAGAAAAAGTAGAACTAAGCAAATGCTGTAATGGAAGATTAGCCACAGCTGAAAAGGAAATTAGTAAGCTAGAAGATAACTCAGTAGAAAATATACTGAATGAAGACTGAAGGGAATAAAACTTTAAAAATATCGAATACATGTTAATATAGATGTAGAGAATACTGTGGGACAATCCACCCTATGTACAATTGGAAAACTTGAAAGGAGAAGAAAGAGAGGGAAAGATAATGTGGCAGGCCTATTGAAGAGATAATGGATGAGAACTGTGTCTGTGAGGGCTGCCATAACAACATACCATAGACTGGGTAGGTTAAACAACAAAAAATTTCTCACAGTTTTGGATGCTAGAAGTTGAAGATCAAAGTGCCATCAGGGTTAGTTTCTCCTGAGGTGTCTTTTCTTGCCTTGCAGATGGCCATCTTGTCACCTGTCCTCACATGGCCTTTTATCTGTGCTGGTGCATTCTTGGGTTCTTTCCCTCTTCTTTAAGGACTTCAGACCTATTGGATTAGGGATACACCCTCATGACCTACTTTAGCCTTAATTACCTCCCAAAGGCCCTGTAGCCAAATATAGTCACATTAGGGGTTAGAGATTCCACATACGAATTTTGGTGGAACACAATACGATCTATAACAAGAAGTTTCCAAATTTGTTAAAAGAAAAAGCAAAGCATCATAAACAATATATTCAATGAGGTATGCATAAGCACTCAACCAGATGGTAGTTTTAATTTAAATATGTGATAATAATTAAATACAGATGGAGTAAAGAATCCAATGAAAACACAAAGATTGTAGACTATGTAAAACTGAAATCAAACAATATGCTACTTATAAGAAAAAAAAACACAAGATTACAGAAAATATAAAAGGGTGGAAAACAGTATACTCATAAATACTAACCAAAAGAAAGCCAATAAAGCAATATTTTTATCAAAATAAAATTCAAAAAGTTAACAAAAATAAATCACATATAAAAGTGAACACTTAATCTTGATAAAGAATTAAATCCAGAGAAATATAGCACAATTTAAAATGTATATACATTTTTAGTAGATACATTCAGAAATAAGGTATAAACTTTGAACAGCAACATTAATAAATTCCTTAACTTACATATATTATTATATTAATTTGAATATATTATTACATATTAATCTGCATATGTTATGACATATATTAATTTATGTATATAAATTTCTGTGCCCAAGAGCAAAATGTACATGCTTTTAAAGCACATATGGGCTTTTTACAGAAATGATCATATGCTAGCATATTTCAGCAAAATTTAAAAGGCTAAATTTATACAGAGTATATTCTCTAAATGCATTGTCATTAACCCATAAACAAGTTTCCCATATGTTTAGAAATAAATATACTTTTAAACAACATATGGGTCAAAAAAGAAGTCACAGTGGCAATTACAAAATGTTTTGAGCTGAATGATAATGAAAAATACTACAAATCAAACCACTGAGGTCAACTAAAGCCATCCTGAACAATATATAGCTCTAATTGGATATTGAAGGAAAGAATAAAGGATAAAAATAAATGGGCTGTCTTAAGAAAAATTGTGAAAGTAATATGCAAGGAATGTAAGAGAAAGAAAATAATGAAAAGCAGAAATTAATGAAGTAGAAAATAAATGTACAACAGAAAGAAAAGAATGATCAAGATAAAAGAGAGAAGGCACAAATAACCAGATTTAGGAATGAGAAGGGGAGCATTACTATGGATTCCACAGGATTTGGTTTTAGGTATAGGAACATATCAACAGTTTTAAGTCAATACATTAGAAAATATACATGATATGGGCAAAATCAAAGACACTGTATTTTATGGAAATTGGCACAAGAAGGAATAGCAAATCTTCATGGGCCTAGAACTATTTAAAAAATCACATCAGTTATCAATAAAGCCATCTCATCCTTATATCTATCAGCTCAGATGGGTTCACTAGCAAATGCAAGCAAAAATTTGTTTTCAACAAATTGCAAATTTTACCAAACTCTTCCTGAAAATAAGAGGAATTTAAAAAATGTGTCTAGTAAAATCTTATGTCAATATTGGAAGAGAACATTTCAAGAAAGAAAAAAATTATATACCAATATCATTAACAAATACAAGTCCACAGATCTTAAAATATTAAGATAAAAAATCCAGAAAAAATGTAAAGTTAAATGCATAATAAACAAGTTGGATTTATTTCAGTCGAGTAAGGTCAGCATGACATTAGAAAATCATTTAACATAATTCACCACATTGATTGAATATAGTAGAAATTATATCTGATATTTTAATAGATTCAGAAAAACATTTGATAAACATATTCATTATTTTAAAAAACTGTAAAATAAGGAATACAAGAGATTGTTAATCTCAATAAGGATATCTAGTGTTATATTTAATGATAAACTGTTATATTTAATACTTAATGATAAACTGTTATAGTTAATGATAAAATCTTAAAAACTTTTTCTTTGGAATTGAAAAGAAAGACAATCTTGCTCTCTTTCAATACCTTTATTCAACACTGAAAGGATATTATTAATTAGTACAGAAGGCAAGAAAAATAAATGGTTGAAGGATTAGAAAGACAGAAATACAAGAATTTATTATTTGCAGATGACATGATTATATATATAAAAATCAAAAGAATCTGATAATTACTGAAATAAATGAGATTAACAAGTTTCTCCAGAAAAAAATTCAATATGCCCAAGTTATTTGTGTCACCATGCACCAATAAAAATTATTAGAAAATACAATTTTAAACAAAATACAATTTATAATAATATCGAATAATATCAAATATCTAATCTAATTTGTAAGATTAAGTCTAACAAAATGTGTGTAAGGCTTCTATGCAAAAAAATATAAAACATTAATGAAAGAAAGAAAACCTAAATAAGTAGGTACATATAGAACTGTAAAGATATCAATTCTCCACCCTCATCTGTTCATTTAATGTGATATAAATAAAAATCCCAACAGGTTTTATTAAGGAGATTTACAAATCAATTCTAAAATTTATAGGGAAATAAAAAGGGTCAATCATAGTCAAGACTGTTTTGAAGAACTAGGTAAGAAGATTTGTTCTATTGGATATTAAAACTTGCTAGAAAACAGAAGAAAGCTTAGCATATTGCAGTTAGCGAGTAAGAGGAGAATCTGACCCATTGGTGTATGAGAATTGATTTGTAACAAAGTCAGCATTGCAGGACAGAGAGAAAGGATCCATCCTTTTAATAAATGGTGTTAGGAAAACTGGATATTCATATGGAAAAAAATGAGACTTCTAACACACAGCATACCCAAACTTCAATTTTAGTTACACTGCAGACATTTATGAAAGGTTAAATAATAAAGTCCCTAGAAGACAAAACAGGAAAATATCATCATTAACTATGGAAGATAAAGAATTCTTAAATAATGAGAGGAATAGTATTACTATAAAAGAAAAGGTAGCTTATTTTGACGACATGAAAACTAAGAATTCATTTCATCAAAAACACAATTAAGAGAGACAAAAGCAAGCCAGAGAGTGAAAGAAGATATATGTAAAACATGTAACTAATAAAGAATATTTTTAAAAATTCTTATAAATCACAAATGAAAAAATGAGAATGAACTTTGAGTATTCACTTTAACAAAGCTACCCAGTGTCTATAGCACTTTGAGGAAGAGGATGCTCAATGTATAGTAATTACATGAAAAGCTGCTCATATTGTTCATAATCTAAAAAAATATAAATTGAAACCAAAATAAGAATTTACAACACAGATGGCTAAACTTAAAAAATATTGATAGCACAAAGGGTTTGTGACACTGTAGCACACTGGACATACATGTGCACTGCTGATGGAAGTGAAAGGTAGTATAGCTAATCTGGAAAACAGTTCAGCATCATCTAGTAAAGTTGAAGTTCCATATATTCTATGAGCAAATTATTGTACTCCTGGAATTTAACAAAAAATAATTGTTATATATTTTCTAATTGGCATAACAGAAATGTTCATAATTTATTTTTTTGTACTAGCCCCCAAAAGGAAACAATCTAATGTCCAACAAGAATAGGATATATAAACAAAATGTTCTATTCTCACCATATTACTATAATTTAATGAAAATGAAAAGATTACCACTAAGCACAAGTTGGTCGAATGTCACAAATACACTTTTTAAGTGAAAGAAATGAACTTGAAGGATTTCACTTACATAGTTTTAAAAACCAGCAATATGATTTATACTCATTGTGGTTGTGTGTTTAAGAGTAAAAACATAGCAAATAAGGAAAGAGTTGCTTATAAAATTCAAGATAGTAATCACCTTTGCACGGTAGGGAAGAGTCTTAATTTGAAAAGGATATGAGGAAAGGACAGCTAGAAATATACCATCTTGTGACCTCAGTAAAAATTATTCGAGTGCTCACTCTGTAATAACTTATTGATCTTTACATTTATATTTTATGCACTTTTTAAAATGTGTATATATTTCACATTAAAGAAACTTTAGGAACTTAAATAAAATGGGGGATTTCCAAGATGAATAAAGGTCAAAAGGAAGAAACTACAGAAAAAAAGGTAAAGTTGGAAAAAATAAACTTCAAGAAGTGGAAATGATGATATAAGTTTAGACATAGTTCTAATAATAATTTAAAAACTGGAAAATAGATCCTGAAGAACCTATCCAGCAGCAGAGTAAGATAGACATGGAAATTATGCAAGAGAGATTGAGAGCCATAGAAGATACTGCAGAAAGTAGAGGAGAGACATAAGGAAATAAAAATATTAACTGAGAAGTTTCCAGAACTAATTAATGAAATACATTATTCTTTCAAGTCAGGAATCTCGGTGAATCCCAAGTCATTAAATAAAAAAGAATCCACATGTAGACAAATCACCTTGAAGCCTCAGAACACAACAGATAAAGAAAATATAAATTTTAAAAGTATCAGAAAGGTAAGGGAGCTTCTTACATCCGTATGTATATACAATTAGACTTTCAGTTATAATTTCTCAATAGCTAAAAATGTCTCATTAAACAAGCCAAGCCCATATGGTAAACTTATTAAGAAATGTAATACAAGCTAAAATACGATTATCCTATTTTCTAAGCCTCCAGAAAAAACAATAACAAAACAAAAGATAGTTATAATAACTTTGCTGCATTTCTTCATTATAAGAAAACTTGTTGAGTTTCCTCTTGAATTGATGTACAATATTTACTTCTGTTGCTGACTCCAGCACTTTGTTCCATCTCATTAATTCAAGGAGTAAGAAACATCAAGCAACATCAGGAATATCATTAATCCAAAGACCATTTCTGGCTATGCCTAAGTGAAGCTATTAAAGATATTTCAAGATCTGACTAAACTAGTTATTAAAAAGCCTAACCACTATGAGTCAACTTATCTTCCTAGATAACTGTAACATCTTTGTCTTCAGTCATGGATTGATACATGTCTTTGGGTTTCATTTGCTACATTATTTCAGGCCAAGGTGAAAAGAAAATTTAAGCCACAATCAAAAACACCTTAAAAATGTTCAAGCTAAGTTTAAGAATCCTTTCATATATCATAAGGTAGTCCTAGTAGAAGGCATGCTTTACCTAGCATCATTAGACAGCCTGGTGTATCTTTTCTCTGTCTTTTATAGTGTATATTAAAGGAAAAATTTGAGTATTCTACATTCTGTTTTTTAAGAATCATAATAATATATCACTACTTAAAAATTTCAACACTGCACTAATGCTACATATGTGAGCAAACAGCATGATCTTTATGAATTAATTTTTATTTAAGTGCATGATACATTCTGTTTTTATATAACTTTACCCCCTGCTTGTAATTTTACATTTAAATGTGATTATTTCATTAATATCTGTCTCCCGTACAAAACTAACAGCCCATGAGGGCATTAACCTTATCTATCTCTCCACTGTAGCCAAATAAATAGCATAATCCCCAGCATACAGTAACTATCTGACAAATGTGTAATGAACAAAAACAAATACATTGATAGGAAAATAATTTTTAAAGTATATTTTCTTTTATTCTGAATCTTTTTTCCATCCAGATTAATGATTAGTTTAATTTAAAAAGGTGGCATAGGAAGATATACACCTGTACCTACACACAAACACATACCTATATGCATACATATATTTTCTAAATTATCAGATATGGAAAGAGTTGAAAATAACTAGGTCTAAACTAATGGCTCTTTCCCTCCCCATTACCAGAGCACACTGACATTGGGGCTAAATGTATTCATTTTTTACATTTAGAATGTCCAAGAATCCTTTTTCTATTTCTTTCTAACTTTTTGTATATGACTCAAGGGTTAAGGATTTCTGAGGGATCACCCAGAACTATATAAGTTATATCTATAAACTAGACAGGGTTTTAATTTTTTAATTTTTGGTTTATACTAGGTAATCAGTTCCATTAAAATGAAATGGGTGATTGTATTCCTAAGCTTAGATCTAGTACTTTGTTTTATTTTGCCTTTTAGGAACTCTTAGAGCAGTTGTAATTGCCATCTTGTATTTTCCCAAATCTTCATTATAAAAATCAGTGAGGCTCATTTGCCACTTAGCATTGTATAGACCCTGCATTTGTAATACGGTTCATGGATCCATCCTGCTCTGTATCAAAGCGATCAAAGGCACTTTGAATTGGGAGGCAGCATGCTACAGAAGAAAGAGAAACATCAACTGCAGTTGTTATACGACCTTGTTATAAGACATTTCCAGCTTTGACCTTCAGAAGCTATTATAAACATATGTATTCTCCTGATGTTTCTGATCCTGGGATTTCTTATCTGCCAGTGGTGATATTTCCATATTAAGAAACAACACATAATTTATTAATAATATGTGCTAAGTATATGCAAGTTATTGTTTGGAGAACTCATTTTCTGAAAACATTAGAATGACTAGTTATTAGCTGAGTGCAAGACTTTTAAAATGCAACAAAAGCATAGTGTCATCTGGGAAGACACCATTGAAAAGAAGATGAGGAACATCACAAAAACAAAGTCTGCTTGATCAAAGTTTTCTAAGGGAAAATTACAAAATTGTCTTGTTACAAAAATATCACCATAGTATAATCTTGCATTAGGTTCACTTAGTTTACAATGGGACTGGACTGCCTACACTCTTTTTGAAGGCAAGAGACTTCCTGTTATTTCCAATCATATCACTACCTATTTTATAACATAAAAATATTTTAATAAAATTATAGAGCTTAAATAGTATAGAACATCTAATTCCAAACCTTTTTTTAAAAATAATAAAATAACTGAGATTGAGGGTATTGATGGCTTTCTCATAGTCTCATAAATAGTTTCAATCAGAGAGAATAAATATCATAACTCTTCATTCCCTCCAGCACACTAGCACTGATCTCACTGATTTGCAAAAGTCTGGTTCCCTTCCATTCTCCAACTCCTGTTTAAAACAAAAAACCAAACAAATCCTATCACCAAAAGAATATCGTGCAAAATTCCAATGACTGGGTCTTTTCCAATTTCAGAATCTTCCTGAAATGGAAGTACCTACATTTCTATCTAGTCCTTGTGTTTTATGATTAATCGTGATATTTGTATAACCCTTGTATTTGGTCTGTACCACTGGGGAAAAGACAGAGAAAAGTGTGTGTTTGTGACTGCTGGAAGACTTTGCCTGTTACCTGTGATATGAAATGACAGGGGTAGGTTTGAAGTCCTCGAAAAGCAATAGTCAGAAATCCAAAAGTGGGTAAAGACTTCAAAATTTGCCAGCGGATCCTACTACTTTAGTATTTATAATCCAATCTGCTGGAGTTTATGAGGCAGAAGAGTGAAAAATGTGAGACCCTGCTTAAGGCTAAGAATAAAAGACTGCTTCATTCTGACTTACAAGAATTACAGGCCAATAAAGCTAATGTGAGAAATATCATCTTTTAAAATTGAATACATGTTCATCTATGAGTTTGATCTTGTTTTGAGAAATAGATTTGAAATTTCAGCTACTTATATTTGCTTTCATTCTTTACAGTATATTTATTTGATGCTGGGAAGGGTAAAATGATCATCAAATTAGTCATCAAATCTAATGGACTCCTGAGAGGCACTTTTTAGAAATATAAAATTTATTTTGCATATTTTCCAGTAAGGATTTTTAATAATGAGAGTTGTCACCCCTTCTCTTTATATAAAGAATGATCAAGCTCCAGTGCAAAAGGAAAATGGGGTGACTTGGAAATTTTGTGATCATTTCTACTTTCCCATTAAGAAAAAATTATATATTCTTATAATAAACCATTAAAATCAAAGAAAATATTTAAAACTCATCACTTCCTAATTATTTAACTACATTTTACTATTATATCTGATCTTGGAGTTACTTACATCTCTCATATCGGTATGGTGAAAACACTGTATAACGGTGTGTTACTGCATACCTCTTCTCAAACTTAAATTCAGAGATGTTGGTGTCATGAAATTGGTCGTGATGGGAGTGTGTACAACATAGAAATTGTCAAGAGCTATAAATCAGTGGTTGATTTGTTAATTGATTATTGTCACTTGCTTTAAAAAAGTGATGAGGAAAATTAAGTAATGAAGATAAAACTTAAAATGATGTTTTGTTTATAGCTGTTACATTGTTAATAGCAGAAAAAGTTGAGGATATTTTCTTCCCGTATTCAAAAGCTATCAACTGATTTACAAAGAAATCACTCATGTCATTTACCAATGAGAGAACTTCCAACATGGACATGTTGTCATTGTTTCACTTTTGTCTTACTCTGAACATAAACAAAAATATCCACCAGTATTCATGTCAGAATTATGCTTGTTTGTCAATGATGTGAGTGGAATTAAACAGTAATTAAACATTTATACAAAACCTGACTTTGAGATACTACTGTTGGTAAAAGAATGATTAAATAGCAGATTTTGGAAGAAATAAAAATTCAATCTAAAGTTATAAGTGTAAGAGAATTTTTAATAAATAAAATTGCATATTTTATTATTATTTATAGATTGTTTCACATTTCTTATATTAGCAAACTTTCTAATAAATTAAGTATATATACACACATTTTTCCCAGAGACCCAATTTTTAAAGATTTATCAGCTTAAATAGTAAGTCTTAATATCAGATAATATGATACTGTGCTGAGTTTTGGCTTTTATCTTGGCAAAATGGGAGCTATTACAGTTTGGAAGAGAAGAATGGCAAGATCTGACTAACAGTTTGAAAGAACCATTTTCTGCTATTGTTTGGAGAATAAACTGATGGTTATCACTTAGTATCATTTAGCCCTGATTTTTAGATAGGCACACAGGACTCCAGATAAAAAGCACATTTCTTAGACAATGCTTGTGGTAAGCTGTGCCTGTGTGATTAAATTCTGAATAACAGGTTGTGAGTGAAAGTAATGAACACATCACCCAGATTATAACGTTAAAAAAGAAGTATATTATGTTTCTGTTTTACAGATGAAAAACTGAGACAGGTGAGTTTAAGGAACTTGTCAAATGTTATACAATTAGTAAACAATAAACATGCATTTTAAACTCAGGTGGCTTCTCTTTAGAATCTCTGCTTAAAGCTACTCTATTGTAGTGCCTTAGAGTGTGTGGAGATTATTTTTACACCAATATATGTGAGATGGTTGTTTAAAATTAGTTGAGGATTTAAATTTGTAGCATATATTTTAAGCAGTAAATATGATTTTACTGAAAGTCAAGATGGGTGGGGTTAATAGACAATGGATGACTTGTTCTATGGAGTGAAGACTGATACAAGGTGTGCAGAATTCTTTGTCTTGTAAAGTACCTTTGTATGTGTGTTTGTGGGTGTGCATTTGTACACACACATATATACACACATATATATGTGTAGGTACATATGTATGTGTGTGTATCTTATGCATCAGTGATACACTCGAAATTTTCAAAAATATATATACACCTAAATGACTATTTTTAGTTTAGCCTACACTTAAGTTATTTAAAAACTACCAGAATACATAGTTATTTTCCTCCAAAACACAAAAAATTAGAAGAAAACATGGATCCTGATTTCTTGAATGATAACTGTCTCTGAATTCCAAGTCCTTTGCATTTGCTTTCTGTAGCCTCAGCATAATCACTGCCAACAGTTTCAAAATATGAAATATTTCAAGAAACTTTACCCAAACCTGTCAATAACTTAATTTGCAAATAAGATGAAACCAGGAGAGCAGCAAAAACTGACAACATTTCTGAAAGAACAACTGTATTGTTATAAAATGCCAAAGTTTAAACCTTAAAAAGCATGTTAGGAGAAAGTTTTTAAATTACTATGGCTATCCTACTTTAATTTATTTTAATGCATGCCTCTCTGTTGCCACAAATGATTTTAGTGGGTAGACTTTACTTGACAAGTCTCTTTTAGCATCAGAACAGCAGTGAAGAATAGGTTACGTCAAAGAGAAAGTTATTGAAGGCACCCTCTTCTGTAAAACTTCAAATTGGATGGAGAAGTTTGACGGAAGAAGAGTTCAATATTTCTTTAAAGCACTGAAACCGTTTTTATTGAATCATTGAAAAAGTAGAGCACAGACCCTGGGAAATACAGTGATGGTAAAATGTGTGAATTCCTAAGGAAGATGGAAAGCAATTTTTGCAACACAGGGCTGTTACAGTGCAGAGTTCAGAAAGCTGCCTCTGGAGTCAGATCCCACTAAAATCCTGGATTAGTCCCTTCTTAGTCATGAGAAATTGAGCAAATTGCTTAAAATATGTATGTAAGCATCATTTAGGTAATTTTAAGAATTAAAACAAATTGCAAGTGAAATATTTAGCAGGGTTTCCAACACATAGCAGAAGAACCCCGCATAATGAAGAGTGACATTGGAACTGGCAAAATTTGATGTGGTAGAATTAAAGTGTTCTTTTTTAAGTTTACTAAGAAATAAAGAAGTTCTTCAAGAAATAGTAATAGTTGAGGATCTTAAAATACCTAGTAATATAAGGCACACTATGTTTCGGGATGCTGTTTGGGTTCAAATACAGAACTCCCTAAAAATTCAGAAGCCAATTGCCTTAGTAATAATCACTGTAGCTGAATCATAAAGTGTACTTTCTAGACATTTCTTACTAAATGGTCTGAATAAATGTAAATGGCTATGAGACTCTAAGTTTAGTTCTACATGCAAGTGCAGATGAAATTAAAGTTTAAATCATTCATTAAATTTTGAACTCTACTCTCACTTCTGTATGTCCTGTGGGTACTGAACTCAAAGTCAGAAATGTAGTCATACTCACAGAGCAATGACTTTAATCCAGGGCAGTGTTTCCAATTTCTTTAAAGCACTAGGGTTTTGGATGAAGTAACTCAGGGCCCACAGAAGTGAGGATGAGGAAAACACTTAGGGATGTTATCCTTACAGGCAACTTCAGTTTGAATGAACATATTTCTTTCCATGATTTTATACATACTATTTGCCTGTGACTTTTCTCTTTAGAAAGTTATCACGAAAATATTATGAATGTAAAAATCTTTTTTGTTTATTTTTATAACTTATTTTTCTCTAGCAATTACATATTTTTATATAAATATGCAGGTGTGTGTACACATGCATACACACATATGGAAATTGGAAAGAATACCAAAAAAGAATAAATAAAAACTAACAAGATTCCATTCTAATGTAAGGAAAATAAAACTTAAAATCAACTTAAATAAATGATGGATTTATTTATCTCACACAAAAAGAGGAAAGATGTAGAAGACCCAGTGTTAGCGTAGTGGATTAAGTTCTTAGGATCCAGGTCCTTTCCTTTTCCTACTCTGCTACCTTTGGCATGTGACCCTTAATTTTTATGGTCTGAAGCTAGCCACTCACTTCCAGGGATCAGATCTCTAATCGAGGCAAGAAGAAGTAGGAATGGTAAATGGGAGGGGGAATTAAGGGGAAAGTGTTCCAGCTGATTCCATCCACCTTTAAAGTGAGTTCTTGGAGCCCCAGCAAGCAATTTCTGCTTATGGTTCATCTTTTAGAACTGGGTCCTTGGCTACGCCAGCTGCAAGAGTAGGGGAAGGTTAATGTTTTAACGTTTTACAATGTTATAGTAAAGGAAGACAAGGGAGACGTAGGCTGTGGATGATTTTGGATAACTAATCATCACACCTGCCACAGTAAATTGATAATTTAGATACTTCAAAATTATGGAAGTGTTTAATTACTTAGTCCTTGAGAATTGGAACAAATAAATTGTTTTATATTAGTATTGACAATACTACTACAATTCAGATATTGAATAACATAAAATTAAATGAAAGGAAGAAAACAAAGACATTTCCTTGTATTTAGAGAGATTCATTCTCAAGGGCGTTTGTAACAAACATTTAATATTTGTCAAATAAAATGACTGTAATATAATTTTTGAAAATTAAAGAAACATTTATTTTCCTTATTTCAGTAATTCTATAAGCTAAAGAAAGTTCTTAACTCTTGTCACTGAATAACATTAAAGAATTCTCCAATTTCTTTTGTTGTGATTAAAAGCATAAATATTTAATAGTGTAGAAAACATTACATGACGATCCATTTCTTCCAATACTTTTCATAGCTGAGAGTTCCTACCTGTGGAGCTCTCCAACAACAAATAATTTCCAAATCCCTCTGTAAATCACTCAGAATAATTATCAACACTAAGGCTTTGAATTCTCTCTGAGATATCCTGGGTCACAAAGAGTAAAAGCCCTACTAGCATTTACTACTTTTGGCATTACATTCAAAGTCTACAAATTGAAGAAACAGGCAGTGATTTATGTTTTTCTCATCTGCTCTTTGCATTACTAAATAAATTGAATATATTATGTGAGATGTGGTAGGGAAAAGTGTATTCTACAGGTCTAATTGTTTAGAATGAAAAAAAAAAAAAAACTTTGATAACCTCTGCTAGATTTGATGAAATAATAGCCTCTAAACTGCTGTGCAGGAGTCCAGGGGAGAGGTTTGTGCTGCTTCTGAGAAGGCACCGCGTGGCAAGAGAGAAGAGAATGAAAATAAAAGATTTTGAGAGGTACAGAGTAACTTATGCCTTGAGGTGGGTGATGGGTCCTTTCAGAAACTTAATATCTGAAATACTTGGTGTGACAAGAACTCTTGTGAAAATTGGTTGAAGGGGTTTTGTACATAATAAAGTGAGAAGAAGAGAAAAACTAATGGCAGTGGAAGCCAAATGTGCAGGTTAAGGTTCAGCTCATATTTAGATAACATATATTTGAAGAAAATTGATTTTGCAAGTTGAAATTGTCTTTCTTTAGTAGTAAATAAATTGCATGATCTTGATCTGAAGATAACACAGCTTTTAAGAGCAGCAAAAAAGGTTTTTTTGTTGTTGTTTGAAGAGTTCTTTCATTAAATTAAACAAATTAAATAGACTGAGTTGCAGCTCACTGTAGAACCCAGACTTCACAGGCTTCAGTATCAGATCTAAAATTTAAAATTATGATAGCAAATACATGCTGGAAAGTAAAGAAAGCGTACTCTCTTAAATTAAAATTAGTGTGATAGATTGAATAATGGCCCCTCTAAAATGTCCATGTCCTAATTCTTGGAACCTGTGAATATGTTACTTTATAGGATTGTACAGATGTGATTAAATTAAGGATTTTGTGATAATGAGATTATCCTGGATTATCCAGATGGGTCCAACACAATTATTGATACATGGGTTCTTATAAGAGGGAGGTTGGCAAGTCACAGTCAGACAAGAAGATGTAAAGATGGAAATAAAACTTGGAGAGGAGAGAAGATGCTATAGTGCTGGCTTTGAAGGTAGAGGAAGGGGCCACAAGCCAAGGAATGTGAGTGGCCTCTACAAGCTGGAAAAGGCAAGGCAATGGATTTTCTCTTGAGCCTCCAGAAGGAATGCAGTCCTGTGGACACTTTGATTTTCAGACTTCTGACCTCCAGAAGAGTGAGATAATAAATTTGCGTTAAAGTTTTAAGTCACTAAGTTTGTGGTAATTTGTTACAGTAGCATAATACACATAATATTTTGAGTCTTTGTAGAATAGTAAGAATTCATTACTGTGTGTAGTGCATCTTAGATTTCAAAATTTATTTGCTTTCCTCCCAAGGCTAGGTGTACCTGAATTGTGTACCATTTAAATAAAGGGTTTTCTTACTACTTTAACATATTCCCTCCCCTCCAACACGTATACCTTATTGGCATATCATTTTAGTGTTTCCCTTCTGGAAAAACTGAATCTTTTCCTAATTCCTATTTTTTGTTTTCTTCAGAACTACCATAGGTACGTCATCATTACTGCTACTGGGCATGGGTCTGTAAGAAGGATTATTTCGTTGTTTTTTTTTTAATGGACAAGCTAAATACAGGTTTATTGTATTCTAAAGGTCAGTGCACAATTATTGGGGTTACTAATTGACTTTAATTTTTTATGGGACTTTCAGAAACTTGTAGTATATGTTCAGTCTGCACGTGCTATAAAAATGATTTAACAATTGGCAGTATTTCAAAAGTCTTAAAGAAAACAGTGCCTGGATAAAAAACACTGGTGAACTGTAAAACGTCTCATCAAGCCTAGGTTTCATCCAAGCTGTGAGGAGAAATTTCTAGGTTATAGAACAACTCTGTGATAGAAATAAATAGAAAGAAAAGGAAGAGTATATGTGGCTGTAACCTGCGGGGGAAAAAAGGTCCTTTGGTGATTTTACTTCTGCCATTAGTCTGTCTTTAAATAAATTGAAAATATAACAGAGGAACTATACCACTATAATTTAATGTTCTACACTGTATTGTTTATTGATAGAATATAGAAGTAACAAAATTATATTACTTCAAAACTTATTCTATAAAATTATTTCAATTTCTGCTAGCCTCTATCCATAATCTTATTTCTACTCAACAGCTTTTATTTATTGTTTACAGACTTCACTACGAGTTCTATCCATAATTTTTCTCTTCAAGCCAAGAGATATCAACATTGAGTGGCAATTCAGACAATCCTAAAGACCCTTGGAACTACTCCACTACTGTTCTTAACATGTGTGCTTCCCCGTGATAGTGACTATAAAGAACCAAGTTTATAAAAGAGTCACAGTTCAGCATCCAGAAAACATGCACAGATTGTTCAAGTGTCTAAGAAACTATTTGTAGTCCCTGTATGTTTATTTTTTCCCTTTGTGTTACATTCGATGTTTAATTTCTTTTGCTATTTCCTTATGAGGTGAAATCTGATTTCATTTGTGCAACATTTAAATATTATGGCTTGGTATTTGATCAATAAATCATGTGTTTCACTATTATATATTGATTATACATACATTTTATGTATATATAAACATATATGTGTGTGTTTATGTGTGTATATATTTACATATATATGTTATATACATGCGTGTGTCATTAGCATTTTGTGCTCCAAGATAACTAAGTCCAAAGGCCATATGTTCATATAAGTAAACTCATAAATTTAAAATATATTACTTTTATTAATGAACCACAAGTCTATTAAAATATATATTGCAATCAGTTCTAAATAACATTCTCTAATGATTTCAATTATAGAACTTAAATTATATAATAAATACTAACAGTATTTTTTATGCTACTCTGTCAGTAATTATAAAATATTTGATTATAAAAATCAAATATTCTAATTTGTGAGGACCAGAATCATGTTAGCAATCCACTACAAGCCAGTAAGGTCTCAGTAGCAAGAATAAACTCTGCCTTTTTTGACAGGAAGCAACCAGAATATTTACATTTTCCATCTCTTGGAGAGGTAAATGGAATTAGGCACATGCATTATTACTCAGTTTTATGGTATAAACCAAGGTAAAGGGGGTGGTAGAGTTTATATGAGCAATTACACAAATACAAGTATGTATATCTGGTCTTGAAAAAGAAATTGCTAATGAAAATATTCAAGAAAGGAAGAAACGGTACTTTTTTGAACTTCATTCTTTTTAATTTGAAAATCATTTTATTTGCATCACTACATTTAATATTTAACAACAGCCCTGTGAAGTAGATATCATTATCTGACTTCATGGAGAGGTTAAGTGCATTTTCTCAGTTCGCTGGACCAGTAATTGAAGAAGTATAGACTTTATTACACTGATCCTAAGTGTAGTGTTCTTTCTGGCCTTATGCTTTCATGGAAACTGGATTCTACTTTTATTTGGACTTCCCTCCATATTAGCCACAACAGAACCCCAGGAATTGCCCCTTTTAGGACTAAAATTAATTAGAGTAGGCCTATTGCAAAGTCAGGGGTCTAAGTGTTTAGACACTATCCTTTCTCTTTTCAAAGTGTTTGTTGTCTCTTTCAAAGAATCTCTACTAGCAAATTCATTCCCTGTGTGTGTCCGTAACAAAATCAAATGAAACTGGACACAGCATTTCTTATTAGAATGGTTTGCTAAGGCTCAACTACAAGATCTCAACAGGTGTGCTTAGTCAAATTGTGTAGTAACTTAGATCATCATTAAAATGTCATCAGAAATTTCTCTATTCTATGCTGATTTGTTTGCTTGGATCCATGAAGATAAAGGCCTGAAATGCATCTGTTATAGGCAGATATGTAATTGCACTGAAAAAAATTATATGAAATGTAATAGGAGAACATAGGAAACACAAAGAAGAAAAAAAGTTGCTTTCGGTAAATGAAAAGTAAGTCTGAGAGAGTTTTGATATTTGTTGCAGAAGCTAGATGGCCTCTCATCATACCAATTTATTTGCCACACATACTCAGGCTAGCCTGTGTTTTCCAGCTTTTCTTGCAGTTGTCTGCACCCACATAACAAGGTTCTGATGAGAGGTATGTAGATAGAAGTGATATGCACCACTTCTAAGTTTGGCATGCAAAATCTCCCATGTCTGATCTTCCCTCTTTCCTCTTATATGCCAGCGATTATGGATGGCCAGGATGACCTTGGAAGATAATGTTGAAGAAGACAGAGCCCTTTTAGCTTTGGGCCCTTAATGCCAAGTGAGGTAGGGTACCCTTCCCCTTTCTACCTAATAAAAACAGGATATATATGAACTAGAAATAAACTTTTAGTATGTAAAACCACCTAGATTTGACATTGTTTCTATTATAATAGTTTAGCATACTTTAATTGCACATGTATCAAATTGGAATTACTGGATTTTCTTCTTCTTTAAACAATCTATCTTTGGATTCTAAAATATCATATCCTTATTTTTCCCTCATATCTTCAGCTATAACTTCTTGGTTGAAAGAAAAATCCTACTATACTTTCTGAATTTCAACTATTGGAGTGCCACAGTATTCAATCATTGAACAAAAACTCCCTAAGTGAGCTCATGTATTACCAAAGCTTTAAATACCATCTATATGAGTTTGACTCCTGAATATTTATCTCAAGTTTTAATCTTTCTGCTAACCTCCAGATTCATATATTAACCTTTTATTAACCTTATCCACTTGGATGTTTGGTAGGCTTCTCAAAATAATATACTCCAAAAAATTAAAGATAAGAAGAAAACATATCTGTCCCTCCCTCCATCACTCCTACTCATATACCTACACCTGGTCCATTACTCTCTGTTTCAGTAAGTAACACCACAATTCATCCACTAATTCAGGGGAAAACCTCAGGAGCTCTTCTTGATTTATGTTTCCCTCACATCATGTATCAACTCTTAGAAACTTGTGTTGCCTCATCCTTTAAAATTCACCCTGTAAATGAAACACACATACACACCATACATACCAGATAAATATATGGGACAGTATCAACACTCTAGAAAGCTTCCTTGGGCTCTTTCTTATTCAATATCCTCCCAAAAAAATAATCGTTACTTTGACTTTTATTACCTTTTGCCTGTATTTATTTTTTATGCATTTTAAACTTTATTGAGGTTTAAATTAATTGCACTAAACTGCATATATTTAAATTATACAATTTGATTAGATTTGACAAATATATATATAGACTGTGGAATCATCACCTCAACTAAGATAACAAATATTTGAATAACCCAGTTTTGTCTGTTTTTTAACTCCAAATTAATAGACTCATGCAGTGTATACTTTTGGGGGGGCACCTGGTTTCTTTCATTCATTGTTATGTCTGTTAGATTCACTCACCCCCTTGCTGTGTCTAAGTGTAGCTGTTTTTTTAATTAAAAAATTAAATTGCTGTGTAGTATTCCACTGTGTGAATAAACCATGATGTATTTATACATTCTACCATTGTGAAATATTTAGATTGTTTTCTATAAATGGCTATTATGAGTAAAGCTGTAATCTACTTTCCTATATATGTCTTTTGGGGGGTGGACATATGAACTCAATTCTCCTGGGAATATACCTAAAAGTGAAATTTTTATATCATGGGTAGCTATATATTCAGTTGTATTGAAATTGACACATAGTTTCCCAATGTTATTTTAATAATTTACACACTCACCAGCAACCTACCAGTTACTCCACATCCTTGTCAGCATTTGATATTGTAATTATTTTAAATCCTATCCATTCTAAAGGTTGTGCAGTATTATCTCATTTTAGTATTAGTTTGCTTTTTCATGATAGTTAATGATGTTTACACCTTTTCATATGTTTATTAGTCTCTTGAACATCCACTCTTATGAAGCATCTGTTATTAGTTTTTGGATCATTTTTAGTTGATGCTTTTGTTTCTTTGCATAGATTTCTAGTATATTTATTTATATAAAAGAAATGTAGAAAAATAAAAAGTTGGTATCAAAAGGAAAAGGTATTAGTAATATACTACATGGTTATGCAATATTAATCATTAATAATAATAAAATATTAGTATTTTATTATTAATACATTAGTTTAACCCCATTTGTGATATAATGATATTGGAAAGTGGTGGAGTGACAAGTGATATGACAAAAGGCTAAGTCATTATCTACCATAACAAATAAGTAATGCCTAAAATTGATGAATCCAAGTACACTTGTGCTATTTAGTAATGTAAAGACTAAAATTAAGAACAACTGAAATAGTTATTTATGGGGAACAGGATGGGGTGGTACAAGGGGGTGAAATAGATAATCACATGCATTTGTTTTTACTTTGTAAAGATTCTATTAAGTTTGTATGTTTTTATCTGCTTGAAAAATTCAATTATATAAAAAAACAAGAACTAGTTATAACAAAATAAGTGATATTATTCTGGTTTAATGATTTAGAAATACAGCGTAAAAGTCCTCCAAGTAACATTTGATACCTGAGGGAAGACCCAAATGGTAGAGATGAGCTAGAACAAGAGCAGTGATGAACAAAGATGAGAGAATTAGTGACTGGAATGTGCCTTCCTGAGTTCATGTTAAATAGTTAAATATGAAGGTAAATAGTTAATAGTTAAATAGTTAATACGAATGTAGTCAGTACAGCCCAAATGAATCTTTTCACTTAGGTTTATTTCTGAAAAGTTCTTGATCTGATTTTGTTATTTTTGTTGTTATTACTATTTTATTTAAAAAGTTCCAGTTGGATGGGTTTCCTTTAGTAAGACATTAATCATTAAGAAAAGTTCATTTTAGGATTCATAAAATTGTTACCAATTATTTTGAAGTTTAGCTCGTGTTTCTCAAAAAAAATTAAGCTGTTAAGCTGAGAAAAAATAACTTCATCTTTTTTCTCTTTTACTTATTTAATTTTACTATACAATTATATTTTGTTAAATCATGGAAACCTATTTCCTTGAGATAAATCAATATGTATAGTTATATATTCCACACTTACTCCTCAGCCTAAATTTATGGCTAGACATTCCATATATTTATGTGAGAATCCATGTCCTTCTTAAAGCACTAAATAATCTGCAAAAGAGTTTTTTTTTTTTCTTCTGTAAACTTGCCTCATTGTAAATTATTTTATTCTAGGTAATGTTTTTTTTCCAAGTGTCTGGAGGTTACAATCTTACTTTTTGGAGATAATATATTGCTAGATCATTAGTGTCACTTAACTGTTAAGAACAACAGAAATCTAATTACACCTGTCTATAGTGATACTTTACTTTGGCACCATAAATATCACTAATCACTTAGTGCTATCATAAATATCACTAAGCACTCCCTTGAATCCTAATATCTTGCAATCATTTTTTCCATTCCCAAATATATGTTCTCTAGTGTGATCTAGAGTCTGTTCTAATTTAATTTGGTGATCTCAAAACCTGAAGAGAACACTAAAAATCTCATCAAACTAATTCTATTAAGACTCAGCTTCTTTCACTGATGCAACTTCCACCAAGGACCTACCACACAAATGATTAGGTCTCAGAAGGGAGCACCAGCCTACAGTTATTGCAAGGTTGTTGAACACACCAACCCTGGGGACATTCAAGTGAGAAAATTCAATTATAAACAGTTTCTTTGCCTATTTATCTTATACACGTACTGAACTTGCTTAGAATTACAGAATCTTCATTCTTCCCTTAGGTGAAGAAACACAGGGACTGTGCTTAACTTCCTGTACTGCTTTCCATTCTATACTCTTCCTATACCAGATGGCTACTGACCAGATGACCAGGAGAAACATAAATCCCAATCTGTTATCATTGGGACTCATTTCAAGATAATGTCTCAGTAGTTAATGACTAGTAGTCAACACTAACTGTGCATTAGAACCACATGGGGGGCTTTTAAATTATATCAGATCTTTTGCTGGGGCAAATACTTGAATAATTAAATAAGTTTGGGGATAGGGCTTCTATTCAGTATTGATAGATTTTAGGCTGCAGTCAAGGGTGTGAACCATTGCAAAAACAGGAAAATTCCATTAGAATTAAGGGTCTCTCTTCAATACACTATCAAAACTAAATATATCCTACTTTTCATTCTGGTTTTCTTCCTCTCCACTCAATAAGCAAGCCTCTAGGATCATTCATGTTTTCTCACACTCTGTTCTTCACAATGCACGTAACTCTGTTCCTCTGTCCTGAGTTACTATAGTTCCCTTCCTCCCAAATTCTCCTGCTATTAACTCTGGAATTCTTAGTCAATGAGCAGTAAACTACCCTCCACCATCAACTCCTCCTTTGACTATATTTTGCTTTAAATGAAGTATAGCTGCCCATGTGGACACCATTTGGTCCACTGCCACACTTCATTTGCTGTGAAGTGAGTTTCTTGATCACTGCAAAGCTTTGTAGAATACCATGATGGTGGGTGAGGCTTTCTGTAGGTCCATGGACAGTAGTTTCGACAGAAGTACTGTATGCAGGGAAGGCAAATCTGTGTGCAGAGTGTTTACTCCAGTAAGAACAAAGCACTGCCCCATCCTGCTGAAAGTGACCCAATGTAATCAACCAACCACTAGGTAACTGGTTGATCACTCCAGGAATGGTGCCATTTCTGTAACTCAGTGCTGGTCTCTGCTGCTGGCAGATAGGTCACTTAGCAGTGACTGTTGCCAGGTTGGCTTGGTGAGTGAAACTCCATGTCACTGAGCCCGCCCATGCATTTTCTCTATTTCTGTTACCATGGCCACTTTGTTCATAAGCCCATTGGACAATCACAGGAGTAGGTGGTGAAAGAGGCTGGAAAGATAAGAAGTAGCTACTCCAAACATGTTGGTAAGATAATTCCATGTTAGACATTTAGAAACAAATTTGACAAAAATTCAGTGGCTTTCCACCTCAGTGAAATTTCTAGATGTCCTGCGGTGTGAGGCATGTCAATATATTCTTTTGAAAGTGAAGGATAAGTTGCTGTATCTGTATTTATCCTACAAATAAAAAGAGGGACATGACACCTCATGGGTCCTTTTGAATTTGGAGACAACATATTTCTTATTTGGGTATGCTTCTCTGGCCCATTTCTTGAGTGACTCAAAACGCTGGTAGTTTTGGGTGGGACCTAGAATAAGAGAAGTCTCTGCAACAGGTCCAGGATGCTGTTTCTACATATTTTACCACTTGATGCCATATGATCCAGAAGATTCAGTGATACTTGAAGTGTCAGTGGCAAATAAGATGTTGTTCGGTGCCTCTGGCTGGCCTCTATAAATGAATCATAGTTCAGACCCTTAGGATTTTGGAGGAAAGCCCTGCCATCCTCTGTCAATACCTATTCTTTTTTGAGAAACAGTTCTTGGCTTGGCTTCAGTAGACACTGGATGCTTAACTCTGGGCCACCAAATTACCATGCAATGTGAACTTTCCGTCACAAACTGGATGTTGTCTGATGTGCTAAGTTATTAAATAGAGTGTGCCCATCAGCTGTCCATTATCAAATGGAAGTATATTTATAATATTGGACTCAAGCAGACCATGAAGGCACATGTAAGTTACATGAGATAGTGGTTCAAATGCTCATGGCCCCTATTTTGCTATATTGTCTGTTCAGCTAGTACCCATGGTCTCATAAGTTCTCTACAACAAGTTGACTGAAGAAAACAAAATTTAGATCCGGTTAATATGAAGACACCATCTGAAAGTGGACAGCTGCAGTCCTATAGCCCTCTTCTGGAACATCACTGAAGACAACAGTGATGGGAAATCCTTCCAGTGGGTGGAACTTTGAGTAGTGTACTTGGTTGTTCATTCTGCCTATAAGGGGATAGCCAGAACCATAAGTCTATATTGATCCATGAGCTATGGCCAATGATTTGGCTGGATAGTCAGGGACTTGGAAGGAACATCATTGGAAAACTGGTGACGAGGTGATCTGGAAAGAGATATGTGGATAGACCTGTCTGGATGGGCAAAGAAGGTGAAGCTATTTATGTCCTATATAAATGCTCACCAAAGGATCTTAATAATCAGGTGGATATATATGGGGCGAGCTTTTTAGCTAGGCAAGTCTGAAATCTTTATAGCAGGCTGTCAGAAAGGTAAGACTGAAAAAAGTCTGGCAGGAGCTGACAATGACACTGATATAGTTCACAGGTGGGATTTCGTCTTCCTTGGGAAAACCTCAGTTCTGCTCTTAAGGCCTTTCAACTGACTGGATCAGGCCCACCCAGATCATCAAGGATAATTTCTTAAAGTCAACTAATTGTAGATGTTAATTACATCTACAAAATGCCTTCACAGCAATACTTAGATTAGCTGTGATACCTAGATTAGTGTGATACATAGATTGATTAACTGGGGATTATAGCCTAACCAAGTTGACACATAAAACTGACCATTAGAACTACCTTAAAATAAGTAATAAGTAAGTAAGTAAATAAGTAATAAGTAAGGAAATGTGATGATTATTACAAAATTCATTTTTGGACTAATAAAGAAAAGTGAATCATTTGAAATTATCCTGAAACAATTACTTTTATATTGTACTGTAGCAATTTTGCAATAGTGATAAAAAGAAACTATAAATTTAAAACATTCTAGACTCCTAGAGAAGATAACAACGGAAGAGTAAGACGCAGAGATCACCTTCCTTCCCATAGATACATTAGAAATACATCTACACGTGGAACTGCTCCTACAGAACACCCACTGAACGCTGGCAGAGGACGTCAGACCTCCCAAAAGGCAAGAAACTCCCCACGTACTTGGGTAGGGCAAAAGAAAAAAGAAATAACAGAGACAAAAGAATAGGGATGGGACCTGCACCAGTGGGAGGGAGCTGTGAAGGAGGAAAGGTTTCCACACACTAGGAAGCCCCTTCGTGGGCGGAGACTGTGGGTGGCAGAGGGGGGAAGCTTCAGAGCCGCGGAGGAGAGCACAGCCACAGGGGTGCGAGGGCAAAGCGGAGAGATTCCCGCACAGAGAAGCGGTGCTGAGTAGCACTCACCAGCCCAAGAGGCTTGTCTGCTCACCCGCCGGGGCGGGCGGGGGCTGGGAGCTGAGGCTCGGGCTTCGGTCAGATCGCAGGGAGAGGACTGGGGTTGGCTGCGTGAACACAGCCTGAAGGGGTTAGCGCATCACAGCTAGCTGGGAGGGAGTCCGGGAAAAGGTCTGGAGCTGCCGAGCAGGCAAGAGACTTTTTCTTGCCTCTTTGTTTCGTGGCGCACAAGGAGAAGGGATTCAGAGCGCCGCCTAAACGCGCTCCAGAGACGGGCGCGAACCACGGCTATCAGCGCGGACCCCAGAGACGGGCATGAGACGCTAAGGCTGCTGCTGCCGCCACCAAGAAGCCTGTGTGCGAGCACAGGTCACTCTCCACACCGCCCCTCCCGGGAGCCTGTGCAGCCCGCCACTGCCAGAGTCCCGTGATCCAGGGACAACTCTCCGGGAGAACGCACGGCGCGCCTCGGGCTGCTGCAACGTCACGCTGGCCTCTGCCACTGCAGGCTCGCCCCGCATCTGTACCCTTCCCTCCCCCCGGCCTGAGTGAGCCAGAGCCCCCGAAGCAGCTGCTCCTTTAACCCCGTTCTGTCTGGGCGGGGAACAGATGCCCTCAGGCGACCTACACGCAGAGGCGGGTCCAAATCCAAAGCTGAACCCCAGGAGCTGTGTGAACAAAGAGGAGAAAGGGAAATCTCTCCCCGCAGCCTCAGAAGCAGCGGATTAAAGCTCCACAAAAACTTGATGTACCTGCATCTGTTGAATACCTGAATAGAAAATGAATCATCCCAAATTCAGGAGGTGGACTTTGGGAGCAGGATATATTAATTTTTCCCTTTTTCCTTTTTTTGTGAGTGTATATGTGTATGCTTCTGGGTGAGATTTTGTCTGTAGAGCTTTCTTTCACCATTTGTCCTAGGGTTCAGTCCATCCGTTTTTTTTATTTTTCTTAAAAAAAATTTTTTTTCTTAAAAAGTGTTTTCTTAATAATTTTTTCTTTATTTTCTATTTGTAAAAATTCAAAAGAATTTTTTTAATAAGTTTTCATATATTTTTTATTTTAAAAAAATTAAAAAAAATTTTTTCTTAATAAATTTTTTTCTTAGTAATTTTTTTCTTATTTTTTATAAAAAATTAATAAATTTATTTTAAAAAAATTAAAAAAAATATTTTTTCTTAAATTTTTTCTTAAAAATTTTTTTATTTTTTATTATAATAGCTTTATTTTATTTTATTTTATTTTATTTTATTTTATCCTCTTTTTTTCTTTCTTTCTATTTTTCTCTCTTTTATTCTCAGCAGTGTGGATGAAAGGCGCTTGGTGCTCCAGCCAGGCATCAGGGCTGTGCCTCTGAGGTGGGAGAGCCAACTTCAGGACACTGGTCCACAAGAGACCTCCCAGCTCCACATAATACCAAAGGGCGAAAATCTCTCTGAGATCTCCATCTCAACATCAAGACCCAGCTTCACTCAACGACCAGCAAGCTACAGTGCTGGACACCCTATGCCAAACAACTAGCAAGACAGGAACACAGCCCCATCCATTAGCAGAGAGGCTGCCTAAAATCATAATAAGGCCACAGACACCCCAAAACACACTATGAGATGTGGACGTGCCCAACAGAAAGACAAGATCCAGCCTCATCCACCAGAACATAGGCACTAGTCCCCTCCACAAGGAAGCCTACACAACCCACTGAACGAACCTTAGCCACTGGGGACAGATATCAAAAACAACGGGAACTACGAACCTGCAGCCTGTGAAAAGGAGACCCCAAACACAGTAAGATAAGCAAAATGAGAAGACAGAAAAACACACAGCAGATGAAGGAGCAGGATCAAAACAGACCAGACCTAACAAATGAAGAGGAAATAGGCAGTCTACCTGAAAAAGAATTCAGAATAATGATAGTAAGGATGATCTAAAATCTTGGAAATAGAATAGACAAAATGCAAGAAACATTTAACAAGGATGTAGAAGAACTAAAGAGGAACCAAGCAACGATGAAAAACACAATAAATGAAATTAAAAATACTCTAGAAGGGATCAATAGCAGAATAACTGAAGCAGAAGAACGGATAAGTGACCTGGAAGATAAAATAGTGGAAATAACTACTACAGAGCAGAATAAAGAAAAAAGAATGAAAAGAACAGAGGACAGTCTCAGAGACCTCTGGGACAACATTAAACGCACCAACATTCGAATTATAGGGGTCCCAGAAGAAGAAGAGAAAAAGAAAGGGACTGAGAAAATATTTGAAGAGATTATAGTTGATAACTTCCCCAATATGGGAAAGGAAATAGTTAATCAAGTCCTGGAAGCACAGAGAGTCCCATACAGGATAAATCCAAGGAGAAACACGCCAAGACACATATTAATCAAACTATCAAAAATTAAATATAAAGAAAACATATTAAAAGCAGCAAGGAAAAAACAACAAATAACACACTAGGGAATCCCCATAAGGTTAACAGCTAATCTTTCAGCAGAAACTCTGCAAGCCAGAAGGGAGTGGCAGGATATACTTAAAGTGATGAAGGAGAAAAACCTACAACCAAGATTACTCTACCCAGCAAGGATCTCATACAGATTTGAGGGAGAAATTAAAACCTTTACAGACAAGCAAAAGCTGAGAGAGTTCAGCACCACCAAACCAGCTTTACAACAAAAGCTAAAGGAACTTCTCTAGGCAAGAAACACAAGAGAAGGAAAACACCTACAATAACAAACCCAAAACATTTCAGAAAATGGGAATAGGAACATACATATCGATAATTACCTTAAATGTAAATGGATTAAATGCTCCCACCAAAAGACACAGACTGGCTGAATGGATACAAAAACAAGACCCATATATATGCTGTCTACAGGAGACCCACTTCAGACCTAGAGACACATACAGACTGAAAGTGAGGGGATGGAAAAAGATACTCCATGCAAATGGAAATCAAAAGAAAGCTGGGGTAGCAATTCTCATATCAGACAAAATAGACTTTAAAATAAAGAATATTACAAGAGACAAAGAAGGACACTATATAATGATCAAGGGATCAATCCAAGAGGAAGGTATAACAATTGTAAATATTTATGTACCCAACATAGGAGCACCTCAATACATAAGGCAAATACTAACAGCCATAAAAGGGGAAATCGACAGCAACACAATCATACTAGGGGACTTTAACACCCCACTTTCACCAATAGACAGATCATCCAAAATGAAAATAAATAAGGAAACACAAGCTTTAAATGATACATTAAACAAGATGGACTTAATTGATATTTATAGGACATTCCACCCAAAAACAACAGAATACACATTTTTCTCAAGTGCTCATGGAACATTCTTCAGGATAGATCATATCTTGGGTCACAAATCAAGCCTTGGTAAATTTATATTTAATCGTATCAAGTATCTTTTCCGACCACAACGCTATGAGACTAGATATCAATTACAGGAAAAGATCTGTAAAAAATACAAACACATGGAGGCTACACAATACACTACTTAATAACGAAGTGGTCACTGAAGAAATCAAAGGGGAAATCAAAAAATACCTAGAAACAAATGACAATGGAGACATGACGACCCAAAACCTATGGGATGCAGCAAAAGCAGTTCTAAGAGGGAAGTTTATAGCAATACAAGCCTACATCAAGAAACAGGAAACATCTCGAATAAACAAACTAACCTTGCACCTAAAGCAATTAGAGAAAGAAGAACAAAAAAAAACCCAAAGCTAGCAGAAGGAAAGAAATCTTAAAGATCAGATCAGAAATAAATGAAAAAGAAATGAAGGAGACAATAGCAAGGATCAATAAAACTAAAAGCTGGTTCTTTGAGAAGATAAACAAAATTGATAAACCATTAGCCAGACCCATCAACAGAAAAAGGGAGAAGACTCAAATCAATAGAATTAGAAATGAAAAAGGAGAAGTAACCACTGACACTGCAGAAATACAAACGATCATGAGAGATTACTACAAGAAACTCTATGCCAATAAATTGGACAACCTGGAAGAAATGGACAGATTCTTAGAAATGCACAACCTGCTGACACTGAACCAGGAAGAAATAGAAAATATGAACAGACCAATCACAAGCACTGAAATTGAAAATGTGATTAAAACTATTCCAACAATCAAAAGCCCAGGACCAGATGTCTTCACAGGCGAATTCTATCAAACATTTATAGAAGAGATGGCACCTATCCTTCTCAAACTCTTCCAAAATATTGCAGAGGGAGGAACACTCCCAAACTCATTCTACGAGGCCACCATCACCCTGATACCAAAACCAGACAAAGATGTCACAAAGAAAGAAAACTACAGGCCAATATCACTGATGAACATAGATGCAAAAATCCTCAACAAAATACTACCAAACAGAATCCAACAGCACATTAAAAGGATCATACACCATGATCAAGTGGGGTTTATTCCAGGAATGCAAGGATTCTTCAATATATGCAAATCAATCAACGTGATACATCATATTAACAAATTGAAGGAGAAAAACCATATGATCATCTCAATAGATGCAGAGAAAGCTTTCGACAAAATTCAACACCCATTTATGATAAAAGCCCTGCAGAAAATAGGCATAGAGGGAACTTTCCTCAACATAATAAAGGCCATATATGACAAGCCCACAGCCAACATTGTCCTCAATGGTGAAAAACTGAAACCATTTCTACTAAGATCAGGAACAAGACAAGGTTGCCCACTCTCACCACTATTATTCAACATAGTTTTGGAAGTGTTAGCCACAGCAATCAGAGAAGACAAAGAAATAAAAGGAATCCAAATCGGAAAAGAAGAAGTAAAGCTGTCACTATTTGAAGATGACATGATACTATACATAGAGAATCCTAAAGATGCTACCAGAAAACTACTAGAGCTAATCAATGAATTGGGTAAAGTAGCAGGATACAAAATTAATGCACAGAAATCTCTTGCATTCCTATACACCAAAGATGAAAAATCTGAAAGTGAAATTAAGAAAACACTCCCGTTTACCACTGCAACAAAAAGAATAAAATATGTAGGAATAAACCTACCTAAGGAGAACAAAGACCTGTATGCAGAAAATTATAAGACACTGATGAAAGAAATTAAAGATGATACAAATAGATGGAGAGATATATCATGTTCTTGGATTGGAAGAATCAACATTGTGAAAATGACTCTACTACCCAAAGCAATCTACAGATTCAATACAATCCCTATCAAACTACCAGAGGCATTTTACACAGAACTAGAATAAAAAATTTCACAATTTGTATGGAAACACAAAAGACCCCGAATAGCCAAAGCAATCTTGAGAATGAAAAATGGAGCTGGAGGAATCAGGCTCCCTGACTTCAGACTATATTACAAAGCTACAGTAATCAAGACAGTTTGGTACTGGCACAAAAACAGAAACATAGATCAATGGAACAGGATAGAAAGCCCAGAGATAAACCCATGCACATATGGTCACCCTATCTTTGATAAAGGAGGCAAGCATATACAGTGGAGAAAAAACAGCCTCTTCAATAAGTGGTGCTGGGAAAACTGGACAGGTACATGTAAAAGTATGAAATTAGAACACTCCCTGACACCATACACAAAAATAAACTCAAAATGGATTAAAGACCTAAGTGTAAGGTCAGACACTATCAAACTCTTAGAGGAAAACATAGGCAGAACACTCTATGACATAAATAACAACCAGATCCTTTTTGACCCAGCTCCTAGAGAAATGGAAATAAAAACACAAATAAACAAATGGGACCTAATGAAACTTAAAAGCTTTTGCACAGCAAAGGAAACCATAAACAAGACCAAAAGACAACCCTCAGAATGGGAGAAAATATTTGCAAATGAAGCAACTGACAAAGGATTAATCTCCAAGATTTACAAGCAGCTCATGCAGCTCAATAACAAAAAAACAAAGAACCCAATCCAAAAATGGGCAGAAGACCTAAATAGACATTTCTCCAAAGAAGATATACAGATGGCCAACAGACACATGAAAGAATGCTCAACATCATTAATCATTAGAGAAATACAAATCAAAACTACAATGAGATATCATCTCACACTGGTCAGAATGGCCATCATCAAAAAATCTAGAAACAATAAATGCTGGAGAGGGTGTGGAGAAAAGGGAACACTCTTGCACAGTTAGTGGGAATGTAAATTGATACAGCCACTATGGAGAACAGTATGGAGGTTCCTCAAAAAACTAAAAATAGTACTACCATATGACCCAGCAATCCCACTACTGGGCATATACCCTGAGAAAACCATAATTCAAAAAGAGTCATGTACCACAATGTTCATTGCAGCTCTATTTACAATAGGCAGGACATGGAAGCAACCTAAGTGTCCATCAACAGACGAATGGATAAAGAAGATGTGGCACATATATACAATGGAATATTACTCAGCCATAAAAAGAAATGAAATGGAGGTATTTGTAGTGAGATGGATGGAGTTAGAGTCTGTCATAAAGAGTGAGGTAAGTCAGAAAGAGAAAAACAAATACAGTATGCTAACACATATATATGGAATCTAAGGAAAAAAAAAATAGGTCATGAAGAACCTAGTGGCAAGACGGGAATAAAGATACAGACCTACTAGAGAATGGACTTGAGGATATGGGGAGGGGTATGGGTCAGATGTGACAGGGTGAGAGAGTGGCATGGACATATATACACTACCAAATGTAAAATAGATAGCTAGTGGGAAGCAGCCGCATAGCACAGGGAGATCAGCTCGGTGCTTTGTGACCACCTAGAGGGGTGGGATAGGGAGGGTGGGAGGGAGGGAGATGCAAGAGGGGAGAGATATGGGAACATATGTATATGTATAACTGATTCACTTTGTTATAAAGCAGAAACTAACACACCATTGTAAAGCAATTACACTCCAATAAAGATGTTTAAAAAAAATAAAATAAAATAAAATAAAACATTCTACAAACTTTTATGTATAAAAATGTCCACTAACTTTGAAAATTATGTGGAAAAAAAAGTAAGGTGGACAAAACTTATAGGGCACATACGAGCATAAAATTAAAATAAATTGTATATCAAACTCTATGATTTTGATTGGGCCAAAAAATATGTTTTGTAGTACAACGTTGTACCTAGGCATTTAGAAGGAATGATTTATTATGAGTCCTTTATCAGACTTTTTTTTTCTCCCGTGCTTCTCTAATTTTTTTTCTTTTGAAGTAGTATAACATTAAAAAGAAAATCGATATTAAAAGTTGGCATATTATTCCATAACCCTAAAATAGCAATCACTTGATTTCTATTTATTACATTGTAGCTTTTTTTTTCTGCATGCATCTATATTTTATGTAGTTGAAATTTTATATCCCCCATCCTAATTATATCACAAGGCATATAATTGGAACAGCCTATCAGATGACTGGAGGAATGATAATGTTCTCAGTTTTGAATCATAGAAATAAATTACCAATAAAATGGTGACAGATTTATTCTTACAAGAAATAATGAAGGAAGGTGAATGAACAAAGAGATTTTTAGGCAGAAATGAAGTAAGTTGAAGAAGTTCACACTGGGGCACTTTAAACTGTCTCAGTCATCTTGTTAGAACTGGTGTGAAGGGAATTCCTCACCTAAGGAACACCTTTAATATACACTGCTGAGGGATGGAGGAGTTGGAAGAAATAAAACATGTATTTGACTCAATTTTTTTCAGGAGGTTACATTCTTTTGCTGAAGTAGCAAAACATATAACTATGGACAGATGAATATAACGTATCATACTTGTGACAGTTGTGTTATCTGGATGCCTGTATTCAAATTCTGATGCAAACACTTACTTAATAAATTATATTAGATAATACATGTTTTTCCAAAGGCCAGTTTTATTATCGGAACAATGGAATAATAAAAGTTTCTTATAATATCATTAATACTTTATCTAAATCTTTTAAGGAAATCCACAGGGTAGGTCTAATTATTATTCTCATTACAGATTAGAAAGCCAGTAATCCCAGAGAGGATGAGTAATGTGACCAAGTTTACAAAGTTTGTAAGTTGGGGTTTGAATACTGCCTATTTTGAGGGACAAGCTCTTATCTACTATACTATATTACCCTTGACTATTATACTATACTATATTATCCTTGACCATATGGTTGCTTGAGGGTCATATGCAGTAAATGAAATCATTTTATAAATAGTACATTTCTATAATATTAGTTATTTTCCACTGATACACAGTCTTAATGGTTATTATTTGAAAGGCTTACATAATATTTTTATTAGATTGGCATTTCAAAATTTAAATAGCCATAACATTACTATAGTCATTGTTTCATTTTTTAAAAATAAATCTACAGTTTTATTAAGACAAAAACTGACAGTGTTGGTATGAAGTTTAACATTTAAACAAAAGTTTTCACAGAAATCTAACACATGCCTAAAAAGATTTTACAATGGAGTTCTAGATGCAGGTCTAGACGATGTCAAGAAATGATGGATCTCATGATTCAAGACAGCGTTCTGGGTTTTAGTTAATTCTTAGGATTAAAAAAATTTGTTTTAAAGTGAACCACTACCCCACTATGAAAATTTAATCTTCTCCTGAGAACAGGGCCTCTGAAATCATTCCACTCTTGAAGTGATTCAGTGAACTTGTGCTATCAGTGACTACTGAACCCTGCCACCAATGGTTTCAAAGTTCAAAAAACAGAGGCTCCAAGAGTTTTCCACCTGAAGAGCACCGGCACTTGTCTTTCCCTACTCTCTCATCTCCTATACCACCCTCTGCCCTTCCTCAAATACTTCAGCCAGTGCCTTGGATGGAGAAGCTGATATTTATAACTTCATAATTGGAAAAGAAAGGGTCTTCTTGTCAATTTCAATAATTAGCACCTCTAAGACAGGATGATCTGCCTGTGTATACACTCCAGTAAGACTGTTCCTCCTCAACCAGTTTCCATTCCCCAAATGGCAGCTTTGGTAACTTCTTAACTGGCTTGGTCCTTTGTTGGGAACAGCCTTAAGCTCAGGCAGGGAACACGTTGGCTTCTAAGTTTCAGGCATTCACAGCTTTTAAACAGTCTCTCACAGTCCTCATTTAGGTTGCCAATGACATTCTTTGAAAGGATAAAATATTCTGGACAGGGCTTCCCTGGTGGCGCAGTGGTTGCGAGTCTGCCTGTCGATACAGCAGACATGGGTTCGAGCCCTGGTCTGGGAAGATCCCACATGCCGCGGAGCAACTGGGCCCGTGAGCCACAACTACTGAGCCTGCGCGTCTGGAGCCTGTGCTCCGCAACAAAGAGAGGCCGCGACTGAGAGACCCGCGCACCGCGATGAAGAGTGGCCCCCGCTCGCCGCAACTGGAGAAAGCCCTCGCACAGAAACGAAGACCCAACACAGCCAAAAATAAATACAAAAATAATAATAATAAATAAATTAAAAAAAAAAAAATTCTGGACACAGAACCAAATCATCATTAGTTGTTCTTTCCTTTGTTTCACTATTTCTGCCATCAGGCCCCAAATTTTAACAAAACTGATCCTAACCCATCTCCCTTCTTTCCCACCCCAAATAATACACCACTAATAGCCAAACACTACATACATGCTACGCTGTAAAAATGCAGAGTTAACACTATTGGGAAGAAGGCTGTGGGTTGTGGAGATGCTCTTTGAAGATCTACAGTATCTTTTGCTCTCCCACATCCCATTCTGCAAGTTTTGTCCTTCATAGAAGGCCCTTTGCTTTTCTCAGCAAAGTTCAGAATGGGTTGCCTTGAAACACTGACCCTCCTTCCCCTCCACTAGGATGGGTGTACAAACTATACAGCAAGAACAGCTTTAAAGCACTTGGGCTGCTGCAGGGCACAGAAACTATACTGGCTCTTCAACGGACATCTTTTCAAGTCACCTTTATGGTATCAAGACAAGTAGAACTCCTTCTTTCCCCACTTGAAACCCACAGTCAGATGTGACAGAGGTTGGTGCTCAGGGGAGTTAATTCTTGTCATCTTTTTTGTCATCATCCTCTGAGGAGTAGGAATGCCACATCAGCCTTTCCTCATAGAAGGATATGACAACCTGTGGGCACTTGACATTGGCTTCCTTGGCAGGGACCAGGTCAGCCTCATCAGAGTTTATCCATTTCATCAGGAACACAAGTTCTCCACTGGAGTCTGTAGCTCCAATAATCCACTCCGGTTCCAAACCCTGGGCAAAGCCTAGTGGCTTTTCTAACTCTTCTTTCTTCTTCTTTGGTTTGCTCTCCTCCCCCTTATCTTCCAAATCAGGATCAGCTTTGCGCTTGCCTCCCTCTGATTTATGTCTCGTGTGTTGTTTTCTGTGACTGCAGGAATTCAGCAATGAGGTAGGGGTAATCCAGGTTTTCTTCTGGTTCCCACGTGCTGTCTTCATCTGAGGACCCCTTCCACTTTAGAAGGTACTCCACTTTGCCCTTTACCACTCGACGGTACAGAACTTTTTCCACCACATATTCTTCTTCTAGCGCCTCCTCCACTTCTTGTTTTGTTTTTCCCCATAGTGCCCGCCAGCTTTCTGGTATAAAGGGTGACGCGGCTCAGAGCAGCGCCCACGAGCCCGAGAGGAATCGGTGTCGCGCTACTGGCGTGTCTTGTCGGGCCGGCCCGGGGGAGTGGGTACCAGGAAAGCAACACGCTGGCTGACCGCGGTTGAGCCCCTCACTGCAGCGGCGACCCGCAGGCCCCGGCCAACGGCCCTCCCCCATTGTTTCATTTTTTTTGTTAGGTTTTTAGATATTTATCATTAGAGATTGTTTAATTATTATAGATGTGGATTTATAAAAGCTTTAGTTCCTTTTGTTCTTTAGGTAAATTTTTTCAAATCAATTTCAATATCAAAAAATAGAAATATGACTTTCCTTCATACATAATGCCAGACTATTCTCAAAAATAGCTACAAATATTTACATTACCTCCTGTGTTTAAATGTGCTGGCTTCATCACAATCTCATACACATTGTATACTACATAATTTTTAATATATTATTTTAAAGAAGAGTTATATTCTAAGCCTGCTTTGTTTTAATTTCCTTGATTATTACTGCATATTAAATTACATTATATGTTTATGGTATGTTTTGTCAGGTCACACCTATGCAAATACACCTATGTCATTATAGATGTTAACTTTCTCATATTTGAGGTTAAAATATTTGATGACAGTTGTTTCTTTTAATTTTCTTCTTTTTCATTTTGTAAAAAATGAAAGTTTTTATTTGTAGCTGCCAATATTTTTTGTGTAGTTCATTTAATTGCATCAAGTTAGAATATTATCAAGTGTTTAATCCTTCACCAGTATGACAATTATTCTGTTATTTTTTATGGTTAATTTATTAGTCCACTTGGACTTGCTTGTGACTTGTTATATTTTATAACCTTTCAATTCATGATCCAATTTATCATGTATATTTATACGTTTCCAGATTGAGATACATTATGGGAAACCATGCAAAATTTTCCTCCCCCTAATTGTGGACATTTGATACTCTTTCTCTTTATTGTATTATATTATACTATTTATTCTTGCTTGCTTTCTTTGCATTTACTTAATTTTACTGGCTTCAAATCAACACACTTAATATGGTTTTAACATCCTCTCCCTGTTCTGCTTAAAACTGATCCTGGTTCTGCTTATTTGTACAAACTCAAAAATTTGGGAGCCTAATCAAATGGGCAAAGAGCCTAAAGAAATGGAATATGATGTTTACTTTCTCTTCCTTTATTGCTTTCATGGAAGGTTTGTGAATTCATGAGTCCTTTGAGTGTTGACAGCTGACAAAGGCCTGTGTTCTCGTGGCTCGGTAAGGTAAAGGATGGCTAACAAGGTGGAAAATGGCTGGAAGAAGAGAGCAGGATAAACTCACATTTGAATGAGAAACCAGAATACCTATATACTGATTTAGACAGCTTTAAGGAAAATGATTTTCAACTATTTTAAAATGACCCCAGAGTTTGAGAAATTGGACATTGTTCAAATTAACAATGTTTACTCTTTGAATGACAATTATGAAAATGAAAAGGCAAGCCACAGAACTGGAGAAAATATTTGAAATGCTAAACCTGACAAAGGACTTGCTTCTAGAATACAGAAAGTCTTCTTGTAGCTCAACAGTAAGAAAACAATCAACCGCATTTGAAAATGGGCAAAATATTTAACAGATACTTCACAAAAGAATATATAAATATTCTTATATATATATAGTTGTCCAATAAGCACCTGATAAAATGTTAGCTATCACTAGATATCAGAGAAATGCAGATTAAAAGCACAATGAGATACCATTACACACCCATGATAATGGAGAAAAGTGAAGAGTCTGACAGTACAAAGTGTTGATGAGGATTTGGAGCAACTGGAAATCTCATACCCTGTTGATGACAATGTAAAATAGTATAATAATTTAAAAAGTTTACTTAGCAGCACCTTAAAATCTTAAAAATATACCTAATTTTAGCCATTCACTTAAGTATTTACCAAAGATAATAAAAATTTCTGTTAATGCAAAGATGGGTTCATGAATGAACATAGCTGCTATAAACAAAATAGCTCAAAGTTAGAAACAAATCAAATATCCATTAATGAAAAACTTACTTGCAATTTATTGTATCTCAGTAAAGTTGATTTAAAAATGTCCTAGAACACATTCTAGTTTGTTCTGAATTAAAGTGACGTGAGAGCCAAGCTTAACTCATATCCCAGCAAAAATGAAAAAGAA
Source organism: Balaenoptera ricei (assembly GCF_028023285.1). Classification (NCBI taxonomy): domain Eukaryota; kingdom Metazoa; phylum Chordata; class Mammalia; order Artiodactyla; family Balaenopteridae; genus Balaenoptera; species Balaenoptera ricei. The sequence continues at coordinate 68,036,208 of NC_082641.1, forward strand.
GGTGAACAGTTTTTTTTTCCTCTGAGTTTCTCCTTTTAAAATATTTTATAATACAATGCCAAAGGTACATGTATAATAGTCTTCCTGCCTATATTCAGACCACATACATGACGAAATAAGTAAAAACTTGTCTAAATGCATTTGAGTCTTTGTTTGCCTGATTCAGTACCTGGACTCAGTTTAATCATATCCCAACATGTGGCTACGCAAGAAGCTCTAAAAACTCAATTCACATGTGAGATCATAACCGTGCCCAAGCTACAAAGAGTTGAAATGACTGAAATGTCAATTTACCTACATCTGCATAATTTGTTTTCATGCACAGTGAGATTCCTATTAAATCCTTCTTCTAAAAGAAGTTAGATTTTGGCACAACAATTCCCTGCTGCTTTTTCATATGGCTCACTTTCCTTTACCATTATATTTGAAACTGCATCATTACGATTGCAGAACATGAACTTATGATATGTGATGATACTTTGAGGTAGAAGCAACTCAAATGAGAGTTGAAAGCTATAATACTTCCTTATCCTTATCTTCTGTTTGGGGGTTGAATATATTCTTTCTCTTTTCCCATCCATTTGAATGTGGCTATAAAAGATCTCTGTGTTTTGGGCTTGGATCTTTATTTTTTTCTATTATAATTGGAAATACTATATTTTCATTTCTATTTCATTTCTAAGGCTTCTTCTGCTGTAAAAATTCAGAGTTAAATCTTAGGTTGTATACAGAATTTTTTCACAGACAACAGAATGAAATAATGTAAGTATTTTACATGACAAATAGCAATTTCCTCACAGCTTCCTTGAGAGGACTGTGAATTTCTATAAAGGGAGAAATACTAGAGAAAATTTCAATAAAGGCCATATCAGAAAATAAAATTGATATCTATAATAAATCACCTTTAGTACTCTAGCACCAAACAATGTCTTGACTAAAGCTGGAAGGAATATTACCAGAGTGCTCCAGTGTATAATAATTTTAGTATTTTTCCTCTATATATAGCACTAAAATCCTACTAGGATTTGAAGTTGTACTCTATAGATTTCCTTTTGTAAAAGATAATGTGGTCTGAGATTTTAAAAAGTCAAATAAGCAAGATTTTATTTTCTTTGCACTGACTAAAATGAAACAAAAAAGAATAATAAACTTATTAACTATTTGATTGGCATGAAAACAACTTCCGTAACAGAATTATTTTAAGTCTTCATGTATCAAATTAGTAGAAGCACAACTTTCTCAATGTATAGCTTTTAGAATAGCTAACATATATTAAGTGCTTACCATAGGAACATACTTTTAGTTAGCAATTACTGCTACTTGGCATTTTTATAATCTAATAAGGAATAAATCTGTTTTTATAAACTAAAGGAATTAAACTTGAACATCTGTGAAGGACATGTAGACTGGATTGTTATCAATTATAATATAATCTAAATCAATCCTGAATCAGATAACTCCACATTGCTATTACCAATATCATTTATAGATGTAGAAATTGAAGCTTAAAGAGAGTAATTAACTTGGACAAGATCACAGAGTACTTAACTGGCAGACTAGAATTGAAATCCTGGCCTATCTGACCCCAGGACTCAGGGCCTTTGGTTGCTAATTTTATATCCAAAGCTTAATTTGTCTCTGGAAATTACGTCTATGCTCACAAAGGTATTAATTTTGTTCTTCATCTTTACCAATGTGTGTTTCATCTTTCAGGTCATGGACTACCTTTGTTATTTAAACAACATAACAATAACAATGATATACCCACATCATTGTTTATTAGAATCTGTGCTGAATGTTTTAAAGAAATTATTTTATTCTGTACTGAAAGCTACCTTACTATTTTCATTTTTTAAAAAAGATAACCAAGATTTAGAGAGGTGAAAGTCCCAGAACAATGTTACACAAGAAGAATGGTTAGAGCTGGGATACAAATCAAGTTCATGTTATGCAAAGTTTAAACAGGCTTTCAACGACTAAGGCTTCATTGCCTCAGAGAGTGACCCACTGAAATGGTTTTTCCCAACTTCTCCTTCTCAGTTGCTCAGATGATACTTCCTTTTCAGTCTAATGATACATGTTCTTATTTCTGCAACAACAGTATATCCAAATACATGTCTGAAATTTTGTTAATGAGAGGCTGTATAACATAGCTGTAAAGAGTATGGGTCAGGTCAGGAGCAGACAGACCTGGGGTGAATCCCATCTCCCACACTAGCAAATTAATTCACCAGAGGTAGTACAATTGGCTTGTCTAGTTTCCACCATGATTCCTTATTTCCTTCCACCCTGCATTTACTTATTTCCCATATGTATTTCTCTTACTTTCTTCCAAGGACAACAACTTCTAGACCTTTAGACACTTGACCTTGGAGCTAATAAAATATTCGTTGATTATATTAATTCTAATTTACCTATAATAATGGGTATCATTTACAGAGTACTTGCAATTTGCCAGGCTCTGTGCTGAGGGCATGTTCTTCAATATTTGGTATTATCCTACCAAACACTTTAACAGGCAGGTACAATTATCGTTCTCATTTTTTAGATGAGGAAACTCAGGCCTCAATACATTAGTTTTTCCAAGGTCTCACAGCTTCTATGTGGTGGCGTCTATATTTAACTTGAGATCCTCTGAGTCTTCATTTTTAATGACTACAAACTACACAATGCTCAATGTTCTCATTTATATGTTATGTTCTACAAAAGCTTGGATTTACAGTCTGGGATAGTTCTATTTATTTTTAGATTCTATACTTAAGGTTTTATCATTCAAATATTCTGGCAGTGCAGCTAATGAGAGAACAGAGCTCTGTTTGAACATTTAGGATGATACAGAGAAGGCCATTTTACTTAGGAGAAGGGTTGGAATTCTTCCAGGTATTTATCACCTTTTCCTGACCTACAGAAGAAAAGTGACTAATTCAGTTACCTACATTTTTTACCCTTGTCTGATTTGCTTGCTGTAATTTAGAGCTGGTCCATTCTGATAGCAAGACAGGCCATAGCAAAATCGATTTTCAAATAGTATTCTCCTGTTTGGCTAATATTGTAACTATTTGATTCAATGAAAAAATTAAGTACATAGTGTTCTTGGAGGTTGAAAATATAATTAATATACATATGGCTAAACAAAAATTATTAAGTACACCCTAATGTATTTTCTTCATTTGTCACTTGACATTTACAAGGGTCAGATAAGTGCACTGATGTTGCCATTTCCATGTTTTCCTCCAATATTACACATAGATTTCAGAAACTGAATTCATAATATTTATAAGATAGCTCTAACAGACATTAAAGAAGAAATCCTTTAAGAAATCTCTTTTCAGGAGAGTTAGTAACTATTTTATCTTATTTAAATGTAAGTTACATGTCTGAAAGCACCACCAATATGAAGCAAATTTAACTTCACTGACATTACAGGTCACCTACAGACATTCAGTTTTGTGTGTAAAAGCTAAAGATGAGATAATTCATTCAAAGGTGTATGTTTGGAAAAGGGCCCAAGTGAGATGCCTATAAATTAAACATTTGGCAAAATTCCTTAGATAAATGGAAAATGTCATTTTGGAAGTTTGGTTTGGTGGATTTTAACAGCTGCACTATAAACTGTAATTGCAATTTAAACAACTTCTGATGCCACTCTAGAATGATCTTAACCTGCTTAACCAGCCACCCCTCAGTGCTTGCAAGTAAGACACAGATATAATTTTATGAACTGCTGGAGAAATTTCCCCAATTATTACTTGACTCCACAGTCATTGTTACATGTAACTCACTCAAAAGTTAACTATGATCCATGGGTCTGTGGAAAAAAAAAAACAACTTAATACTTGAATGTATGAGTCTAAATTCCAAATGTACTTATAGAAGAAAAAGCAAACAAATATATTTGATCACTAAAAAGTTAATCTTTTCAGACTAATATTCTATGCTTATTTTTTAGAAACTCTGAAGGCAGCGTGTATTTTCAGGATCAATTTTGTCTACATGAAAATAGTATGTATTTCAGTAGCATTATATGAGTTATAACTTTTGGAAAAATAAAGTTTGTAATAATTATATTTCTTTTTCATTAGGAAATTGAAAAGCATTCTTTTGGAAAGAATACAGTAAATCTCATTCAAAAGTGTGAAAGCCAAAATAAACATAAACAATGCATGCCAATTTTTAAACTATACTATAAATAACATTTCAAATGTGTCAAAAAATCATAGACATAGAAATTTTAAAACACGTATTGGATTACTCAGTGGCATAGGAAAATATAAAAGTAGTAGGCCCTTATGCCCTTATTTGGCAGTTTGGGTAATCTCAATATTTTTAACTATCTTAATAACTTAAATTATACTATTATGGTCTCTTTTCTTCTGTTAACTTTACTTGAGGTTATATTTTTCCTTAAAAAAAAACCTTGGCCATATATAGATAGCAGAGTGTTTATCTTTTGAAAAATTATTTTTTTTCAAAAGAAAAATACTTTGGTCACATTTTCCACATTGAATTTTATGCTAGTTTGAGGTATGCTCCATCTGAATTACAATAGATAATTAGTGTGGGATATTGAGCTAAAACTGTTTGGAAAAAATACAAATATAATGAATACCAAAGAAATTCAGTAAATTTTTTTCTGTCATAAAGAAATATATAACAACAAATAAATTCATTATTTAATAGATGTTTTTTGAGCCAAATATTAACACCCAATATAAAGTTGTCTTGTTCAATAATGAATTTACATTTCTAAGTGGATGATACATATAATAAATTATGTTCAACAAAATAGTTCTCCTTTCTTATTTAAAATTTCTAATGTTTAAAATTAAAGTGTCATGCATATTTTCTTCAATTTTCATTTATACTTATAATGTTTTCCTTAGATTAGTAAAGACTAATGAGTGAAATTTTAGAAAAGACACTGAAAATCTTTACTGTATTGTTATATACCTTCAATAGTTACTTAGTAAGAGCATTTAAAAACATTTATATGCCTTGTTACAAAAATGCCAAAATGGGACATGTTTCATAATAATAATGACTTTCATTTTACCATGATTGTCTACATTATCCTTTTCATTATTTATTTTAAAAATAAAATTTAAAAGTCTAACATTTGCATTAAACTTTAGTGTTTTAAGTGTTTCCACAAAAGTTATTACTTTATTTACATTATTATAATACTTTCACTAGTAATTCTTATCTTGGTTTAACAGATGGGGAAATTGAGTCTCAAAACTTTCAAATATTAGTAAAAATGATCTGGAACTAAAATCTTGACCATCCAACTTCAATTTCTTGATCTCTTTTATTATTCCACTGAAGGGTGGCAGAATATGTCACCCCAAAATACGTCACTCTGGCATGAAGATTATTTTGATTTAAAGGCACTTGAAAAGCAGCAGGTGCAAGAAAAGCACTCTGACCCCCCTTTTTCTTCTTGAAAGCAGGAGATAAAACTCCCATGTGAAATATGTCCTCCCCGTACCAGAAGGAAAGAAACATTATTACCAGAGACAGGGAGTCCAGGCTGAGAGAATTCTGTACAGACATTATTAAAATGACTTTTGTCTTCCTTTCTTCTCTACATATATTTTACTTTTCCACAATTGCTTCTCTTTCTTCAGCTTCATATATAGCACTTAGGTTTTGCCAATCCTTTGGGAGACTCCCAGGCCACATAAAACTTATAAGAAATAAAACTGAATGCTTTTCTTTTGTTAATCTGTCTTTTGTTACAGATCCCCAGCTGAGACCTAAGATGGGTAGAGGAAAGATTTTTTCCTCCCCTACACAACTCAAGACATCTTTTTAAAAGATGCTTACTCAATTGATTATTCTCCCTGATTAGGTCTCTTTAGAAGGCCAATGAAACCATAAACAGAGTATAAATTGAATTAGTTCTGTGTATGGAAGAGGGATTTGGATAATTAAAGTTAATAAATTATGACAGGCAAAAATAAACACAAGCACATACAATTTCACTAGTGCCACTAAGGACCATATTAGCTATCTGACAAAAGTCACATATGCATATTACATATGTAAATGGGTAAAATGACAGCACAATATATATGAATCATGCCACTTAAATCTTAAGTCCCATGAATGCAATTATTCCTTAAAGGGAGAAATAACTTTAGTTTAGGAAAGCAGGAAAAAATGACTTACAGAAAAATAGAGAAAGAAACCCAAATATTCTTCACAACTCAAAGCTCTCAGCTTGTGTAGGGACTTAAGTTTAAGCCTGGTACTGACTCTCTGGTGCACTCTGAAGGGATGAGCCAAACCCTTAGAGACGTTACATTTTTGACATTTCATTAGCCACAGAGCTTTCCTTTCTTTTCAGTAGAGCCAAGTAAGCGTTACAGATCCCATGACTCTTTTCAAAGTGAGTCAGAGGTGGCACAGGTGCCTTAGTCAAATAATCCCCTTGCCAATAACATAACTTCTAATTAGATGTGGCATAACAATTTCTTATGGAATATAGAAAAGACTGAACCACATATTTTCCCCCAGAATTAGATGAAAATTAAAAGTTTTTGAGGTTTATTTCAAGACAAGTGATTACCTTTATTCAGCCCCTTTGTGCCATTTATCTTTGCCTACTGCAGCTTCATTGGAGGCTTACCTGGTGGTGCCATGGAATGTTCCCATAACTCTTAAGGTTCTACGACCTTTTCGATACTCAATGAGATCTTGTGTTGAGTTCACTCAGAACTCCAGAGAATATAAAATTAATTTTTTTTAGATACTTATCAGTGAGTGTGCCAAACAGGGCCCTTAGAGATTAAGAGCCTGCCTGGACCACTTCCAATTATTAATGCTCCCTGGTAATTTGAAAGAAAATGAAGTGTGAAAACAAAGTTACAAAAATTTTAATATTTTATATTTAACTAACATGTAGTTAAACATAAACATACAAAATACAATGACTTAAATGTAACCACATTACATTTGAGGTTCTTCTTGGATATGAGACTTAGGCCAAATGGACTTTCTGGTCTCTCAATAAATTAGCCTTGATATGAAACTCCTAAAATACTCAAGGGTATGGAAAAACACAAAGTGTAGCTCCCATAAATGAGTATTTTTTTAAAAGAACACTCATTTAAATTCAGGTAGTACAGTGTGAAACTAACAGCAGAAACTCTGCAGTCAGATTGACAAACGTGACTATTGGCTCTGCTACTTACTAGCTGTGTGAACTTGTGTTTTGTTTCCTCTCTTGTATAATGGAAATAATATTACTTATTTCATAGGGTTAATGATTTAATATTCACAAAGTGCTTAGGAGAATTCCTTGGCATATATATTTGTTGCTGCTGTTAAATAAATAAAACAAAAAAGGTAGCATTGTGTATTATGTTCGTCAGTGTCTATATTAAACACTCCCAAAGTTTCCGTGGCTCAAGTTAATGTGATTTATTTATCACAGTCCCATGTGAGTTTGGAGGCTTTACTGAAAAATCCTATTCTGTAGTTAAACAGGGACCCAGGCTACTTAATTTTGTGGGTCTCTCATCCTTACATAAGTCCCAGGTATCTTCTGCATCAACTGGTCAACAGATAAATGAAAAGAGTGTGTAGAGGCTCGCTTAGGATGTTTTATGAGAGGTGCATAATTTTACCCACGTTCCACCAGCCAGTCCTGAATGACATGGCCCTGACCAAGAAGAACAAAGGCTGCAAACTGTAGTCTTTCTGTATACCCAGGACAAGGAAACAGGGTTGATTTGCATCTGATGAACCAGGAACATACATGATAACTGTCACATTAAGATTTTATCTACCTTAAAAGAGCTTAAAAAAACAGCACAATGGTACTTAACATTCATAAGGAATCTCAGTTGAATTGGTGGCTTCCGCATTCTTTTTTTTTCCAATAAAGATGTGGAAGTCAGTCATATAAAGATGGATAAGTAAGAGTGGCAATTATTTATCTTTTAAATCCACTGGAAATTATTGTTAGGTTGACCATGTAAAGTGAACTATATCTAGTGTATTTTTGAAATCTGTTTTTCCTTTGGACAGACCTAGTTCCTTCCCTTTCCCCTCTGTTTGTTTTATGACCCTAAAAACCAATTTCCTCTAAAGGTCATTTTACCTCTAAATATTTCTTAAATCCATCTACTTCTTTCCACCTATTTGGCATAACTTGAGATCAAATTATCATTTTTCTTGCCTGGACCATTGCATTGACTTCTGAACTGATCACCTTATGTCTACCTTTGTCTGCTTCCAATTTATTTACTGCAGCCATTTGATTTTTATCTCCTAAATCTTTTTACAATCGGGCCATTTCTTTAAGTCAGCTCCACAAAAGCTAATCTAACTGACTCACGTTTCCTTCGGTGCCGTTCTTACCTGCTCTCCACCATACAAATCATCCTTCATTTCCAGGACATGCTGAAATGCTTCCTGTCCTAGGGCTTTAGCAAATGCTGTTCCTTATGTCCAAAGGTTCTTCTCCGTACATCTTTAGGTAATTCCTACCATGTGTCAGATCTGAGAGATTGCTCCTTCAAAGATGCAGTGACCTGCACAACTACATGTTATTTTGTTTATTTTTTCATGGCACCTTTAATTCTTGTTCATAGAACTTTCTTATAATTGTAATTAAATAATAAGTGGTGCACTTCGATATATAATATCTGTCTCCTTTACTAAAATGTTGCCTATAAGATTGTGTTGATCAGAACACCATCTCTAGCACATGACAATATGCATTACAAAGAGCAGACACTTAATTTTTGTTGAACAAATGTGGCTCATTTTAATTCTGCATCACCAAATAATTTCATTCATTATCAATTTATGTTTGATGTCTTACAATATACCAAGGACTGTGCTGCATACTATAGATTCAAATTTAACTGAACGGTCCTATGGTCTTTGAGTTGCTGATAATGCAGTGGTGGGGCCAAAAAAGTAAATGAAAGATAAAAAAATATAACAAGAAGTATTTGGATACAAATTTCATGAGGAGACAAATGAACATATATAACTTTCTTTTTTAATGAGGGGATTTTCAGGAAAAGGTAATATTTTGGCATTCTGTCCTTTGTCACCTCAAATCTTGGTATCTACCAAATTGGGGAGGGCAAGTATATGCACAAAGCCCTGTGAACTTAAGTTCCGAAGGCATTACTGATTGATGAAAGGAGTCTCCTTTCTCTGAGCAAAGAAGAGTTCTATCTTGATGAGGACTTCACTGAGTGCAATGAAAAGAAACAAACTCAAACTGAGTAACTGAGAAATTCATTGTAGAGGTATCATGGACAGAACAATTATTCAGGTAGGTAATAAATATAATGGTAAAAAATTTTGACCCCATGCTTTACTCATACATTGAACTAAGTGTCATGCAAATATCATTTCAAATCAACTAGGTTTCCATAAAGGTGACAACCAAAAATTCTCAAGAAAGACAATTCTGAGCTATAATTTATCCTATTTGTCTTCATGAACTGCTCTATCTTATTGTTTTTATATCTAATCTTTTAATTGTAAAACCTCTCATCCAATGATTTTCTTCATTATTTGATATTCCAAATTTACCAGGACTGACTCTTCATTGTGAATTCTGTCTCAAGAATCTTACATTCCCAGTTTTATATACTAAACAAGATAGAAAAGTTTTAATTATTGCATTTTGTTTTTGCATAAGGATTACTGTTGATGGTTCCAGAGTCTACATTCATATTTTATTTATTCATTCTATTAATTTTATGTATTCATTTTATTTACTCTCTCATTTATTTATTCTTTACATAGTACCCCCTATGTACGAGGCATTGATTTACTGGAGATACAACAGAGAAAAATACTGTTTAATGTCTGTGACCCAGATAACTCTGCCATTGCCAGTGCTATTCAAAGTATCCCCTAATTGAAAATATGAAGAGAAAACTTAGAATCACCAATGATTTAAAGTGAAAAACAAGTAAAACAGCATGATATATGGGAACCAAACATTTGAAACAGAAGAACTTACCAACAAATAATATACTCAATGAAGGAAAGACCAAATCACTCAAGTGAATAAAATAAGTATCTTGGAAGTTACTTTGAGAGGATAATACATCCATTAAAAAACATAAGATGCCCTCCACTTTGGTACTATAGGGAATCCAGATAAGCTGAAAACACTCTAGCTACAACACCGTAAGACATTCTCCATAAAATATTAAAAACATGCTGATATTGTATAGCTGAGCTGTCAGGGAAGTAAGGAAAGTTCATAGGTTTTCTCCAAAAGGGAGAAAACAAAAAGTCAGAGTGGTTAAGCATGTGCTGAAGCTTTGATAGTGGTGGTGGCAGAAGTGACAATATGCGGGAAGGTTGGGAGAGGTTGCTGATCTCTGTAAATAAAGGGACTTTTTACCTTTAAATTTTTATTTTGACATAATTTCAGAATCACAGATAAGTTGCAAGAATAATACACATAATTCCCAAACACCCTTCTTTGAGATTCTCAAATTGTTGAAATTTACTTACCTATAATTTTCATTTCTTCAACAGTTCTTTCTCTTTTTCTGCACCCATTTTAGATGCGTGATTTGGGGATTATTTACTGAAATTAATTGAAAAATGAACAAATTATAAACTAACAAAAATCTAGTAAAACACAACTAAGAAAAGACGAAGAAAGAATTAGGAAATACCCTAAGTTCCAATCTGTATATTATGTATATACAATCCTCAATTCATTTATCTCAAATTTCCTCCTGAAAAGACATATATTTTGAATGAAGAGATTGTCACTTTGGAACCAAGTAGCCAAGGCTTTAAACACCTGGATATCTGATAACACAGAGCATTACTCCATCTCAGAATTATGGGAAGCAATTTCATGTAATATTAGTTTTATGTATGTCTGTGATTGTTAAACAGCATTAAATGTTTCACATTGTGCATACCTACAGAGCCATTTCTAATATCTTTGGGGTACAATAAGAGTGAAATACAATCACTAATGTAATATTAAGAAAGAAATATGATCTCCACTTAATTATTAACCTAGGAAAAAATGATTGAATATACAAGGTAAGAAATCCCTGCTCAAATTTTACATTTGATTTAATTTGCATCAATGCTTCCACTAGTCTAAAAACATTTATCAGGTTATAAACATCTCTTGGGACCTACCCTATGGAACAATATGTCTTCTGACATTGTTCTCTATGATTAATTGCTTCTTATACAGAATTCATGCTGACATAATTCCCTTAAAAAATGTCTATATAAACATAAAGATTAGTTTAGCAAGAATAGCTATTTGCTTATCTTCACTCATCTGCATATGAATATATTTTTCATTTTCATCTATTGTTTACATATACCTGAAAATTTATTACAGTTATATTGATTCACTTGTTACCTACAAACTAAGTTACCTAGAGGATTCTAGCCACCATTTTATGCTACTTTATATTCATAATTTATTTGACTCTCTCTAGGTGATGAGTCCAAAAATAATTGAAAACATGTTTCTAATACTGTTCTACTTAAATCCAAAACAGTGAAGTAGAAGTTTAGAATTACAGTTCTAAGAGCAATGTTTCTGTGTTTGGTGTTCTGGAGCTGGGTCTATGCTGGTAATGCTAACAGAAGAGTGCAGTTAATTATTCAAGTGGTTTCCAAAACTGAGTATGTGTTATATTATGCAAGTAAATTTCAATAACACTTGCATTCATTAGAAAAACATTAAAAATATTCATTTTACCTAGAAATACACTATCTGAATTTCAACATCATACTAATATTGCAGTTAGGCCTGTAAATTCTTCAAATACATAGCTGCAATTTTCTGAGACTAAATTCTATCTGAAGAGCAGACACCAATTTTCTTTTTTTTTTTTTTTTTGGCTATATAGTACACAATAACTGCAGATAGCCTTCAGTGATACAGAATATCCTAGCTTGAATAAAACATCTTAAATGCTCTATCAGAAGATATTTATGTCAAAAGTATATATTTTAAGTATAAAAGCAATTTCCAGAAAGCCCCTGTTATCAGTTGCCTATGGCTGCTATAACAAATTACCACAAATGGCGGCTTACAACAAGGGGAATTTGTTATGTCACCATTCTGAAGTCGAAAGTCAGTATCACTGGGCCAAAATCAAGGTGTCAGTAGGGCTGCACTACTGGAAGCTTTAGGGGAGAATCCCTCCCTTACCTCATCTAGCTTCCGGTGGCTACCACATTCCTTGGCTTGTGGTCCCATCTCTCAAATTTCAGCCTCTGTTGTCACATTGCCTTCTCTTCCATCTGTCAAATCTTTCTCTGCCTCCCTCTTATAAAGAGACATGTGATGGTATTTAAGGTCTACTAGGCTAATCCAGGATAATCTCCCCATCCAAAGATACTTAATTTATCACATCTGCAAAGTGTCTATTTGTCAGTAAAAGTAAGGGTCACAGGTTTCAGGCATTAGGATATAGCTATCTTTGGGGGGCCATTATTCAGCCTAGCATATCCCTTTACAGCAACCTGCATATTTTCGAAGTCTAATTCCTCATACATATATGGTGATTAAAGTACTTATTTAACTCAAAGATTCTTAGTGAATTTTGAGTCATAATGTAATTTCCCAGGATCTAGAGCTATGCTAGGTGATACTCTTCTAGGAGTTTAAGCTACAGTGCATAACTCTTCTTCAGGTATCTTTGTGTCTGAGAATGGTTTCTTCTAGCATCTCTGTCTGAGAACAGTACCATCTATTCTCCTAAACCAGACACCTAAGACATATTCCTTTCCTTCACTGCCCTCTCCTGTGTCCCTACCCCAAATTCCAATCCACCATTTGTCCTGGATGACCTTGACTCTAAATCTCTTTCAGATTTTCCCATTTTTCTGTCTTTCTGCTTTTGCTACTCTGGCTCATTTGATCACTAACACTTGCCTGAGGTTTGGCAATAGCTTCTTTATTGATCTCAATGTTCTGTCTATTGTCCTCAATCCACTCTCAACCCTGCAGTTAGAATTACCTTTTCAAAGCACAAAGATGATTTTGCATGAAAAATAAATCCATCCTCTGATTTTGGGATGAAGGTCAAAATTTTTAACATGGTCAAAAAGACTACTTCTGAAATTTGGCTAGTACCACTCTCAGTTTTCTGCAATTCAGTCCATAGCTTTGGGCTGGGGGAACTTTTCCCCACAGCCCCGTGACCACATGATCAACCTAATGATAATTATTGAGCTAGGGAAGGCAAAGCCCCAGGGCACCTATAAGCTCAGCTAAAACTTTTAAATTTGAACAGAATGAAGTCTTCACACTCTGATTTAAAAACACTCTGGTTTGAGATAAGCTAAAGAAACAGAGATGACAAACAGTCACAGAAGGTAGTGGAAATGCTAGAAAAGAGTAGAAAAGATGGAATCCTGAGTCAGAGAGAAGAGAAGATCACCTTGTGTTTCCGACTTTGCTCTTCCAGAACAGCAAGCTCTACTACTCTTTAGGCTCTTGGGTTCTATGAGATCTTGCTGAACTTAAAATAATAAAAGCTCCCTCTATTTTTACCATCTTTTTTCATTTACGCTGAAACTTGAATGGGTGTTTATTAAAACCAAAATAGCAGTGGATTGGCCAAAAGATTAGAGTTAAAAAAGACAGAATATCTGTGGTAAAGTACATGGATTTATTGAGAACAAAATCTTTTTTATAAGGTAAATAGAACTCAATTTCCCATTATACATGTCTAAATAACACTAAAATAAGAAAACATTAAGTTAAAGGAGTTAGAGGCCATCTTACAGACAAAGTAATTGTAGGAGTGACTGACAAATGCTTAAACTGACTTTTTTTTTTTGTACATGTGTACTATCTCAGAGAACATTGGAAACATTCAATAAATATTGTTTTTGTTAACAACGATGATGCTGATAATTACGTGTTTCCTGAATTTAATTTAATTCATCAAGGCAGGATACTAATGAGGTTATAGCTACAGATCTTATAGTTAGCTCAGTTCCATTTAAGTGCCCACAGATTGACTTCTTACCTCAGTAAGTCACCACTGCTGTGTATCATTAACTGAAATAGCAACTAAAGTGTGAGATTACAACTGTAAAATGGCTACTTCAGAAAAAAATTATTCAAATCTTATACTTTACTTATTATGGGTCACTAGTTTCATCTTTGTGTATGAAAATTAGGATACTTTATATCTTTGATGATGAGACAGAGAAAAACAGGCAGTTTTTCTTTTTTTTTTTTGGTCTCTGTGCATAGTCATATAAAAGACTCCTTTTTAAAATTATCCTGAAACATAAATTAACCTTTGTTTAAAATTCCAAAGACTAATTTCTATTCTGCAAGAATTACATCAACCATTTTAATTGTTTTGATTATCTGATAGAGCTTTTCCATATAATTGCACCAAGAAGAGACGCCAGCTAACAAAGTTGCTCACGCAGTTAGGATAATTATCTTAATGTTATAAACTTATAGCAGATCCAGTGGAAATTATTAACGGCAGCAGTCAAATATCATATAAGTAAATTCAGATTTTTACGTCCACTGATTTGATTTGTGTTAATTTTGTATATTAAATTGAAGGAAAGTAACAGAAAAGAGCAGAAATTATAACGAATTATAGAATCAGAATCTAGTAAACAAAGAGTCACTGGTTACATGGAAGAAACTGGAACTTTACATTCTTCAGAAATAAATCTTAATGAAAGGTTAATCTCAGGACACTTTCTGAATTCCTCATAAGACAGCTGTAGTTGATTCATCGGGGCTTTACCTAATGCTGGTCTCAGAGATCTTCACCAATATTTTGTGTCAATTTGAATATATTATGTACAGGTCAAATTCTCAGGTGTTCACCTGCAGTTGTTTACGTGAATTGATCCTTTTTCCTACTTAATGAGTTTAGAAAGATACCCAAATTGTTATACTGTATAAGGTACTCTTAAGTATGTTACTTATATATTTAAATTAATTATCTGAATAAAGGCTACAGAGGTCAGCAACATACCCAAAGTGTGATACAGCTAGTAAGCTGTGTACCAGAATTTGGATTTAGACATTAGGATAATGACTCCTGAGCCCCATTGTAAACTACTTGCTGTTTTTTATGTATACATTTATATACCTGTATTTTACAAATACTAAACATAGATATCATCTAGAAAGTGCTATAAGATGGAAAACTCTGACTGCCATAACTAAAATGTTCAGATAATTCAATTTTTAATAAACCAACTCTAGCATTATTGTTAAAATGGTTATTTAAATATAGTATATTAGCTTAACATTATAATAAAGTTTATTTCAAAGTTTTGTGTAGCATAAATTATGACTTCATAAAACTATTTGATTTGTTTAAACTTTAATTATTTCCCTTAGATATTTTCCTCTCTTCCTTTTTCTCTTTCATATACATATAAACAGGTGTAGATATTATATATTATACACATTATTTAATTTCATCAAAACATAGGTATAAATGTAGACAGTATCTATTAAGATTTTTATCAAGCAAATATGCTTGCTCTGAGGAGACTTTTTCTTTTAGCTTACTATGCCAATATAAGTTTTCTAAAGCAAAAATTGTGCACTTAGATGTCAAGCCATTTTGAAACACATTGAACTGTGAGTCCCAACTGCTGCTATATTCCAATCTTAGTGAGCAGGCTTGCAAGCAGAGAACATCTTACAGATCTCCTTTGATATCTGAACTAAAACATTTTTTTCCAAACAGTGGGTAATAAATTTAGCAGCATTTAGACAGAAAAAAAAAGGTGTTTCTAAAGTAATTACTCTTTCCCAAAATCTGAGGTAAGAAATTGAAGAAATTCATCCATCCAGTAGCTAGCATTTTGAGATCCCATTTTTCCATACTATTACATTTGTATGTACTTCTACATTATTAGCACAAATTTAAATGCCATGTATTCTTTCTGCAAGAATGGGCAATGCCAATGCTTTTACTGAATGATACCTACAGGTCAAGGCTGTTTTAAGGGTGATATATATATATACACACACACACACACACACACATATACATATATATATATAAAACATTATTAATTTAATCATTACACAGCCATACTGAAATATGTCTTAGACCATTCAGTCTGCTATAATACGGGAACAAATCTCATTTATGAGGGCTCCACCTTCATAACTTACAAACCTCCTTACAAAGACTCCACCTACTAATACCATCATCACCTTATTACCTTTGGGGGTTAGGATTTCAACATGTGAATTGAAATTCACATGAGGGACACAAACAGTCAGACCATAGCATGTACTATTTTCATACATTTTCAGGTGAATAAATTGAGGGATAGCAAGATTAAACAAGAGGTCCAGCATTACACAGTTAGTATGTGCTCTTTAAAAACTAGTGGGCTTACAATAGAGTGTGGCCTCTAAAGTTTATTTCTGAAAACTCCTCATGATATTGAGGCATAAAGATGTAGATTCAAGGAAGATTGTCACCTTTTAAGAAAAAGATTGCACTAAAATTTTATTTTAATTTAAATAAAATTTAAAATTTTATTTAAAATTATTATTAAGTAATATATGTTTGGTATAAAAATTAATCCATTGATAGGAAAAATCAGAAGTCTCTCTTTCCATTCTGACTCTAATAGTACAATTCTACATCTCAAATCCAATTATTTGAAAAAACAGAAAAAAAGTCGTTACTTTGCCTTATATTTGACACAATTTTTTAAAGTTTTATTGTTTTTCATAGTTTTTTAGATGAACTGTGTGTTTTTGGTTATGCTCTAGTTGTAATTTTTTGATGGCCTTATTCTATCACTTTCTTACTTTACATCACACTGTCCAAAGCAAACTTATTCATTTTTTATTATTGTCAGCCATCATACAAAAGTCTTGAACATCATTCTGATTTATCAGTGTAGTTTAGAAACTCACCTCAAAAACAATCACTGTGCCCATAGGATATCAGCTATAGGATTGGCTAATCAGCCAGTACAGTGATGTGCTCACCACTGACCCAATCATACTGGCAAGGGCATTGGTATCAATGCCATCTGGAACTGGGGAAGAGACCACTCAAAATTTCCTGGCTTCTTCAAAATGGAGAACATTTCATGGGAAATAATGTTTACCCCACTGTTTAGATAGAACTATTGACTTCTCACATTGAGAGGAGAGATGAAGTGAGTCTAATTTTCTTTTTGCTTCATAGGAGACTTATGCACAGAGTTGTACATGTTATTTTATTTATCCACAAAATTTTCCTTATATTCATTGGATATGACTAAATCTCCACTTTTAAAAATTGATATTCAAAGAGGTGGACCTTTTCATGATAGAATTTGGACATTTCTTTGGACATTTCAGGAAAGTTTTACAATAAATGTGAATACTTTTTCTTGTTTTAATCGTTTTATCTATTGTTAAAAAGAAATGTGTGTGTATACGCACACACATATGCACACACATATACAGATATATAGGTATAATTTTCTATTGGCTATTCATGTCATCCTTTTTCATTTAATTGGTATGACCTTTTAAAACTCTGTGGTAATTGTGTACTTTGGAAAATAATATCAACCCACTAGGTACTCTTTTATAGTCTAGTGAAATGTTATGATAATCCACAATTCTACAATCACCCATCTACTGTCACTGTAAAAAATTAGTGACCATTCCTAATTAAATAACTATACAGTGTATATTTTCATGTAGATTCTATATTTTCACATATGAAGCATATACATAGGTACTCACATACAAACCAATTCACTGAACTTTGACAATTATACATTATTCTTTAATTCTGAAGAGTTTGCTCCTTTAAATATCTTATTATTTTGATAAATGGATTTTTTTGTACAAGTACTTTTAAATTTAAAAATAAAAGAATCCTTTCAAATAAATGTTTAAGAGATTTATAAACAAGAAACTCAACAATATTCTTACTAAATTGTCAAGTTAAACAGTGATTTATGAGAAAGATGTTCCTCAGATGAATAAGGGGAAAGAAGAACTCAACTAATATAATCCATAAAACTCAGTGTGGAGTCTATTAGGGCTTGAAGACTTTTTACTAGTTTAGAAAATGAAGCAGATGTTTCAGTAAACAGGAGACAATAAAGAGAATACTAAAAATATGCAGCAGCACAGCTGCATCTGTGTCAATTTTTCTGACGTGGTATTTTTGAGAAAATTAAGTCAATTTTGATTTTTCACTTGCTTTAGTTATGTCCTCTGTAATTGTGACACTAAATTCAAATTTGTAAATCATAAACATGGGACTTAGGTCCCGATCTGAAATAGAAGTAACACACTTTTTGTAAATTAATTGATTATCCAAACACATAAAATTGGCAAAATGAATATGAAGATGACAATTTTCTTGTTAATAAAGATAATATAATCAATCAAGCTACATGTTTCTGGAAAGCAATAAATAATTTTCTTCCTGAAAGAGGGTCTCTTGAGTTTTTAAAATTACTGCACTTTCGTTTCCTAGATGTAATCCATGACTTAAAACTTTCTCTTGAAATGAGACATTCTTAGTTGTCATAAATATGTTCCTGGTTAACCATTCCTTTTAAAATTTCTCCTGAAGTATTATGCTGAATTCAAGGCAAAGGAGTGCTAGTTGGTTGCTTTTATATAAATTCATTACCATAAATAATAGTCACCATAACTTTATGCTTATAGACCTCTATATTGTGTATGAGGCACATTCTTAAGATATTCAATTAGGCATATGCAAACACAATATTTTCTGATTTTAGTTCAAATAATTAGTAGAAAAGAGTTAAAAATATGACTTGTGATTAAAATTATTTAGAATTAGATAATGGTTTCAGTGTAATCTTTTCATTTGGATGCATGATTTTGTAGTTAAAGAAAATATTATAAAATTACTAGAAACTAGTCTAAAGGAGCTTGTAATTCAGTTGGTAGAAGGAAACCAAAGGATTTATTTACTATATAAATATGCTTTAAGATATTTCACTTATACTTAATTTGATTCAATTACTTGAAATCAAAATAAACATGTTAAGGAATACATTCCCTAATATAAATCATATGACTTAAAATAGAAGAGCTAGAGAGAGAGAAATACATTGCTTATGAAATATGATCAGATCTACAATTCCTTATCCAAACCCCAGGGGCCAAATGTATTCCAGAATTGGGATTTTGTCTGAATTTATTAAAGGTAACATTTTGCATGTATCTTATATTATGCTAACACTCAGTGGGGCCTGGAGCAGCTCCCCCTACTCAGATACGTTAATACTTCAAAATATATAAACAATATGAATATTTGATTTAAAAAAGAAAAAAAACATCAGTAAATAATCATACATCAGTATAGGTTTAGTTTTGTCATTATATGAAAAATATCAGGGCTCTTTGGATCCTGGAATTGCAACACACACTAATTTCCCTATACATTAGGGTTTTCTTTGCCTTGGTGCTCTGAACAATGTAAATGTTCCTGGGCCCAGCCCTTTGACACTATTGCCATGAGCACTTAACAATGTTTTACGATCAAGGTGGTATTTGGAATATTCTAAACTCTTAACTATTATTAAAATATTAGCAACCTCATTAAGCAGTTCTGAGACTATGAAGGATACTACGAGGTGAAGGAAAATATTCCCTGCTACAAAAGGGACAGTCAAACTCAGGCAGAACTTGGTCAGAGGCATTTACATTTATTTACATTCTATCATCTCAGAATTAGTAAATTTCTTATCTGGAGTTCTTTTCCTATATTTTCAACTATTTTATTGATGTTGTTAGCATTACCTCTTTTTTTAATAAGCACATGTTTCTGTGAACATATCTACATAGCCTATTCTCAAGTGTTTCTCAATCTGTGGATTGAATAAAATGCTTTCCATTTTCTTTTCTTTTTTTTTTTTTCCATTACATAGATAGTCTTATTCCAGATATGAACTGTTCTGGTAAGAAAATTCCTTTTTTTCCTTGTCTGGCTTGTTCTCAGAGGAGTGAAACATCCAAAGCACATTCATTTAGGTGAATACAATACAACAGAAAAAAAATGTGTTATGTAGGTTAATCTCAGTATTCTCAAATTTGGGTAGCAAAGGATAGACCAAAATACATGATAATCACTGACTCCAGCATATGATATATCTGAAGCAATATATTTTGGTTATGGAATTCAGGAGGGGTAGATGAATAAGAGGAGTCACAAATACAGTTTACCTACATCCAGTTAGCCTAAAAATTGACCATGATATTTCCAAGAAGAGAAGAGGTTACAGAACTGCAGAGGATTGAGGGCTGAGCCAAACTCCTTGAAGAGATTATGGGTCTCAGAAGTTTCAGTTTTTTACCTCTTGGCAGATTCAGAGAGCTCTATGAACATTCAGGCCAGAAAACTACCCCTCTACTTGCTTTCAGGCCAGACTATCCTCCAAGCACACATCACCAAATCTTCATCTTTCTGAATAGCCTTGGATCCTGCATGTGTCTGGATGATCATCTTTCAAAGTAAGTTAACACTGAAGCTTATTAGTTCTATATTTGGGACATCTTTATGGAGCAGTAATGATTTAAGCTGACACTCCTTTTCTTCAAGGCTCACTGCAATCTATGAGTATGCTAACTTTATAGGTGAGAAAACATAAACGTAGAGAATTAAGTAACTTGCCTTAGATCACACAAACTTATAAATGAAGCAGGAACTTGAAGACAAATTCTCTGATGCCAAGCACGCAGCAATTTCTTTCCATAATTCCACAGATAATTCAAAAGATACATTTTGATGAGCGGAGTCTTTTATTACCTCAAAATAATTTTCTTTCCATAAACTGTGGATTTTCATTTGTTTAAATTTGGCAAATGTCTTTGATATGATTTTGCTCCACCTCTGCTGAACAATCAATCAGTCAATAATTAAGGGCTTGACTGCAATTATGGACCTAAACCAAAAAGACTGAGGAAGAATCTCTGTGCCCAGTTCCTGAAAATTTACTGGAAGCTTCACTTCCTCACACTCACATGTATTCATGAACTGTCCCTAAACCTCAGCCTTAAAGAAATACCTTTCAACCTGATAAATTTTAGAATCCTGCTACAAACTGGTATGAAATGAATGTCAGTCTTGAGATCTCTATTTCACTTGGAAAAGATGGGCTTACTCTGTACTGCAAAAAGGGAGAGAGCAAATAAAGAGACATAAATTAATTTTATCAATAAGGGGAAAGAGAGTTGTATGAACCTCAAAAGAAGAGAAAAACATGTTTGAAAATTGCTTGAATCACTTAAACTTTTGTTATCAACACTAAAGCATATCCTCCATTAGAAAAACAGTAGATGTAACTGAATTGCTTTAAAATGACTTTCAATGATTCCTTTTTGAGAATCATTAGAATAATCATTAGAAGCATTAGAATAATTTTATTATAATTTCATGAAATTTTATTTTCATGTTTTGTCTTCCTGTCAAACTTGAGGTGACTGATGAAAAGACTGTGTGAAGTAGAATAATTTTGCTATTGAAATTTAGAGATTCTCAGGAATTAACTAGGATTCTGTAGCTAGAACTTTGATCTCTACTTTTAAACTTTTAACATATTTCTTAAAAGAAGACTTGAAGTCCATGATACTTCTATTAGACAATAAGATGGTGAAACTCTCAGAAGGTCAAAGATTTTAAATGGATAAAAATAAATGTTTTGGGAAAATTTTACAAGAATAGATTTTCCAAATTATGTTAAATCTTATAATAAATGGAGTAAAACTTGAAATAGGAAAATTTTTTAAAGAATTATTGTTTTAAAATTTTAAAATATTCTTATAATGTTAATGAACATTATTAAATAAACTTGTAATTTATCTGTACTTATTGTTTCGTTTAGGTTTAGAGCTGCAGTCAATTGTGTTGGATTGTGTTCAGAGAATTTCTCAGAATCCCTTTTAATGAAAATTCAATTGCCTTAAAGGAAAAATAAAAGCCTAGATCATCTAGTATCTAGTAAATTTTTATCCTTGATGTAGAGTCTACTGCTTCCTAGAAGTCATATTTGGTAAGATTGCTACTATTTCAGGGTAAGACAAGTATCAGTTGAAGTACCTTCTTCCACATACCTTTGAGATCTGCATGATTCCTATCATCTCCATGGTTTGGAGTCTGAGGTAAGAAGTTGGCTTCACTCCCTTATTGTCACCACTGGCTTCGATTGCTTTATGGATCATCTTACCATTCCCAACAGTTTGTTCCTGTTTTGATGTGATCTGTCACACTGTCCTGGATATGAAATATGGCCCACTTCATTTAATTTATATACTATCATCAACATAACAAGCAAGCAAACAAAAAATAAAACAAAACTAACTTATACAATTGATTACATTTTAGGTCTGGAAAAATCAATATGGGTGTTTCCACAAGAACACAAAAGCATAAATTTTAAATACTGAAAAGCTTAGTTTTTCAAAGTTCATTGGCCACCATTCACAAGTTCTTGGATACCACCATGTTTGTTGGTTTTATCTACAGTACTCCCATTCCATTTATTCAATATATTCTTGAAAAAAAATTCTTCCCAAATGGAACTACAGTGCTAGGTAATTAAATAATAATTTTTATAATTATTATATTTCATAATAATTTTAAAATATAATAATATAATCATTATTAAAATGAAGTAATATGTTTTTGAACAGCTATTATTTTCCTCTAGTAATGTTTTACAGATCCTGCAAAAGCTGTCTGTGTTCCCCAAATATGATGTAGTCATGACAAAATAAATTAATTATGTAGTCGAAACATCATGCAGATGAAAGATATTCTCAACCAGTTTTATGAAGATGGTCCACGCTGTATATCAAATAATGGTTAACAATGAACGTGATATCTTTCCCATGTGGTCCACAGAGAATGTAACTAAAGAAGATGTAAATGTTTTCTATCTTCCAGAGGGCACGCATGTATGTTATTACATGTTATGTTATGTTATGCTATGTTATGTTACATGTTGTGCTATCGTATGCTATGTATGCTATGCTATGTTATATGTTATGCTATACTATCCTATGCATTACATTGTGTTATACTATGTTATCTCTTTCTTCTAGATGTTTGTCTTCCAATTCTATGAAACCCTCTCTAGGTGCACTGCTCGGCTTAAGGTGTCCTGAATTTGGAATAATTTCTGAGGTAGAAAGAAGATTGAGAACTGGTTCACTCTAGGTCACTCATTTCTTCATCCTTCCTCTCTGACTCACATCTTTCCCCTCTGTCTCCCAGTTGCTGGTGAATTATATTCAGGTGCATAGATAGGGTATTGTTATGCATCCTTTCCCATAGGATGTTAGCTATTCACACTAAATCTCAAGTCTAGTGCCGTTTTCTCTAGAGCTGGGTTAACTGTGCAAGGCAAAATTTCTATGCATCAGACAGAGTCTCTGGTAGGCATATGGTAATTGGGAGATAAACAGCTGTTTTTGCCACAATATCTTCAGCGTAAGGGATTATGCCTGAAGGGAAATCAGGCTGACTAGGCAGTGTGTAGGGCCTGGTTCTATACACAGATATTAAGAAATTAGATTATTACCCTGGCTCCTTTAGGCCCTCAGTCAAGGATTCCTGCTTCCTTCTGAAGTGGTTGTCATTAATCTTTCCTATCCTGTACTCAGAACCTCTAAATAAGCTTTAACTTCTGCTTGACCAGGGCCAAATTTTCAAGATAGTGAACGCAATTAGATCTAAAATGCCATCTAAAATACATGCACCATTATTACATGTACCATTAAATGAAAAGGGGAAAATCTCTGCCAATTTAATACTGATACAATGTTTCCTACCACTTGCAGTTTTTATTTTATTCTTACTGAAATACCTCTTTTCTTATATATCACGCTGTGCAATCACAAAAAGAAAATTTAAGTGAAATAACTAATTAACTGATTTTAAAACTAAAACTTCTTTACATTCAGGGTACAACTTTTTGAGCTGGGATCGTCAGTGCATTTTTTTTTTTTTTCCATGTAGAATCATCCTCTATGGCTACACAAGCATTTGGTGATTCCTTATTTCCTAAAAATATGCTGCACTATTTTCTGTAGAATTATTGTCCAAGCAGCTAACGCTATTTTATAATTTTTGATACACAGGGGCAGGCAATAACAACTATCTAGCCTACCTGCTCCTGGATGACAACAATTTAGGTCATCTAAATTCAGATATGTTAAAATCTGAAAAAAAAATGTATCCCTGAAATAATGCAACTGCATTTTATCTGGAAATTTCAGATTCTCAACCACCATAACTAAAGGACGGACATTTCTGCTTCTAAACATCCAGGGTTCATCCCCATAAGCACTCCTGACCCAGCAATGGCCCATTTCCAATAGTCAATGGAAAAATTCCACATGTCACTGAGTCCTCAGTAGCACAGGGGTACATTTTGTCTGGGAAGTCTTGCTTTCCTATAACCATAACAAGAAGATGAACATTTCTGATTCCTTCCAGTCCTGGTTTCTGCCCCAACAAGCACTACTCACCCATGGCTGGGAAAATTTCCAGAAAACAGTGGTGTAATTCATTGTGTGATGGAATATGTGGTACCACAGCCCGCTACAGTCCTATGCATTCTAGGATACCTTCCCTGCTACATATACACACACTCACAATTATTTCAACACTTTCCATGTTCCATGGAGAGGTCTGTCAGCAGATTATAGAAAGTTACATTTTGCTCATGAGCCAACTGCCTACACTGGTAGCAAGCTAAGAGGTTTAATAACTGACAAATATCCTATGACAGAAGAAGGGGGTCTGTCATGCATATTCAAATTGACTCTGATTCCCCAAGTCTGAGCCTCAGAAGTAAAACATGGTCCCTCTTTTCCTTGATTTCTTCACAGAGCATTTGTGTGTGTGCAGCCAAATTCTTGAAGATTTGAGAAGATGGAAGAAAAACATCAAAATGTAATAAACAACTTAATTTGAATATTTTTCATTTTTATCCTGAGCAACATTTCCCTGGAATTAGGCTCTAGTCTGCTTCTAAGCTGTTCGACCCTCTCTCACTCTGCTCTCCATGAACTGTTTTCTTCTTCCTCCTCTTCTCTCTTTTACACTAGAATTCTTATTTCTTTCTTGCCCAGAGAAGTTTCATGATCTCCCCTCTGTTTCCTCAACTCAACATATTTAGCCTTCAAAGGGTTCAAGGAGGTAGAAAATATTCAAATAGAAATCAAGGTCATGCATAGTTTTCAAAGCCTTCATGGAAAGATTAGGCTTGATCTGAAATTTTAAGTATAGAGAAAAATCAAAAAAGTCAGGAAGAAATTCTATGCAGGAAGTCAGAAGTAACAGAAGCATGGGGGAGAATTCTGCCTCACTCATTAGGGAAACTAGCTCTCTATAATTAGCTTTAACCAGTCAGAGACTTTACCTTTATGCCCTTCTGCTTCACTCTGACATTCTTGCTTCTGCCATCACTCCTTAATGGTAAAGCAAATACACCCCAAAATCAATTTATGGGCCAGGTTGCATTAGGAAACATCTTTTTAGCTCTGATTTCCTAAGCTTCACCTCCAGAGGTTCATATTAATGGCTGCTGGGGTTGATGCTGTGAATATATAATAATTTTATTCATTTTAGTTTTGAGCTGACTTAGTGATCATCCAGACTAGTAAATTACTACATTAAAAGTGGTTTGATTTAATTACATGATCTAACATCTAAAACAGTCATTCTGAGAAAGAAAACATGTTTTTCAGAGAGGAATAAGTAACAATGCAAGATTAAAATTCTGAAAGGAAGGGCCAAAGGGAGGCACCATAATGCGGGCAGTTGTAGTTATCAAATTTACCATAAAGGGAAAGGATAGAGGAAAATAAAATTTGGGATGGAGAAGTTGTTCCAAAGGAAAGGAACTGGGAGAGTAGCAAAATAAAACTTCTCTTATTTGTTGTTCTGTTTAGGTCCTTCCTGGAAAATACAAACATCTGTATACACTGGAATATCATCTCGTTTCTGCTGTTTATAATCAAGGCTAGAGGTGCAATGGGAGTGAAGCAGGGGGATGGGGGACAGCTGGTTAGAGCTTGTCTGTTGCTTGTGCTGTGTGATACCCACAAATCTTTTGAAGGAAATAGAGCATCTTCTCTGATTAGCCATGCATGTTTCTGCAAAAGATTTCTAGTTCTCCTTAGTTCTCTGTCCAAGCTCCTCTGTTTGGGGGAATTACATTCTTATAAGTTTTAACCTCAGGCTCTCTCTTTAAGAAATGTTTTTGATTCACTGATATCCAATAGTGCTTGACACATAGTTGGTGTATAATAAATATCTTTTGCATGTGTGAATGATTGGATAGATGACTGAATGTAACACAAGCTCATCCTGAGGGAGAAAGGAAGGAAAGAAGAGTTTTACTCTCCCATTAAGCTCTCTAGAGTTGTTGGAATGGTCAAAACCAGATTTCTGATATCATGTCTTGGTGTATCATTTGAACCATAAATTAAATAAAATATCTAACTTTACCCAGAAGTCTTTTGCACATGTCAAGATTTTTTCCCATTTTTATGGAACATTAATAACAACAGTAGTTTTAGTTACAGCTAATATTTGTATATTACTATAATTCAGTAATTTGCAAGAGCCAAAACCCATCTCTTACTTTGGCCATGCAACCTTCAGAGGAAATTCCTTTGTAATAGAAGAATGCTTGTAGAAGGTTCTATTCTATTCTCTGCACACCTCTCTTAGGGGAACTGAGGCCAACCTTGGTGAACTAGTATTCCTGCAGGGTACTGACCATTTCCAAGGATTTTAAAACAGAAACTTTCTCCATAATGGAACTTCCCAACTGAGTTTTCCTTCTGCTTAACCACAATTTGGCTACATACTCTATTGAGAACTCAGTCTTATCTCTAGGAAACTGCCTTGTTTTCAGATAACACCTTGCCTGTTATCATGCATTTGACTCCATTCCCTTTAGTCATGATAAATCATTTACTCTTTGGGTAGGCCAGTAATAACATCAGGAATCATTGCTGGGAAATGCTGGGAAATCATATGCTAGAATATAAAATAATCTAGCTACCTGGTAAGAAAGACTGTAAGGTATGCACATGAATGTTAAATAACTCTTACATATTCCAGTCTTTTGAACAGTATATATTATGTGCACAGAAGACAATAACAGAAGACAGAAGCAAAACTTAATTCTATTCATAAATCAATCAATGTGCATATCTAAAGCAAACTGTATTTCCTCCTTAAATTTGTTCTGCTTAATTTTGTGCTGTCTACATTTCTGGTTCTACACCAAAAAAATAATTTCAAGATCTAGGTATAAGGACTTTTAGTTGGAGTAATGGCCTCCTCAATTCCAAAACCTTATATGGACCGAGGAAGTAATTTTCCTCTTAAAGTAGACTTCAGGGGAGACAGTCCTGCTAACTCCATGGCCCAAACAATATATGATATATAGGTTTATGCCATCATGACTGATCAATAACTTCCTGTTTAAATGGTTAACCCATATGCCCTATCAGGTCATGTTTGTCAATGCAGTAATACTAAACAAGCAAATTTCAACAGCTCTGAGCAGCCCAGCTACCTGACTGTAGGAAGTCTAGTATTTAATATTGCTCTTTCTTAACATTTCCAGTAATTGCCTAGAGGTTCTTACACCTGTTCCTGAACAGGCCTGGTTGTTCTGTGAGGGCATCAAGACTCATGAACCTTTTTACATGTCATAAAATATTAATGTTCCTGTGATTATACTATAATTGATCTTGTCTATCACCTATTCTGGAATATTTGGGGTTGTTTTACATTTTTGGTATTATAAATTGAGCCAAATGACCATTAGAACAACTATCAATCATCTAAGATGAAGAACTTTGAAAAGCTCACTTTGTTAATTTGTCCCTTCTTACCTGCCAAGTGGCAGGATCTCAGTCATCGTCCTTCCTAGGCCCCCATTGAACCAAGTAGTCCTGCTTTGTCCATTATTTCCCTGTTTTTTGCCTTGCCATCTGCTCTGTTTTGATGTGACTGCTAATAACCCACCTGTGTGACCTTAGTGGTGACACTGTCCGTTTTGAGACTCTAGGGAATCTGCATTCTTTTGCTGTTACCTTTTGAAATTCTTCATCAAGTTGACTGCTGATATCATGTCAATTTCTCCTTTGAATTCAATCACATTGTCTCATGTACATTTCCACTTGGAAATTTAAGAGATATTTTAGATGTTATTTTAGAATCTTGATTTCTTTCCCCGCAACAATCTTCTCCCCACAATATTTATCAAAGCAGTGAATGGTAACTATATCCTTCCAACTGCCTAGGTCCCAAACTTTGGAGTCATCCCTGGCTCTCTTTCTCACATACCTCACATCCAATTGATCAATATATACTGGTACATCAATTCTCTAAAAAACATACAAAATTTGTCCATTTCTCACTTTTTCATAGCTGCCACCCTGGTCCTAGCCACCATCACTCTTCATTTAGATTATTATAATATGTACCCAGTCGATATCCCTATTTCAATGCTTGCTCCCTCTACACTCTATTCTCAACATATCATTCAGAGTAATTCGGTAAAATTGTTAAAGAAGATCATTTTGACTCTTTTCAAAAACCTTCGCTGTCTATCTCACATCAAGAGCAGTAAAGGTTGAAGGCCCAAAAGAGGTTTGGTTGATCTCACATGGTTGAGCCCGTTTACTTCTTACCTCATCCCCACTACTCTCATCCACTCCGGAGCTGTATCTTTATCAACTTTATTGTTGTTCTTTGCACATTCCAAACAATACCCCACTCGGGGCCTTTACATTTACTTTTTAATCTGACTCAAATATTTTTCTCCATTTTCTCCATATATCTCGTACTTCATTCATATCTGCGTTCGTGAAAAGAAACTGACTTCGTGAAAAGAAACTGACCAAGTAAGACAAGATGGTGCAGTAGGAAGATCCTGGGCTTGCCTCTTACCATGAAAAAAACAAAATTACAACTATGTATAGAGCATCTATTAATACATCCCTGAAAATGACCTGAAGTCTACCAGAAAAGATTTTCTGCAACTAAGGATAAAAAGAAAAAGCCACATTGAGATGGGTAGGAGAGTAGAGACACAATCTGGGTGGGACCCACACCCCCAGCGCTGTGTACCACAGGCAGGAGGAATTTCACAACCTTAAAAGTCTTCTCTGAGGAGTGAGGGCTCTGGGTCCCACATTGAGCTCTCTAGCCCTGGGGAGACCTGCAGTGGGAAGACCAGCCCCCATAATGTTTGGCTTTGAAAACCAGTAGGGCTTATATCTGAGAAAACTAGAATGCTGTAGGAAACTGAGAAACTGCTCTTAAAGGGCATGTAAAAGTCTCACACACTCTAAATCCCAGGGCAGAGGTAGCATGTTCAAAGGCATGTGGGTCGTCAGTGAAGGAGATTCACTGACCAATGTTAGGGCTTTTGAACAACGGGCAGGTATCTGTTGCAACTTTCTCTGGCTACGAAGGAATTATCAGGTGCCGTTTTTTGTTTGTTTGTTTTGTTTTTGGCTCATTCTCTACCTAGCTGACTTGATGCTGGCAGGCACCATTTCCAACTCTTCTCATCTAACTTATGCACTACTCACCCCATCCCATGTTCACCTGTGAATGCACCCAGCCTGTGCTCCTCCAAAGCAGACCCCCATCCTGTCAGGCCAGGCAGGCACCCTTGCCCTGCAACAGAAACCCTCAAAAGCAGCCCTCCACCCCACCACTCCTGGCAGGTGTCTTTGGCCAGCATTGACATCTCCTCAAATTGGCTTCCCCCTAGGGGCTGAACTGGCACATCAGTTGCAGCTAGGCCTTACAGTCAGATGCACTGGGGGTCAGCACCACATACTAGCATGCCCATAGCAACTGTGGTCTAGCCACAACAGGAGGGCACATGCAACTCACACAGGGGACCCTCCTCGAACACCTGGCTCCAGGGGCTAAAGGGAAACCACACTACTGGGCCTCACAGGACACCCTGTACACAAAGCTACTCTTTCAAGACCAGGGAATGTAGCTGATCTACCTAATACATAGGAGCAAACACAGAAAGTTAGGAAAAATGAGGAGACAAAGGAAAATGTCCCAAACAACAGAACAAGATAAAACCTCAGAAAAAGAAAACAAAATGGCAATAAGCAATCTTCCAGATAAAGACTTCAAAGGAATGGTCATAAAGATGCTTACCAAACTCAGGAGAGAAATGGAGGAACACAATGAGAACTTCAGCAAAGAGAGAAAGTATAAAAAAGAACCAATCAGTGCTGGAGAATATGATAACTAAAGTGAAAAATATACTAGAGGGAACCAACAGCAGATGATGCAGAAGAACGGAACAGTGGTTTGGAAGAGAGGCTAGTGGAAATCACCCAATCATAACAGCAAAAAGAAAAAAAAATGAGGGTAGTTTAAGGGACTTCTTGGACAACATCAAGCATACTAAGAAACATTTGCATTATAAGAGACCCAGAAGGAGAAGAGATAGAAAGAAAGGGACAGAAAACCTATCTGAAGAAATAATGACTGAAAACTTCCCTATCCTGGTAAAGGAAACAGACATCCAGGTCTTGGAAGCACAGAGAGTACCAACAAGATAAATCCAAAGAAACCCACACCAAAACACATTATAATTAAAATGTCAAAAGTTAAAGAGAAAATCTTAAAAGCAGCAAGATAAAAACAACTAGTTACATATAGAAGAGCCCTCATAAGATAATCAGCTGACTTTTCAGCAGAAACCTTACAGGCAAAAGAAAGTGTCATGATATATTCAAAATACTGAAAGGGAAAAACTTACAACCAGTCTGTCTGGCAAGGTTATCACTCAGAATTAAAAGAGAGATAGAGTTTTGCAGACAAGCAAGCTAAAGCATTTCATCATCACTAATCCAACCTCACAAGAAATGTTAAAGGGGCTTTTTTAAACAGAAAAGACCATAATTAGGTATATGAAAATTATGAAAGAAAAAATCTGACTATTAAGGCAAACATACAATAAAGGTACTGGATTGATCACCTGTATAGCTATAGTATAAAGATTAAAAGCCAACACTAGCAAAATCTTATACATATCTACAATAATTAGTTAAGGGATACACAAAATTAAAGATGTGAAATATGATGTCAAAAAATAAAATGTTGGGGGCAATAATAAGGTAGTGCTTCTTGAATATGCCCAAACTTAAGCAACTTAAAATAGACTGCTATATACACAGGTTGTCTTATCAGAACTTCATGGTAACCACAAACCAAAAACTGATAATAGATATATAAAAATAAAGAGAAAGGAATACAGATATAAATCTAAAGACAGTCATCAAATCAAAAAGGTAGAGAACAAAAGAAAGGAACAGAGAACAATGACAACAACAAACAAAACAATTCACAAAATGGCAATAAGTATATACCTATGTATACAAGAGACTCAATCCAGGTCTACAGACACACACAGACTGAAAGTGAGGAGGTAGCAAAAGATATTCCATAAAAACAGAAACAAAAAGAAAGTTGGGGTAGCAATACTTATATCAGACAAAGTAGACTTCAAATCAAACACTGTTAATAAGACACAAAGAAGGGTATTATAAATGATAAAGGGATCAATCCAACAAGAAGATATAACACTTGTAAATATATATGCACCCAACATAGCACCAAAATACATAAAGCAAATATTTACAGATATAAAGGGAGGTTGATAGTAATACAGTAATAGTAGGATACTTTAACACCCCACTTTTATCAATTGATAGATATCCAGATGAAAAATCAATGAGGAAACACTGGTCTTAAATAATGTTAGACCAAATAAAATTAATAGAACATTCCACCCCCAAACAGCAGAATACACATTCTTTTCAAGTGCACATAAAAATTCTCTGGAGTAGAGCACAAATTAGGCCACAAAACAAGTCTCAATAAATTTAAGAAGACTGTCATCATATATAGCATCTTTTTTGACCATAATGGTATGAAGCTAGAAATAGCTACCAAAAAAAAACAAAACAAAAAACTGGAAAAAAACCACAAACACATGAAGTCTAAAGAACATAACACCAAACAACCAATGAGTCACTGAAAAAATTAAAGTGGAAATTTTAAAATATACCTTGAGAAAATGAATATGGAAACACAACAATCCAAAATCTATCAGACACAACAAAGGCAGTTAAAGAGGAAAATTTTTTACCGATACAGTCCAACCTCAGGAAACAAAAAAAACCAACCAAACAAACAAACAAAAATCTAACCTTATACCCAAAGAAACTAGAAAAATAAGGACAAACCTATACTTAGAAGAAGGAAATAATAAATAGAAATAGAGACTAAATAAATAATAGAAAAGATCAAGAAAACTAAGCCTGGTTCTTTGAAAGGATAAGCAAAATCAATAAACTTTTAGCCATCACCCTTTTTTTTCATCAAGAGAAAAAGAGACAGGGCTCAAATAAAGAAAAGCAGAAATAAAAGAGAAGTTACAAACAATACCACAGAAATACAATGATCATAAGAGGTCACTGCAAACAATTATACAACAACAAATTGAACGACCTAGAAGGAACTGATAAATTCCTAGAAACATATAATATTCTAACACTGAATCATGAAGAAATATAAAATCTGATGATGCTAATTATGTAATATAATTGAATCAGTAATAAAAAAAACTCCCAAGTAATGAACGTCCAGGACCAGTTGACTTCACAGATGAATTCTATCAAACATTTAAAGAAACCTCAATACCAATTATCCTCAAACTATTACAAAAACTGAAGAGAAAGTAACACTTCCAAACTCATTTTACAAAGCCAGAATTACCTTGATATCAAAACCAGACAGACACTACAAAAAGATAAAATTATAGGCCAATATCACTGATGAACATAGATGCAAAAATCCTCAAAAAATATTAGCAAATTGAGTTTAACAATATATAAAAAGGATCATACATCATGATCAAATGGGATTTATCCCAGGGATGCAAGGATAGTTCAATATCTGCAAATCAATGTTATATACCACGTTAACAAAACAAAGGATAAAAATCATATGATTATGTCAATGGGTAAAGAAAAAAGCTTTTGACAAAATTCAACATCCGTTTATTTCAAAAACTCTCAACAAAATGGGTATAGAGGGAACATACCGCAACATAATAAAGGGCATATACGAAAAACCCACAACTAACTTCTCAGTGGTGAAAAGCTGAAAGCATTTCCTCTAAGATCAGCAACAAGACAAGGATGGCAACTTGCCACTTTTAATCAACATAGTATTGGAAGTCCTAGCCACAGCAATCAGACAAGAAAAAGAAATCAAATTGAAAAGGAAGAAGTAAAACTGTCACTGTTTGCAGATGACATGATACTATACATAGAAAAATCCTAAAGATGTCACCAGAAAACTACTACAGCTCATCAACGAATTTGGTAAAGTGGTAGGATACAAAATTAATATACAGAAATAAATTGCATATCTATACCTTAATAATGATCTATCAGAAAGTGAAATTAAGGAAACAATCCCATTCACAATTGCATCATAAAGAATAAATAAATTGAACCAAGGAGCTGAAAGACCAGTACTGAAAACTATGACATTGATGAAAGAAACTGAAGATGACACAAATAAATGGAAATGAATACTGTGCTCATGGATTGAAAGAATGAATACTGTTAAAATGTCCATACCACCTAAAGTAGTCTATAGATTCAACGCAATCCCTATCAAAATACTAATGGCATTTTTCAGCATATACAACATATAATCCTAAAATTTTTACATAACCACAAAAGATCCCAAATAACCAAAGCAATCTTGAGAAAAAATAATAAAGGTGGGAGGCATCATGCTCCTTGATTTCAAACTATACTAAAAAGCTACAGTAATCCGAACAGTATGGTATTGGTACATAACCAGACACAAGGATCAATGCAACAGAATAGAGAGCCCAGAAATGAATCCACACTTACACGGTCAATGAATCTATAACAAAAAAGGCAAGACTACACAATGGGGCAAAGACAGCCTCTTCAATAAATGGTGTTGGGAGAACTGGAAAGCTACATGCAACAGAATGAAACTAAAATGTTTTCTTACACCATATACAAAAATAAACTCAAAATGGATTAAACAGTTAAATGTAAGATCTGAACCTATAAATCTCCTAGAAGAAAATGTAAGCAGATCTTTGACATCAATGCTAGCAGGATTTTTTGATATGCCTCCTCAGGAAAGGGAAACAAAAGCAAAAATAAACAAATGGGACTACATAAAACTAAAAAGTTTTTTTGCATAGTGAAGAAAGACATCAAAATTCTAACCATCACCTGAGGCTTCAGCAAGTCATAATCTTTTTGCAACAATAACATCAAAGATCTCTGATCACAGATCACTGTAACAGATATAATAATAATGAAAAAGTTTGAAATATTTCTAGAATTACCAAAATGTAACACAGAGACATCAAGTGAGCAAATGCTATTGGGAAAAGAGTGCCAATAGACTCACTAGATGCACAGTTGCCACAAACCCTCAATTTGTAAAAAAAAAACGCAGTACCTGCAAAGCACAATAAAGCAAAACACAATAAAATGAAGTATGTCTGTGCTAAATTCAAGAACCATTTTTATTCTAGATTTCTGGTTTGAATATTATTTCTTATCCATTAATATGTGTTTTGATCTTCCATCCCTATTTTAACATTTGTCTATTTGTTTGTTCTGGTGTTGTTTTTCAAACATCAAATCTGTTGCGCAGCATGGGCTTTTATAATAACCCTTTTTTTTAAAGGATGTGGACAATCATATTCCTCCCCATAAAATAAAAGTATTGGATTAAATAATATTGACCTTGCCTTCCTTAGTGTATCATCCAGAAAGAAAGAGGAATAATTTATCTCAATGGACAGAGTAGAATATACTCTGGGGCACATTTTGCTAGTATCTGGAGCTTGATATCTTCTCCATAGGTTGCCTATTCCTAACTACAGGCAATAGCACATATCATCGCTTTCCAATAAACAAGTGAAGAATAGACCACAGAGGCTCTCTCTGTTCTGGCTCCCCTGACTGCTAGAGATTAGCAGCTTAGATGAGTTTTTGTTGTTGGCATGGTTGACTTCAATCATCACAACATTTAGCTTCAGTTAACTTTGACTTACTGAGCCAAGAAAATAGACGAGAGGAAAAAAATAAAATAAATATTTAAAAGCAAACAACAACAGGCCAGCATAGTGAATGAAAATACATCCACACCAAAGCATGCAGCATCTTATATTTCTGGGGACAAAGATTCTGCAAGCTTCTAAGAGGAGGGACTAGACAGTCCACATGCAAAATGTTAGAGATAATAATGGCTTTAAAGTTCTTAATATAGCATTGCAAGTTAATGCAACAGAAAAATAATTTTAAAACATTTTATAGAAAACGATGTCTAAGTAAAACTCTTCACTTAGCTTAACATTAATTATGACTAAAGCTAGAATGAAAATATTTTCAGACAGGCATGTGCTTCAACTGAAACAAGGCAGTAAACCTAGACAGAAAAAAACTCCATAAAACAGAAATCCATTTCAGGAGAGAAATAAATGAAGGAATATGAAAGAATACATGAGATACTGGTGAAGGGAAAATGATGACAAATGCATACCAGATTTAGAGGACATGTAGTTCAGTCTATAGAAAGTAAAAAAAACCTCTTGGAGTTCTTCAAGAACTTTCACGTTATTCAAGGAAATTAAATGGGAAAATTTTTGATGCACAGTAATATAGACAAGAGATTTAGACAACTGGAAGAGAGTTGGGAGTTGAATTAGTGCCATGTTCATAAAAAAGCGAACAAAAGGTTATAAATGATAATTAAATCCAGGGGAAAATGTATACAGGAAATGAAAATCGACCATAATATGTCTATTCAAGACAGAAAACTATTTATAGAATCCAAATAATATTAGCAGATACTGTTGGTAGATAAATCATGATAAAGGTCTTATTGGGAATGGGTGAAAGGATAGAGAAGATTGGGAGTAATACCTTTTTTTGTAATATGCCTCGCAGAACTTTCACACACTGTTTATGTAGCTAAGCTGCACATTCTTCCTGTTTGCCCTGGACTGTCTGTGTTATGTCTACAGTCTTGCTATAATTATTAATAGGACACCATTCATTCTCAAACAATTCCTAGTCTGGCTGATAAATTATAGTGTCACCACAGCTTAAAGCAAAAGGATTTATTTCTTGCTCATGTTAAATGTAGGGTTCACTGGTGTTTGCACTACTGCTCCTTGTTGTTGTTGTTTTTTTAAGTGATTAATTTATGCATTTTTTATTCCAGGATCTAGGCTGAATGAACAGTTCCCAATAGGATATGCTCTAATTATAACAGAGGGTAAAGAGCAAGAAGGCAACACAAGAACATAATGGCTCTTAAAGTGTCTGCTGGAAAAGGATCCACTGTCACCTTTGTTCACATTCGTTGGCCAAGGCAAGTCACATGCCCAAGCTTCTTGTCACAAGTGAGGATGATAAAGAATGCATTGCTTGCCACATGGCAATAAATAGGATGTATAATCCTA
The DNA here is from genome assembly GCF_028023285.1 of Balaenoptera ricei. Taxonomy (NCBI): domain Eukaryota; kingdom Metazoa; phylum Chordata; class Mammalia; order Artiodactyla; family Balaenopteridae; genus Balaenoptera; species Balaenoptera ricei. Next base: position 68,072,793 of record NC_082641.1, read on the forward strand.
CTACGAGTAAAGGGGGTGCAAATAGTGGGGAATAATAAAATCTTTCACAGTATATAATGAAAGTAAAACCTGGAAAATATATAAAATCTGTACATAATGTAAGAATAATAGCTAACCAACTGCTGGAAGAACTTGGATGTGAAATAATAATAGATAATATTTGTATTTTGCTTTTTCTTTACCCTAGGCTTAATATACATAATCACATTTGATCATTTTTAAGATGGAGATTTTTTTATGTCCATGTAACAGGTAATGAAATTGACATTAGGTTAAATAACTTGATCAGGTTAAAACCTTGATACAAATAATAGGCAGTCTTATTACCTATTTGGTTGTTTTGATATTTGTAGCAGTCTTGTTACTTCTTTCTATTATGTTACTTGTATCTATGTGAAACAAAAAAAGTGTAGATCCATGGGCTGCTTTAAAGTGAGTAAATCTGAAGTGGTTTGTAATGAGGTTGTATTTCCTTTTCCTTGGCCACGGGGTTGCATTTTATAAAAGCAATAATTCATCTAGATTTTGGTTCCTTGTGTTGTAAAAGTAAAATTTGGCCCTACTGCACAGTTGTGTTGATGGTAAGTAAATTATTATGGAATGAAAGATATGACAGGACTATGTAGTTGCTGTTTAATATATAGACTCAAAATATCATTTTAAGACTTAATGATAAAAGTGTTTAAGTGTTGACTAAAATCAATCTTCTATGAGGATAAAATATGTTATTTACACAACAAGGAGATGGTGGCATAAAGAAGGGAAATACATAATCACCATTATAGATTTTTGCCCCAAACTTATTTTCTATCCTTATTCATTCTCTTGAGCATTAATTTTATTTATTTATTCATTCAACACTGTTTTAATAATAACTTGTGCCAGTGAGAAAAACTTCCTGTGTTTTAAGAGCTCAAAATCATGTGGTGGAGGCGGAAATATATGCAAGTGTTTGCTAAAGAGTGAGATAAGTGCTAATACACATATTTGCAAAAGTCTAAAATGACATTTAGGATGTGCCTGCAGATTTGTGACATTTTGGTCAAGCAGAGAGTTAGAGAAGAGTGTAAACCTGCCAGGTTGTTCTAGAGAGAAACAGGAAGAGATGAGGGTGGAAAGCGGAGGTGAGAGAACATTCTTCTTCAGAGTAAAGCCCAAACATATGTATCCTCTGCAGTTTTTTCTGAGTTGAACCTTATCAACTTGAAATTGTGTACCAGCGAATCTTATATCTCATTATTGGTTCTGCTTTATTCTTTACTTTCAAATGCTAGATATAAAAGTCCATGCTTAAGGAATCTTTAACTAGAAGTTAAATATGGTCATAATAAAAAGAAAATAGGCAGGACAGAGTCAATTCAGAATGAAAAGAGAACACTGAAGACCTGAATGCCTGAGCAAGATATTAAAAAACAGGTGTAGAAGCAGCAAAAATAGGCAGGGTCAGAAACTCTGGTAACAGTAAAGGCATTGGAAAGATAGGTAGGGTCAACCACAATTGGGCTTCCAACGTGGAAGGGTAAAGTTTTCCTTTACGTCAGGGAAGCTTTTGATAGTGGAGGAGCCTAGAATAAGCAAGAACCATATCTGCTGCATAAGATCAATGCCATTTTAAAAGCAACAGGAGACACTGAACTGAGTTGAACCTCCTGCTGTGATTCCAACATTCCTGCTGCTCAGCACTTCCCAAGTGAAACAACCAAAATAACGTGGTTATTGCCTTGTCTCGGATTTCTGTTCATTGGTTAACTGGGGTTTTTCTACTTCCGGAAATATTAAACTGTAAAATACTTGACTTTTGTTAATAGTTTATTAATGACAAAAACAACATCGTCCAAAACTAAATGGCATTTTTTATGAGCTGTAACTGTGTTCTTACTAAATCTGAATAAACAGTAAGCATGTTTGAGTATACCTACACATATATAGAAAGATATATGGATACATCTGTATATGTATTATAACATTGGTGTTAAATTTGTGAAGATAATTATCTTGTGGCCCAAAACCAAAACAAAACAAAAACCAAAGAACAATAAAAAAAAATCAGAGAACTCAGCTGAAGAGATACATTTATAAAGACTAAGAAATGTTTCAGTTTGTAATTTTTGTACCATATGCTTTACATTTAAAAAGGGACCTGTTTGAGTCTTAACTTTAATCATATATGCACTGAATTTTTTTCTTCTCTGAATTATTAACTTTGATTTTGATTATTTTTTTAAACTTTAAAGAAATTTATTTATTTGGTTGTGTTGAGTCTTAGTTGCAACAGGTGGGCTCCTTAGTTGCAGCTTGTGGGGGTCTTCAGTTGTGGCTCGCAGGCTCCTTAGTTGCAGCTCGCTAGCTCCTTAATTGTAGCATGTGAACTCTTAGTTGCGGCATGCATGTGGGATCTAGTTCCCGGACCAGGGATCGAACCCGGGCCCCTTGCTTTGGGAGCATGGAGTCTTAACACCTGTGCCACCAGGGAAGTCCTTCGATTTTGATTATTGATATGCACTCTAAACACATTGATCTTCACAATTCTGCAAACTGACTTAATAAAAAAGCAATCGAAGTGCAGTTTCATGATGACTAAATAATTATGTAGTAATTCATCAAGTCTGCTAATTATTATAGATTTGGTTCAAGGTTTCCATTTATTTTACTCAATATTAGTATCAGATCTAAATAATAATTCTGGCATATTTGGAAAGTAAAAAATTATTATTTTCTATACTTTTTGTAAACTAATTAAAACAAAAATGTTATCATGCTAAAATAAGTTTTGCTTCATGCTTTCTTCATTATATTTTTTTAATTAATTTTTATTGGAGTACAGTTGCTTTCTTTCTTCATTATTAATTGGCAACTCAAATGCCTTGATTGAACTTTAATGTAAAGTTTAGTTTTCTTTAATAAATAATTATGGGGATAGAATTTAAACTTTGTAAAAAGCAGGTCAGATAACATATGAAATACCAAAGTTCAATAAATAAATCCAACTCACAGAAGAAGGATGCATTGCTTTCATTTACCAACAGCTATAATAGTTACTATGTCAATATAACCATAGGCCAGAATTCAATGTTGATCGAGTTCTCTATTAAGCAAAATTTTGTTATTATAATATATAGATATTTACTTTACTTCCTTTTATGGTTTGAGATAGAATTAAGCTGAAGGCATACCACTTAGTCATTTTAGTCACAATTTCTTGGATTAGATTGGTTAAATATCATGATAGGGTGTGGCTGATGTGTGAAAATGAAATATTTTAATATATACAGTGAAAAATCTGTATCTTCAATGTGCTGTAAAGTTAGACATTTAATGATATGTATTTAAGCTATGTGTGTGCAATATTTTTCTTGAACACTTAAAATATAAATTTTTGCAAAATTAAAAAATTTATCACTGATAGTTTGAATGCTTAATATAGTTATCAAATAAATACTAATAAGATAATTCAAACCAAAAATATTTCAGCTAAATTACCTATGTGACTTCATATTGTATTGGTTCTATCTTGAACATTTGTCTTTTTCATAATTACCTAACAGTAAAAAAATTCTACACATTAGAATATCGAATTTAGAGAGTTAAGTGAATAAGTGATGAATTTAATCAAGGTTTCCCTTAAACCTAACCCCCCAGAAAGGTAAAATAATAAGTATTTTCATAGAAATTACCTCAATTGTGCCTTTTAACTTGTATAGTCAGTTGGAGGTTAAATTCTGTATTTAACATTGGCAGGTTTATTGGCAAATATGAAAAATGAAACACTATATATAAAAATGAACTTGACAGTGAATATTTTTTGTATTTTATTTTGTTTAAAATATGCACAGGGACTTCTCTGGTGGCGCAGTGATTAGGGGTCCGCCTGCCAATGCAGGGGACACGGGTTCGAGCCATGGTCCGGGAGGATCCCACATGCCACAGAACAACTAAGCCTGTGCGCCACAACTGCTGAGACTGCGCTCTGGAGCCCACAAGCCACAACTACTGAAGGCTGCATGCCTAGAGCCCCTGCTCCACAGCAAGAGAGGCCACCGGAATGGGAAGCCCACGCACCGCAATGTAGAGTGGCCCCAGCTGGCCGCAACTAGAGAAAGCCCGCGCACAACAATGAAGACCCAATGCAGCCACAAATAAATAAATAAATTTATAAAATATGCACAAAAATATACACAAATATTTTATGGTACAACCACAATAAAACACTTCTAGCAAGTGAGATGGAAATCCATAATAGATGGGAAAAAGTGTGCCATTTTATACAGCTGTGACCCTGTGACTGTTTCTCCCGGAGGGTAGCTTACTTACTGAAAGGGGGAACAGGGAGGTGAGAAACAGAGGAGTGGTGAAAAGGGAAGAGAAAACTCAAGGCAATAAAGTGGGAAACACTTGGGAGTCAGAAAAACTGGCTCTGAGTGCAGTTTTACCTAATATGTGTGTGAGCTTTACTAAGTTATTTAGCCTCTGTGAATGTTGATTTTCTCATCTGTAAAATGCAGAAACTAATACAACTTTCACATGGTTATTATATAGACTGAATAAAATAATTTATATGAATAGCCTACTCTAAAGCCAGGCATATTTCATTAAATGGTTGATTCCTTTTCCTTTTGTTTCTCTTTTTCTCTTCCTTCTCCTCTTCCTTCCTCTTTCTCTACCCACTTTTCCTCCTCCTCTTTCTCCTTCATCTTCCTCCTCTACCTCTGCCTCTTTTTTTCTTCTCCTCCTTTTCCTTCTATCATCATCACTACTGCAAGGATGGGGAAAGGAAAGACAACAGCTGCTGCTGAGGTTCAGAGTTTAATGAAAAGTGAGATTTTAGGGAGCCACCTACTTTGTGCTAGGATGATATACTGTTCTGAAATTATTTGGGGACAGATTAAAAACTGTTTAAATCTATGCTCAATAATGCTACCTAAGTCAAAACAGATAGGATAAAGGCTAATAAGGAAAATGATCAGTATTTCTCAGATGTTAAAAAATTAGCAAGTTATTTATAAAGAATGTGCAATTCAGAATATATCAAAAATATTCAAAAATATTACTTAAAAGGAATTGGTCTTGTTCCCTATTGGACATTTCATGGCTTAGGTGTGGTAAATGAAGGTAATGAATGTGTTAAGTATTTAATTATATTTTTCTTTTTAAGCAGTATGCTATTACACAGTATCTCCCTAGTTTTCTTAGTTTAATACATGACATAAATCAATCACTTTGCCTTTGCTATACTATTGAAATGCCACTAATCATTTGACTAATAACTAGGTTGAAGGCAGAATACAGAATAGACATGTAAAGATATCTATGACTTTTTCCAAGTCCAGAAAATGTTCACATTACTAATAAACAGTAATATATTACTTGGACAATGTGGACAAAATACAAGTTATAATACTATTCATTTAGCATGATAACAATTATAATTGGCTTACATTTTTCTGTTTCTGAAAACTATCTAGTTCTATTCTTCTTGAAATCTCACTGGTTTTTAAAATAATAAAGTCGTGTTGTGTGTGTGTGTGTGTGTACTCGTAAAAATTTAGAATGTAACAAAAGTTGTAAGATGAAAAATAAAAATCTATATGTTGCAAGCAAGATACAAAGAGTAAACATTTGGTGCACACCTATCCATAGTACTCACATATGAATCTATGTACAAATATTTACAAAATGGGATCATAGTGTCTGTATCATTTTGTACCCTAAATTTAGCATCACACTGTGTCATGTGATTCCCTAATGCCAGTGAATCAACTTAAATAATAGAAATAATATTCACACAGCATTCCAGAATGAGAACTCAGGCCAATCATAAAATTTTTCCATATTAATCAACATTTGTTTCCTGTTTAATCTGGAAAGATGACTATGTGAGATGACTGGCATTTTATAGGAAGGAAGGAAGGAAGGAAGGAAAGAAGGAAGGAACGAACGAATGAAGGAAGGAAAGGAGGGAGGGAGGGAGGGAAAGAAAGAAGGTGGGGGAAGAAAGGTAAATTCCTCTAAAATTGGGAGAAGGTTCTTTCCAAAGACCTCTTTGTGGGTTAAGCCTAATTTTTCTTGAATATCTAAGAGTATATTTTCAAACAATGTCCATCTTCATTCAGTAGCAACTGAGTTTAATATTCCTATAAGTTTCCATACTACAATTGTTAAACAAATGTTTAATATTCCACAGCTTTAGCAGAGTTTTTATTTTATCCAAAAATCTAATCATTTTCAAGATTTTATTTTCCTTGCTTAAAAGATAATTTTTTCTAAAAAATTTGAGTGTGCTTTTTAAATTATTAATATCAAAGTGTACTTTAGGAATGCAATTTACAATAATAGATCCAGACAGCATGTCTCTGGGTACTAACATAGTGCTTTCCTTTCAGGTTAAGAAAATGAAAAACATTGATTCTTCAAAGCCATGTTAGAAAAGGTCAGATATTGGCCCTTTGTAGTTTGAAGCTTTTTATTTTTTGTTCTGCACTTGGCCTATTTCTGTAAACATCTATTGATAGCAAATAATCTATTTACAAATTATCTACTTTGGTTATGGACTCTTACTTAAAATAGATCTGAGGTTCAGTAAGCTTTACATGATGCTATTAAAAATTATCTGCTTGACCTTAACCATATCTATATTAGTTAAAAGAGTTGATATCAAAAAGTTGACAAAATAAAATAGAGAGTGACTAAAATGTCAAGATTTAACAATGAATCACTGCAAAATAATACCAAGAAATTCTATAATAATAATCTGTACCCAATTAAGAGTAACACATTTCTATTGATTTTTTTAATATTGATATTTCAGAGGGTTATTTTGGTCATTTTCAGGTAATAAAAATTCCCCACGCGAAAGTCTCATTTCAGTGATTGAACAGTCCTTTTCTCTGACAGGTAATGGCTTGCTTTTTTTGTACTTTCTGAATCTAATGGTGCATCTGTATCTCTTTATGCCAAGATTGATTAACCTCGGAAGAAAATAATCTTGTGTTATGGTTCTTTTCAAAATGACCTAGTTGGACTTTCTCCTGGTGTCTGCATGTGGTCCATGGGAAAATATAACTATCTTTCTCCTACTTCCACTATTCTGCTCTCATAGTCCAGTCTAGCCAGTGTCTTGACTGTGCACTTTTCAAGGGTGAATAAGATTTCAGTCAACTGTGGTCCCCCAACCATGATGAACATTTGTTAACTTTTCCAAGGAGTTTTTTCAATTGGCTTGGGTTCACCCATTGGAGGAAGTGAAGGATATTTTCATAGCACTCTTAACAACATTCTCCAAACAAATCATATCTTTCTTTGGTCAGTTTCAACACAGCAAACATTGTATACCCTTGAGGTAGATATTGGACTAAGATTTGAAAGATGCAAAACATTAAAAAAATTACTTATAGTTTTCTTATAGATAACCTAGCCCCTCACTTTTATATTGTAAAAATACTTGTCTCCTATTATTTTGCTCTTGAACCCTATTTTTAACTGTTACGCAGCAAAGCTTGCTCCCCGTTTGGCATGTGCTTTCAAGTTGTCATTGAATAGACAAGGAGGAGAAGCCCAGATCCTTTAGTGATCAGGCCCTGCCCAGCCAATGAGTGAACAAATACCCAGAGGCCCTCTTTCTGACCGGATCTCCCATGTTGCATGGCACATTCTTAACCCTCTCAAAGTTCCTAAATTTAAAGAGGGGCTGACTTTTATTGGCTCTTTTGCTTTGGAGAACTCAAATAAAGCACAGTATAATTACTATTATAGACTCTATTACATTTTTCTTAAGCAAAGTTTAGTAATACCAGGGATCAAAACATTTCAGTGGCTGGGTCATGGTGACCGGTACAAAATAACCTCTAAATTGCTTATTCAAAAAACTACCTCCAAATATATTCAACTTGGCTCTGAGTTTATGAAGGTGTGATAGAAGGAAAATATTCTTTGGAAACTTTCCACATAATTTACTCTAATAATTGATATGTCCACATTGTTCACCTATTCTCTGCCATTTCTTATTGGGCTCAAATCTCACTCAGAATCTTTATTGGCTGAAAAATAGAACTTGGAAATAAAAATTTTAAATAATATGTTTAGACTTTTTAATATAAAATATAAGTCAATGATAATTTGGTTATGGTTCTATCTATAGAGCCAAAACTTTTAAATATAGGACAGAATCAAAGTATTGGGGTTCCAAATCCCACCTGAATTTCTATATATGCAATAGCATTTATTCTCCATGTATTTCAGCTATGCATTACTAATTTATTACTGCTTCACAAATTACCCAGAAACATTACTGTTTAAAACAATGAGTATGATCCTACCATTCTGCGGATCACGGATTTAGGCATAGTTGAACTGGCTCTTCTGGTGCAGGATCTCTCATGAGCCTGCAATAAAACAGTTGGCTGGGACTGCAGTCATCTCAAGGCTTGACTGGGAGAGGATCCACTTCCGAGATCAGTCACATGCTTTTCGACAGACCTCAACTTCTCACTGGCTGTCGGCTACAGATATCAGTTCCCTACCACTTGGATTTCTCCATAGGGCAGCTGACAAGACAAGAAAGGTATATAGCAAGAGAATTGACATCCCATCGCTTTTGCTGTATTCTATTTTTTAGAAGTGAGTTACTAGGTCTAGCTTTCACACTAGGGTAGAGGATTACCCAAGCTTATGAAAACTAGGAGGTCAGGCTGATTGGGGTCCATTTTAGATGCTCTCTACCACGGTTAAACATTTATCATTCATCAGCCTCCAAAACAGCAGTATATATTTTTATACACCAATGGACAATTTTAGTCTCAAAGTTGCATAGTATCTGTGTTAAAATTCTATCTAGAATTTAGCTATTAAATGATTCCTCCTTGTCCATGTAGATGAGGACATGAGAGATGACTGACTGATGGTTAAGTGGAAAACATTTCCATTAAAAAATTTGACTTACAGAAACATCTTGCCATTTATGAAGCAGAAACATTATTAAAATTTTGATATCCTCAAATAACACATTAAAATCATTTGTTGATTTACCACATTTATGTTATCCAGTTAAAGAATTAAACAACAAAAAACAAAACAGAAAAAAATGGAGTGTTTTATGTAGCAGTTTCCTATTGCTGCTATAACAGATTACCACAAAGTTAGTGGATTAAAAAAGCACAAATTTATTATCTTGGTTTTGGAAGTCAGAAGTTCAAAATGGGTTTCACTGGGTTAAAATCAAGGGTTTGGCAAGGCTGTACTCTTTTTTGAAGGCTCTAGGCTAAAATCTGTTTTAGTTTTTTTCCCCTTTCAGCTCCTAGAAGTTGCCTGCATTCCTTGACTTGTGCCCCTCTTCCATCTTAGAAGCCAGCAATGGCTGGTTGGGTCTTTCTTACACTGCAGCATTCTGACACTATCATACCTCCCTATTTCACTTATAAGGATCTTCAGATTTTATTAGGCCTACCTATATAACCCAGTATAATTTCCTCATCTCAAGTTCTGCTGAATAGCAAAATTAATTCCATCTGCAACTTTAATCTACCCTTGTCATGTATCATAATATATTCATAGGCTCTGGGAATTAGGATGTAAATAACTTTGGGGGCTATTATTCTGCCTACCATATTTTGAAATGTTGGATTTAACTGAAGCAAGCTTGGTATACATTTACACATTTTCAATATACATAGTACATTGTACAATTCTTTTAGCAACTTCAGAGCAGATGCATGTTTATTTGTTAAATGAATAAATCAATACATATTCATCAGCTCAAGTTGTTATACCTGCTGTACAAAGTCAAAGGAGGCTGAGTCTTCTCGGCTAAGAGAAGAGAAACACAGGTACTTGACACTTCCTACTGAAAGTCCTCTTGATTGCATTTTCTTAGTTGACTGCCATAATTCCCAAATTATTTTCTTTGTTCTTTATTCTTAAAGTACAATGATAACAGATGCCATGTAAGGTGATATGAAGAAAAGAAAATGATAGCCACAGGAGGAATGAAAGGAGTAACACAATGCAACCTGACTTAATCTACTAAATAAATTTCTTTTCCTCTCCCCATTCGTAAATCTATGTTATCTATTTTAGTGAATGGCTTCACACACAGTTATTAGAAACCTGAATGCATCTCTACTCTTCTCCCTCATCTTCCGACCCAATTCTTTTAAGTCCTATCATTTCCAACCCTTTACCTCCATCCTCATTTCCATGGCATACTCAGACTTCTTCAGTTCATAATCCTTAATCTCTACCTTTTCTGCTTCCAATTTATTTTTTATGTTTTGTCAGAAATAAATTTTCAAAATTTATATATGACTGCAATAGTCTTCTGCTTAAATTTTATCAATGGCACTCCATTTATTATAAATTCCTGAGCCTGGCATTTAGGGCTTTTCACAATTTGACTTTATTTTTCCATACTCATTTGCAATTACTTCCCTGGATATATCCAGTATTCTAATCCCCCTGACTCATTTGTAGTTTACACAGCACGTGTCTTTATTCAAGGCTGCTATTAGTTATGTCCTTCTTCTCTCCTGCTTCTTAGGTTCCTATAATTACCCAGGAAAAATCTGCGAATTCTTCCCAGTGTCCCTGACCAGTCCCCAATCCAACGTAAGTGAAATCAGTCCCTGTCTTGCTATTTCTTCTACATTTATTTTAAAATCTTTATTAGAACAATGGCCTCTTTTTTTCTTTTTTTTTTCACTTTGGCCAAAATATGTGTAGGTTGGTACTTAACTATCTTGCATTAAAAGTCCTAATTTGAACTCAGATGGTGCCCTGGCTATGTGTATACATAGCATATGTGTAGATATTAAAATTACACTTGGCTTGGAAGAAAAGGGCACTGAGTAGTGAGAAGAATTCCTCACCAAGGCATGTTATACAAATGTATAGAGCAAGGTGTTGCACGTTTTCGAGCTTTTTCATCTCTTTGTCACTCTCCTCAAAGTAGACCCTCAAGATGTCCCCTTTCTGGGACAGATGCTCCCTTGAGGGCTGGAGACTCTTATCCTCAGGGTGAGCTAGCCACCCAGTGCAGATCTTATAAATGTGCAAATAAATGATATTAAATGAAAGATAAAATATCTCAACCTGACTATTCTTTTATGCTTTTGTCCCAGACATGCACTGACCCATTATTTACAGCAAACTTAGACTATAAATCCTCACATTTACATATCCTTAGAGTTCTGTGAATCAGACCTGAATAATTTTAAGAGACTCCTGGGGGCAAAAGAGATGGAAAATTACATGTTCATCCAGAGACTAGATTACATCAATTATTATTACTGGGCTCAATTCTCCTGCTACCAGTCTTCCCTCTGTGACCATTTTTATTACATAATTTTTTAATTATTATTATTTATTTAGTTTTCTGAGTTCTAAGCGTGCCCTATAGTGTAGTACATGACACAAAGAATTCACCATTTCTTTTCAGGGTTTTGCAATGTAAGTCATTAAGTTCAATATTTAGTTTTTGGTGTTATTTTATATACACATAAATATAAAACACACTATACATACATATAGTACACACACATGCATAGGCACGCACACACACACACACATAAATGTCAATAAATGAAGAGATTACAAACTAGTGTATGCTAATAAAAAAGTGATTTATAGCTGCCTGATAAGAATTATTTAACAGGAAACATAAATGACAGGTTGCAATTTTAAATCATAGTAAGTTTTTTTTTCTGATTTTCATACAAATCTCAAAAAATTAAAGAATTTTATGACTCTCTATATACGGCCTTTGGCACCATTGCTGCATATTCCCAAAGTGCCTCATGTATTAAGCAGTCTCCTCTGATAGCTTAAAACTAGAAAACAACTCAAAGGCTTTAGTAGATTGTTGAAAAGGAACAGTAAACTAGTATACAAGAAATTTATGGAATCTTGATCTAGGCTGAACGCCTATCACCCTGTTAGAGGATGAGTACTTGTATAAATGGTAGGCCAAGAACTATGTCATTTGGCAGAGCTTTTACACCTTAATAGGCTAGTGCAGGAGCTCATGACTGGTGTATCTGTCTAACAATATGCTTTATTTTCCCAGTGATTAATAGATTCAAATGGACTTTATTTCAGCTAGTTTAAACGTGAGGCAAATAGAAGTAGCAGGCCAAATGACTAGAGGAGCAGATGGAGACAGAAAGAAGCTGAATTATTAGATTGGCAATCATCAAAGCCAGACAGACTCCAGTTTTTTCTGCTATAGTATCCTGAACTGAAATCTCATCCTGTCTGAGGCCTGGCTTTTTGACTACTGAGACATTGTGCTCTGCTGACCTAATTCCCCCAGAAATTAGTATCATATGCCCTAAATACTGAATGTAATCTGAATATGGCTCTACTGTTTACCACATGAAGAAGCTAAAGGCAGGAAACACAACAGGTGAGAGGTGGAGACAGAAGAAAAAAGAAACAGGGGGAAGGATGGAGGGTGGAAGGAAGAGGGAGAGGCTGTGAGCAGGCAGGCTGGGATACTGGATGTTTGGGAGAGTCCATCAAAGGAAATGAGGATGCAAACTCATAAATTGGGACATTAATTTATTTCAATTACACAAGTCATTTTCAACACTTTTTATAAAGTAATCTTTATTGAAGTATAGTCGATTTACAATATTATACAAATTTCAGGTGTACAGTATAGTGATTCAAAATTTTTATAGCTTATACTCCATTAAAAATTAGTACAAAATTATGGCTATATGTCCTTGTACTGTACAATATATACTTGTTGCTTATCTATTTTATACATGGTAGTTTATATCTCTTAATCTCATACCTCTATTTTGCCCCCCCTTCCTTCTCCCCACTAGTATCCACTAGTTTATTTTCTTTATCTGTGCGTCAGTTTTTGTTCTGTTATTGATATATATATTTATTTATTTTCTTTTTAGATTACACATATAAGTGATAACAGTATGTGCCTTTTTCTGACTTATTTCTCTAAGCACAGTACTCTCTAGGTCCATCCACCTTGTTGCAAATGGCAGAATTTCATTCATCTCTTGATGGATAATTGGGTTGCTTCTATATTTTGCTTATTGTAAACAATGTTGCTATGAACATCAGGGTGCATGTATCTTTTCGATTTAGTGTGTTTTCTTTTTTTTTCAAATATATACCCAGGAATGAAATTGCTAGATCATATGGTTCTATTTTCTGTTTTGTGAGGAACCTCCACACTGTTTTCCACAGTGGCTGCACCAATTTACATTCCTACCAACAGTGCAGGAGGGTTCCATTTTCTCCACATCCTTGCCAACATTTGTTATTTCTGTTCTTTTTGATGATAGCCATTCTGACAGGTGTAAGGTGAAATCTCACTGTGGTTTTGACTTGCATTTCCCTGATGAGATTGGTGATATTGAGCATCTTTTCATGACCCTATTGTTCATATGCATTTCCTCTTTGTGAAAATGTCTATTCAGTTTTTCTGCCTAATTTTTAATCAGGTTGTTCGTTTTGATGTTGAGTTGTATGAGCTGTTTACATATGTTGGATATTAACCCCTTATCAATCATATCATTTGCAAATATCTTCTTACATTCAATAGGTTGTCTTTTTGTTTTGTTGATGACTTCCTCTGCTGTGCAAAAGCTTTTAAGTTTAATTAGGTCCTATTTGTTTATATTTGCTTTTATTTCCTTTCCTTTAGGAGATAGAGCAAAAAAAATATCGCTGTGATTTATGTCAAAGAGTGTTCTGCCTATGTTTGCCTCTAGGAGTTTTATTGTACAGTAAGTCCTCTACATACAAAGCTTCAAGTTGCAAACTTTCAAAAATGCAAACATGCATGCACATGTCCAACCACGTAAGTTAATTCACATGTCTGGTGTACACTGTCACGTGCGTGCATCCTCTACAAGTGGTTGTGCTTTTGTGTACTTTACTGTACAGTACTGTTGCTGTGCAACACAAGGAGCTTACTAATGAAGATCTGATGGAATTGGAGGCCCAGAGAAAGGACAAAGAGAGACAAGAAGAAGTAACTGAAGAACAGAAGAGATTCACGATGCAGAAAATGGCAAGAGGATTTTCTTTATTTGAGGAGGCACTATTAGTTTCTGAGGCACAGGACCGGAACGTAGAATAGTACACAAAGGTTGCAACAGCCATTCAGAATGCAATCCAGTGCTACCGTGTCATCTATGATGAAGAAAGAAGAGCATCACTGGATCATTTTTCCAAGAGGATAGATAGAACTGAATTCAGCAAGGAACCAGAACCTGTGCCATCAACGTCAGGTGTGAGTGAAATTGAAGCTTGCCCTCTGTCTCCTATTGCTGATGATCCTTCAGCTCTACCATCTCCCACCTCCTGTCTCTCCTCCAGTCATTAACTCTTCTTGCCTGTTGACTCGATGCCAGCCCCTGTATGCCAGCTGTTGTACTGTATTACTGTATTTTTCAAGGTACTGTACTGTAAGATTAAAAATCTTTTCTTTATTTTTATGTTTGTTTTTTATGTATTATTTGTGTGAAAAGTACTATAAACCTATCACAGTACAGTTCTATATAGCCAATTGTGTTAGTCGGGTACCAGGCTAACTTTGTTGGACTTACAAACAAATTGGACTTACAAACGTGCTCTCAGAACAGAACTTGCGTGTATGTAGGGGACTTACTGTATCCACTCTTACATTTAAGTCTTTATTCCAATTTGAGTTTACTTTTGTATATGGGGTTAGAAAATGTTCTAATATCATTCTTTTACATGCAGCTGTCTGGTTTTCCGGCACCACATATTGAATAGACTGTTTTTTCTCCATTGTATATTCTTGCTCCTTTGTTGTAGATTAATTGACCATGAGTGCATGGGTTTATTTCTGGGCCATCTATCCTGTTCCATTGATCTTCATGTCTCTTTTTGTGCCAGTATCATACTGCTTTGATTACTATAGTTTTGTAGTATAGTCTGAAATCAGGGAACATGATTCCGTCAGCTCTGTTCTTCTTTCTCAAGATTGTTTTGGTTTTTTGGGGTCTTTTCTGCTTCCATCCAAATTAAAAATTTGTTTGCTCCAGTTCTGTAAAAAATGGCATTGGTATTTTGATAGAGATTGCACTGAATCTGTAGATTGTTTTGGGTAGTATGGTCATTTTAACAATATAGATTCTTCCAAATCAAGAACACAGTATATCTTTCCATCTGTTTGTGTCATCTCCAATTTTTTTCATCAGTGTCTTATAGTTTTCAGAGTATAGGTTTTTTGCCTCCTTAGGTAGGTTTATTCCTAGCTACTTTATTCTTTTTGATGCAATGATAAATGGGATTGTTTCCTTAATTTCTCTTTCTGATACTTCATTGTTAGTGTATAGAGATGCAACAGATGTTTGTATATTAATTTTGTATCATGCAACTTCATGCAAATTCATGCAACTGAATTCACTGATGAACCCTAGTAGTTTTCTGGTGATGTCTTTAGGATTTTCTATTTATAGTATCATGTCAACTGAAAACACTGACAGATTTACTTCTTCCTTTCCAATGTGGATTCCTTTTTTTTCTTTTTCTTTTCTGATTACTGTGGCTAGGACTTCCAAAACTATATTGAATAAAAGACTATTTTTAATAGAAGATAATAAAGACATTTTAATTTTTCTACAATGATATTAGTTTGTTAGTTTTTCTACTACTTACATCAATATTAAAATATAGAATTTCTAAAAATTCACTTATTTCATGAAGATCTGAAAATTTTGTCAGAATAAAGCCACTAATGTTATTTCATTCAAGCATTCATTTAAGCAGTATTTATTGTGTATCTATTATATGTCATGCTCTGTTCTAGATAGTTAGGATATATCAGTAAAAACACATATGAAGATTTCTCTCTCTCTCATGGAATTTTCATTCTAGTGGAGAAGGAATGGGTAATAAACAATAAAAAAATGAATAAATAAATTATATAGTACTTCAGAATATAAGAAGCTTTATAGCAAAAAAGTAGAATAGTGCACGGTAAAAAGGTGGCATTACTATTTTATAAAGAAATATAGATGAAGACATTACTAACAAAACATACATGCTGACCATTTATTACTGAGCATTCATTATGTGGTCTGGGATACATGTAATAAAATTATAATCAAAGCTGATTAGAACAAATTTCATTAAAATCCAGTTGTATAAATACATGTATCCATTATAAAGTGAACCCATTAAAAATAATCACAGAATGATCCTAGTTTTTAAGTACACTTATTAAAGAACAAATTAAACCCTTAACTGAAATGCAAAAACCTATTTGTGAGTCAATCATAAACTATGGATTTTGTACTTTTGATTTGGATTAAATTCAATTAACAAATTACCATTTTATATGAAGATATTTTATAACTAACATTTGAATAAGTTGAATGTTACTTAGTTACTTCATATTTTGTATAATTAAAGTAGCTTCAAAACTTCTTTCTAACAAAAAAGAGAATTCCAAACAATGTTTTTAGGAAATGAAAACATGTATAATGGAGTATAGTTACACCTATTTAAAATTTAATGTAAAGTTACCTATATCAATTCTCTTTGATATATTGCATAAACCACAATTTACTACCACCACAGTAGCACCCCTAGCAGTAGTCATATCATTGAATATTTGTATATATAAATTAAAAATACTCAAACAAATTTATATTAATACTAGTAGTTATTTTAAAACATTTGTTACCAAATAGCTTCCTTCGCCACTCCACTCCTCAAAGTACCAAATATCGTAGCATAGCTTAATAAAAAGAGATTGCTGAGAGTAGCTGTGTGTGATATGACCGACCTCCATTTGATGTAACTGGCAATTTCTTTAATGGAAAGTGCTTAGAAATGAACAGTAATTGATTCTGTTTCTTTTCTATAGTGGGCAATAAGTTTTCCAACTTTGATTACTACTGCAATCTTAAAGACATATTCAAAACTCCTGAGAAAACAATGCCACTAACTAAAATCACAATTATCTTTTACAAAAGCAAGTTACATATTATACCTGAGTACAATTAACATAATTAAAACAATATTTAAATTTTACTTTAAAAATTGGCCCAAGATCAATTTCTTTATTCAAGTATTTCAAACAGATTCTCCAGGAAAACTTGTTTTTATTCTTTCAATTCAGTGCTTTATAAAATGGCAGAATTCTAGAAGACATATATTATATTCAAAATAAATATTTTAAAAGGTGTAAATGCATATTTCATATGCCTTAATGACTACATGAAGACATCTCTTTGGTAGTATTTGGAATTCACATCATATAGCTATGCTCCATGTATTATTTAAACATTTTTAAATTACAGTTAATTTCTGTTCTAAGATATTTTGTTCTATATAAGAGCTGAGTATTTTAAAACTCAAGGAATGTTACTGAAAATCCATTTTTATTAAAAGGAAGAATGAGCTAAATCACTGCTATCATGATGCTTATATATATCTATATATATTCATATACACAGATATATCAGCATAATTATTAACAGAATTCAAGATTTCACACAATTTTTAGGCAACAGTTTTGTGTTTTTTATGTAGGGTATTCCTGGAAGTATGAGAAACATTAAAAAAAAAAACCCATAAATTATATATTTCAGATAAAGAAAAAAATAGATTATTTTGTAGGTACTTTATCTTAAAACTGAACTTTCAAAAGACAATATCCAAGCACTTATTTTTGCTTCAAATAAATCTATCCATTCATGAAACAACAGTCAAAGAAAATGTAGAGATTCTTAATCAAATTGGCATGAATACATTAATCAAGAAAGTACCTTATTAAATCAGTGGCTATGACAGTAGAATGAAAATGAACTTTTCAGACATGTTAAGTAATGAAATTGTTAAGAGGTAATACTATTCTCACATCAATCTATGTACCTTTTTTAACATGTAAAAATGTTTTTCTTTTGGAAAGTTTTCCTGCTTTCTAGAGTTGTTAATACATAAATGTTAAAAAGCATAAGACAATGTCAGCTTTCACTTCTCTTTGTATTGTTTTAAACTCAGTTACTAACATTGATCCAACATTGAACACACAAAAAAGCTTTTATTTGCCATCAGATATTGGTTCTGGAAGATTTCCATTGCAAGTTCACTTGATTTGCTTCTGAATAAAGATAACAGTAACAGTAACACCCACAAACATGTGCAAAGCTCCCTGCCCGTAGGCTAAGTATTCATATGTAATATTTTAATTATCATAACAACCTTGCTAGGCAGATATTATTATTAGATTCATTTTACACAGGTAGAAACTAAGATATAATTATATTAATTAACTTTTCAGTGTTTCATACCTAATAAATGAAATAAGGGAACTTGAATTCAAATCTATTGGGTTGCATCAACTATTTTCTTAAAAAAATTTGAATCTACCTTGATATAAGCAAGTATAAACGAGTCCAAAGAAATCACTGAATATGTACAATGTGCACAGTCATCCATTTCATACAGATTCTACATCGCTAGGAAAATGTTATACCAACAGTTAATATTGGAGCTTGAATTAAAATTCAAATCGTCTGTAACATATTTAAAAAATATTTATTAAATGACTCAAAACCCAAGTTACATTTGCTTTTATTAATAGAAACTGGGTTGAACATTTTGGTAGGCTTCACTAGGCAGAAAAATATTTATCATTAAAAAGACAAACTTTCCTAAATATATTGATCATTTTGGGTGAGCACATACTCATCAATCAAAATATGTCTTATACATGTAAAAAGTGCATCACATTGGAGGATATAAAGCACTGTTTTTTTTTTTTTAGTTTTGGAAGTCCTAGCCACAGCAATCTGAGAAGAAAAATAAATAAAAGGAATACAAATTGGAAAAGAAGAAGTAAAACTGTCACTGTTTGCAGATGACATGATACTATATATAGAAAATCCTAAAGATGCCACCAGAAAACTACTAGGTTTGTCAATGAATTCAGTAAAGTTGCATGATACAAAATTAATATACAAACACCTGTTGCATTTCTATAAACTAACAGTGAAGTATGAGAAAGAGAAATTAAAGAAACAATCCCATTTATCATTGCATCAAAAAGAATAAAGTACCTAGGAATAAACCTACCTAAGGAGGCAAAAGACCTATATACTGAAAACTATAAGACATTGACGAAAAAAACCGAAGATGACACAAACAGATGGAAAGATATACTGTGTTCTTGATTTGGAAGAATGAATATTGTTAAAATGACTACACTACCCAAAACAATCTACTGATTCAGTGCAATCCCTATTAAAATACCAATGCCATTTTTTACAGAACTGAAACAAAAAAATCTTAAAATTTGTATGGAGACACAAAAGACCCCGAATAGCCAAAGCAATCTTGAGAAAGAAAAACAGAGCTGGAGGAATCAGACTCCCTGACTTCAGACTATACTACAAAGCTACAGTCATCAAGACAATATGGTACTGGCACAAAAACAGTAAGATAGATCAACGGAACAGGATAGAAAGCCCAGGGATAAACCCACGCACCTATGGTCAACTAATCTCTGACAAAGGAGGCAAGGATATACAATGGAGAAAAGACAGTCTCTTCAATAAGTGGTGCTGGGAAAACTGGACAGCTATATGTGAAAGAATGAAATTAGAACACTCCCTAACAGCATACACAAAAGTAAACTCAAAATGGATTAAAGACCTAAATGTACGACCAGACACTATAAAACTCTTAGAAGAAAACATAGGAAGAACACTCTTTGACATAAATTGCAGCAAGATGTTTTTTGACCCAACTCCTAGAATAATGGGAGTAAAAACAAAAATAAACAAATGGGACCTAATGAAACTTAAAAGCTTTTGCACAAAGAAGGCAACTATAAACAAGACGTAAAGACAACCCTCCAAATGGGAGAAAATATTTGCAAACCAATCAACGGGCAAAGGATTTATCTCCAAAACATATAAACAGCTCATGCAGCTCAATATTAAAAAAACAAAAACCCAATAAAAAAATGGGCAGAAGACCTAAATAGACATTTCTCCAAAGAAGACATACAGATGGCCATGAGGCACATGAGAAGCCACTCAGCATCACTAATTCTTACAGAAATGCAAATCAAAACTACAATGAGGTATCACCTCATACTGGTTAGAATGGACATCATCAGAAAATCTACAAACAACAAATGCTGGAGAGGGTGTGGAGAAAAGGGAACCCTCTTGCACTGTTGGTGGGCATGTAAATTGATACAGCCACTATGGAGAACAATATGGAGGTTCCTTAAAAAACTAAAAATAGAATTACCATATGACCCAGTAATCCCACTACTGGGCATATACCCAGAGAAAACCATAATTCAAAAAGACATATGTACCTCAATGTTCACTGCAGCACTATTTACAACAGTGAGGTCATGGAAGCAACCTAAATGCCCATCGACAGACGAATGGATAAAGATGTGCTACATATACACAATGGAATATTACTCAGCCATAAAAAGGAACGAAATTGGGTCATTTGTAGAGATGTGGATAGACCTAGTGACTGTCATACAGAGTGACGTAAGTCAGAAAGAGAAAAACAAATATCATATATTAACGCATATATGTGGAACCTAGAAAAATGGTACAGATGAACCAGTGCACAAGGCAGAAATAGAGACAGATGTAGAGAACAAATGTACGGACACCAAGGGGGGAAAGCGGAGGGGGTGGTGGTGGGGGTGGTGGGATGAACTGGGAGATGGGGATTGACAATATATACACTAATATGTATAAAATAGTTAACTAATAAGAACCTGCTGTATTAAAAAAAATTTTTTTAAATAAAGCACTATTATTTTTAAAAAGCTTCTATAATTTTTCTGTAGGTTTAATTATAAATCATAACATAGTTATGGCATCATTTTAATCAATTATGTGTGCTAAATTCATAATTATGAATCATATATACAGGTGAATCACACAAAATATTTAATCCTTAGTTTATTTGATTTATTCATTTATTCATTCACTCACTAGACAAATACTTTAAGGATCTCCTCTTTCATATGATTATTCTATCTGCTGAGGATATAACGAAAAAGATAGACTGGCTCCTCATCCTTGTAGAATTTACACTTTAGTATGTGAGAAAGGCAATAAACAGGTTAAAACATTAAATAAAAAAATAAGTATTTTTAAAAATTTTTTTAAAGCAGTTTAAAAAAAACAGCTGTAGAAATCAATGGGTTATCTGTAAAGGCTTCTCAAAGAAACTGACATTTCGAGGAGAACTAAAGATCAGAAAGAACTTACCAGGCAAAGAGTGGTGGTACTTATTTCAGGGAATATTAAACTCAAATGCTCCAAAGTGGGAAAGAGCTTGATATGTTCTAGACTGACAGAGGGCCAGTGTGATGTTGCACAGGGAGAAGGATGAAGCACGGTATGGGATGTGCTTGAGGAGAAAGATAGGAGCCTGTCATGCTGAGACTCATAGGCCAAAGTAAGTAGTGTGAACAGAAGCCATTGATAGGTTGCTAACAGAGAAATTATACATTCTGACTTATACTGTATAAAGATAACTCTGGGTCCTTTGTGGGAAATGGATTGGAGAGGAATGATTAGAAGTGGGGAGAGGATGGGACCAGTTCAGAGTCTATTATGATAGTTCATCACATAAAATGATGACGCTTGGACAATGGCAGAGCTAAGGGAGTTAAAAAGAAGTGGACACATCTGAGCAAAAACCTGCCTAGCTTTCTGGTGCAGCTTTTGATTTAATAATAATAATAAAAACAACAACAAAAATCAAGGGAATTGATTTCCCTGAGGATCAAGGGAAATTGTGCCTGCCTCAGCTCCCCATGGCATAGGCTGGCTGAGTATTCTGTTGTTCAACTGCTTAGACTAAGTGACTGCTTTTTCCCAGTAGCTGTTGAGAGTGTGTGCAGTAGTCTGAGAAGCAGGTGAGGAGGAGGAGGTGGGGGGGTTGTCCTGTTCGGCACTTGGCCCTGTTATTGCCGAGGTTCCTGTTGTCTGCCTCTGAGGCCCAGATCCCGCCAGGTCTCTAGAGTGCTCTAATTAGTACAACTCCTAATAGATAGAAAAGAAACATCTGGCCTGAGAGCAAAACACATCGAGAAGGCCATTTCTAAGTAAAATTATAGGATTACTATGGCTGCTGGAAAAAAAAAAAAAAAAAAAAGAAAGAAAAAGTTCAAGAAACTCTCATTTCCTTTGAGTTTCACTGTATCATACCCTTGCAGATTTTCTTCCATCCCTCTAACTGCTCCTTTTCAATTTCCTTTGAAGGCTTTTTCATTTCCACTCTACCTCTAACTATTAAAATTCTAGCTCTCAACTCTAGTTACCCAACACTTTCGCCCTAGGCCTTCTCACTCATTTCCAAGGCTTCAAATATTTATAAGTGATCAATGTCTTATATCTCATTCAGAGTCATCTGAGTTCCAAATCAGTTTATTCTGCCTCTTAACACATCCTTCTTAAAAAGATCTCGAATATAGTATGTTCAAAACCAAATTCTTGCTCTTCTTCACATTGGAGTGATTTCTTCTCTCATTAATGATACTTCAAACCATCTAAGTTTCAATTCAAGCCAGATATGTTCGTTTAAATCTTAAAACTTCCCTCTCCACTGCTCAACTATAAAGAAACCATCACCAAATCCTGTCAATTCATTAACCTTAATGGGGTCTATAAAATGTGGTATTCTTCCCTGACCACTTCTAGGGCTTCATCTTGTCCAATTCCCTTACTCAAAACTTGCTAGCCATCTGATCTGCTTTCTGACCTCCAATGCTTCAAGCACTTTCATGATTGAATCCCCACCCCCCAAATGCTGTACTCTGCCTGAAATGTTCTCCCTCTCTTCATCCTTGCTTCATCTTTGATGAAGGTTTATTTCTACTCAGTGTCCAGAATGAACCATAAATATCACTTTATCAAAAGGGTCTTATGCAACATCTCCTCAATCTAAGTTATGTTTTCCTACTACGTTTTCCCAAAGCACTCCTCATTTTTTTCCCCTGCAAAACCTTTATCATTGTTTGTCATGACACTTTTGTTATTATACTTTCTTTAACATAATCTCAACCACTAGACCATATGCTCCACAATAGCATGACTCTTACCTATTTTGCTAACTAGTATCTTCATGGGTCCTAGAGCTACTGCAGAAGATCTGGACTTCCAAGGTAAGTGCAATAAGAATTACTACTTTATTTTGTTTGCAATATGGAAGAAATCTTTTTTTAAAGAATAATTCCTAATAAAATGAGTTAACAAAATTAACTATCTTTTGTTAATAAAGGTAAAAATTAAAGCAGCTTCAAAATATATTGAACAAACTGAACTGCAGCAATATAACATTATAATACATGTGATTAATGTAGTTTCTGAAGTTTTAGCCAAATTTTTTAAAAAAAAGATTTCACCCGGAAGAGGAATTATTGAAAATTATAAAAGTGTTGTAGCCATTGCATTTTATCACTTCATATTCCCTTCAAAATACTGTATGCAAATATTTGGATTATTTTCGTTGATATACCCTTGAGCAAATGGTTGTTCACTAGTGATATGTCATTTCTTGTGTGGTATAGTTTATTAACTTGCTTAGAAGGTATGCTTGAAATTTAGAATTGGATACTTTAAAATTTTTAAGAACACAGAATTTCCTAAACTCTTGAAATTTAGCGTTGCAGTAGGTTGAGATAATCTTAGGCAATTATTAAATTAACTATTCAATAGGTTATTTAAGTAAAACATTTTTAAATAGGAGAAAATGACAATAAAAGGGAAAGGAAAAAATTCTCTATTTTCAGTAGAGAATATCTACTGAAATATTTTTAAATATTATTGCACTTACCTTGGAAGTTAAAGAAAGTAATTTTATTTTAAGCAATTCTATTTTTCCCTAAAATCATACAATTTTACTTAAAATATATTATTTAAATATTTCCTAAAATATGTTGAAATTTTTACCATACTAAACAATTATTAATGATTTATGATTACTGTCTAATAAAGCTTATAACTTAAAGAACAATCTAATAGTATCTACGAGGGTAAATATTATCTTGTTTTAGGGAATTCTTCACTTGTTCATTGTTTCATTTTATTCTCTAAAGTAACTGAAAATGAATAATTTTATGCAAGTCCAAAGTTATATACATTTAGATATGCAAAACTCAGTAGATGAGAAAATAGGATATTCAGAGCAACATTTTCTCATCAGCTTAACCTTTATATTTTTCTTCTCTTTATTAAGTACATTTGAAATTGTACTAAATCTGCGTTTCTTTGTAGTAATATGAAAATGTGGTTTGGAGAATGGCTACTACATCAGTAATTAAATGATTGTGTCTATGTAATTCCTTGCAATTTCTTCTATAGGGTTTATTTCATTCTTTATAAGATTTATTTCTAACCAGTTAAGTTTCACAAAATATAGTATCTGTAAGTAGTTCAAAGATTCTTCACTCTTTCTACCGTATCAGGAAAATCAGCCTTGAAAAGACCATGATAAAACTGCCAGGATTTAACTAAGAGCCCAACTATTGTTTTCTCCTCCTCTCCTCCTGTTTTCCTGAAAATTAAAATCCAGTTGCTCTGTCTGCAAATCAGTTTTCCAGATGTCTCCAAGACTAAGTGAAAAAAACAACAGATGAAGCATAAAAATGGAAAAGTCTTGAAAAAAAATGAAAGCCAGAAAAATGAACCAGGTTGAGCTCAATGTACTGTGTACAGTCTTGCCTTAATTTTCTTACCGACACTTGTTAGGATCAATATAAATGATAAAACTCAGATCATTAGTCCTAAAATGAAATTCTATTAAAGAAAATATCACACGGTGTAGCTTTTTTTTTTTTTTAATACTCAGTCATTCAGTTTCAGTAGTGCCGAGTCATTAAAAAATAATTTTAAAGGTCTGTGCAAGCTGAGCCACAGATATTTGTTTTTTCTAAGATCTTAAATATACTCTCTTCAGTAGTGGGAAAGATGAACAATAAAGACTTCCTGCAGATAAGAAAATAAACAATTACTACCACTACATCAAAAGTGATCAAGGTTTTATTAGAAAGGGCCAAAGAAGACAGAAAAGCCCTAGAGAATTTTCCAGCTCTTCCTTAGCTATGGATAAATATTATAGAAAAAGAAAATGCAGGGACTGCTGCCAAGTTATCAAAACATATCATCAACATCCAAACAAATCCTTCTTCTCTTTTCCACAGGATTATTGATTTTATAATTTGAAATAAACTATAAAATATTACTCATTCAAATATATTTGAGGTTATTTTCTCTTTCTGATGAACTGCTAGTGTTATTTTTCCTAAAGCAAATTCCTTGAAGCAACTTTCCCACTTAACATCTTTATATATTTTCAATTAGCTAATATTTTGAATTCTTTATACATAGCTCCTGCCTTTTCTATTCTCTCTGCCTGAATTTTCTTCCCCAATCCCTGCATATTGTCTCCTTCTTGACAGTAGGCCTTCCTGATCACCTTATTTATGTTACACCCCTCCCATAACTCATTATATTATTTCACATTGTTTTCCTTATAACAGATCACCATTTAAAAAAAGTAACTTTGTTATTTATATTTGCTATTTATTTTCTGTCTTCTCTCTTATGAGACTCTCTTGGCCAAAATGGCAAGAATTTGCCTGATTGAGTTGCTAAAACCTGGTGCTTTGAACATCTTCTTACAGATAATAAGCACTTAATAAATATTCATTTAATTGAAGCGTTGATTTTCTGTGTGTGAAGGAGAACAGTGGAGGCAACATTTCATTATTTGATGT
Organism: Balaenoptera ricei; assembly: GCF_028023285.1. Taxonomy (NCBI): domain Eukaryota; kingdom Metazoa; phylum Chordata; class Mammalia; order Artiodactyla; family Balaenopteridae; genus Balaenoptera; species Balaenoptera ricei. The sequence goes on from NC_082641.1 coordinate 68,098,555, forward strand.
ACAACTTTTGATGACAGTTTTAACTTTATTAACGCAACTTTTAATTTATATTATTTTATTAGCTCATTTATTAATATTGATATTAATGTTTGTCTTGCCTCTTCAACAATATTTTAATCCATTTAAGCATTTGCCTCCTACTTTTTAAATCCTTCTCAGGACCATTAGGGCTATTGGTATAAAGATGGTGCTTAATAAATGTTGGTTGAAACTGACAGAAAACAAGAAAGAATCAAGAAAGCATGAAGAAAGGAAGGAAGGAAGACAGGAAGAAGTGCAACAAAAGTGTTAAGCAATAACTTTTATTTTTAAAAAATTTTTTTTGGCCCCTCAGCTTGTGGGATCTTAGTTCCCTGACCAGGGATTGAACCTGGGCCATGGCAGTGAAAGCACTGAGTCCTAACCACTGGACTGCCAGGGAATTCCAATAATTTTTAATATAGCATATCCACTTATAAAGGTTTATTCTAAGGAAACAAGTACAAAATAACACTTATTTAAGAGGTAAGGTTTATTTTCTTAATTAATTTTTTTTTAAAGTGGAGTCTTAACATCATTTATTTATGTACTGAATCACTAAAGTCATCTTCATCACATAACCTTAAAATGAGCAGAGACCAATATAACACAACTATCAGATTACAGTTAGATGTTAGAAAACATATGCTTTGTTTATCTTATACTTGCCTAAACAATCATGCAGAGCTTTCTTTTGTTCCAGGAGTCATTCAAGCATATAATAAGAGTTCCAGCAAGTTGAAACCTCTTGTATCTGGTTATTTTCAGGAAGTTGTAAACCTGCTGCAACCAAGTCAGTAGTTGTCAGCAAGTATATAAAAAAATGCCATCATTCCAACTCTCATTAGCAAAAAGCTCTCCATCTTCAGTCCCTTCCATTAAGTTTCATTAATGGTTTGCATTTACTGGTTTTTTTTAATAATTTTTTTTTTTTTTTTTTGGCTGTGTTGGGTCTTCATTGCTGTGCGTGGGCTTTCTATAGCTCTGGTGAGCGGCGGCTACTCTTTGTTGCAGTGTGCGGATTTCTCATTGCGGTGGCTTCTCTTGTGGAGCGCTGGCTCTAGGCACGAGTGCTTCAGTAGTCGTGGCACACGGGCTCAGTAGTTGTGGCACACGGGCTTAGTTGCTCCACAGCATGTGGGATCTTCCCGGATCACAGCTCGAAACCGTGTCTCCTGCATTGGCAGGCAGATTCTTAACCACTGTGCCAACAGGGAAGTCTCTTCATTTACTTTTTTTTCTTTTTTTGAAACTTAAAAATATTTATTAATTCATTTATAATAGCAATAATCAACCTATTACGTGTCAGCATAAATCACATTTTTAACAGAAAATATCCATATTTTCCAAAACAAGAGAAAATATGTGAGAAGAGTGGCACTGTTTTACTTTAAGTTCTTTTTACATAAATTTACATCACATTTTTTTTTATTAAAACAGAAAGTCACAAAAATTATAATCATCCTCATCAGTTAATTCAGTCCCATGTAATTAATTTTTTTTTCATCTTGATCTTTTTTTAGCACTTTTATGAATTCATCAGTTTTCCATCAGAGTTCTGAAAATGCTTATTCATTCAGTTTAGCAGTATAGTCAGTTACCAGAAACCTGTACTTGTCAGCGTCTTTTCCATCTACTCCTTGAAGATGAAAACCTTTTATAGGAACATTTTTGCAAAAGCATCAGAGTACACCCAGAACTGTCTGTAAATGACAAAAGACTTAAAAATGACCATGGTTAAAGATTTGATGAAAGTTCATAATAATGCAATTGACAAGGAAATTTAGTTATTTCTGAGATATACATTTTAAAGTAATAACTAGAATTATGACTTATAACATTACACCAGAACATATAAGATTTTTAGGAATTTCATGTAATGTCTGAAACATATATATTAACATATTTCCATACAAATAACCCAAAGAAAGTTTAGTATTAGTTGTTTTTTTAATTTTTAAATTTTATTTTACTTATGTTTTATACAGCAGTTTCTTACTAGTCATCAATTTTATACACATCAGTGTATACATGTCAATCCCTATCGCCCAATTCAGCACACCACCATCCCCACCCCCCCAGGGCATTCCCCCCTTGGTGTCCATATGTTTGTTCTCTACATCTGTGTCTCAAATTCTGCCCTGCAAACCGGTTCATCTGTACCATTTTTCTAGGTTCCACATACATGTGTTAATATATGACATTTGTTTTTCTCTTTCTGACTTACTTCACTTTGTATGACAGTCTCTAGATCCATCCATGTCTCAACAAATGACTCAATTTCGTTCCTTTTTATGGCTAAGTAATATTCCATTGTATATATGTACCACATCTTCTTTATCCATTTTTCTGTCAATGGGCATTTAGGTTGCTTCCATGACCTGGTTGTTGTAAACAGTGCTGCAAAGAACATTGGGGTGCATGTGTCTTTTTGAATTATGGTTTTCTCTGGGTATATGCCCAGTAGTGGGATTGCTGGATCATATGGTAATTCTATTTTTAGTTTTTGATGGAACCTTCATACTGCTCTCCATCGTGGCTGTTATCAATTTACATTCCCACCAACAGTGCAAGAGGGTTCCCTTTTCTCCACACCCTCTCCAGCATTTGTTGTTTTTAGATTTTCTGATGATGCCAATTCTGACTGGTGTGAGGTGATACCTCATTGAAGCTGTGATTTGCATTTCTCTAATAATTAGTGATGTTGAGCAGCTTTTCATGTGCTTCTTGGACATCTGTATGTCTTCTTTGGAGAAATGTCTATTTAGGTCTTCTGCCCATTTTTGGATTGGGTTGTTTGTTTCTTTAATATTGAGCTGCATGAGCTGTTTATATATTTTGGAGATTAATCCTTTGTCCGTTGATTCGTTTGCAAATATTTTCTCCCGTTCTGAGGGTTATCTTTTCGTCTTGTTTATGGTTTCCTTTGCTGTGCAAAAGCTTTGAAGTTTCATTAGGTCCCATTTGTTTATTTTTGTTTTTATTTCCATTACACTAGGAGGTGGATCAAAAAAGATCTTGCTGTGATTTATGTCAAAGAGTGTTCTTCCTATGTTTTCCTCTAAGAGTTTTATAGTGTTCGGTCTTACATTTATGTCTCAAATCCATTTTGACTTTATTTTTGTGTATGGTGTTAGGGAGTGTTCTAATTTCATTCTTTTACATGTAGCTGTCCAGTTTTCCCAGCACCACTTATTGAAGAGGCTGTCTTTTCTCCACTGTATATTTTTGCCTCCTTTGTCATAGATTAGTTGACCAGAGGTGCGTGGGTTTATCTCTGGGCTTTCTATCTTGTTCCATTGATCTATGTTTCTGTTTTTGTGCCAGTACCATATTGTCTTGATTACTGTAGCTTTGTAGTATAGTCTGAAGTCAGGGAGTCTGATTCCTCCAGCTCCGTTTTTTTCCCTCAAGACTGCTTTGGCTTTTTGGGGTCTTTTGTGTCTCCATACAAATTTTAAGATTTTTTGTTCTAGCTCCGTAAAAAATGCCATTGGTAATTTGATAGGGATTGCATTGAATCTGTAGATTGCTTTGGGTAGTATAGTCATTTTCACAATATTGATTCCTCCAATCCAAGAAGATGGTATATCTCTCCATCTGTTGGCATCATCTTTAATTTCTTTCATCAGTGTCTTATAGTTTTCTGCATACAGGTCTTTTGTTTCCCTAGGTAGGTTTATTCCTAGTTATTTTATTCTTTTTGTTGCAATGGTAAATGGGAGTGTTTCCTTAATTTCCCTTTCAGATTTTTCATCATTAGTTTATAGGAATGCAAGAGATTTCTGTGCATTAATTTTGTATCCTGCAACTTTACCAAATTCATTGATTAGCTCTAGCAGTTTTCTGGTGGCATTTTTAGGATTCTCTATGTATAGTATCATGTCATCTGCAAACAGTGACAGTTTTACTTCTTCTATTCCAATTTGTATTCATTTTATCTTTTTCTTCTCTGATTGCTGTGTCTAGGATTTCCAAAACTATGTTGAATAATAGTGGTGAGAGTGGACATCCTTGTCTTGTTCCTGATCTTAGAGGAAATGCTTTCAGTTTTTCACCATTGAGAATGATGTTTGCTGTGGGTTTGTTGTATATGGCCTCTATTATGTTGAGGTAGGTTCCCTCTATGACCACTTTCTGGAGAGTTTTTATCATAAATCAGTGTTGAATTCTGTCAAAAGCTTTTTCTGCATCTACTGAGATGATCATATGGTTTTCATTCTTCAATTTGTTAATATGGTGTATCACATTGATTGATTTGCATATATTGAAGAATCCTTTCATCCCTGGGATAAATCCCACTTGATCATGGTTTATGATCCTTTTAATGTGTTGTTGGATTCTCTTTGCTAGTATTTTGTTGAGGATTTTTGCATCCATATTCATCAGTGATATTGGTCAATAATTTTCTTTTTTTGTAGTATTTTTGTCTGGTTTTGGTATCAGGATGATGGTGGCCTCATAGAATGAGTTTGGGAGTGTTCCTCCCTCTGCAATTTTTTGGAAGAGTTTGAGAAGGATGGGTGTTAGCTCTTCTCTAAATGTTTCATAGAATTCACCTGTGAAGCCATCTGGTCCTGGACTTTTGTTTGTTGGAAGATTTTTAATCACAGTTTCAGTTTCATTCCTTGTGACTGTTGTGTTCATATTTTCTATTTCTTCCTGGTTGAGTCTTGGAAGTTTATATCTGTCTAAGAATTTGTCCATTTCTTCCAGGTTGTCCATTTTGTTGGCATAGAGTTGCTTGTAGTAGTCTCTTAGGATGCTTTGTATTTCTGCGGTGTCTGTTGTAACTTCTCCTTTTTCATTTCTGATTTTATTGAGTCCTATCCCTCCTTTTCTTGATGAGTCTGGCTAATGGTTTATCAATTTTATCTTCTCAAAGAACCAGCTTTAGTTTTATTGATCTTTGCTATTGTTATCTTTGTTTCTATTTCATTTATTTCTGCTCTGATCTTTATGATTTTCCTTCTGCTAACTTTGGGTTTTGTTTGTTCTTTCTCTAGTTCCTTTAGGTGTAAGGTTAGATTGTTTATTTGAGATTTTTCTTGTTTCTTGAGGTAGGCTTGTATTGCTATAAACTTCCCTCTTAGAACTGCTTTTGCTGCATCCCATAGGTTTTGGACTGTCGTGTTTTCATTGTCATTTGTCTCTAGGTATTCTTTGATTTCCTCTTTGATATCTTCAGTGATCTCTTGGTTATTTAGTAACGTATTGTTTAGCCTCCACGTGTTTGTGCTTCTTACGTTTTTTTCCCAGTAACTCATTTCTAATCTCATAGCGCTGTGGTCAGAAAAGATGCTTGATATGATTTCAATTTTCTTAAATTTACTGAGGCTTGATTTGTGACCCAAGATGTGATCTATCCTGGAGAATGTTCTGTGCACACTTGAGAAGAAAGTGTAATTTGTTGTTTTTGGGTGGAATGTCCTATAAATATCAATTAAATCTATCTGATCTATTGTGTCATTTAAAGCTTCTGTTTCCTTATTTATTTTCATTTTGGATAATCTGTCCATTGGTGTAAGTGAGGTGTTAAAGTCCCCCACTATTATTGTGTTACTGTCGATTTCCCTTTTATAGCTGTTAGCAGTTGCCTTATGTATTGAGGTGCTCCTATGTTGGGTGCATATATATTTATCATTGCTATATCTTCTTCTTGGATTGATCCCTTGATCATTATGTAGTGTCCTTCCTGGTCTCTTGTAACATTCTTTATTTTAAAGTATATTTTATCTGATATGCGTATAGCTACTCCAGCTGTCTTTTGATTTGCATTTGCATGGAATATCTTTTTCCATCCCCTCACTTTCAGTCTGTATGTGTCCCTAGGTCTAAAGTGGGTCTCTTGTAGACAGCATATATATGGGTCTTGTTTTTGTATCCATTCAGCAAGCCTGTGTCTTTTGGTTGGAGCATTTAATCCATTCACGTTTAAGGTAATTATCGATATGTATGTTCCTATGACCATTTTCTTAATTGGTTTGGGTTTGTTTTTGTAGGTCCTTTTCTTCTCTTGTGTTTCCCACTTAGAGAAGTTCCTTTAGCATTTGCTGTAGAGCTGGTTTGGTGGTGCTGAATTCTCTTAGCTTTTGCTTGTCTGTAAAGCTTTTGATTTCTCCATCAAATCTAAATGAGATCCTTGCCAGGTAGAGTAATCTTGGTTGTACGTTCTTCCCTTTCATCACTTTAAGTATATCATGCCACTCCCTTCTGGCTTGTAGAGTTTCTGCTGAGAAATCAGCTGTTAACCTTATGGGAGTTCCCTTGTATGTTATTTGTCGTTTTTCCCTTGCTCCTTTCAATAATTTTTCTTTGTCTTTAATTTTTGCCAATTTCATTACTATGTGTCTTGGTGTGTTTCTCCTTGGGTTTATCCTGTATGGGACTCTCTGCGCTTCCTGGACTTGGGTGGTTATTTCCTTTCCCATGTTAGGGAAGTTTTCAACTATAATCTCTTCAAATATTTTCTCTGGTCCTTTCTCTCTCTCTTCTCCTTCTGGGACCCCTATAATGCGAATATTGTTGCGTTTAATGTTGTCCCAGAGGTGTCTTAGGCTGTCTTCATTTCTTTTCATTCTTTTTTCTTTAGTCTGTTCCACAGCAGTGAATTCCACCATTCTGTCTTCCAGGTCACTTATCTGTTCTTCTGCCTCAGTTATTCTGCTATTAATTCCTTCTAGTGTAGTTTTCATTTCAGTTATTGTATTGGTCATCTCTGTTTGTTTGTTCTTTAATTCTTCTAGGTCTTTGTTAATCATTTCTTGCATCTTCTCAATCTTTGCCTCCATTCTTGTTCTGAGGTCTTGAATCATCTTCACTATCATTATTCTGAATTATTTTTCTGGAAAGTTGCCTATCTCCACTGCATTTAGTTGTTTTTCTGGGGTTTTTTCTTGTTTCTTCATCTGGTATATAGCCCTCTGCCTTTTCATCTTGTCTATCTTTCTGTGAATGTGGTTTTTGTTCCACAGGTTGCAGGATTGTAGTTTTTCTTGCTCCTGCTGTCTGTCCTCTGATGGTTGAGGCTATCTAAGAGGCTTGATGGGAGGCTCTGGTGGTGGGTAGAGCTGACTCTTGCTTTGGCGGTCAGAGCTCAGTAAAAGTTTAATCCACTTGACTGTTGATGGGTGAGGCTGGGTTCCCTCCCTGTTGGTTGTTTTGCCTGAGGCAACCCAACACTGGAGCCTACCTGGGCTCTTTGGTGGGGCTAATGACAGACTCTGGGAGGGCTCACGCCAAGGAGTACTTCCCAGAACTTCTGCTGCCAGTGTCCTTGTCCCCACGGTGAAACAGAGCCACTCCCTGCCTCTGCAGGAGACCTTCTAACACTAACAGGTAGGTCTGGTTCAGTCTCCCCCAGGTCACTGCTCCTTCCCCTGGGTCCCGATGCCCACACTATTTTGTGTGTGCCCTCCACGAGTGGGGTCTCTGCTTCCCCCAGTCCTGTTGAAGTTCTGCAATCAATTCCCACTAGGCTTCAAAGTCTGATTCTCTATGAATTCCTCCTCCCGTTGCCGGACCCCCAGATTGGGAAGCCTGACGTGGGGCTCAGAACCTTCACTCCAGTGGGTAGACTTCTGTGGTATAAGTGTTCGCCAGTCTGTGAGTCACCCACCCACCAGTTACGGGATTTGATTTTACTCTGATTGTGCCCCTCCTACCGTCTCATTGTGGCTTCTCCTTTGTCTTTGGATGTGGGGTATCTTTTTTGGTGAGTTCCAGTGTCTTCCTGTCGATGACTGTCCAGCAGCTAGTTGTGATTCTGGTGTTCTCGCAAGAGGGAGTGAGAGCATGTCCTTCTACTCCACCATCTTGGTTCCTCCCCCACCAGTGTCTTTATCCACTTAATTTGTTACACACCCAGGTGAATAAAGGAAATTATGATTTGCTCTTTTAAGACAGCTTTTAAGTGCTTGGTAACATTTTGGTGAAACACTCTTCTGTAATGGATTAAATTAGCTAGAAGCCCTGGGTTTACTGCTGATAATTATCCTACCATTGCTTGCAAAACACACCTGTGGCTAATTCCATTACAGTTATAAGGCAACAGCCTTCCTGAAGATCAATATTCCATTTATATGCCCAATTTTCAGCTGCTGGGTAGGTGTAGTTAATTAAGCTCAGTGTCACACAATTTTATTTAATGGATTTAAAACAGTACATCTTCAGGTCACAGAGAACAGACAGTGGTTTCACAATGCAAAGGTTAGCATTAATGCATTTTGGTTAATATATTAAAATCAGTTAGTAATAGCAAGAAGTCATCCCTTGTTAGGTAACTTACCCAATCATAGCCAAGTGAAAAGAAAATGTTCTCAATATATGCTTATTTCAACTGCTAGGCCACTGATTTCACAATGGTGATAATTATATATGTGTTTGTACTTATCTGAACTACTAAAATAATTTGAACTTTTTCAATTTATATTTTGTTCTTGTTAGTTAAAAACAATATGGATGTGTATTTTATACCTATACTGTATAACTCTTGAATAATGCAGCTTTATAATTTGAAATAGAGTGAAGACCAGTCTGAATTAATGGAAACTAAGCTAAAAAATATTTTTAAAGGGATGTGGTTTTATTACTGTTCTGTACTTTGAACAATGTTAATCACTGGATCTACTGACACCAGAGTAAATGAGAATAGCTTTTGAATTGTGTGTAATGTGTTAAGGACATTATGAGTGTTTAAAATATTTTGTTCTTCAAAAAGTAGGCTTAGTAATTTTTTATAGGATTTTATGAAAACCATTAATTTGCATGGTGTAATTCTTTCCTCAAATAGTAACAACAGCTACAATAATAACTAAAACACTCAAATAGTGTGTATAGCATGTCAGCCATTTCTAAGTGCTTTACATTTTTCATTTATTTAATTTTAACAGAAACCCCATGAGAGAGGCACTATAATTCATTTTAGAGTTGATATTAATTTTACAATTGAAGACACTGAGGCACAGAAAGATTACATAACTTTCCCAAGGTCAAAGAACTAATTAGTGGTTATTTCAATATACAAATCCATACTGCCTGGCTTTAGAGCTCATGCTTCTTGTCTATACTTCCTCTCCAAATGGTTAGTAATACTGCTAGTAAATTTTATATCCTGGGCAAGAACTGGACTTCCGTTTTTATACTTTTTATCATAACTCATTTTCATATTTGATATTTATATAAATATCAATAATAGCATGAAGATTGGTAAATCTTAAACTATTCACAGGGAGAGGCTACCCTGTAAACATGATGGGACCCACACTCTTTTGCAAGAAAAAGCTGTGAATATGCACATAAATATGGACATTCACACCACATTTTTTATACAATTTAAGGTGGTCCACAAGCTGCCTGCAGCCCCCCTATAGACCCCAGTTTTTTTTAAAAAAAACAAAAACTCTTCCTTATAACCTACTCTACTGATGCTGTTTTTATTTAAAATTTTATTTTGTTACTTATGGGTATTTTGCATTCAATTTGATTTTTCAAAATAATGCATTAACATATTTATCTTGATTATGTAGGGAGTTTTGTTTGTTGGTTTTGTCTGTTTGTTTGGTGTTCTCCTGCCCAGGACTTGGGATAGGTGAATGAGGCACGAGAGTCCCAGCCACACATGCCAAACTTTGAAAACATTGGCAGTTTTATTGTGTCTACTAAAGGCAGTGGGACCTGACTTCTCAGGTCCCCTGGCTCTTTGTGTATTACTAATCATGTGAATACAAATAGATTAAATATATGGTCAATTTATCCCTAACACAATAAACTAAGAGCTCAGTGATTAGTTATTACTCCAAAATTCCTCATCCTGATATAATATTAAATAAAAATGAACCCATTTCATAAAATAATGTTTTTATAATAGAATTTAGATGTTTAAGATGGCAAGGATATTCTGTCTTTATTCTGATGTATTCTCAGTTTCCAAAAAGGAAACAAATCCTATGTAACATAATAGATTTGGGATTACTCATATGTTTCAGAATATGATATTTTTAATGCTCATTAATGATTACCTATGATAACAACTATGAATAACTCTTGATCATCGCCACTTCCGCCATTCAATTGTAAAATATTCTATAACAAATCACTGGCACTGTTACTGAGCCTTAAGCACATAGGCTTTTGTCCATGACATTCCATCTTTAAGTCCAGATCCTGCTTCAAGCTTTCTACTCCATTATCCATGTACTATGCCTTATAGTGGATGAGAACTTAATCTATTAATTTTAATGTTTGAGTGTGAATTATTTCATAAAGATATTATTCTGTGACAGCAATTTGAAAGAAGAAAATAAAATGAAATTAGAAGTCTTGGAGACAGACTAAATTATTAGATGATGGGGAGCCACGTAGTCTTGGTGAGGTTATCACAGAGGGAAGATCTGGAGAGACAAGGGGACAGTTGGAGGGGTCTTAAACTTGAGGAGCACACATCTGGAAAAGATCTTGGGATAAACAAGGAGAAGAATGCTGTAGTTGTTTCTAAATACATAGGTTCACTGAATCGTTGTTAATGGTATGCATTCATTTAATAGTATAACACTTACCTTTATAAAACAAGACTACTAAGGAATACCTTTGATAGTCATTTAAAGAAAAAGGTGGCATTAGTTATTTATGACTTCAGGATGTAAACTCAGGAATAACATTCACTAGAGGTTAGTAGAAACTTATGAAGTAATCAGAGATTTTATTTAACTTGGAGAAGCCACCAAAATATTAAATGCCAGAAAACTAACATAACTTAAAAATGAAATATAAATCTCAAAAGCCTTGGCATTATTATAATAGGTATGTAATTTATACTCGGGAATATTGGGAATACTGATTTTTCTATATTCACTAACATCCTTATATTTATTATGAATCCAGATCTATTTTGAATGTATCCATAAATAGGTTGTGACTGTATGTGAGAGAGTGAGGAGAGAAGAAAAAGAGGGAGGGGAGGAGGGAGGGAGGCGGGAAGGAGCAGAGACCACAACCCTCAACTGAAGATAAACAGAACTTTGATTTTATACATAATTTTCTAAAGCAATTGGCTTGTTTTTTACACACTAATTCATACATCAGGTATTTATTTATGGATCTTCAAATGATCCAAAATTCCCCTGCCTAGATCATTTTGGTTTGAACTCACATTATTTTTTTTTTCTGCTGAAACTGGTAATTAGGATTTGTTTAAAACTTTCTGATCACTTTATATAAAGAACCAAAAGAAAATCATTTAATAATTGTAAAAACCATGTGGAAAAGAATATTCTCTGTGGTAACTTGTACTGTTGTGGTTTGCTGTGGAGAGAGAAATTTAAGAGGAAATGATAGGTGCCATTTCTGAATGGAAGCTCAAAGAACTGACAGGTGCTTCACAAGATGTTTTCCCTCTGTCACAAGACTGGTGATGTCCCACACAAGGGCTGCTTGTTCAGTCAAGGTGTCAAAGTAAAGACATGAAATCATGCAGCAGGGCAACAGATGACACATGATGGTCATATTGCTTTAGGGAGAAATGAACCTTGGTTGTTGTAAACCACTGAGATGTGGGAGAAGTTTGCCCAGTAGTATAACTTAGCTAAAATGGACATATTGATTCCTCAATATGTGAAAATCTGTACTTCTTTTTAGGCCATATAAATGAAAATATTCCAGAAAATTGATTAAATTATCAAGGAATGGCCAAATATTCTCTGAGAAGTTTTCCTTATACTGATCTTAAAGTAATTTCTAACTGATTGTAAAGTGAATGCCAAAACATTTACTCTCTATGAAATTGCCTAGAGATTGTTGGTCATCTTAAACACTACAGACTGGCCACCATTACAAATATTACAAAATGTTGTTTTCATCTTGACAAGCGAATTTGGACAGGCAGAGGGTTAAATGAAGTGGAAAGATCATAAAAGGAGGAAAACATAGTGGAATCAGAGAATATGAAAAGAATCAATAAGAAAATAAATCAAACACTGCTTCTCACATGTTGATGATGGCTCACTGTGACAAAAATTTAGGTAAGTAAATATTTTATGCATTTCTTGCCCCTAGAATCTAATGTAAATTTTGTCTGCATTCATTTTTCTGACAAACTTGTAAACATGGTTGCAAAACCAAACATGTATATACATAAATGACAGATAAAAAGCTGAAATTCAACATACTAGTCACTTAACACAACTAACATATGACTCAGCATTCATTATGTAGAAAAGTCAGTGAGTGAGATTTTGTCTGAGAGACAAATAGATCACATTATATCCCGAGGAAACAACATGTAAATGAATTAGAATCATTTTGAAAGTGTCAAATGCAGTAAAATTTTCAGAGAGGTGGGAGTTGAGTCTGGGATCCACAGCAATGTATGAATGATGATAGAAACATTATAGCAGGTGTAAATTTGGCAGAACCCCACTATTCTGATAATAAATCTTACTCTGATAGATGTGGATCATTTTTGAGAGAACCATATACCTGGAGCTATTATGAGCTATTATGAATAGTTATTGCAAATATAAAATGTTAAGTATTAAACAAAAGATATTCATATATAAAATAAATACAATTACTAAAAACTCAATCTAGAGAAGTAAAAAAATTATATTTTTAAGCGTAAGGTGGCATCTTTTGAATTCCTACAAGGTTTTCTGAACATTTCATAAGTGTACACCTGCTGGATTAAAAAAAAGTCCACCCTCTATAAATTATGAGCGATGGATTTAGTTTTACTTGATATAGTGGATAGAAGAAGTTCAAAATTGTTGTTTTCCTAACTGGCCAACTTTGAAAATAATTAATATGAAAGATAGAAAAACGTATTATTTTCAAAGTATATATATTGAGAAAGAAAGTTTCTTTTTGACATTTTAATGTTTTCCTACCTCAATATTTGTGCTATTTTAAAATCAGTAACATAATTTAGAAAAATATAAAGCTATTTAAAGGTTTGCAGAAAATGTTGGGATGTCCCATAGATTACATAGCAAGATATCACCAATATTATTTTGAAGTTACAATACCAATGTACTTGAAGCTATGACTTTATGGTATCACTGTTAAGTGGCTTCAGAACTAAAGTAAAAAGCATGGAAAAATGGGTCTTGACAGAGCTGATTTATAATATTTCCACGTGGTGAATCTCCATTTTCAACCTAACTAAAATTACAACCCAACAGATGGTGAGACTCGTACTGCTGTCTAATGGGATATCACCAGCCACATCTTTAAACTTTAAGGACCATTTCAGGTCATTGCTTAGGATATGGACTCTGACAGACTGACCCTCATCAGGTACTGAAAAGGAAAAGTACAAATAAAAAATTGAAGGGACAGTAAATTAGAAGCCACTCTATTCTCAGATACCCTTAGAGCTAACTTCAACATTGATGGAAAATGAAGGTTGATGGATGACAGAAGTGTCATATTATTGGTGTGAAAACGCATGTATTTATTTATTAAACATATCAGATGTCTAACCCTCTCTGCCACATGTCAGGGTATGATAAGTGAAGATCACAGTTGCCATCTGTGTAGTCCTTAATTTATTATTTTCTTCCAGATGTACCTTTTTGATCACTTAATTCATTGAAGTGCTAGATAAGCTACAAAATATCTATTAAAAATAAAAAATCTATGAAAATATATATTTTCTGTATAAAAATAGCATAAAAATTTAAAATATACCCATTTTACATTTTTTTCTCATAGTACATCTTGACAGGTAAATGAAATAGGTTATTAATAGTATTTGTAGGATATAAATCTATACTAATTCAATATCATTTAATATATCAATACATGTAAATAAATACTAATTTATACTTAAAGAAATTATCTTTACTACTCCTTTAAGAACCAAATATATCGCCTTGTAAACACTTTGTTTTTAAATTTCCAATGTCAATGTATAATCTGATTATTTGTAAATATTTTTTTGTAAGGTTTTTATGCACCTGAGGACAAACTATCTGAAAATGAAAAAGTACAATTTTCACCAAAACATCATTTCCATTCTGTAAACCCTGAAATGGTGATGTGGAATAAGGGATAACTGACACATCTTCATTTATCATTTTTATTACATAGACACTATTTCCAAAATAAATTATGCCCAGATTAGAGGTGATTTAATACATTAAATTATCTTGTAGCCTGGCCTTTCTAGACTTATTTGTTCTGTGTCATATGGATAGATAAAATGAACAATTGATAAGGATAATTCAGCTAGTGGTAGACTATTCTTTACTGCCAGTGTATAAAATGACAATACTCATAATCCCCAAATTACCTCTCATTACCTATTCTGAGATGCAGCCAGACCAACAACTGCAATTACCTAGAAAGATTAAGTGTATTTAATTGCTCAGTTGAGTGGAGTCCCAATTCTGCCCTGAGGGTTGTCATGTGAAAATCCCAGCAGATCCTGTGTTTAAGTCAAATGTTCTGTTTTGTGATTTCACGCCAGCTAAGGCACAAATGGATATTTTCACTGTAATGATAGAGATGGACCACGTTTTTCCTCCCTGGTGATTTGAAATTGTAGGGGCTATTAAATTTCTTTTTCTTAATTGTCCTATTTAGCTTCCCTATGAAAGAAAAATAAAGCCTAATACAAGCCAGACATCAATGGAAAGCACATAATTTGAATAAAAGATCATTTATATGCTGCATTTTGCAAATATTAGTCATTACTTTAGGTTCTGCTCAATTATAAAGGACTCCAGGAAATGGGGGTGCCTGAGGAAAAGAACATATATGTGTAGTAGTTTGAATTAAATGTAGATATTGAACTTTCTAAGCTTGCCATCAAGAGATTTCACCTAAAAATGTATAGAATGTTGCTCAGATAGAAGGAAACTAGGTCTGTTAGATTTATAAAGGAATGAAAAGAAAGGTACTGGTAAGCATGTAGGTCTATCTAAACAAATACTGACCAAATAAAACAAAAATAATAATGCTATATAGGGTTAAAAATAATGTAAAACTAGCATATTTAATAACTGGAGTATGTAAAAAAGATGGGGTTGTAATTGAAATTAAGGTCCTTGTATTTTTAGAGGGGAGGATTGAAAGATAAATGACTTTAGATTTTGAACATCATGAGAGGCAAAGATTAAATGTTAATGTTTAGATTTTGAACATTTAAATTTTCTATGATAACTAATAAACAAACAGAATATATATAACTCCTAACATAATTAAGGAAAACCATGGAATGTTAAAACAAAATCATTCAATGTAAAAGAAGGCAGGAATAGAGGAAATAAAGGCACAGAAAGGCAAAGTACATGGAAATCACAGAAAAGTGATGATATAAAGAAAATAAAAATGTAGAAAATAAAAACGATCTAGTTACAGGAAAAAAATGTGCAGAGAAAGAATAAAAAAGAAAAATCCAGTGATGTAATGTTTACCAAAATCTATATTTAAAACAAGAATAAAAAACTGTTGGAAGTAGAATGATGGAAAAAGTTATATCAAACAAAAACTTTCCAAATTAAAGTTTTTAACCTTGTTAAAATATGCTTTAGATTTTACACTACAAAAAAAAAAAGCAGGATGTGCTTGAATCTGGCCTATTTTCCATTGGATCCATTCCTCACTCTCCCTGGCTATTCACATTGATAAATGGGTTCTGGCTCTTGCAGGCTCCCGGTCATCTGATCAAAGAGTGGCATCAGCAGGAGACTGCAGCAGGCAGGAAAGGAAGAGTCAGTGTGTTTCAACACTTCTCTCTGTGCCTTGGGCTCTGTGTCCCCCACTGGTTCCCTCTTGCCTGTATCTGAAGCTCTGGCTGGACAAATCTTCCCTGCTCCTGGCTCAGTTGCCTCCAGTTCCTTCTTTCTTCCTTCCAGCCTAAGCATAGCAGTGGCCTCCTTCTGTTGCTAATTCGTGCGCTGTGTTAACATCACCTGTTGACCTCGTAACTCTCCTGTGTAACTTAATTTTTGGTTTTAAATTCCCTCTGTTTGAACGACTTCTTGTGGTTTCTGTTTTCCTTACTGGACCTTGACTCCATATTAGGGATCACCATACGATGATGAAAGATATTTTTCACCAAAAATGTATAATGATTATAATTTGGTATACACGTAATACCCTAACTTCAAAAGGTATGAAACAAAAATTGATGTAATTACTAATAGAAAAAAAATAAGCCAGTCACTATCATGCCAGGAGATTTCAATACATGCCAAGCAAAATTTCTCCTCAACCACAACATTCTCCCAAACTTCTTAGTCATGAATTCCTACGTCTAAGCAAACTATATATATCAATTAGAAAACAACTTTTTTGCATACACAATTTTCATTTGTGCTACTCATTCTCACTCTTTTTAAAGCATATCTAGAATGCCTACCATGTGCATTTACTAGGTGCCTGTGTGAGAAAGAAAAATTAAAAACCATGAGCATCTCCACTTCAGTGGGAATACAATCAAATTACATCATCATGAAATAGAGTCAACATAATGGTAGAAATATGTATAATGTGCCACAGGAGGGAAATTGCCTATGAAGGAAATTAAAACCAGGTCTTGAAGAATAAAAGGAATTTGTGAGAGGAGGAAGTAAAAAACACATTAATTATTTTACTTATATATTCAATCTTGATCTTACATTTATCATGCCAGCCACAGTTTCTGGTACAGAGCATATATAATCTTAAAATATAGTGGTTGCTCTTATGGAGCAGTCATCGTTCATCAGGGAACCTGAGAAGACTCAGGAAGGTCTTTCTGAGAAGCTATCCAGGCTGCAGAAGGGGAAGCTAAGAAAAGCTTCCTG
The DNA here is from genome assembly GCF_028023285.1 of Balaenoptera ricei. Lineage (NCBI taxonomy): Eukaryota > Metazoa > Chordata > Mammalia > Artiodactyla > Balaenopteridae > Balaenoptera > Balaenoptera ricei. Next base: position 68,115,360 of record NC_082641.1, read on the forward strand.
AAAGAGGTGATTGAATGATAAGGATTTTGAAAAATTCTTTAGAGTGTTTATCAGAAGAATGAGGATGCTAGAGTTGGTAGACAAAGATGAAGACACGGTTCCAAGTGGTGAGAAAGTACGCCTAGGAAGGAAAATGGCTCTTTTTCTGTTTCTTTTCTCTTTTTAAAAAAAATCTCTCCTATATTCTACCACTCCTGCAAACTGAATCCGTATCTCTAAACAAAAAGCTGCCCGGTGTGAGATTTCTGTGTCTGCACCTCTAGAGACAATACTATTTTAAACGTGCTGATGTTCTCAAAAAAGGGGATCACAAAGCACCGAGCTGATATCCCTGTGCTATGCGGCTACTTTCCACTAGCTATCGATTATGCTTCATATTTGAACTCTGTATGTAATACTGTCAATTAGGAAGATATCCTTCCAGTTTAACAAGTATTTTTGGATTTCTGTTTGATTACTATCTTTTAAAGTAAAAGGGAAAAAAGTGAACTTCCTAAATTCCCCAAGATCAGTTAGTTTAAGCCAACTTTTTTTTACTGATATCTCTAGAAGAAATTGTGAAGAAGTAAGAGTCTATTTACTTTAGGTAGAATTTTCTTCCTATTTTATGTCCTGCTCCTCAATTTTCCGTTAGGCCATTAAGTGTTTCTTCAGCTCCTTCACAGTATCTGAGTCTCTGCTTTGGAAATGATACAGATAATGCACTAAAACAGAAACAGCAATCATTGTTGTGTAAGTTGCACATTAAAGCCTTTGCTTCTTTTAACACAAGGAAAGGAGTTTTGCAAAATTTCAGGCAGCATTTTTGGTTGGAATTCTACAGATTATACCACATTAAGTGGAAATGAGTAACACCGTCTCATGGGATAAACTAAGTTCCTTTTCCCACCAATAATTTTGCCCCTTCCCTGAAATCTTAGTGGGAAAGGACCCCCTGCCAATAAAAGAACCAACATAACTCTTATCACAATTTTGCTTTTATTTGCTTTCTCTTTTTCATTGAACTTGGATGCTGTCCAGAATATCTTAAAATCAAAATATTGAATTCTAAATACCCTATAATCTACCCTATAATTTAAGTAGACTATAAATTCCAAGAGGGCCAGAGATGCACCATTCGAAATTGGAATAGAGGACCTCGCAATTTCTGAAAAATATAAAATTTTAGAAATCAAGTCTATCCATTAGTATCACTGGTAATCGGTGGCCTAGTTTGCTAATAAAACTGTCTGCAGTTGAGATGAATATTTGATTTTTGTCAAGTTGTTATTTTGAACTTTCAATTTTTTTATTCTGTTTCGCCTCAAAGAACACAACTTTATATAGTCCAACTAATCCCTTCTACTGCAATTCACAGAACATTTAAAAGAAGAGAGATATTAAGAAGGTCTGGGTGTATTTTCATACACATTCAAAGAGTTATCTTTGTATTAAAAATTCCAAAGATGCCAAATTACTCTCCCAAATCCCAAGATTACCAAAGCAGTAGCATTTATAATTAAATTCATACTTTCAAACACACCCTCCAACTCTATGCCCCCAAAATACTACTCCATAGAAAGAACTTATCACTCACAACTTTTACAAAGAGCTGTATCAAAGTGTGCTATGTTGCATTTCCCTTATACTTCATGAGAAATAGTTTTAATCAAATAGTAAGCTTAAAAATTATTTCATAGTTTTCCCCAGAATCTTGACATTTCAAGTTTTTGAGACTCCTGCTTCTTTTAAAATCTGACCTTTTCTACCTAAATATCATATTTCTGCATTGCATTTTGATAACTCAATATGTTTTTAAATGAACAGTTTGTGCTTTCGACTTGAATGTATACAGAGCAACACGGCAAGAGCAAACTCCATTTTTAAATTTAAATTATTTTCATGGCTTTGAGCAGATTTTAACCTTTAAAAGAGCCTGGATGCAATTCTGATTAACACCTCCACTATTTAGCCTAGTGATTCAGCGGAGATGAACTCTTTCCCCTATAGCAGTGGGTAAGCAAACTTTTCCTTATCTGATCCAATTGAGAAAAAAATAATAAAAATATTTCCAAGCCACATTTCCTTTCATTTGACATGAAACATTATTACTGATTTCTGTGGTGCAGCGATACAGAAACTGTCTGAATGCACAAAACATCGAAAAGAAAACTAACCTTTTATTAGACAATAAGATATTAATATTTAGGAATATTTGTGACTTTCAGCACGGATGCTCACCCCTTATATTTGTATAGTACTTTAGAGTTCCCAGAGAACATTCATATACCTTATATTACCAAAAAATGTATGAATTGGATATTATAATATTATTTTGAGTAAATATAGTCAGAACCAAGAAGTGTGTGACACAAACTAATAGGAAAAATTAACTCAAAGTATAGCGCTGGAATCATGTATTTATATTCTGTGATATATTAACTCTGATATCCCATAAATATTCATTCTACCACTGAAGAAGAAGGAAGGTCTTTTTCATAAACAAGGAAACTATTTTTAAGAATATCTATGCTCTGTGACTACAGAAATCTTAGTTTCTTAGTTTTTATTGGGTTCCAGTGCCTAAGTATTTCTAGACCACAATCCTCTAGTCACTAGTGAAAGGGCTCTGGTTTTTGCTCCAGACCCTGCAGATAACCTAGCTACTGGCTTTCTCAGTCTGCCCATAATTCTTTACTCCATACACAGGAGCAGATTTCTCCCTTAATTCTACAAAACTCTGCTTAGTCCAAGTTGTAATTCTAAACCAAACTTTAGTGAAAGTTTGGAGGTAGCAGGAAGAAATTACAGCACAAAAAAGAAAATGTTAGCAACAGACGGGGGCCATAAATTCTGTACACCACAAACGATGAGTCTTTACAGGGTGAATCTTTTTGGCTCTCTCTCGTCTTATTGTCCATTCTCCTGCTGTCAGATGGCACGGGCCAGTTTATCTCCCTCAATGGTGATGTTTTGAACCTGACTTCTACCTTCATCTTCTCTAGATTACTGCAGTGATGGAGGAAAATATTATTTTCTACTCCCAGGCTCTTGCTCACCTCCAATCAAAATCTTAATAAACTTTGGAAATGCAAATAATCTACAATTAGGATAAACTTTTAAATTATTGTGCAGAGTACTTTAGCTTGAATTACTCCATAACAGCTTGCAACTGGGCTTTTCTTTCGCAAAAACAAAATGTCCGGTAACATTTTCCATTAAAACAAAAAACCGTTTTTGCCTGGAAAAAGATTAAAAACCACTGTTGACAGCTTTAAAATATTGTTTTTTCCTTTTGTGGCAGTGACTGACAGATGATCACCAAAGTCATTACCTTTGTTTTGGCCACACATTTACCAGTGTCCTTTGCATGCAGGTGTAGCATGTGTTAGCCAAAGAATTATGGGTAAAAGTTAAAAACACTACTTCTAGACCATACCCATAAAAATCTCTCATGCATCATCATTCATGCTTTTCCCCTCTGTGGCTTCATGCAGAGGAGCATGACAACCTTAAAGCCACAAACAGCCAGGTATCTCAATCAGCCATTGGAAGACAGCCTCCTGTCAGGAGCAAGGGCACCAGACTATATAGTAAAAACAAAGTTTTCTTGTGTTAAACGATATAAGGGTTTTTATTTAAACATCATATTTCCTTAACTATTGCATCTATTTTCTACCCTATTAAGTTTCAAAACCACTGGGTTTTTCCTAAAAGCATGTTTACATTGCTTTATTTTCCAGATTCTTTGGGAGAAAAGCTGGTGCAAAGATGAAAGCAATTAAGGCCCCAGTCCTTCATGAATAGGAACATTCCTTTCCTAAGGTCGCAGGAGGTTCTCCTTGCTGGGTTTTTTTTTTTGGTTTTTTTTTTGTTGTTGTTGTTGTTCAAATTAGCTTTATTTATGATAGTCTTAAACTGGAATCAACTCAAATGTTCATCAACAGGTCAACAGGAAACAACTGTGGCACACCTATACAATGGAATACTGCTCAGTATTAAAATGGATGAACTACTGATTTGTGCAACAATGGGGATGAATCTCAAGAACGGTATGCTGAGTGAAAGAAGCCAGACAAAAAAGAATATATATGATTCCATTTATATGAAACTCTAGATAAGACAAATCAAATCTATAGTGATAGAAAGCTGATCAGTCAGTTTTATTATTATTGTAAATTCTCTCCAGACTATAAATGCCCTTATTGCCTCTACTTTCCAGTGGAACACTCCAATCACTCTACCTTCAGGATGCCTCTTGTGGACAACCAGATTGCAGTTCAAAAGGAGCTTTGACAAATATATACATCCATGAAACCACCACCACAATCAAAATATGAAACATATTCATCAGCAAACGGTTCTCTGTGCCCCTTCCCCAATCTCCACCCCTGGCCACTGATCAGCTTTCCCTGCTGGGTTTCGCTAGAGCTGGATGAGCCAGGCAATCCCAAACTGCACCGATGCTGGTGATTTACCTGCTCTGTGCCTAGGCTACCTGGCTTGGGGTAAGTACAGATTGGTAACAGGAAACCAGGACAAGCTGTGGATCTTAGCTCCCATTGTTTTTGGCCTCAGCTCTCACATCCCCCAAAGGACATTATTCTCCTCAAGTTCTGCCTCATTCTCATGAGTTTGCTTCAGATTTTTTCTTTCAGCTTTATAGCTTTTCTTTGTTGCTGCAAATCTGCATTTGATATTAGATTTTGGACTTTTCTTTAAAATTACGTGTACCCAAAAAACCTAATCCCCATTTTACTGTGTTATCCTTTTTAAGGAAGAAAGACAATGCATCTTGCCCCAAACTGCATTATCTGAAATTGGATAAAAATGAAACTATAATCCTTCATCTCTCAGTTTCTGGTAACAGATGAGAATGCCCTGGATAAGGGACAAAGATGTTTTAAGCATTAACTAAAATAATGTAACACAGTCAAGGGGAAGGCAATAGTTTACATTAAACTTAGTGACATTTATAATGGGTGAAAAACAGGCAAAGTGTGCAAAAAAGGAAGGCTGGAGACAAAAGAGACACACACCATTCTGCAAACCACAAAAACCAAACAGCTTTGATCCTGTTCCTTTCTCAAGCTTTTCTCCTTTTCCTTATTAACCTCAAAGCCTCTCAAAAGAAGTTCTTTTCTAGTTGCTTTATTTTCTGACCATTTATTCACTTCTTAACTCCTTATCATCTCATGTAGATTCTGTGAAGAGTCACAAATTCTGTGGAACAGTGGAATGGTTAAGAAACAGGCTTTGAAGTCCTACGTATCTGTGTTTGCATCTAGTTCCTGTTACTTAACAAATGACTAAAACAGTAACTCAATCTGCTAAGCTGCCATTCCTCACAGGCAAAATCAAAACAATATTTAACTCATATGGTTATTATGATAATTAAATAAGATAAATGAAGGTAAATTACTTGCCACAATTGTTGGTACCGGTAAACAATAAATGGTGCTATTATTTATACAATACAATCTCTTTCCTCAGTCTTTTTCCTCTTCACTTCTCAAAAACATTCAGCAATAGTGAATTCCTTGAAACTGGCCCCATTTCTGGGCATTCAGTGTATATCTCCTTGTATACCAGTTGGGAAACACTGGTTTAAACAATCAGAAATACAGGCTTTACTGTGATATTCAACATATTCCATGAGCCTTACTTAACTATCTTTTTCAATATTATTTCCTAAAAACACTCTTCATGAACTTTCACTCCAGTCCAATTAAATGTATTTGATTTTCCAAATACACATCTCTAGTTCTCCTAGATATTTTCATTTCTTTGTTCTAATCCTTCTGCTTGGAATTATTTCTGTTTCATCATTGCTGTATTTTCCATAATCTGAGAGGAATTCCTATATTTTTTTAAGAAGCCCAGAATGTAACTGTATTAGAGAATATTATTGTGTATTACTTATTGCAATCTTAAGTGACTGGATCATTACACAAATTGTCCCTTTTAAACTTTTTTTAACTTTATGGAAACCATCATAACAGCTTACGTATTAACTAACATTTTAATTTGAGGATTGTAAATATGCTTGGAACTAGAACAATTTGATTTGCATTTTCTCTAAGCAACAGATATCAGGATCCTAATATGGATTGTTGTTTTTCAACAGAGGTGAAACTAATTAATTAGTAAGTGACATTTCCTATGACATGTTTTAAGCCTAGCTTGTCACTGGTAATTCAAACAGAAGGTAGAGTGGTTTTAAACCTTCCTGATAGGATAACACTTTACTGTGGTTTGTCAATTTTTGCTTCTCTTCCTGTTTTCAAACAGTTCATGGCTCAGATAAAAAAACAAAGTTTAGCTGGAAAAATGGTGTGGATTAGTTAAGGTAACAGAAGTGACAGAACAAAGATAGAATCTGTGATAGTGAAACCTGTAATTTCTAAGGGCACTTTTAATCTTCTCTTAACTTGAGGTATTTTGAGCACATTTCCTAAAGACAGGGGCAAGTAATTTTATGTCTCTTTTTATGTGCCTTTAGCATCTATAAAGATTGCTACGAAATTATCAACTAGGTGTTAATAAACCTTTTCTAAAAAACAACTTACCTATATATGCATGATCTCTAAAACTCAATAAATGCAAACATTTACTAGCATATTTAATTTATAACCATAATATCTTTTCCTAGGGTATTTCAGGTTAAATATTACTTATTTCTACTAAAACATCCTATTAACTTTTAAAAAATTTTTACTCCTTCTACATGTTTGTTTTATCTAAATTAGCATTTTTTTTCAGTGATGGAATGGGATAAATTCTCATGAAGGGATGTATAAGTTCAGGCCATCTGACAAGCAGATTTCAATATGGAGAAAAACACTCAAGAGATTTATTAGGTGAAATGCCTGTGGGGGCAAAGTAAAAGGGCAAGAACAGAGGTGGTGCTGGGACAGCTACGGGACTGCGGTGTAGTTCTGACCCTTGTGAAAGGGAGAGGGAAGGAAGGAAAGAAGGTGGGGAGGATGGTCTTAGACTGCAGTGCAGTTCCAGGGCGTTCATCAAGGCTGATGGGGAATCTTTAAGGCCAAGTTGCCAGGTAGAGGAATCCTGTATCTCCCTTAGTATCCCTGCCATGCTCAGTCATCACCATGGGGAGAATATCTCAGCTCAAACATGTAGACGGATCTCAAAATCCAGAAGACTGGTCTTTGATCAATTATCCTCTTTTATGTCAAAGATTTGAAAAAAACATTTTTTATGGCAGCCACAAAACTCAAATTCAAAACCTTATATTAAAGAAAAAATAAGAAATTATACATAAATTTGTTAAGTGAGGGGGTATTGTGAAAGCACAGCCTCACTATGTGGGCATTGCTATTTACGACTTGTGTACATTTACTGTTGTGTTTATTAGAACATCTCAGTTTTTCCACAGAAAATACAGTAAAGTGCTTAAAATGAATGGACCCTTTACGTCTATCTTTGAGGGCAATGAAAAAAACGTTTGGACAATCACTGTCACAAACCACTGCAACTGGTGGAAGAAAAAAATCAAAGGATAGATAGGAAGGTAAATACAAAGGATCATAAGAGAATACTACAAGCAACTATATGCCAGTAAAATGGACAACCTGGAAGAAATGGACAAATTCTTAGAAAGGTACAACCTTCCAAGACTGAACCAGGAAGAAATAAAAAATATGAACAGACCAATCACAAGTACTGAAATTGAAACTGTGATTAAAAATCTTCCCACAAACAAAAGTCCAGGACCAGATGGCCTCACAGGCAAATTCTATCAAACATTTAGAGAAGAGTTAACACTTACCCATCTCAAACTCTTGCCAAAAATTGCAGAGGAAGGAACACTCCCAAGCTCATTCTATAAGGTTGCCATCACCCTGATAGCAAAATCAGACAAAGATATCACAACAAAAGAAAATCACAGATCAATCAATAACACTGATGAACATAGATGCAAAAATCCTCAACAAAATACTAGTAAACAGAATCCAACAACACATTAAAAGGATCATACACCTTGTCAAGTGGGATTTATCTGAGGCATGCAAGGATTCTTCAATACATGCACATCAATCAATGTGACACACCATACTAACAAATTGAAGAATAAAAACCATATGATCATTTCAATAGATGCAGAAAAAGCTTTTGACAAAATTCAACACTCATTTACAATAAAAACTCTCCAGAAATGGGCAGAGAGGGAACCTACATCAATATAATAAAGGCCATATACGGCAAACCCACAGCAAACATCATTCTCAATGGTGAAAAACTGAAAGCATTTCCACTAAGGTCAGGAACAAAACAAGCATGTCCACTCTCTCCACTTTTATTCAACACAGGTTTGGAAGTCCTAGCCATGGCAATCAGAGAAGAAAAAGAAATAAAAGGAATCCAAATTGGAAAAGAAGAAGTAAAACCGTCACTGTTTGAGATGACACTATACTATACATAAAAAACTCTAAAGATGCCACCAGAAAACTACTAGAGCTCATCAATGAATTTGCTAAAGTTGCAGGATACAAAATAAATACACAGAAATCTCTTGTATTCCTATACACTAAAAATGAAAGATAAGAAAGAGAAATTAAGGTGACAATCCGATTTACCATTGCAACAAAAAGAATAAAATCCCTAGGAATAAACCTACCTAAGGAGGCAAGGACCTGTACTCAGAAAACTATAAGATACTGATGAAAGAAATCAAAGAAGACACAACAGATGGAGAGATATACCATGTTCTTGGATTGGAAGAATCAATATTGTGAAAATGACTATACTACCCAAAGCAATCTACAGATTCAGTGCAATCTCTATCAAATTACTGATGTCATTTTTCACAGAATTAGAACAAAAAATTTTACAATTTGTATGGAAACACAAAAGACCCCAAATAGCCAAAGCAATCTTGAGAAAGAAAAACAGAGCTGGAGGAATCAGGCTCCTGACTTCAGACTATCCTATAAAGCTACAGTAATCAAAACAGTGTGGTACTGGCACAAAAACAAAAATATAGATCAATGGACCAGGATAGAAAGTCCAGAGATAAACCCACACACCTATGGTCACCTAATCTATGACAAAGGAAGCAAGAATATACAATGGAGAAAAGACAGTTTCTTCAATAACTGTTGCTGGGAAAACTGGATAGCTACATATTAAAGAATGAAATTAGAACACTCCCTAACACCATACACAAAAATAAACTCAAAATGGATTAAAGACCTAAATGTAAGGCCAAACACTATAAAACTGTCAGAGGGACTTCCCTGGTGGTCCAGTAGTTAAGAATCCACCTTCCAATGCAGGGGATGCGGGTTTGATCCCTCGTCAGGAAACTAAGATCTTTTGTGCCATGGGGCAACTAAGCCCACACACTGCAACTACTGAGCCTGCACGCCACAACTAGAGAGGCGTGCATTCTGCAACGAAGAGTCCGCACACTGCAATAAAGACCCAGTGCAGCTAAAAAAAAAAAAAAAAAAAATTTTAGAGGAAAACACAGAACACTCTTTGACATAAATTGCAGCAAGATCTTTTTTGATCCACCTCCTAGAGTAATGAAAATAAAAACAAAAATAAACAAATGGGACCTAATTAAACTTAAAAGCTTTTGCACAGTAAAGGAAGCCATTAACAAAACAAAAAGACAACCCTCAGAATCGGAGAAAATATTTGCAAATGAAGCAACTGACAAGGGATTCATCTCCAAAATATACAAACAGCTCATGCAGCTCAATATCAAAAAAACAAACAACCCAATCAAAAAATGGGTGGAGATCTAAATAGACATTTCTCCAAAGAAGACAAACGACAAACAGATGGCCAAAAAACACATGAAAAGATGCTTAACATCACCAATTATTAGAGAAATGCAAATCAAAACTACAATGAGGTATCATCTCACACTGGTCAGAATGGCCATCTTCAAAAAATCTAAAACAATAAATGCTGGAGAGGATGTGGAGAAAAGGGAACCCTCCTACACTATTGGTGGGAATGTAAATTGGTACAGCCACTTATGGAGAACAGTATGGAGGTTCCTTAAAAAACTAAAAATAGAATTACCATATGACCCAGTAATCCCACTCTGAGGCATATACCCAGAGAAAACCATAATTTGACAAGATGTATGCACCCCAGTGTTCATTGCAGCACTATTTATAATAGCCAGGGCATGGAAGCAACCTAAATGTTCATCAACAGAGAAATGGATAAAGAAGATGTGGTACATATATACAATGGAATGCTACTCAGCCATAAAAAAGAACAAAATAATGCCATCTGCAGCAACATAGGTGGACCTAGGGACTGCCAAACTGAGTGAAGTAAGTCAGACAGAGAAAGACAAATATCACATGATATCACTTGTATGTGCACTCTAAAAAAAAGGGTACAAATGAACTTATTTACAAAACAGAAGTAGAGTCACAGATGTAGAAAACAAACTTACGGTTACCAGGGGATAACGGGGGAAGAGATAAATTGGGAGATTGGGATTGACATACACACACTAGTATATATATAATAGATAACTAATAAGAACCTACTGTATAGCACAGGGAACTCTACTCAATACTCTGTAATAACCTATATGGCAAAAGAATCTTAAAAAAGAGTTTATATATGTATATGTATAACTGAATCACTTTGCTGAACACGTGAAACTAACACAACATTGTAAATCAACTATACTCCAATAATTTTTTTTTTTTTGGCCACTACTTGCAGCACGCAGGATCTTATTTCCCTGACCAGGGATTGAACCTGTGCCCCCTGCATTGGGAGCTCGGAGTCTTAACCACTGGACCAACAAGGAAGTCCCTAAAGTTTTTAAAAAATTAAAAAACAAAAAACAAACAAAAAAAAACTCGGCACCCAAACACACACACACACACAAAAGAAGTAATTAGACCAAGTTGAGCCCTTAAATTCCACTACAAAGAAAGCAAAGAGGGATTAAAACATAACCTAACCTAAAAAAACCCACAATAGTCTCAATAAATGTGTGGTTCTGTGATAATTCCAAAAAAAGAGTAAAATATTTCAAGAATTGCCTGTGGTTCATTATACATCATGTCAGAGTCTTATAAGCTATCACCTAAGAACACCGTTGTTCACCCTTCAGGGTCTTAAAGTTTCACTAGAGAGAGTTTTGAATCTGTTCTCTTTTAAAAACTAGAAGCTGTGACTTTTGGTTCTAATTTGTAATTTTAAATTAAAATTTAGTGAGCTAACCACAAGTGAATATACTTAAAAGATTTTTCTACACATTTTCTATGTTAGTTTACATATAGAATTTCCAAGGAAAGCTAAGTACAATTAGTAACATGTGGCCAATGAGAAAATGGTCTCAATGATATTCAGGAGATATGACATGTTTTATATTCTTGCTAAATGTAATCATAAATTATGTCAGTGACAAAGACAAGCTGTTGTTCCTACTAGAAGAGATGAAAGGCACTTAGGAATGTCTCACTACCTTCTGAAATCTTCATATCACAATGAAAACATCCATATATATATTTGGTACAATTAACATTAGAGTTATCTTCCTCATATTTGTTATTTATGATTGACTAGAATCTTTATCACCATACATTTGATGTATTGATGTTGATTGGCTGTTTGTAAGGCTACATCTACTTTCCAACACTGCCCCAGTACCAGTTGTGCATAGTGCTCTGAGCCACTGGTTACATTTTAAACGCTGATTGACCAAATGGTATGAACTATCATTGTAGATCACGAGTCTGTATGAGAAAATAAAATCCACAAAATGAGACTGCCTTATCATGAAAAGCATGAATATCTTATTCTTCATGATTTTTCTTAGTAATACTATTCACTCATTTTTTTAAAGTGAAAATTGTTATAATAATGGGAAGGCAAAGAACTAGGCAAAGAGTGAGAGGGTTGATGATTTTTTGCACTGTGGGTTTAACTTTGGGCACAGTATCTATTGCTCTGACCTCTGTATTCACTACAATTCACAGATGGCCCCCAAGATGTTCCAGTACTGGCGAACAGGTTGGAGGCACCTCCTACTTTGATAATATGTGTATTTAAATCAGGATGTAGCTGACTGGTAATGAACCTTAGAAGTGAAAATTTTATATTTTAAATTTGGACAAAATTAGAAGAAAAAGGTAGTAGTATAATCATGAGCTACATTACAGATCTTCTTTCCATCCTTTGTTAACAAACCTGGAGAATCTTAAGAGAAATTAACTGGATTTCAAGTGGAAACATTTTAGTTGGATAAAAGCTATTTTCTATCTAATTATAGTTAATAATAATAACTGGGATTTTCTAAGATTTAGGTAGGGACAAGCATGCCCTAATCACTTTACATACATTTTCTGGTTCAATACTTAAAATACTCTACTATTTTGTCCATTTTGGGGGTTGACGAGACTGAAATACAAAGGATGTCCAATGTCTTGCCTAAGATCTTGTTAGCAGGAACAAAACAATCTGCCTAGGGCCTATATGTTCAAACACTTACTTTACTGTCTCACTTGTTGTCACTGAGAGAATGATCCCTACAGAGCGGGTGTCTCATGAATGAAATTATGCAATCAGTGTCTGTACCACTGACTTTAAAGAATTTGTGGGGGTGGGGATTCCTGAATTTGGTAAGAGAATGTACAAGATGGACTCAAAGCTTTTAAGGTTCTAAATTTTATAAATTTACTCCATTCAGTAACATGCTGCTAAACAAAAACACAAATAGAAAACAGTTTGGTTTGAAGTAAAATTACAGACTTGCTTAATCAATGTTATTCTTGCTTAAGCAATGCTATTAAGCACCATTAGTCATATTTTATAAAGTTGAAAAGCCTTTGGCTACACATCTATTAGAATGGCCAAAATCCGGAACGCTGACAACACCAAATGCTGGCAAGGATGTGGAGCAGCAGGAACTCTCTTTCATTGTTGGTGGGAATGGAAAATGGTACATACAGCCACTTTAGAAAATAGTTCGGTGGTTTCTCAAGACACTAAACATACTCAACATAGAATCCAATGATTATGTTCTTTGGTGTTTGCCCAAAGAAATCGGAAACTCAGGTCCATATGAAAATCTTCACATGGATGTTTACAGCATCTTTACTCACAATTTTTAAAATCTGGAAGCAACCACGATGCCCTTCAGTAGGTGAATGGATAAACTATGGTACATCAGAAAATGGAATATTACTTAGTAATAAAAAGAAATGAGTTATCAAGCCATGCAAAGGCATGGAGGAGCCTTAAAGTGATATTACTAAGTGAAAGAAGCCAATCTGAAAGGGCTAAAACTGTATGATTCCAACTATATGACATTCTGGAAAAGGCAAAACTATGAAGACAGTAAGAAGATCAGTGGTTGCCAGGAGTTAAGGGGAATACAGGGATAAAGAGCAGAGTACAGAGGATTTTTAGGGCAGTGAAACTATACTTTACGATACCACATGTTGGATACATTTCATTATATGTTTGTCCAAACCTATGGAATGTACAACACCAAGAGTGAATCCTAATGTAAACTCTGGAATTTGGGTGATTATGATGTGTCAGTGCAGGTTTATCAATTATAACAAATGTACCATTCTGATGGGGATGTTGATAATGGGGGAAGACATGCATGTATTGGGGCAGGAGGTATATGGGAAATCTCTGTACCTTCCTCTCAGTTTTATTGAGAACCTACTTTAAAAAATAATTTTTAAGAAAAAAATAGCTTTTGGAAACACTTGCTCTCATGTGCTACAGAGGAACAGCAACTGCTCTTGCCTTCTCTCTGTTTTGCAGACTCTCTTCTTATCCCTCAGCTTTTTCCTAATTACTACAGTTCCCTACCTGTCAGATGCAGTTGCTTACCCTTAATCAGTTTCAACCTGGTTCTTTCTTCTTACCTTGCTATAACGCCAGTTACTTAGAATTTGGATCTGATGTGCTACAACAGGAGCAGAGGGATAGAAGGAGACATGAAGAAGAAAGAAGAAAGAAAAGAAATGCATCACTATTTTGGGATACTACATCTGCCTGTTGCTGACTCAGAGCTCTGAAGCAGAATGAACATATAAAGAACTTGACTTATATTTCTCCTCTTCATCTTACTGTTGATAAACCTCTTCATTCATTTTCTCGCTACAGCCCTCAATAACCTTGAGTAGCAACAAAGAGAACAGTAACAGAAGAGATAACCGGGAAAACCTCTTCTAACTTCTGCGGCTTAATTCCCAGGATCCACATTCTGTTCCTTAGAATTCCTCTTAATATTTTTTCTTTTAGATACTTAATCTGTTAAATAGAAACTTAAGAACTCACCTGGGATCCTAATGACCATATTTTAAAATGCCAAATACATTTTAAATTCCGAAATTGTGAGCAGCATTTTCAAATACAACCAGTTTCCAGTTGAGAAAAGATTGCAGCTACATTACATACACACAGAGACACACACTTTTCTGATTGGGCTGTATCTTATTTATGTGGTGTAATCTAGACTATTATCTTGCATCTAAGGTTCTCTGGTCCTAATACCCTGGAAGAAAAATGAAGTATGAATTTGAAGATAAAGAAAAGATTACTGGTCTTATAACTATATTACTTAAAATAGCTCATCTACAGCTGATAAGAAATCATGATTTGAAAGTTGCTTATCTTTACATCTGTCTTGTCTTTTGTTTTATTAAAAAAACATAGGAAAGTTATGGGGAAAAATTTACAGAATACATGATAGAAGAATTATTTGGTGAGATTTCATGAACAGAAACTCTTGTTAGATATGAGGAAAGAACCCATCTCCCACTAGAAGACCCTCCCCCCCGCCAACACACACACACCCTCCCCTGTAGAACCACAACATGGGCACTACTCTCACTTTAAGAAAGAACCTAGTCATTTGGTTGGGAAATTTCCACATACTAATACATTTGGCAAGAAATAGGAATGGGATACAACTGAAGGTTTGTTCTCAAGTATATTGCTTATGAATGGTGGATTATTTCACTAAGTGAAATTTTTCTAAGACTTGATTCTCAGAGAAATAACCTAGCTTAAAGGGACCAAAGGAGAAATGTTTTAAAGAATTATATACTATTTGAGCTGGGAAGAAACATCTTATAGCCATCAGCTCCGTCTTAACAGGTAAGAAAACTGACATGCAAAGACTTAATTAATTTTTCCATGTATTCATTTCTAATTATTACAAATATGAATGCCTAAAAGATGAATACATTTGATTTCATAAAAATTAAAGCTATGCCACACACAAAACAAAATCAAAAGTTAAAAGATAAATGACAAGTGAGACAAATATTGACAACTTAAGAAAAGGAATGCTTCCCTTACTACACAAAGAAGGGGTTCAAATCAATAATAGAGAGATGAATAATTCTGTGGAAATGAAGCATAGGACATGAGCACATAGCTAAAACAATTAAATAACCAATTAATCTATGAAAAACTATCCATTTATTGTTAAATAAATGAAAATTAAAATACAAAGAAATACCTCTGTTAATCTGTCAAATCGAAACTGTTCAGAAGTTGGATAGCATCCATAGTTAAAGGGTTCTCAGAAAACATAATAAGTGGTGTGCTGGAGACAGTTTTACTGGCTCACGAGAGCTAATTTTGCTCATTTTTGCCCAACTCTGACTTGAGTGATATCATGTTGATAGCTTGAAACTGTCATTGGCTGGAAGAGTTTTACCATAGAATATGTCAGTCATTATCAATAAGGGCATTTTTTTTAAGCCAGAGAACCCATTGTTAAACATTTACCAGCACACCACTATGTGTACTCATACTTTAAAATGAGAATTTAATTGATACAACTTCTGCTTAAGAGGGCCACATATAAATCTATAACTAAATTTTTAATGTGTACATATTGACACAGCCATTTCATTTTAAGCATGACTTCATCCTTAAAATATACTTAGACAGATATAAATGTCTATGAATAAATTTGACCATGGTTTCATTTTTGTAAATGCCAGAAACAAATGGAAACAACCTAAATGTCCAGGGATAGAAACTGACACAAAAAATTATGAAAATCTAGAAAAAGGGAAAATTTTGCATTTACTTAAAAAGAGTAAAAAAGTGTTACATATAATAATATGAAAATGCATATCAAATATTATCTAAAATGGAAAAACTAGTTACTAAACAGTGGATATAGTATGATTTCTTTGTGCTAATAAAGTTGTGTAACAAGAAAACCAAGAAGATATTTGAAAGCATACCAAAAATGTGTTAACATTACTTGCCTTTAGAAAGGAGGATTAAATGTCAGGAGAAAAAAAAAAAAAAAAATATATATATATATATATATATATATATATATATATATACACATATATATATATTCATACACACATATATCTTTTCTTTTTCTAATACATATAATTTTATACACACACATATATATCTGTTTATATATAATATACAATATTCTCTTAATATGTAGAATTATATATGTATGTGTATATATATAATACAGTATATATGCAAATTCGTTACATACTGATTTAAATTTTTAATTTTATCAAGCATCACTTTTAAAAGGAAAATATTGTTTTAAGTAAGATTAAGAATTAAATAGGATGATGGCCTAGACTTTGAGTAAAGTATTATTTTCATGCCTATTTGCTTTAGTATGATTGCTCAGTAGGGGCTGGAGGTGAGGTCACCCTGCCAGCAAGGTTTACTCTGAAAGCAGAGACATTATTACTCTCAATCAATCTGGGTAAAGAAATATAAAGCACTTAGAAATCTCAGAAGGCTGGCCTCAGATGGAATATGGAGAAGTTTATCTTCTCCCTTAATAGGGACTTTGTGATGGGGTGGAGGAGGTAGTTTATTGAACTTGTCATGAGCAGAAGGGTGTAATTAAATTTGTACATCTATGTTTAGCTAGTGACAGTATAAATAATTACAACATTTTGGCTAACTAGTTGGCAATATTCATTAAGTGCAAAAGAAGTTTTAGTGCTAGTTGACCCAGGACTTTTATTTCTAGTATATTCCCCCTAATAAATAATCTGCAACAAGGAAGAAGCTAAGGCACAAAGATGTTCAATTATAACATTACTACTTGTTTTAATAAAAAAAAACAAAACAGAATTTAACTGTTCAGCAATGAAGGAATTCTAAAGACAATGAAGCATATACTATCAATGGAATAAAATACAGTAATTAGAAATCTCCAGTATAAAGAGCTTAATAACATGGTACTTGATAGTTCTTACATGTCTCAATGCATCTTCTAACTCCACCTAATCTGACCCTGAACCAGTGTTGCCTAGCTCAGAAAATGGTACCATCACCACAAATCTGCACAAATCTCGTGTCATTCTTTCATCTCTCCCCGTAAGAATCCCCCATAGTCAATTCATCATTGTATCAGTTAGTGTTATCTCCTGCATATTTTTCAAATGATACACTTTTCTTCATGTTCACCAGGAATATAGCCCATACTATTTTAAGTTTCCCAACTGGTCTTTTATCATCTTAGTGCCTATGAATCTGTTCATCACATGTAGTCAAAAAAATTTCTCAAAACAAAAATCTGATAAAACCCTCATTGTATCCTCTTTGCTCTTTGGATTAAAACAAGACATAAATAACTATATATAATTACCATATTCCCTGCCACTAGGGGTTTTACTGAAGTTGTTTTGTCATTTTAACCTACATCATTTTAACCTAATTATCTTTCAGTTCCCTCTTCAGCAAGAGTTTACAGAGGAAACACCACATTATGGCTAGGACAAATCATACCACCTTGTGACTCTCCTTTGGGCACCTGGCACAACTGCAATATTACAATTGTTTGTAGGGATTTCATATCCGTGCCTGCCTTCCATACTAGATTGTCATTCCCATGAGAGCAGGGACAATACTTATTTTGCTCATTATTTTAGCCTCAACTCCTAGCAGTATATCACAATATGGTAGGAACTCGAGAATCATTTTTCAACATAGAATGAAAAAATAAATAAATGAAAAAGTAGGTAATATAAAAATTATGTGTTATTTATGTGTAAAAATGAAAAATGAATAAGTGCAAAATAGGATACAAATTAATAACTAACAGATTTATATTTTCAAAATATAGAAAAAGGATTGGATTGTTTTATATATATTGCTAGGAAGGATAATGTTAATAGTTGTAGCTCATATTTATTAAGTTTTAGTACATGCCAGGTGGTACACAATTATATATTATATACATTTTTTTATTCCTCACAGCAAAGCTATACATTACATAACTAAATATTAAATGATGTAATATACTATTATATCATTGAAGACACTGAGGTATAAAATTATCAAATGATTGACCTTAAATCACAAGGCTCATAGTGGATCTGGAATCAAACCCAGGTTGTTCTGACTTCAAGAATCATGTTTTTAATTAGTTTGCTACACTGACTTTCATAATTAAGGTTCTGATATTACAGGTGATCTTGATACTCCTTGTTTCTCAGATGTTCCATAATGCAGTCATAATAACAATAATAATGAATTAATAATGCTTCTCCCACCCTTAACCAATGTTTATTTTTGCCTTCTCTCTCCAAATAAAGTGCTTATTATTAAATAAATAAGATATATGCTCCTAGGACTTTTGTAATCAGAATTATATCACAAAATAAAATTGTGTGAACAAACTTTTAGTTCATATGATCAATTTGTATGAAAATAAATAGTGGAGACATTATTTTCATTTTTGGAAACTTTAGATGTATTAGCAGTGAGGCATAGGTGTAGAAACATTCACTCGGCTTGCTTCAAAGTTATGGACATCTTTCAAATCATTTAAAGAACATATTTTTACCTAATTGGCCAATTAACTATTTACAAATTAAAAAGAAAGCTTTTTAGATCCTTGATTTACATTTTATAAAAAGTTGTCTCAATTGTCATGTATTGTGAACTTCTTGGCTCTAGCACTGTTTGTGAATACTGTAGCTGTGTGCATGTGTGTGAGTGTGTGTGTGTGTGTTTGTTTTGGGGGATAGTTGGAAATAGAAGAGAGGTAATATATTTGTTAGTGTTGTCAAACTGTTGACTGAGGCTTTCATTTCAGTATTTATATCAAATTTGTAATATGCTAGAAATTTATGTTCATTTTCTTACTGCACAGACTGTAAAATTATGCAAAGGTATACAAGGAACACACTGCTGATGTTACTAAACTTGAATTAAGCCAACAGCTCCTTAGCAGCTCTACACCCAGCACACTCAATAAGCAAAACTGTGACTGTCAAGTCTGTGTTGGAAAGAAGTGGGGATGGTTATCGAATCTACTCAGGGGTATGCACACTTGCTTACATTTCTTTGGGTACTACTTAACTATGCACACTTTGACTAAGCAAAATTGGCCCCTCTCCTGGACCAGTATTTAATAGCTCACTAACCCTCCAGTGAGTACCACAGATTTTAGAAAGCCGGAGAAGTTAATTTTTCCCTACTATAAATACGGAAAATACTCTATAATTGAGAAAATTTTTCTTTCTGTAATCCTAGTCTAACACAATATTGAAATAACCCAATCTATTATTAAGGAGTTATAAATTTTGGAAACCTATTTTCACTGCCATGTGGAAACACCTATCGGTTATGCATTACCCAAAAGATTCAGTTTTGATATAAAAAAAGAAAAAGTGAAATCAAGTGTGTGTGGACGTGTGTGCCCATTTAAGATACCTACATATGTTCCCATTTTTGGACTATTTTCATTGTGTTCATTATACAAACATAAACTTAAATTGTTCTAAAAAATTACAAAGAATTCATAACATATTCCAGAATTTCTATTTATTTATAAGAAATTTATACTTATGGTTAAGTATTAAAATGAGAAAAATCACCCTATTTGAGATAGCTTCCTCGGTCTAGAGTCTCTAAGGTTTTAATCCCCTTTTAATGTTTATTTCTTGTTACTATTGGGTTTTATCTTGCAAATTTATCATTTTTTTCACTTTTAATTAATGATATTTTATTATTGTTTCTGGGGGCTTTTTAGGCAAGGAGGAATTAATAATAAAAACTGAGTAAATATTTCTAGGATGAAATGTGCCAATAAAAGAAGCCATTTTTTCAGCTTCATTGTGCAGAGAGAGCTGTCCAAATCGTACCGTGTTCAGTGAGATCTGCTGAGAAAGGACTTACCAAGCAATATTAATGTTCTACTCAGACTTTGGGTCATTTTTCAGCAAATAAAGATGAACATCAAAGTGAATGCTGCAGTGTGTATAATAAGTAAGCACAAGGAGACTTTGTTAGCCTGGGTCAAAGCAAGAATTGCACTGGATGAAGTTAAAGAGGTGGAGACTATTGCTATAGGGGACAGAAACCAGCACCATCTGATTTCAACTGTGCTGAAACAAAGGGCCAGAGAGTTTTTAATAGCTGGGGTGAGGTGCATGGAAGGGAGACAGTAGGCCATTTGTGTTTACTAAATTTGCCTACCCAAAGGAAAAGTAAACTTTCTCATATCTTCATGAAAGGAGATCAGTTTATAACTTGGAGCAAGGCAGCCGCTGATGTTAAGCTGTTACTCTCCCTGACAGACTGACAGATATGGGCCTATATTCCTTGATGAATGCATTTCAAGAGGATAGCTCCCCAGTCCTTGAGACAATCCTGAGTTGCAAAACTGGCAAGAGGATTTTTAAAATTTTACATCTCAAAGGAGCAAAGGAATAATTCACAATTATACGTTTTCTAAAGTAAATTCTCTAAAGAAAGAGAGAGGTCAGGGTTTAGAGTTTGGAAGAAGATTCTCTAAAGTTTAGTCAACCTGAGGGAAATACTAACATTATTTTAGTTACATGTCATTTTTTTCCACCTGCCTTACAATGTTCATTTATCTCATTTATCTTTTTCAGACCTATGCTGATGAATGAAACGAAGGCTCAGAGAGCTTGGCATTAGCCCACGATCATATAGCTAGTTCAATTGCAAATTCAAAATGCTCTTCCCTAACATGACTATTTCTTCCTCTACTTGAGCAAATTCCTGGGTGAGATGTAACTGTCTTCTTGTGGAACAAAATACTTTTTATTCTTAATTTTATCTGTTTCCTGATTGTGTTCACCCTCCTGGGAAAAGAGGCATGGGAGTCACTGTTTTATTTATTATTTCTATTAAACATAGCTTTCTGGAGCCAGCAGAGAGCAATGGGAAGTGTCTCTATCTACATAGCACACATTTACACTTGAGCATTTTAAGCCAGAAAGGTATTACAACATAACTAATCTTCCCTTTTGCTCAGAAATCAGGAATAGTCTAGCTGCTCTTGAGAAGTCCTTCCATTAAAGCCTGAGGTAGAAGAAAGCTTGCCACCCAATGAATCAGCACAAGGGTCTCAGGAGTTTTTGAAGGGCTCTCTGACAAGTACTCACTCAGACCAACAATGCACAGCTCGGTGGATCTGACAGGATAAGAGGACAAGCTGCTTCCCATGTTAAAGCAAGCATAAAAATAATGAGCAAAGAAAGTTCATAGATACCATTATGATAGTTGGAGCTAAATAATGTATGGCATTAATGGCTTGAATTTAGCACAGCTTTTTATTAAAACCTCTTCTTTCCTTGAGGGATCAGGAAACAATAAATTACGAAGCCTTTGGTACATAAACCATTAAAGGCAGATGGGTGACTTTTTACTTTTAATTTGTGGGTGGATGAAATTCTAACAAAAATCTAATGAGCTTTAACCATCCAGATAGTTGTAAATTAAATAATTTTTAACTTGAATTTGATAACTTTATAATTTCAGAGCACTCTGTTTTTGAATGTGTAACTTTTTTGTGAAATATAACTTTGAATAATTGTCTTTCTTCATAATTGTATCATGTGATTTCATGGATAATCAACAACTGGAATGTGAAACAGTCCCTATAGTCAAGTGAACTAAACATTTTTAACTTCTTAGGCCCGTGAAGCACTCCATCACAGTGTACCTAATGGGTAGCATAAAATATCTGAACAAGCATTTACATTATGGCTAAGTTTTTTATTTTTAAACCTCTTTTGTGTTCATAGTGATTAACAAAATGCCTGGTAAACAAATGGACACTCAAAATGCATATTAACAAATAAAAGAAGGAAATAAAGAAAATGCATTTATTTAACAAATATTTATTGTGTACCCAGTCTGTCACATTCTCTTCAAAGCACTTTGGGTACATTAGGGAACTGGCAAAGAGTCAATGCTATGATGCATATTTTGACACAGATATGTCAACACTGTCAACAAAGTAATGTTTCTGAGTTTTTAGAATGAATTCTATGGTCCTATGGAAAATTTACTTTGTTACCTATGGGAATGGGAGGCGTTAGTTTACTAAGCTACCATATAATATAATGCAAGTGTGACTTTTATGTAAAAATGACGGACAATGTTAAAGGAATTCATGTTATGTAAATATGGCTAAAAGATTGAATAAATGACTGAGCTTCACAGTCACTAGCAGAATTAAAGCAGTGGAACTCCACTAATAGGTTAGGTAGGGTTTAGAATAAAAGTAAGAAATGTTATATAACTTTAAATCAAAGAAAATTTTGAACACAGTCAAATTCTCATATTACTTTCTTTAAATCATTATAAAATTCTACTTACTGTGATGGTTATGTGCATATTTATTTGAAGGTTATTTTTGCTTTTGTTTTTTTTTTTTTTAGTTGTAATTAGGTTTCCCATTCCTACGTAAGTATAAAGGTAATTAGAGTAAAACTAAAAGGGTTATACTAAGTCAATAACTATATGTAAAATAATTTAAAATTTGTGAAAATATAAAAATACTATGGTCTAATGCAAAATCAGGTATGGCTCATCCAAGCTATTTAGTTTATACCTCAATATAATAGAACATCAGCATGTAAATATCATAAATATAAAATAACTGAGTCATTGAATTCAAACTCAAATTAGGATTTTTAAATCCAAAGACTAGATAATTATGAAGCTGAATGGTACATCTCCATGTAAAATTCTAAGTAAATCCTACAGAATAATCTCTGAGTACAATTTTGATAGAAAATAAATAAAATTGGGTTAGCACAAGGTTTCAGACATGTGATAGTGCTTCTATAGTCTTATCTCCTCTTGATGACAGAAAAACCCTAAGATCATCACTTTGTCATAATTCAATTACTCTTGAAACTCTTTCTTAAAATTATGAGTTACCTGGTCGGGAGACTACAGCTTTGAATAGTTGGGTAAGCAAAGCCAAGTAACTTGCTTTTGCTATACACTAATTTTTCTCATTTATAAAATACATACTAAATAGAACTTAATTTAGAGGTTTCTATTGGAATTACATAAATAAATTCTTAATACAGTTTCTGGAAGTTAAAAATGGGTCAAGAAAAGGCAACTATTATTAAAATTATTTACATGATCATTATTGTATTAGTTTTATCAATTTACTTTTTCCAATGAAAACCTTAAGACAGAAGCATATTGAATTATAATCCATAGAAATTGTTTTAAAAACATAAGAATTGTTAAAACCATAGGAACTGCTTAAAAACAAGTTCATATATTAGCGAGTCTTACTCTACTTACTTTCTTGAAACCTAATGACTCCTAGCCATCCTGAAATTTCTATCACCAAAAATAAATAATAAAAATGCAAGACAGCAAAGTCCTGCAATATATTTGAAAGGAACACTAGAAAATTAATTGCATGTGCTTCTACCTTTTATCCCCATCCCTTCAAAAAATAAAAAGTTTTAACAAAATTGTTCATTTTATATAATTTTTTCATGAATTATTCCACCATTTATTTTCTGATCTCAGTGTATTTCCTGAAAGAGTGGTTTTATAATTTTTTTTTTATGAAATGGACGTTTGTTCATCATAAATTTAATCTCTCATCACATTAGAAACAAAATTTGGTAGGTTTGAGATATGAAAGTTAGACTGCTTGCATACTGGAATATTTATAAATACAGAATAGCTAGTAGCAAAATCCCCAGAATTCTGTTTCCAGTTGCAAACTCATGGATCCTTTTTAAATGTGCAATCATTGGTTCAATCAATGTTTTTAAGCAATTTCTATGTGACATACCTTTTTCTAGATTTATTACTTTCTTATGTATCAATTTGGAAGTAAGGTGAAAGAAGTAACTTTGGTCTTGATGGGTAAAAGAATGGTTGGTAATGATAATCCATAGTTAGTGGATTTTAATGTCAGAGTTTGAGTTGTCTTAAACTTCATAAAACAATGGCCAGATTTATATTGTTTCTAACTCTATAGTCTAAATTAAAACTTTAGTATTCCTTTTATTGATCTTTGTATCACTTTATATCTACATTTCAAGATATAGACCAAAAATCAACTCCTTCATGAGAATTTCTCTGGTCACATTGTTCACCTCTACAAGCTGAATCAACCTGCTCTTTCTCTCATGATACATATCACTTCCAATACCAGAAACTTTCAAAGACAGCCAGAAAAAGCATACTAATGGGGATTTGGGGTGGGGCTACACCATACAGTCACCATCATTTTGTATTTCTTTTTAAATTATTTTACAATATTTAAGAGATAAGAGATCAGATCTTACTTCCTCCTCCTTACAGGCCGTGATGCTTTGATGGGGTTCAGAAATGTATATGACAAAGGGGAAAAAACACTAAAAAATGATGAGAATGCATCACTTATTTTTTCCAGAATCCATACAGTGAATCATTTTATTGCACTGAAGAGTCACAGTACCACCAGGTTTCGCCAGTGTTAATACCTTTTATTAAAATTGTCTGAATTGACTCTAAAAAAACTTGAAAGTTTCTTGATTGCATTACTTTTATGTTTTTCTTTGCTAAAGATAGCTGCTTTGGAGCACACAGAGCTAGGAAACAAAATACCTTAGATACAGTATTTACATCTGTTCTGGAATGCTCAATTTATAGATTCGCTCTGTTCCTGTTAGTAGTGTCCTTCATACTACCCCCTCCCCATGTGTTTATTAGAATGAATCAGCACGTGAATGTTAAAGTTCAGTTGATACATTTTCTGTCAGGAAAAAAATATTAAGCACTGGAGGTTCCCAATAAATTACTATTACATGTTATTTACCATACAAAACAAAACAAACTCTCAAATACTCTAATTCTGCCTATTAAAGGAGTCATTTTTTAGAGATGGTAGTGAAGTATGTAGAAGAAAAGTAAATAAAAGACGTATAAATGGAAAATCTCAGAGAAGAGCAAAGAAAGTCACAGGTACAGCAGCAGAGCGCTAAAAATGATAATGGTTGCCAAAGACTATAGAACACTTTGATATGCTGTCTTTTTAGAAGATTATCTCTCTAGATACCCCTTGTTGTGATGTCACTGGGCCAGCCTCGTCACTACTCATCTCAAATTATATTTTTATTTAGCCACTTTGTACACAATGTGGTATAAGAAGGACAGCCATACTTTACAAAATAACCAAATAAACTGAGTTCCTACAGAGATTCTTAAGTAAAATTTATTAGCGTAAAATATAAGCTTATATATTTGTCTATTTAGCCTTCTTCCTGGACTTTTTTTTCACTTAATATCTTATTCTTTCTTTCTAGAGTGTATCTTATATATTTCAATTTGTTCTTGAATTGATTTTATGGAATAGAAGATTTTTTTTATTGTGCAGAAGTCATCACCTGGAATCGTATTGATATAACAAAAATAATATCAGCTGTTACTTACGATATGTAATTATTAGCCTCTGTTAAGCAAGCACCTAATTTTATTCTTCCCAAGAATTCAATGGAGTAGATATATTTACTTCCATTCAACAAAGAATCTGAGGCTTAGATAGCTTAAATTCCTGTCCAACATCCCCCAAGTGTTAGTGGTAGAATTTAACTGTAGAATTTAATTAGAAGAGAACCTGTTTAATACATAGGCACTTATTAATGTTTGTTTAATAAATGAAGGACTGAAAGAATGAGCGCTAATCTCACATATCAGTTTTACTTTGATATTTGATTCTTTGTTACATTTTGATTACTAATTTTTTTCTGCCAAAGATGTGGTATGGGAAACTGCCTAATGCCACAGCCCATGCTTTCACTCTGATGCTACACTTTGCACATATATGAGTTGCATATATATGAGTTGGTACTGGGCAATTATTTTTTCTAGCAGAAGTCCTGAAATTCAATGCAATAAGCTGGCAATGCAGTGTTTAATTCTTGAAAAGCTTAGGGACATGTCTTGCTAAATTTCAATAACTACAATACAGTATAATTAAAATGGCCATAAGTTTTTAAAAAGCCATTGTCTAATTACAGGAATGTAAATCTAATTCAGTAAGTAATGACTAACAGGTGTCACCAATTTTATATTACTTTTTAGACTTCAGAACTGTAGAAATGAATGGGATCTTAGAGGACAGATATTTCAGTCTCCAATACAATGTAACAATCCTTCTAAAATACTCTTGACAGGTCCAGTTATACACTGATTGAAGACTTCCGCTGATAAGGAACTCACCACTTTGCAAGGCATCCTATTCCATTTAAAAAGACCTTAGCTCAATTAGCGAAGGAAACATCTCAACAACGTCATCATCATCATTATTATTATTCTATTTTTTAAAAAGAAATCTCAAGGGCATTTGGGGGATAAAAATGTCTAGATAAGTATTGAAAATTTCCATTCCAAAAAAAAAAAATTTTTTTTTAAGATTAAATAAATAAAAGACCTTAGCTACTGTCCTTAGTTTTTCATAAGCCTGTACCCATAATATGAAATAATGGAATAAAGAGTATGAGTTTCATCTATCTATCTATTTATAACAAATACAAGATATAGCTCTGGAGGATTATGCAAGTTGTGGAATGATGTGTGCATTATAATAACTTTTTCACTTTTTATTGTGGTAAAATATACATAAAATAAAATATACATTTTAACCACTGAGAGTACAATTCAGTGGCATTAAATACATTCAAAATGTTGTGTAACCATCAGAACATTAACATATTTTATGTTGGGGGGAAAATGTGATAGATGTGTCCTTGTACTTGAAGAGTTAAATAGTAAGCAGGAAGGTGTAGTAGCTTAACATTCTCCTACAATACAGGATAAAAGTAAAAATATGTGAACAAGCTGAAACATGACAATACATCTAGAAATCCTTACTTCCAAAAAAAAAAATTATGTAGAAATCTCCCTTTGTTGAAGAAGAAGCCAAGTCCACAAATGAAAAGGCCTATGGAATAATGAACATGATAAATGAAAAACGATATCTAGAATAACTATGATAAAATTTCAGAACTCTAATAAGGCAAATGTAGCATCCCCAGAACATAAAGTTCACAATGGCTGATACTTTCTTTTTATTGTTCAATTCTCTCTCCAACTTAAAGAGGAGTACACATAACTTAAGTGCTTATTAATAACATTTGTTTAATGAATAAAGGAAGAAAGAAATGAGTTCCAATCTCACATATTAGTTACATTTTTATATTTGATTTCTGACATAGTTTGATCATTGATTCTTTAG